>NC_135334.1:110745289-111374381 GCF_023851605.1 Tamandua tetradactyla
CTAGCATTTCAATCTACTAAAATTTTTTTTAACGTAACAACATACAAACACGAACATTCTTACCATATGATCATTCCATTCTTGGTATATAAACAATAACTCACAATATCATCACATAGTTGTATATTCATCATGACGATCATCTCTCAGAACATTTGCATCAATCCAGAAAAGGAAATAAAAAGAAAAAAATTCATGCATACCATACCCCCTCACCGATCACCAGCATTTCAATCTACTAAATTTATTTTAACATTTGTTCCCCGTATTATTTATTTATTTTTAATCCACATGTTTTACTCATCTGTCCATAACGTAGATAAAACGAACAGCAGACACAAGGTTTTCACAATCACACAGTCACATTGCTAAAACTATATCATTATGCAATCATCTTCGAGAAACATGGCTACTGGAACACAGCTCTACATTTTCAGGCAGTTCCCTCCAGCCTCTCCAATATACCTTAACTAGACAGGTGATATCTATATAATGCATAAGAATAACCTCCAGGGTAACCTCTCGACTCTGAAATCTCTCAGCCATTGATGCTTTATTTTGTCTCATTTCCCTCTTCCCCCTGTCAGTCGAGAAGGTTTTCTCACTTGCTTAATGCTGAGTCCCAGCTCATTCTAGCATTTCTGTCCCACATTGCCAGGGAGGTTTACACCCTTGGGGGTCATGTCCCATGTAGACGGGGGAGGGCTGTGAGTTTGCTTGTTGTGTTGGCTGAGAGAGAGAGGCTACATCTGAGCAACAAAAGAGGTTCTCTGGGGGTGACTCTTAGGCCTAATTTTAAGTAGGCTTAGCCTGTCCTTTGCAGGGATAAGTTTCATATAAACAAACCCCAAGATTGAGGGCTCGGCCTATTGCTTTGGTTGTCCCCACTGCTTGTGAGAATATCAGGAATTCTCCACATGGGGAAGTTGAATTTTCCCTTTTTCTCACCATTCCTCTAAGGGAACTTTGTAAATACTTTTTTTATTCACTGTTCAAATCACTCTGGAATTTATTGGGACATCACACTAATCTGGACAAACCAATAAAATCTCATGCCCTATTCAAGGTTCCATGTACTTACGATGTTCAATTAAACTGTCCACATAAGTTATATTAGGAAATGCACTAGTCAAACTATAGATTTTGAACCAAATAGACATTTTTTGCTTTAGTCTTACACATAAGCTAAAGTTTTAAAATATGAAGATCATCTATTTTCAATAACCTGCAATATTGACACTCCTTTGTTCTTCCTCATGCAAAAATATTTTTTAATTTGTACATTTAGTCACTATCATTGTACACTCTAGGCATCCCTAGAGTGTACATTCTCAGTCTTTATTGTTTATCTTTCCTTCTGATTTCATTTGTGCCCCCGGCCCTCCTCCCTCTATCATTCTCACAATCAGCTTCATTCAGTGTACTAACATTATTGTATTAAGTTAGGTAATATTATGCTATCCACTTCTGAATTTTTACAATCAGTCCTATTGCACAGTCTGTATCCCTTCAACTCCAATGACCCAATATCTACCCTATTTCTATCTCCTGATGGTTTCTCTTTTCCAAGTTCATTCACTAATGTTAGTTCAAATCAGTGAGACCATACAGTATTTGTCCTTTTGTTTCTGACTAATCTCACTCAGCATAATGTTCTCAGGGTCCATCCATGTTGTTACATACTTCATAAATTTATTCTGTCTTATAGCTGCATAATATTCCATCGTATGTATATACCACAGTTTGTTTAGCCACTAGTCTGTTGACGGACATTTAGGCTGTTTCTGTTTCTTGGCAATTGTAAATAATGCTGCTATAAACATTAGTGTGCAAATCTCCATTTGTGTCCTTGCCCTCATGTCCTCTGAGTAGATACCTAGCAATGGTATTGCCAGATCATATGGCAATTCTATACTTAGCTTCCTGAGGAACCGCCAAACTGCCTTCCGCAGCAGTTGTACCACAGTTTCGATTTCAATGTCATTCAACTTCAGAAAGTCTAATATACTTATTAAAGTTTCATATTAAATCATCATTTGCAACATCATTTAGTGATGTGTTGATATAGTGCCAACTACTCGTCAGTTCCTCCATAATTGCCCTAGAATCCATCCCAAGGCCCTAACTCTTATTCCAATTTATCTAGACTCTTTTAGAAATGGTTTTCAGATCTCCAGTCTCTCCCTTTTATGATCTCTCTGTTATCTTGCTGGCAAATTAATCTTCCTAAAACATTGTTTTGTGTGTGCTACTGTTACATTAAATTTTTTCCCCTACTGAATAAAGTGTAAAAGTCCATAGTCCTTAGCCTGGCCTTCAAGATCCATAGCACCTGGCAGAGCTTACCTTTCCAGAGTCATCCTCCACTCACTTTCATGAACCCTAGGTTTCAGGCACAGTAAATGACTCCTGCATTCCCCCATATGATACTTTTACTTTTACCCTTGTTCACCTTCTGTCATATTATGGTTGTAACTCTGAAATTTTGTCAGATCTCACCAGGCTGGGGATTAAAATGGAGGCACATTAACATCAGAACCCAAATTTCACTGCAAGTCCAAACCTTTACCAAGTACCCTACCACATATTTCTGAGAATTCCAGTAAGGTGTTGTCTGTGTACTCAGATGAAACCGGAGCTGATCACCAGGCCTACAGCTGCTTTGCTTTGCTGGGCACCAGAGAGGCCCACTTTGGTTGTGGTTGGCGCCACTGGGCTTCCTCATGCCCACCTGGTACTCACCTCTCACGATGCCAAGCAAGGTTGGCTGGTGCAGAGCGAGGACGCATGACTCTCTTCCCTTTATGTCGCACTCCATTGGTGGGACATCAGATCAGTGTTGCCTGGGCGCTTATGTGTCATAGAATAAAGACAGGTCTTCTGTCCCTTATTATACAGTACTGTCTCTTTCTTGGAACTAAACTTGTACCCCAATGTTGCATCACAGCTATTGCGTTTTTCTCAGATTCACCACTCTTTCATGACTAAGGCTTTTTTTTTGGGGGGGGGGGGGGTCCAGCAATTCATGCCTGGCTTCTTCTTTTAGGAAGAGTTGTTCTATGAGAGGTTTCTCAGGGCTTCTGCAAATAGGTTTTTGTTGGGCCTTGCTACCAGTTTACTAGGCACGTCCGGATACATCTGAGTCTCAACAGGGCACTCAGCTCAAGTTCTTAAAAAGAAACGGCTTAGTCTTCTACAAGAAGACGTCCTTTTTTAATTGTTGATTTAAAAAATAATAATTGTGGTCCATAAAATCTTCCATTTTAACAATTTTAAATGTACAGTTCAATGACATTAATTGCATTTACAATGTTGTGCTACCATTACCATCATCCATTACCAAAACTATTTCATTACCTCAAATAGAACTCTGCCCATTATACATGAACTCCCCCATTCTCAACCCCACCCAGCCTCTGATAACCTCGATTCTTTCTGAAGAATACTTCCCTTTTTATCAGACACACCCTGACATCCTGTATCCTAAAGATAGACTCTACTTAGGCAAATTTTATGTTTACAGAAGAATGCATGCAGTGTTGACAACATTTATTAAACATTTAAAAACATGAAGATCTCCCCAAATTTATTATTAATGGATGCATACATACATAGATGCATACATACTATTTTTAAAAAAAAGCAGGAGGAGGTGGGGAATGTCAGGGAAGCGTATACGAAAGGTTTTGTCTGTCTTGGTAATTTTTGAAGCTGAGTAGTGGGTTCTTGACTGTTTGATTTTATTATTCTTTGTAATATAAGTATATGTGTATACATATATATTATTTTGTATACATAAATCATATCATATTAAAAATTTTAAGTATGAAATATTTTACAATTAAAAGTTTGTGTTAACTTAAAAAGACATTTAAGTATTGATTTGCATTCCTGCATTTATTTGATTCCTTAGCTCTCATTTTATGTTTTTCTTTTTATTATCCCCTATAACTCCAAGTTCTGGAGAGCACTGTTTTTATTTGCTTTCCTTTTCTTATCTTAGATGCTGCCCCTCTGTTTTCTCCTGCAGTTTCTTTTTTTCGGCTTTTGTGAATTTGTTTTTCACCTTTTTGGACTACACTTCCGGTATTTAGCAGTTAAGTAACTTTTTCCCCCCTCTCTCTCTCCCTCTTTTTTCTGTAATGTTTTACTTCCTGTATTACATGAATCATTGCCTGTTAAACCAGAGTGCCTCTGCAGGAAGAACATATCATGATTAGAGTTTTCTCTTTTTGATGGTGTTTGATAAAAATGCACTTTTAGATATTTAGTTTTATTGACTGTCCTGGAAACTATGGTGGAAATTAGAGTTCTGGTAGGTTTTCAGAGGTGCCAACACTAGATAAAATGGAAGTAGCCTTTGAGGCAAATACTTTGTCAACAGCTCTCCTTGGGAGATTTCTGCTGTCATCAACCCAAGCTAAAGAATGTCTAGAGAAAACATCCTATGACAGAATACCATGGAGTCATTAAAAATGATGCAGATCATTATTTATTGACATGAAAAGATACCCATGACATGGTAAGTGAAAATAAGTTGTTTCACAGTATATCTGTACCTATCTGTATTTATATTTCTATCTATACTATGGCAAACCAAACAAGAGGAGATGTCTGTTGCCATGGTGACATGGAACGGTCCATTAGAAGGTGTGCCATTGGTAGCATGGCCCTGGGCTCCAAGTACAGAGCTGTCCTGGCAGCTCTAGCTAGAGGCTGTTTCCAGTTTTCCCAGTGCTGTTGTAACCAGGAAATCAAAGACATTGCAACAGGCTAGAGGGCCAGAGGTGCTGGCTAGGACTCTAAGAACTGCATTCACAGAGACCTCACCACATCACTATTGTTACAAACGCCCCCAGGTGTCCTTCTCTCACACTTGGGACTGGAAGGCATTAGCTAGTCCAGTCCGGACTTTGGCTTCCAGCTCTTGGGGGCTGGAGTCACCTTTAGCTCACATCTTCATCATCACGAATCATTCTTGTTCATGTCCCTCTATTTTAAAAAATAAGCCGGTTTTTTTTTTTTTAACTTGCCAGGTCAAGGAACACAGGTTAGAGGAGAAATTCACTGAGTATTTTGCTGAGATCAGGGACTGGGGGCTCGAAAAGGGGTTTCTAGTTAGGATGGAACGAGTCTACAGTTCTGCACACTGGTTAATGCGAGTCGGTCATTGGTCAGGAAACAACTTTCCTTGAGAGTCTGGGGCCAAAGTTTCTGGTTTCGTGGAAAATAACGTTCAGTTTTGATATCTCCCTAACTAAGGGCTGCTCCAAGTGGATATTCTTCCTTTTATGTCTCTTTTCAGTCAAAAGCTGACTTTGACAAATCTGGAGCAGAGAGGTTTCTGGTAGTCAGGCCTTACTTCCTCTGCCACAGGACAGAGGTGTTCCACTGAAGGCTCTTTAATCCCTGCTCTAGCCTCTCTTCCCTGGATCCAGTACACATTCCTTTTTTTTATTTTAGACAAAGAGTGCCTTCCTCAGTATTTCAGAGTTGAGATCTAGTCTTAATCACCGTTTGTTTCCTCTGTTTCTTTTTTTTTTTAATTTGTGTAACACTGACCCTAATTTCACTCCTCACCCTTTTCTCTTTAGTTTCCTTGTAGGTCTTTCTTAACAGTTATGCTGGCACAATTAAATCTGTCCTTAGGCCAGCTCTGTGGCTTGAGCTCTTTCAGGGTGGCATGGCTTGGCATCCTACCTCTATATCTAGTTGTTTTAGATCAACAATAGTATAAAACAATAGCATGCCTGCATTTGATTATGATTCAGTCTTCTTGGTTCCACGTTCATAAATCCCTAATACTCTGGAGGGAGGAGATGTTTTCCACAAAATTGGCTGTTGTGACATTACTATGGTCTGTGTTTTCATTTCTTGGATATAGCCATAAGCAGAGGCAAAAATATGTTGGGAGTGAAGTGTGGGGACCATCTGGCATGATGCGGTGGAAACTTCCACATGTCTGTACTCATACATTTTTTCTGAGTTTTCATTTCTATCTTTAAAGATACGTACCCCCTCCCTTCCCTTTTTTTTCGCATTGGCACAGAACAAATAGAACCTTGACTTCTGTTTCACAATCTATGTGGCTGTTTCACAGACTATTGTGTTTCACATTATATAATATTTCTGACAGTTACAAATAATTTCTTTTCATCTTTAGCATATAGGGCTGTCATGCTGGCATGTTTTGGGAGGGACAAGTAATGATAGCAAGGGGGAATATGGTGTAAGGAGGGCACATGCCTCTCCTGGTACTAACCTCCACCCACAAGCCCTCTCCAGTTGTCCCTGCCCAATGCAATGCTTCCCCCCCCTTTAGCTTTTTATTTTGATTTTATAATTTCAAATTTACAGGACAGTTGCAAAATTAATACAAAACCTATGTAGAGAACTCCAACATACTGCTTCCTATACCCAGGTCCACCAGTTTTAACATTTTGCCACATTTGCCCCATCACTCTATCCATCTGTCTGTCTGTCTACCCATTTTCTAAACATTTGAGAATAGGCTGTATACATCCTGCTTCTCGGACATATGATACTTATAAAATAAGTTTTTCTTGTTTTTTTTTTTACTCTAAGTTCTTATTTCTCTAACACACTATTTTTTTATTAGAACAATTGTAGGTTTACAGAAAAATCATGCAGAAAATACAGAGCTCTTATACCCCACCACACATGCAGTTTTTCCTATTATTTATATTTTGCATTAGTGTGCCTTTATTATAATTATATACAAAATTATTATTATAATTATAGTCCACAGTTTACATTAGGGTTCACTCTCTGTGTTTTACAGTTTTATATTTTTTAAAAAATTTTTATTATATTAATATATAATAAAAAATATTCTAGTAACAACCTAAAACGTAGCATTTTTCCATTTTCAATTATACAATTCAGGGGCGTCAATGACATTCATGATATTGTGTCACCATCAAAACCGTCCATCACCAAAACTTTTCCATCACCCCAAATGGAAACTGCATACTGCCTTAACTCCCCGTTCCCTACATCCACTAGGCCTCTGGTAAATTGCATTCTAGTTTCTGACTTTATGAATATGCATGTTCTGATTATTTCAAATTAGTGAGATCGTACAATATTTGTCCTTTTGTGTCTAGCTTATTTCACTCAACCTGAGGTCTTCAAGGTTATCCATGTTGTTGCATGTATCAGAACTTTTTTCCTTTTTATGGTTGAATAACATTTCACTGTATATTATTACCATATTTTGTTTATTCATTCATTGATTGATGGACACTTGGGTTGCTTCCATCTTTTAGCAATTGTGAATAATGCCACTATGCACATTAGTGTGCAAATATCTGTTCGAGGCTTTGTTTTCGATTATTTTGGGTATACATTTAGAAGAAGGATTACTGTGTTGTATGGTTTTTGAGGAATTGCCAAACTGTTTTCCTCAGTGGCTGCATCATTTCACCTTCTCACCAACAATGTATGAGGGTTCCTACTTCTACATATCATCTCTAACATTTGTTATTTTCTGTTTTTTTTTTTTTTCTTTTTCTTTTTGCATGGGCAGCTACTGGGAATTGAACCCAGGTCTCTGCCATGGCAGGTGAGAATTCTGTCACTGAGCCACCATTGCACCACCCCCGTTTTTTTTTTTTTTTTAATAGTAGCCATTCTGGTGAGTGTGAAATAATATTTTGTTGTGGTTTTGATTTGCATTTCCCTAATGGCTACTGATGTTGAGCATCTTTCCATGTGCCTATTGACCATTTGTGTATGTTCCTTGAAGAAATGTCTGTTCAAGTCTTTTCCCTATTTTTTAAAATGTTTTTTTAATTGTGAAATATAGCATATATACAAAAAAGCGATAAATTTCCAAGTTCATTTTAACAAGTAGTTATAAAACAGATTTCAAAGTTTGTATGGGTTACAGTTCCATGATTTTTTGTTTTTTCTTCTAGCTACTCCAAGACACTGAAGACCAACAGAAATGTCAATATAATGATTCAGCAGTCATACTCATTTGCTAAATCCCATCTTCTCTGTTATATTCCTCCTTCTTTAAAATAACATATATACATAAAAGCAATAAATTTCAAAGTACATTGCAACAATTAATTGTAGAACAGATTTCACAGCTTTTGCCTATTTTTAAATTGGGTTCTTTGTCTTTTTGTCATTGAGTTAAAACATTTCTTATATATTCTGGATACTAAACCCCATCAGATATAGGGTTTCCAAATATTTAATCTCATTCTGTGAGTTGTCTTTTTACTTCCTTAATAAAGTCCTTTGAAGCATAAAAGTTTTTATGTTTTATGAGGTCTTATTTATCTATGTTTTCTTGTGTTGTTCATAATTTTGGTGTCAAGTCAAGTAAACCATTGCTAACACAGGGTCCTGAAGATGTTTCCTTTTAGGAATTTTATAGTTTTGGCTCTTGTATTTGGGTCTTTGATCCATTTTGAGTTAATTTTTCTATATGGTATGAGAAAGGGGTCCACCTCTATTCTTTTGCCATTGCAATGCTTTTGGACATAATGTTATGTTGACTCTCCTGTGCCTGTGGGCCATGGTCACCAACTACTTAAATCATTCTTCCAACTGTGATGGTTCATTATGGAATGTAAGTTTTTAGTTCCTTTTGTTTATTGTAGGCTTCAGCTGCCCTGGCCCCTTTCTAATAGTATGATATTTTCCTTGGCTCTAAGGTTACTCATGATTCATTTTACACTAGTCTCTTGGATAACAGAAGCTCAGATTGAACAATGCATGTTGTTTTAAGGTAGGGTTATTTTCCTGCACTTACTTAACTTTAGATATCAAGACTTGTGTCGTCAGAGCTCCTGCCAACAGAGCATTATACATAATAATCTCTGAACCTGTGATTCTACTGTAAGGTCATCATGCTCCAAACACCAGCAAAAATGGCTATAAAGTCAGTGACTTTTTAGAAGATAATACCTGATATTTACTGAACTAATGCCAACTAATTATATGGTAATGAAAAAACCAGAAAGAAATGTTCATTGTCAAGGAATTCCTTTCTCTCGAATACTAATCTAAAATAAGCTTACAGTACTTTTTTTTTGTTGGATGACCTCAGGCCTTCATATGGATTAACACATTAAATCTCATAATGCATGGAAGAATTGAGAAAATTATATGGCTGCATCAGCATCCATCACTGGGTCTTGACTTGTTCTACAAAAAAAATGACTGGGTCAAGGCAAAGTTTTGTATTCTCATCATTCTACTAAGTCCTTCTTGGAACAACTCTTTTAGTTTGATTCATTAAAGTAAGCCAAATGTACACTTTAAAATTAATTATTTATTCATTTTAACATGGGCAGGCACCAGGAACCAAACCTGGGTCTCCTGCATGGCAGGCGAGAACTCTGCCACTGAGCCACTATTGCCCTAAAATTGTTTTTTTTAAAAAGGGCATAGAAAAAAAGGAGAAGCAGCTGAGGATCTAGCACCTCCCCCTTCATGCTTGCATCCTTGCTGCTTTTGCAAACTACCTCTTTTTTTTTTGACATAGGTGAAGGTTGAATTTGGTGGCCTCTACTTCCTCCTCCTCCTCTTTTTCCTCACTCTTGCTACTTCTTCCCCCCACTGCTCCAGGTATGCCCTAACCTAGAGGACCTCACTCTAGCTCTCACTCTGCTACTAAAACAACTATTAAGTATTAGCTGAGAAATGCTTATATGTGACCTTTCCTAGGAATGTATTTACATTTTCTGGTAAATTTTTGCTTTGATATAACAATAATAAAATTACAGAAAGTTATAAGGTTGGTTCAAAAGAATTCCAGTTTGCCTTTTACCCAGATTCAGTAGTTTCTTTCATTTTTTCCCCATTTGTTTTACCATTTACTTTCTCTCTCTTTATATGTATATATGTGTGTATGTATAGATTTACCTCCCAAACAATCCAAGAGTAACTTGAAGATTTCGTGCACCTTTATCACCAAATGCTTCTTCAAAGTGTGTTTTCTAAGAACAAAACGTTCTCTTACTTGTCTACAGTGCAATGATCAAAACCAAGAAGTTTAAAATTGGTACAATATTATTTCATATTTTCAATTGTAGTTTCTATTAGATTTCCTAAGTTGTCCCAATAATAACCTTTAAATATGCCCCCCTGTTCCAGGACCCAATCTGAGATCACACATTGTACTTAGTTTTCATGTCTCTTTAGTCTTCTTTAAACTGTGGCAGTTGTTCAGTCTTTCTTGGTCTTTCATGACCTTGATATTTTGAAAAGTAAAGGCCAGTCATTTTGTAGAATGTCCTTCAGTTTGGGCTTGGCTGATGTTTCCTCATGATTAGATTCAGATTATGCTTTTTTGGAAGAAACGTCACAGAAGTAATGTTGTGTCTTTCCCAATACATCATATGAGGAAGCTCATGATGGTGGTAATATATTGATTTTTTAAAAGGGAGGACCCCTAAATATGGGAACATGTCCAAATCCTAAAGGAATACATATTTAAAAATAAATGGGAGGACATAATATATTTGAGCAAGAGAACTTATCATATTCTTTCTCAAATTCCTTAAGGCAAATTGCCACCTTTTGTGCTTATTTGTAATATGGTTTATCCTGGTATTAGCTCATGCATTAATTCATTTGTATGTTTTTTTCATTTAGCCAACACATGTTTTTTGAACACCTACTAAGTGCCAGCAAACTGTTCTAGGTACTGAGGAGAGGCAGAAAAAAAGTACCCTATCCCAGTGGGAAGAAACATGTAATAATACATTGTTCTAGTTTGCTAGCTGCCAGAATGTAATATACCAGAAATGGAATGGCTTTTAAAAGGGGAAATTTAATAAGTTGGTAATTTACAGTTCTAAGGCCAAGAAAATGTGCCAATTAAAACAAGTTCATAGAAATGTCCAATCTAAGGCATCTAGGGAAAGATTCCTTAGTTCAAGAAGGCCAATGAAGTTCAGGGTTTCTCTCTCAAGTGGAAGGGCACATGACGAACACAGTCAGAGTCTCTCTCTTGGCTGGAAGGGCACATGGTGAACATGGTTAGGGTTTCGCTCTCATCTGGAAGGGCACAGGCAAATGCAGCTTCATCTGCTAGCTTCCTCTCCTGGCTTCCTGTTTTATGAAGCTCCCCAGGAGGCATTTTCCTTCTTCATCTCCAAAGGTCTCTGGCTGGTGGACTCTGCTTCTTGTGGTTATGTCATTCTGCTCTCTCTTAATCTCTCTCATTCTCCAAAATGTTTCCTCTTTTATAGGACTTCAGAAACTAATCAAGACCCACCCTAATGAGTGGAGATATGCCTCTACCTAATCCAGTTTAACAACCACTCTTGATTAAATCACATCTCCAGGGAGATGATCTGATTACCATTTCAAACATACAATGCTGAATAGGGATTAGAAGAAATGGCTGCCTTTACAACATGGGATTATAAAACATGGCTTTTCTAGGGTACATACATCATTTCAAACCAGCACATGCATTAAATCAGTTATATATTATGTTAGAAGGTGAGACGTGCCATGGAGAGAAAAAGTAAAGCGGGGAAGGCATAACAGGGAATACCAGAGGGGGCTGTAATAATACATAAGGCAGGGAAGGACTTTCTGAGAAGGTAATATTGTAAATTCAGACCTACAGACCAAGCAATGTGGCTTCTGTACTTAGAAGAGGCAGAGGTGAAAAGAGAATTAGGTTAAAGGTTGTCCCCTTTACTAGTTCAGTCAGCGAACCATCATATGTCCATCAGAAAGCTGTTCCACATGTCAAAAGATCAGGGAGGAGAAAGGTAATAGTAATTATGTGTCAGTAATATTTAGACTCTTGGGGTTTGGGAAAGGATTGGGAAAGATTCACGCTTAGTAAAAGGTGCCAGAGTATTAAATTAGTGCTTGCTAAGTAAAATAATGAAAGAAAGGTATAGTAAGGGACACACACAAAAAAGAGGACTAGGAAGGATAAATGGAGAAGATTTTGAATGATTATTGGCAGAAAGTAAGCTAGACAGTAAATGTGTAATGCATAAATTGCATGTTGCATTGTAAGAGTTTATATTTAAAGGCACCAAGTAGACCTCTGTTTTCAGTTTGCACGAGGCAGTTGTTTTTTGCACTTGGCACAATAAAGTGAAGTTTGCTTCATATCACCATGTTTAAGAATTGAATCTATGTCCACATATCCGGGAGCAGGAGTTTCACAATGATTCAGGCCAACGGCTCCTTTTGACTGGTGGGAAATATGAGTCTTTTAAAGGACATATTTCCCAAGGAATATCCATCATACTTTCTTGCAAGTTTGAGGCTCTGCCTGCCCTTTGATGTCAGGAAGGAGAGGCAGCTGAGGATCCCACACCTCCCCCTTCATTCTTGCTGCTTCTGAATACTGCCTCTTCTCCGGTGCTTTTATTGCTCCTTTTGACTGTGCCTCAATTCCATCGGACTCTCGAGCCCTGCAGTGCTCTTGTATCACTGCCCGTTCTCTCTTTCAAAGTCAGTCTGGAATGCTGTTTTCCCGTGGTCTTTCTCAGTGACGTGGGTGTAGGACATGGATTTCACCACCGGTCTACGTCAGGGTGCTTCCCATGAAACTGGGTCTTCAGGTGGGCAGCAGGCGGTACAATGCTTTAGTTGTATTCTAAGAATATGGAATATTTGCCCCAGATCTTCTTGCATCCCTGCCCACTTTGCTGTAGGCAGCACAGTGCAGCAGTTACAGTGTGACCCCCAGAACCAGACTGCCCGCTTTGGATCCTGGCCCCGTCACTAACTGGCCATGGGGCTCTGGGGAGGTCACTTTTCTGTACTTCCTTGTTCTCATCAGTAGAGTGAAGATAATGACAGTTCACACCTTATAGGTTGTTATAAGGATTGAAAGGGGTGGTAGTCCCTTAGAATAGAGCCTAGGGCATAGCAAGAGTGCTGTAAGTATTAGTGTAATAAATGAAATACGTTTCAAGAGGATGGTTACGTGGGACAGGAAGGTTTGATTTAGGGCAGAAGTTGGTAGTTGTTCATTAAAATGTGATCTTGGAGCCATACTGGTAGTGGCTAGGGGCCTAAACGGTCTCTTAACCACAGCACACCCCATAGGGGTGAATATAATATCATGTGCTAACACAAAGTTTGCTGTATTTTCATCAGCTGTTGCTTGAGCTGTGGCTCCTGTGCATCATCGCCCTTAATCCTCCCAACAATCCAAACAGGTGGAGGGACAACTCTTCACTGACATCCAACATCCATTTCTCCCTTTCTTCCTTTACAATAGAATGCCTGAGTTTCGCCAAGCACAGGGTCCCCCAGCCAGAGACTCCATTTCCCAGCATCCATTACAGTGACCAAGCTCTGACCCCTGGCATGTGAGCACAACTGAAGCAGGCCACTTTCAGGTTGTGCCCCTCCAAGGCTGTGCCCCATTTTCTCCTCTGCTCCTCCCACCCTCATCCCGCTGGCTGGTATGTGGCTGTGACAGTGTGGACTGGAGCAGTCACCTGGGCCCAGACGTGAGAGCCATGGGCTGAGAATGGCAAAGCCTCCTAACCAGCCCCATACTGTCTACAGCTAAGATGTTTCGTGGAGAGAGATAAACATTTATCTTTGTTTATTTGTTTTTAGTATGTTATTTGAATCTTTTTTTAAGGCATTCTGTTTTTGGTTCCTTTTGCTACAGTGGCTTAAGACTGTACCAACTGCAGAAGGTGTTATTATCTCCATTTTACAAAAGAGCAGTGGAATCTTAGAAGGCTTACGTGACTTGCTCAAGGTCACACAGTTTATCAATGGCCATGGAGGAACTCAAACCCAAGTGCTCTGACACTTGAGCTGGGGCTTTTGACTGTACACCGAGCTATTTAAAAAAATACATTTTTTATTGCTTCTCGGTCTTTTGGCTAAGATCAAGTGGAGTATCTGTTCTTAATCAGTTTAATATCTGATACATCCTCTATCCTAAGACAATATATTAAATGGATTTTTGGAGCAGGTAGATGGAATAGGAGCTTGCTTCGTCCACTCCATGCATCGACCTGGTATTGCAGTACTTCCAGGAACGGTGCACCCCCCTCGGGGGAATTATTAAATATATAAAAAATCAGAAAAAAAATTTTTATTGATAAAACTTAACACACAAACATTCTTAACATACAAACATTCCATACATGGTGTACAATCAGTGGCTCGCAATATTATCACATAGCTGTGTATTCACCACCATGATCATTTTCTTGAACATTTGCATCACTCCAGGAAAAGAAATAAAAAAGAAAAAAGCAAACACTCATACATACCATCCCCCTTACCCCTCCCTTTCATTGACCACTAGTATTTCCATCTAAAATTTATTTTAACCTTTGTTCCCCCTTTTACTTATTTATTTACTTATCCATGATTTTTACTCATATGTCCAAACCCTGGATAAAAGGAGCATTAAACACAAGGTTTCCACAATCACACAGTCAAGTTGTAAAAGCTACACAGTTATACAATCATCTTCAAGAAACAAGGCTACTGGAATATAGCTCTACAGTTTCTGGTACTTCCCTCCAGTCACTCCAATGCACCATAAACTAAAAAGGGATATCTGTATAATATGTAAGAATAACCTCCAGGATAACTTCTCGACTCTGTTGGAATCTCTCAGCCACTAACACTTTATTTTGTCTTATTTCTCTCTTCCCCATTTTGGTCTAGAAGGTTTTCTCAATCCCTTGATGCTGGGTCCTGGCTCATCCTAGGAGTTCTGTCCCATGTTGCCAGGGAGGTTTACACCCCTGGGAGTCATGTCCCATGTAGCACCGAGCTATTTTGCCTCTTGAAGCACTGCTGTTTATGGGAAAAGAAGGGGAGGAGAGTGATGCCGGCTCTGATCCTCTCAGCATCTTCAGTTATGACCCATGGTTTCACCCAACAGGTATGTTTCATAACTAGTCGTTTCTTCATATGACCATAATTGTGTAGTCTCTGTGTATATTGTAGGTATCAATTTGTCTTGTGTATATTGTAGGTATCAATTTGTCTTTGTAGTTCTTGCATATTCTTTTTAATTGTCAGAGTGCAAGAACCCATATCTAGTGTCTGCGTATAGACTTAAGCCCCTGCCAAGCAAAGCTGCAACGCACAGACCATCAAATACCTCAAAGATGGCAGCACTGAAGAATAACTTTCAGTCGGGCACTTCAGTCCCAGCAGCTAAGCACGACCGCCTTATGCAGGCCTTGCAGGATGCCAGCCGAGGGGAGGGCAAAGCAGGTGAGCAGCAGGAGTCAAAGCCAATCAGGGGCAGACGCCAGCGGACGTGGGCAAACTCGAAAAAGGCTTACCTGTGGTTGTACGTGTTGGTTTGCTATCACAGTTCTGCTCCAGGTATCACCATACCACCATCCATGAAGTGAGACTTTTAAGGAAAAATGGAAGAATTTCTTCAGATTCCACCATAGCAGGGTGGATGGTACAAAGTTCGTCCCTGGCACTGTGCCTTATTAATTCCTCTCCATCCTTCACGACTCCCTCGGGGATTGTTTCTTTGAGGAAGCCCCTCATGATCCCACAAGCTCCCGTTAGGTGCCCTTGTTAGGTATGCTCAAGGGGCAGTCCTTCCCCTCTCAGCCACAGCTACTGGTCTGCAGCGATCTCCTCCCCACTGCCCTCTCAGAGGCCGGTCCGTGTGCGGCCGGCACTCAGCAGCGCGGGTGCAACCATGGGTGGCCGTGACGGTGGAACTGGGCACGCAGGCAGCCTCCGCTCGGAGAAAGCTATTATTACCCCTTTTCAAAAATTTCATTTCTAATCCACACACTCTCAGTGCCAGTGAGTGTATAAGCTGGCTCAAATTTTACAGAAAACAATTGATAATATGTCACAAGAGCCTTCAAATGTTCGTATGATTTGAACCAAACATTACTTCTAGAAATAGATTCTAAATAAATAAACAGAAATACAGAGAGTTCACGAGACTGTTATTGAGTAGAAAAGAAAAAAGAAAAAAATTTAAACATTCCCGATAAGTGAATGTGTAAACAAAAGAAAGAACAGTTCTTTGATTGCATATTGTACAGCCACAGGGGAAAAATCATATTTTGGAAGAATAGTTAATGACTTAGGAAAATTTTCATCCTATAATGTTAGGTGATAAAAGAAGACACAAAATTATGTATTCTATATAGTCCTCTGTAAATCTTTCTTTCTTCCTTGTATTCACATGAGAAAAAAATGATTTTATTATTTTGTATTTTCCAAGCCTGCTATAGTAAGCATACATTATTCTTAAAATATTCTCAAAAACAAAAAACGTTAAGGTAAAAACAAATTCCAAATTCTCGCTTTGGTGTTTCTCACCTTTCCCATAATTACCCTGATTGGTACAGAGAGGGTGAGGGCTGGGAGGAGGAAGGAAAAGCAAATGTTTTTTTTCTTGGGAAGGTTTTAACTACGGCCTTCCCTGCCAGACTCAGGGGACATATGGATTGCCTGTGTCTGATGTAATCATTCCTACTACAGTAGGAGAAAGATATGGTAAATCGAAATACGCAGAGCAGAAGATGCATGCGACTGCCACGCATCCAACTCACCACTTTTCCATGCAAGCTCCACTTACTCCCCCGCCTGCTCAGGCCTGACCCACCACTGGTCAGCACCTCAGAGCTGCCCTTTTCCCAAGGCCAACTGCTGATTCTCCATTGCAACACATCTTTTTCCTTTACATTATGTTCTCTTTTTCTCCTCTCTCCCTGCCCCTGAGTTTACCTCACAAGAACTAACTTGAAATATGTGGAACATCAGTAAATGATTCTCTAATAATTAGTTTGAGTTCTGTTATTTCTCCTGCTGCTTTGTATACCTGTCACCCAACAAGGGACACTCAGTTAATTTTCTCCAATCTTTTCTTCCAAATACTGATGAAAGAAAACTTGTCTAAGAGGACTCCTAGCTGAGTGTCCAGCTTTCTCTCTTAAACATTTGTTAAATGGTCTTCTTTGAAAGCTTGGTTTTATTGGGTGACATCAGGACTAATAACATTATGATTTGTGCCAGTACATCTTATTTCACTAAGTTTTGAACAGAAGACAGCATTTTCTGAATAATTTTATTCAGCACCGACCAAAATACTCATGTGTCTAACTGAATTAAATATCAATATCTGGTACCAAATTTGTTTACTGGATGAATCACTTGGAATTTACCTTTAGGAGTCAAACAGATTTGGTTGCAAGTATTCTAAAACAAGGGCTGATTTTACAGGTGTTTTGACTTAGAGTATAATTAAATTATAGTTATAAAGCCAATAAATAGAATTCTACGTATATAGCTAATATAAATTCATTGCCATTTTCTTGTGAGCACACATTATTTTAACATACAAGATACAGCAAGCTTTAAAACAATTCTTGTTTCTCCAGTTCTCTTTTACCTAAAACAATCCCTTAGAAATTCAAACCAGCAGTAACAGAAATAGAAACAGAGGAAAAACCATAGAACAAATGTTAACACATGACTCCAGAGTTTTTTATTTTATTGAAAAAATGATTAATTTGATTCTTTCAACATTCATTTATTCAACAAACCATGGTCTCTGGAGATGAACAAATAGGGCTATAATCCTGGCTCTGTCTCTTAACAATTGTGTAACTTTGGGCAAGTTATTTAGCCACTCTGTGCCTCAGTTTCTCTCATCTGTATTATTGGGATAATAGTATCTAACTCATAAGGTTGGTGGGAGGTGTGCCGGTTTGAAGCTATTATGTACCCCAGAAAACCCATGTCCTTTAATCCTCGTTCAGTATTGCTAGGGTGGGATCTTTTGGATTGTTTCTGTGGAGATGTGACCCATCCAATTGTGGGTGGTAACTTTTGATTAGATGGTTTCCATGCAGATGTGTCTCCACCCATTCAAGGTGGGGTTGCTTACTGGAGTCCTTTAAGAGGGAACCATTTTGGAAAAAGCTTTAGAGCCACGAGAAATGACACACCCCCAGAAGCCACTGAAGAAGACTGGAGAGAAAGCCAGCACTCATCGCTGGCTTTCTTGAACCAAGTTATCATGAGCCTTCTTGAACCAAATTATCTTTCCCTGGATGCCTCAGTTTGGTTGGGCATTTTCATGGCCTTAGAACTGTAAACTTGCGGCCTAATAAATTCCCCTTTTAAAAAGCTGTTCCAGTTCTGGTATATTGCATTCTGGCAGCTTATGAACTAAAAAAGGAGGATTGACCAAGTATATAGACACAAAGAACTCAGAACAGTCCCTGGCACATGGTAAGTGTTCAAGAAATGTTAGGTGTGGAGGAACACAACAGCGAGCAAATCAGACATGGTCCTGCCCTCACTGAGCTTACTGTCTCATGGCAGCGTGAATGGGTGGGCAGTGAAAGACATAAAAAAAATCATATAGCTACAGCATAGGACAGTTGTGTCTAAATGCAATGAAGAAAAAAAAATACACAGTGATGAAGATCAACCTGTGGGCTGCTTTCCTAAATGAACTGCAAAAGTTAAAGTTTATGATTAGATTCTTATCACACTTTTGTAAAATCAAGAACATCTGAAATTTCCATTGTCATATATCCACCGATTATATGTAGTATAACTGGACATGTAAAATTTCTATAATCATATATGCACCCATTATATGTAGAAATCCTTCAATCCACGTGATTATGACTAAACAGTGACTTACTATTACTACAAATATTACCAAGTATCTTAATTCTCTTCATGGCTTTTTAAAGACAGAGTTTTTCAAAATTCTTAATCATATGGGGCTAAAATTTGAGGAAGGATATTACAGCAGGTTTTAAAGAAGCCAATTTGACATAATATGCCAGAGTTGAATGCATTTTTCTAGTCACATGTATACTCCTCTACATTAAGTTGTTTAAAAATAAATATCCATATGTGTTGAGATGAAGTTTCAGCACTTCATCTGTTAATAATTTCATTCATTATTAAATAATTAAAAATTATTTAATTTTTATATTAAATAATTAGTATATTGGCCTAGTAAGTGAAGATAATTCCATGGAGAAGTTAAGGAAGAGCGTTAAGAGAGGGAAAAAAAAGTATAGGATAAAAATACACTAGAGAAAAAAGCTTCTTTAAAGCATTCAGGGTTTCATGGGGTTCATTGAAAAAGGATGACAGGAAACTGTTTGGAAGGGTAGGAAGGGATGTAGATTAAAGGAAGGTGACATTGAGAGAGGAGAAAACCATGTGATTTGGAAGTAGAGTGGCAGGTAGGAGATGCCAACTAGATACAATGACAGTTAAAATATTAAACAGCTGTAGTACTTTCTCTGTGCCAGGCAGTATGCAAAACCACATATATCCCAATTAATACTCAGAACACCCTATGAGATGGTAGGCACTGTTATTACAGCAATTTAATGTAAGAAGAAACCGAGGCACAGAGAGGTTAAGAATTTGCCCGAGGTCACACAGCTAGGATGTGGTAAAGTCAGAAGAGGAGCATAATCACCTTGTTCTACTTTCTCCTAATATATTTAACATAGAGATAGAAAGGCGAGCGAATTGTGTTCTTGTTTCTTAAAAATAAAGGCGGGAGAAGAATTACAGCCCAGACATCTGGAGGGAATGCAGCCAGGAGGACAGTAGGAGAGGTAGAGCAAGCAACAGAGATGAGGGCTTAGCTTGGGAGCAAAAGGAGATGTATGTATATCCCACAAAGATGTTTTGATACTCATTAATGTCAAAATGCAAAATGCACTACTTCATTACAGTATCTGGTATCCCTGTCCTCAACCCCTTCTTAAGCCTCCCATACCCAATCCTGAACACTCTCACCCTCTACAGTAGTGGGTGAGGCTCAGGGATAAGGCGAAGAGCAGGGTAAGTAGGCCTCATTACTTCTTGGTAATAAAACTGCATGGCAGTTTCAACATATCATATGCTCAGAAGCATAAAATCTGTAATAGGCGTCTTCTTGGGCATCTAACATGTTTACTCCTCTTAGAAAGGCAGGATATAGTGCAGTGGCTCAGGACCCACGCTTTGAAATCAGACACCTGTGACCTAGGCTCTGACATTTAGCTGGCTTTGAACCTTTAGGTAAGTTCCTCCAGCTCATTTAAGCTTGAGATTCTTTGTCTTTAAAATGGGGGCTAATGAAATTTTCATCACGGGGTTGTTGTAAAGATTATATAGCCTGGCAAAAGTCCAGCAGTGCTAGCACACAATCAAAAAAGGGGCGCTGCGAGTCCAAAAAGGTGCTTAAAAAGCTGAACTTTCTTCCGTTGGGTTTTCGGCTATTAAAACTAATAAGAACATGTCAATGTTTCCATTTTATGTGTGTGTGTGTGTGTGTGTGTGTGTGTTTAAAGGCATCTTTAGTGCCTGTGACGAAAAAGCAACATACATTTTGCGAATAAGATTACTGGTTATATCTAATTGCTGAGTCAGTGTTTACATCTATTCCAAATTCCATCGATTCTTCAACTGCGAACGCTCCTTAGACTAGGATGTGACAAAGCAAGTTTGCAGAGACTCCAACCCGGGATTTCTGGCATGCTCACCGAACCCAAAGGCCCACCCTACAGGGCCGAAGCATTGCCTCTGGAAGACTGGCCAGCCACCCACCGCCGCGTCCCGGGGCAGGGTGCCGATAACTAGAGGCGAGCGCCAGGTCCTCGGACGCGGGCTCCCGCCCTTTGGATTATCTCGGGCTATTGGGGTTCAGCTCTGCGCTCGGGGCCCGGCAGAGGTGGGGCTCTCCGCGCCTCGCGCCCCTCCCCTTCCAGTCTGCACGGTTCCTGAGGCTCTCCGGGCCCTCCCTTCGCCCCCCGCCTCCTTCACCCAATCCCATTCCTCCCAGCACTCCAGCGCCCAGTCAGGAGGCCGCTCTGCCGAGGGGGCGGGGAGAAGGGCGGGGCTAGCTGGCCCTGCTCGAAGTCTTCTACCGCGGCGGCGGGGCTGTGGTCGCGTTCGCTTGCTGGTGGTGGAGTCCGCGAGCTGAGGCAGCCTATAACGTTCTGAAGGTCCAGTCGGGCACCATGGCGGACAGCCGGGACCCAGCCAGCGACCAGATGAAGTTCTGGAAGGAGCACCGGGCCAATCAGGTGCACCCTTTGCTCTACGCATCAGCACTAGCTTGACGCTGGGAGCCCCGGCGTTCACAACTAACGGCCCGTGCTTCCCCCGGCGCTGCGCCGTCCTGAGGGGCTGTACCATTGATCTTGG
Source organism: Tamandua tetradactyla (assembly GCF_023851605.1). NCBI lineage: Eukaryota > Metazoa > Chordata > Mammalia > Pilosa > Myrmecophagidae > Tamandua > Tamandua tetradactyla. Next base: position 110,766,452 of record NC_135334.1, read on the forward strand.
GGCGGGGGGAGGGGAAGGGTGTGCGGCCTTTCGTTCCGATGGACTGTACCATTCGCGTTGAGGAGGGAAGAGGGGTCAGGGGTTCGGGACGGTGGACCCCACGTTGCTTGCAAAGTCTGTGGGAATTGTCGCCCACAGGGCGCGGCTCTTTGGTTCCTGAGTTTGCACTGTTGCCAACTAGGGCAGAGGTCGCAGCTTGAGGGAGGAATTCAGGCTCCCAGGGAAAGAGGCAGAGAGCTGCAGTTGCAAGAAAGGAAGTGGGGGTGGGGGGCAGGCATGGGAGGGAAGTGGGAAGAGGCTCCAGCTTCGACCTTACCAAGGTATTTAGTGCAAGCTTTCGTATTTGTGGGGTGCCAAGGGGCAGCGAACGTGTTTTATCGTATCAGTGTCCCAGCACCGTGACTGAGACAGTACAACTGACTGCAAAACAATTTCACGTCCATTATTTTATTTGCACATAAAAGCTTCTAGCCTAGCATTTTACCCCAAGAAGGGACATAGGGATTAATTGATATATGTATTCCATGTGTGATCTTTGAGTGCCTGCATGTGGCAGGTACTGTGCTGGGACAAGGTGTACAAAGTCCAAGAACAGAGTCCCAGAGAAGCTCAAAGTCTAGTTGCTCAGACAAGACAGATAACAAATGCTTACCCTCCAACAAGGAGAGCTTTAAAGGTGAGTAGGATTTAAGCCCAGTTGTGGAGGAAGCATTCCTGGTGTGTGCCACGGGGTGCAGAGTCTCAGACTCGCCCAAACTTTTTGAGAGGTTGGTTTAGGTAGGCAGTTTATTTTGTCAGGTGGAAATCTGGCCCAGAGAATCTCAGGGATTTACCAAGTTCACGTGGCTGGTGGCTCATGGGAGGATTAGAACCATACATCCTCTCTGTCTAGTGTTTTTTTTTTTTTTTTCTTTCTCAGCAGTGTTTTAATGGACCGTGACCTGGGGTATAAATGGTACATTGCTCATGATTACTTTAATGGCTTCCTGTTGGTGAAAACTTTGCCATTTCCCTCTAAGAGCCTTGGAAATCTCTCCTCTCACGCTTGTCCTTTATTGTATGCCGCTAGGATAATTAAATTTTTCATGCAGTTCTTTTTTTTTTCTTTTAATGCCTGTAGATTTTTTCTTTTTTACTGTAAACAACAAACAAGCATACAAACATTCTTGACATAGTTACAATTAATGGCTCACAACATCATCATATAATTGTGTATTCATCACCATGATCATTTTTTTGAACTTGCATCTCTCCAGCAAAAGAAAGAAAAAAGAAAAAAGAAGAGACTCATACATGCCATACCTCTTACCCCTCCCTCTCATTGACCACTAGTATTTCAATCTACTCAATTTATTTTAACCTTTGTTCTCCCTATATCTCATCTGTCCATACCATAGATAAAAGGAGCATCAGACACAAGATTTTCACAATCACACAGTCACACTGCAAAAGCTATATCATTATACAATCATCTTCAAGAAACATGGCTACTGGAACACAGCTCTACAGTTTCAGGTACTTCTCTTTAGCCACTCTAATACCCATAAAGTAGAAAGGGGATAGCTGTATAATGCATAAGAATAACCTCCAGGATAACCTCTCGACTATTTGAAATCTCTCAGTCACTGACACTTTCTTTTATCTCATTTCTCTCTTCCCCCTTTTAGTTGAGAATGTTTTCTCAATCCCTTGTCCCAATTCATCCTAGGATTTCTGTCCCACGATGTCAGGGAGGTTTACACCCTTGGTAGTCATGTCCCACTAGAGGGGAGGCAGGGCAGTGAATTCGTTTGCCATGTTGGCTTAAAGGGAGAGAGGCCACATCTGAGCACAAAAGAGGTTCTCTGGGGGGTGACTCTTGGGCCTAATTTTAACTAGGCTTAGCCTATCCTTTGCAGGGATAAGTTTCATAGGGCCAAACCCCGATTGAAGGTTCGGCCTATTGATTTGTTTGTCTCCATTGCTTGTGAGACTATCAGGAATTCTCCAAATGGGGAAGTTGAATTTCCCCCCCTTTCTCCCCTTATCCCCAAGGGGACTTTGCAAATACTTCTTTATTCACTGTTGAAATCACTCTGGAATTTATCGGGAGATCACACTAACCTTGACAAACCAACAAAATCTCATGCCCTATTCAAGGTTCCATGTACTTATGGTGTTCAATTAAACTGTCCGTATAAGTTAAATTAGGAAATGCACTAGTCAAAATATAAAGTGTGCACCAAATAAACATTTCTTGCTTTAGTCTCACACAGAAGTTGAAGTTTAAAATATGAATGACCATCTACTTTCAACACCCTGCAATATTGATATTGCTTTGTTCTCCCTCATGCAAAAACATTTTTTAATTTTTAATTTTAGTCACTATCATTGTTCATTCTAGGCATTCCTAAATTACACCGTCTCAGTCTTTATTGTCTCTCTTTCCTTCTGGTTGCCTGTGTGCCCAGAGCACTTCTCCCTCTTTCATTCTCACATTCAGTTCTTAATCAAAGTGAACCAGAGAGACTTAAGAGTCTTTATCAGGCATGCGCAGCTAGTAGTGGCAGAGCCAAGATCAAAACTTGGCTTCCCCTGGCCAGGACTCTTTCCATAACCAGTGATTGCTAATCCTGGTTCGCAGTGTACTTTTCATGAATACTGGATGAGTGGGGGAAAATATGGATAATGTGATAGTTTTCAGGAGACTCATAGTTGAAATCGCTGCTGTTTCCTGTGCTCACAGCATCTCAGTGCGTCGTGCACATGCGTCCTGATGGGGAAGCACATTTTAGTGTCCTGCTCCTTTCCCCAGTTTTTGCTGCTATCTGTAATGACTGCTTATTTCTTTGAGGTGACCACCCCCCCCCCAGGATCTGCCAGAGGGAATTTTGCATATGTCACCTAGCCTGTATAATTTTCCAACAGTTTATTTTGAAAAATTTCAAACATTCAGAAAAGTTGAAAGAATTGTGCAGTAAATACCCATATATTCATCATCTGGAGTCTATAATGAATATTTTGCTATATATCTTCTATCACGTTATTCTGTCTGTCCATCCCTTCATGTGCCATTAATCCATTTTATTCTGGTGGGCATTTCAAAGTAAGTTGTAGATATCAGCATACTTCCCCCTTAAGTACTAAGCATGCATATTATGAACAGAGTTCAACGTGTATGTTTTTAAGACAATATTTACATACGGTGAAATGCACAAATCTTAAGTATACCATTCCATGTATTTTGATAAATACATCTGTGAATCCCAAACCCTTGTTAAGATATAGAATATTATCATCCTGGAAAGTTCTCTTGTGCTGTTTCCCAGTCATTCCCAGCAACTTTGTCCCAGGCAACCGCTGTTTTATATTGTTAAAACCATTGATTGCTTATGTACTTTTTTTCTGCAAGACTTTTTTTGACTCAGCAAAAATATTTTTAAGGTTCATTCATGTTGCGGCATGTATCAGTAGTTTTTAATGCTAGTCAGTTGTGATATATTCGTATTTATGAATTGGCGCCAGCTACCTCTACTGTTTCATTAGCTGGAAACCTGTCACTGGTCACACCACACTGCAAGGAATGTTGGGAAATGTCGCCCATCTCTGTGTCCAGAAAATAGACTGTGCCACATTAACCAAAACTTACGCTCAGAATTTAGTGAAAATCTATCCAGCCATTATTTTGTGATGCGGTGATGGACAAACGGGCTGAGTCTCCCCTAGTCTCTTTTTAAAGATTGTCTTTTTTACTTTCTGACATTAAAATACCTTCTGTTAGAAAATTCTGACAGTAGTAGAGGATAGGTTTTGTTTTCTTTTTCTTTCTTTTTTTTTTTTTTAAGTTTTATCTCCCCTTGCTTGGTAAACACTTTTTTATATTAGTATGCAGTTCTGTATCAATATTCTCTCTTCTTCTCTTGCCCTCCCTTAAAGATTTTTTTTTGTTAATTAGAGAAGTTGTAGGTTTACAGAAAAACTCTACAGAAAAGAGAGTTCACATATAACCCTTTGTACACACTCAGTTTTCCCTCTTACTAATGCTTTACATTAGTGTGGTGCCTTACTAACAATTAATGAGAGAATATGATTATAATTATATTATTAACTATATCTAATACTTTACATTAGTATTGTCTAGTCCTATGATTAAAAAAATTATTCTAGATACATACACTAAAATATCCCCCTTTTAACCACATTCAGATATATAATTCAGTGATGTTAGTACATTCAGAATGTTGTGCTACTGTCAACATTATCAGCTACCAAAACTTTACCAAACAGAAACTCTGTACCAAGTAAACATTAACTCCCTGTTCTCTAACTCCACTCTGGCCTCTGAAATCCTGTTTTCTAGTTTCTGATTCAATGAATTTGCTTATTCTAATTATTTTGTGTTTGTGAGATACAATAATTGTCCTTTTATGTCTGGCTTATTTCACTCATTGTGATTTCTTCAGGGTTCATTTGTGTTGTTTCCTGTATCAGAATTCCATTCCTTTTAATGGCTGAGTAATATTCCATTTCATGTATATACTCATTTTGTTCACCCATTCATCTGTTGATGGACGCTTGGGTTGCTTCCTATCTTTTGGCAGTTGTCAGTAATGCCACCATGAACATTGATGTGCAAATGTCTGAGTCCCTGCTTTCAGTTCTTTTGGATATACTCCTAAAAGTGGGATTCCTAGGAACCACCAAACTTTTCACAGTGGCAGTACCGTTTTATATTAGAGGGTTCTTATTTCTCTGCATCGTCTCCAATACTCATAAGTTTCCATTTTTTAAATAGTAGTCATGCTAATGAGTATAAAATGTTATCTCATTGTGGGCTTTTTTTTTTTTTTTGAGTAAATAATTCTCAGTATTTACCTTTATTGAAAGGAAGTTTTTGGTAGTGAGAACAAATAATCTCTTGTTTGTTGCTTGGAAGCCTAAAATAGGGTCATTGGTTTCCAGGCTTGCTGCTTGCTGCTTGCTGCTTGCTTTTTAGCAACCTGCCCTACCTGCCTGCCTTCCTTTCTGTTGTAAAGTACAGTGGACAGGGAGTGGGCTGATGGTAGATGAAGACTTGGCAGAGGCATCTGCAGAGAGCTGCATAGGAATAATTTGGAAAACAGCCAGCAAATTTTTTGTCTCTCTTTGACGAGGAGCAATTAGCCGCCACCTCCATTGCCTTCCAGGGTCCTAGTATGAGAATAAAGCTCTTATTGAAAGGTCCACGCTGCACTCCTATTGTGGTTTTGATTTGCAGTTCCCTGATAGCTAACGATGTTGAGCATCTTTTAATGTGCTTATTGGCTGCTTGTTTATCTTCTTTGGAGAATTGTCTATTCAAGTCTTTTGGCTGTTTTTAAATTGGGTTGTTTGTCTTTTGTTGCTAAGTTGTAAGATTTGTTTATATATCCTGGATATGAAGCCCTTATTGGGTATGTGGTTTCCAAATGTTTTCTCCCATTCTGTGAGTTGTCTTTTAACTTTCATGATGAAGTTCTTTGACACACAAAAGTTTTTAATTTTGACAACTCAGCTTTATCTATTTTCTTCCTGTGTTGCTCATGTTTTTGGCTTAAAGTCTAAGAAACATTGCGCAACACAATGTCCCTGAGATGTTTCCTACATTTTCTTTTAGGAGTTCTGTAGTTTTGGTTCTCATATTTGGACTTTTGATCCATTTTGAGTTCATTTTTGTGTCTGGTGTGAGGTAGGGGTCCAGCTTCAGTCTTTTGCCAAGGGAGATCCAGTTCTCTCAGCCCCATGTGTTTGACAAGGCACCCTTGTCAAAACTCAGTTGGCTGTAGGTTTGAGGGTTTAGTTTTGAACTCTCAATTTGATGCCATGAGTTTATGTGTCTTGTCCTTGTACAGTAACATGCTGTTTTGATTACTAAGCTTTGTAATACATTTTAAAATCAAGAAATGTGAGTCCTCCAACTCTGTTCGGCTTTTACAAGATGGTTTTGGCTGTCAGGAGCCCTTTTCCTTTCCATAAAATTTGATGACTGATTTTCCGTTTCTGCAGAGAAGGCTGTTGGAATTTTGAGAGTGATTGCGTTGACTCTGCAGATCACCTTGGATCTTAATATTTAGTCTTCCAATCCATGAACATGGTATGTTTTTACATTTATTTAGGTCTTTTTAAAAAAAATATTCTTTTAGCATTTTTTGTAGTTTTCTGTGTATATCTTTATATCCTTCATTAAATTTATTTCTCAATGTTTAGTTCTTTAAGTTGCTATTGAAAATGGAATTATTGATTCTTTCAGAATGTTCATTACTAGTATGTAGAAACACTACTGCTTTTTGCATGTTGATCTTATACACTGCCACTTTGCTGTATTGTTTATTAGCTCTTTGTTGTGGATTTTTCATTATTTTCTATATATAGGAGATCATTTTATTTTCAATTACTGAAAGTTTTACTTCTTCCTTTCCAATTTGGGTGCCTTTTATTTGATTTTCTTGCCAATTGTTCTGGTTAGAACTTCCAGTACAGTGTTGAATAACAGTGGTGACAGTGTGCATCCTTGTCTTGTTCCTGACTTTAGAGGGAAAGCTTTCAGTCTGTCACTCACCATTGAGTATGATGTTAGTTGTGGATTTTTCATGTACATTCTTTATCAAGTTGAGGAAATTTCCTTTTATTCCTTGTTTTTCTCATTGTTTTTAACAAGAAGGTATGCTGGATTTCATCAGAAGCCTTTTTGTATTTCAGTTGAATTGATCATGTGTTTTTTCCCGTTTGTGCTATTAATGTGGCATATTCTATTAATTGGCTTTCTTTGTTGAACCACCCTTGCATACCTGAGTAAATGTAAATCCTATTTGATCATGCTGTATAATTCTTTTAATGTGCTGTTGGATTCATAGTGCTAGTATTTTTGTTGAGGACTTTTGTATCTGTATACATAAGGGATATTGATTAGTAATTTTCTTTTTTTAGTATCTTTATCTAAAGGGATTGGTGTTAGTGTTATGTTGGCCTCATAGAATGAGTTAGACAGTGTTCCCTCCACCTCAGGTTTTTGGAAGAGTTTGAGCAGGATTAGTGTTAATTTTTGGGATGTTTAGTAAAATTCACGGGTCTTGAGCTTTTCTTTGTTGGAAGTTTTTTTTTAATTTTTAAAATATTTTTACTGAGAAATATCCACACACGTACAGTCCAACCATATTATACAGTGACTCACAGCATCATCACGTAGTTGTGTATTCTTCACCATAATCATTTGTAGAAACATTTGTATCACTCCAGAAAAAGAAAAAAAAAGAAAAAAACTTATACATCCCATACCCCTTACCCCTCCCTCTCATTGACCCACTGTATTTCAGTCTACCCTGTTTTACCCTTTATCCCCCTATTAATTATTTCTTCTTTTTTTTTTTTTGCTCACCTGTTCCTACACTAGATAAAAAGAGCATCAGACAAAAGGTTTTCACAATCACACAGTCACATTGTAAAAGCTATATAGTTATACAGTCTTCTTCAAGAATCAAGGCCACTGGAATACAGTTCACCAGTTTCAGGTACTTTCCTCTAGCCCCTCCTGTACATAAACTAAAATGGGATATCTATATAATGTATAAGAATAACCTCCAGAATAACCTCTTGACTCTGTTTGAAATCTCTCAGCCATTGAGAATTTGTGTTGTCTCATTTCTCTCTTCCCCCTGTTGGTCAAGAAGGCTCTCTCATTCTGATGGTGTCGGGTCCCAGCTCATCTCCAGGAGTCCTGTCCCCCGTGCCAGGAAGATTTACACCACTGGAGTCTTGTCCTCATGTCCCACGTGGGGTTGGGGCGGAAGGCAGTGAGTTCATCCGCCAAGTTGGCTTAGCAAGAGAGGCCACATCCCAGCAACAGAAGAGGGTCTCTGAGGGTAGCCTCTCAGGTGTATCAGTTTATTCCTTTGCAGAAATAAGCTTCAGAGGCAAGCCCCAAGGTTGAGGGCTTAGCCTGTTGAATTGGTTGTCCCCAGTGTGTAGGAGAATATCAGGAATTCCCCAGATGAGGAATTTGAATGTTTACTCCTTTGGGGACTTCACAAATACTTTTTTATTCTCTGCCCAAGTTACTCTGGGATAATAACGGGGTGTCACACTAACCTAGACAAACCAACAAGATCTCATGCCCTATTCAAGATTCTTGGAAGTTTTTTGATTACTGGTCCAATTACTTTACATGCTGTTGGTCTGTTGAGATGTTTTATTTCTTCTTGAGTTAGTGTAGATACTTCATATATTTCTAGGAATTGATCCATTTCATCTTGGTTATCTAATTTATTGGTGTACAGTTGTTAACTCTGAGATTTAGTCCCTAAGCTGTCTGTTTCTTAAGTTTGTATCCAGCTATGATATGATAGAGATTTTCTTGAGTGCTAGAAGCTAAGAAAACAAACCCTGAAAACGCTCTTTCATATTCTTTGCATGTTGGCTCTATATTGGCTGGAACACTTCTTCAGAGATTTGTCCCCTGGTCAGAAGATCAGCTCGAGGAGAATGTGAAGTGCACAGTCCTCTCCTTTTCTGAGCACACGTCTTGTCCTGGCCCTGCTCTTGCCACCCTGTTTGCAGGACTCGGGGTGCCCCCTCTACTCCCTGTGAAATGAGCTTTCTCCCTTTCCTGGGTGCTCTGTTGTATGACTTAAAGCAGGTAATCTTTTGCCCCAGACCACTTTGAGCTAATTGTTTCTTACACTACTTTAGCTATCAGTACCTGTGCCTGCCTGCAGGGAAAGTTCTGGCAGGGCAAGCCAGAGAGGAGTTTCCTGGTTCAGTCTTTTAGGCTGTTACCTGAGAGACTGGCAGGGACATACAGGCACCCCAGTATGCACATAGGGGATCCTCTGCTCCCTCTGGAGCAAGGCCTGAGACCCACAATTCAAAGCATAGGCTGGCTCCATGTAGAACTCTGGAGGGGGTGGGGGAAAGGCCAGCAAAGGTGCTGTGAGCTTTTCCTACGAGTTTTTTCTCTTCTTTTTTTTTTAATACAATTGTATTATTGATTTTCTCAAAGAACCAACTTTTGGTTTTAGTGATTGTTTTTATTGTTTTTATTTTGTTCTCCCATTCATTTATCTCTGCTTTAATCTTTGCTGTTTCTCTTCTTCTGTGTGCTTTGGGGTTAGTTTGCTGTTCTTTCTCAGGTTCCTCCAGGGGTGCTGTTAAGTCCTTGATTTTTGCTCTTTCTTGTTGTTTAATATAGGCATTTAGGGCAATAAATTTCCCTCTCAGCACAGCCTTTGCCACATCCCATAAGTTCTGATAAGTTGTATTCTCATTTTCATTCATCTCCAGATAGCTGCTGATTTCTCTAGCAATTTCTTCTTTGGCCCACTGGTTTTTTAAGAGTGTGTTACTTAATCTTCATATGTTTGTGAATGTTCTCATTCTTTGGTGGTTCTTGAGATTCATCTTCATCCCATTGTGATCAGAGAAAGTGCTTTGAATAATTTAAATGTTTTTAAATTTATAAAGACCTGTTTTGTGCCCCAACATATGATCTATCTTGAAGAATGTTCCATGAGCACTAGAGAAGAACGTATAACCTTGTGCTTTGGGGTGCAGTGATCTATATGTGTCTGTTAGGTCTAATTCATTTATCAAGTTATTTAACTTCTCTATTTCCTTGTTGATCTTCTGTCTGGTTGTTCTATCTATAGAGGAGAGTGGTGTTTTGAAGTCTCCTGCTATTATTGTTGAAAGATCTATCACTCCCTTCAGTTTTGCCAATGTCTGTCTCATGTACTTTGGAGCTCCTTGATTGGGAGCATATTTATGATTGTCGTATCTTCTTGCTGAATTGACCCTTTAATTAGTATATAGTGTCCTTCTTTATCTCTTATGATGCCTTTACATTTAAAGTCTATTGTGTCCAATATTAGTATAGCTACCCCTGCTTTCTTTTGGTTACAGCTCGTATGGAAAATCTTTTTCTATCCTTTCACTTTCAGTCTATTTGCATCTTTGTGTCTAAGGTGAGTCTCTTGTAAGCAGCATATAGCTGAATTATGGCTCTTAATCCATTCTGCCAATCTGTATCTTTTAATTGGTAAGTTTAGTCCATTAACATTTAAAGTTATTACTGAAAAGGCGTTTCTTGAATCCACCATCATATCTTTTTAATTTTATTTGTCAGATCTATATATTCTTTTCCCTCTTTCTCTTTGTATTCTTTAAATTATCCTTAGTGGTAGGTACTCTTCGATTCTGTGCCCTCCTCCAGACCTCCTCTCCTGTCTTTTTTTTTCACCTGGCAGATCTCCTTTTAGTATTTTTTTGTAGGGCTGATATCTTGTTGACAGATTCTTTTAGGACTTCTTTGTCTGTGACAACTTTAATCTCTCCCCCAATTTTAAAGGACAATTTGGCTGGGTACAGAATTATTGGCTGGAAGTCTTTCTCTTACAGGCTCTTGAATATATCATATCACTGCCTTCTTGCCTCCATGGTGCTAGTTGAGTAGTCTGAACTCAGTCTTGTTTGAATTCCTTTGTGTGTAGTAGATTGTTTTTATCTTGCTGCTTTCAGGATTTTCTGCTTCTCTTCAACATTTGAAAGACTGATTAGCATGTGCGTTGGGGAAGGCCTATTTGGATTTATTCTGTTTGGAATTCGTTGGGCTTCTTTGACTTGTATATTTATGTTCTTTATGAGGGTTGAGAAGTTTTCCCCATCTCAACTACTCTTCCTAGCCCTTTCTTCCTCCCTTCTCCTTCCGGGACACCAGTGATTCTTTTATTTGTGCGCTTTGTTGTCTATCATTTCTTTGAGATCCAATTCACATTTTTCCATCCTTTTTGCCATTTACAGTTTTAAGCCTTTGAAGTCAGTTATCCTGTCCTCTGTGTCACTTGTTCTTTCTTGTCTCTTCAAATCTGGTGTTGTTGTCTCTAGTATGTTTTTTATTTGATCTATAAAGTCTTTAATCTCTTTGATATCTATTATTTTTCTGTGTATTCATTCAAATTCCTCTTTATGCTCTTTGCTATCCCACTTATCTTAATAAATAAGTGGATTAGGAAAGAAGATACTAAGTAGAGTTGTATGAACATCTTTGATTAGTTGTTCCAATGTCTGTGTCTCTGGTCTTTTAATTTGGTTGTTAGGCAGGGCTATATCTCTCTGCATTGAGGTATGCTTAGTGATCTGCTGTATTCGTGGCATGTAAATATCTTGATTGTTTACTTTGGGAGTTGATTTCTTTCAGTAGTCTAAGGCCTTCTGTTTGGGGGATGGTTGTATAGCAGGGATCAGGGCACGGGGTGGAGCGCTCAGTATGGTGATTTGTTTCAGGGCAGGTATGGTTGCAGGTTGGGGATGTTACACTGATGCTTGTGAACATGTGTGCCCAGTGGCCAGGGAGGATGTAGCTGTGCACTGGTCTGGGGGACGTAACCCTGGTGTGCACTGGTCTAAGTCTTGGGGTCCTTTGTGCGCATGCGTAGAGCTGTGACAGCAGATCGGTGTTATACCTTCGTGGATTGGGGGCAGCTGTGACCTGTCTGCACAGGTCAGCACTTTCTCAGAGCTCAGAAGTAAGACTGAGGACCGTGCACATGCGCAGTTCTAGGATGCTGTAAACTGAGGTTCCCAGGGCTGAATGATGTGATAGGGGCCCTGTGTGCATGTGTGGGCCTGAGAGTGCCATAAACTGATGTGCAGAGCTCGGGGTGGGGGGGGTGCGGGGTGAGGCTGTGTGACACTGTGGGGAGTGGGTAGGGATAGCCTGGGTATGGAGGTTAGTGCCTGCAACATTTATGCGCTGGCAACAGCCTATAGGGAATAGGGTGGGGGAGGTAGTGCTTGGGAGGGGTGCAGGAAAGGTGAATTGGCTGCACTTGGGGTGGGGGTGGGGGGCAGGTATGTGCACTGGAGGTTGGTGGGGTGGGAGCGTCTGTAGCGCGGGGAGTGGGAGCAGGTGATGGAATTCAGGTGCGTGCGGTTTGGGGTGAGTCGCTGGTCCTGGGCTGCGCTGGTGAGGGTAGCATGCCCAAGGAACATGGCCTGGCTTACTTCTTAGACCCCTGCTCCCATCTGTGCACTCCCATGGGCTCTGCAGCTCTGTGCCAGGCTCCAACTTTCTGCTTCTCAGTTCCTCGGCCTCTGCAACTATGGCTGCCACATGTGGTGAAAAAGGTTCTCCCAGGTCAGCCGCACTCCCAAATTGCCACTTCAGTTGCCCTCCTGTCCCTTCTCTAACTTTTCAGTGGAGCAGGGCTGAACTCAAGCTACTCTATTTGGCCGTCTTCCCAAAAGTAGTTTTAGGTTTTTATTTCTAGCTGCTCTGAGTACTGGACACTAAGAGAAATATCAGTATAATAATTCAGCACTCACATTCATTTGTTAAACCTGGCCTTCTCTTTATAACTCCACCATTACCTTTGATCTTTCTCCCACTCTTTAGGCTATTCCCATTCTAACTTTTTCATGTTGGGAGGGGCTGTTGATAACATGGGTTGATGAGAGAATATTAATATATTGCTGTTAACTATAGTCCATAGTTTGTAATAGATGTGTTTTCCCCCCATCTGCCACTCTATTATTAATTCCTTGTAATAATTTTGTACATTTGTTCTAATTCATAGAGGAAATATTTTATACTTGCACTGTTAATCACAATCACCACCCACCACAAGATTTACTGTGTTACACGGTCCCATGTGTTGATCTCTGGCCTTCCTTCTGGTGACATTTATTACTCTAAACTCTCCATATCAACCACAGTCACACATCATTCAGCACTGTTAGTTATACTCGCAGTAATGTGCTACCGTCACCTCTATTTCCACATATTTAAATTCACCCTAGTTAAAAATTCTGTACTTAAGTAGCCACTCCCCATTCTCTAGCCTTATTCTATCTCCTCGTAACCTGTATTCCAGATTCTATGTGTATGAGTTTACATATTATAATTAATTCATATTTGTGAGCTCTTATTTGCCCTTTTGTTCCTGACTTACTTCATGCAACATAATGCCCTCAAGGTTCATCCATGTTGTCACATGCTTCAGGGCTTCATTCCTTCTTACTGCTGAATAATATTCCGTCGTATACATATGCCACATTTTGTGTATCCATTCATTGGTTGATGAACATTTGGGTTGTTTCCATCATTTGGCAATTGAGAATAATGCTGCTGTGAACATTGGTGTTCAAGTGTCTAAGGCACCCCTGGTTTCTGTTCTTATGGGTAGGTACCTATAGCAGGATTGCTAGATCAAAGGGCAGTGCTCATACTTAGCTTTCTGAGGAAACACTATCTTCCACAGTGGCTGTTCCATTTTGTATTCCCACCAGCAGTGAATAGATGATCCAGTTTCTCCATGTGCTCTCTAACATTTGTGGTTTCCTGTTTATTTAATGGTGGCGGTTCTAGTAGATGTGAAATGATATCTCATTGTGGTTTTGATTTGCATTTCCTTAATAGCTAATGAAGATGAGCATCTTTTAATATGCCTTTTAGCCATTTGCATTTCCTCTTTGGAAAATTTCTATTATGTCTTTTGTCCATTTTTTAATTGGGCTATTTGACTTTGCATTGTTGAGTTGTAGCATTTCTTTCTGTATTCTGGATATCAAACCCTTGTCAGCTATGTGGTTTCCAAATATTTTCTCCCATTGAGTCAGCTGCCTTTTAACCCTTTTGACAAAATCCTTTGAAACACGGAAGTATTCAGTTTTGAGGTGGTTCCATTTATCCTTTTTTTTTTCTTCATTGCTTTTGCTTTGGGTGGAAGGTCTAAGAAACTACCACCTATCACTGGATTTTGAAGATGTTTCCCTACGTTTGTTTTTCCAGGAATTTTATGGTACTGGTTTTTATATTTAGGTCTTTGATCCATTTTGAGTTAATTTTTGTATAAGAAGTGAGATATAGGGGTCCTGTTTCATTGTTTTGGATATGGTTGACCAGTTCTTCTAGAACCATTTATTGAAGGGAATGTTCTGTCCCAGTTGAATGGACTTGGAAGCCTTATCAGAAATCAATTGACCGTGATCTGTGGGTCTATTTCTGAACTCTCAGTTTGATTCTAGTGATCAATATGTCTATCTTTATGCTAGTAACTTTGCATTTTTTTGCTTTTAAAAAGGGGATTTATTAAGTTACAAGTTCTAAGTCCATAAAAATTCCAAACTAAGGCATCCAGAGAAAGATAACCTTGACTCAAGAAAAGCCGATGTCTGTCCCATGAGAAGGCACATGGACGGCTTCTCCTGGTTCTTGTTCCTAGTTCCATTGGGTCCAGCTTCTGATGTCAGTGGTTTCCTCTGTAAGTGTCTCTGGGCCTTCACTTAGCTCCTCTGGGACATAACTGTGGGTTCTGGCTTGCTTAGAATCTCATGGGAAGGCACATAGCAGTGTCTGCTCACTTTCTTTCAGTACTCCAAGCATCTACAGATTTCTGCATCTCAGTTGGCTCTGAAGCAACTGTTCTCCAAACATCTGGGACTTGTGTTGGCTCTGAGCTTTCTCTGAAATGTTTCTCCTTTTAAATGACTCCAGAAACTAATCAAGGCCCATCTCGAATGGGTGGAGTCACATCTCCATCTAATCAAAGGCCACATCTACAACTAGCTGCCCCACATCTCCATGGAAAGAATCTAATCAGACTTTCCACCCTATACAATAGGTCTGCCCCCACAAGATTGGATTAGGAAAGAAGACAGGGCCTTTCTGGGGTATACAACAATTTCAAATCAGCACAGATATCTACCAAGAACCTGGGACAATCTTAGTCATTGGTGATTTTAATACATTGTGTTGGTGGACATCAAGGGGCTTTCTCCTTAACTTCTGGATCTATTAACACTCTTTAAGAGTGGCTCATTCCATTTCTAATGTAAATCAGTTTATCCACTTGCTTAGATTCTGTCAATTTTACTGCTCTACCATAACCCTGATTGGCACAAAAAACTTGCAACACAAATGCAGTTACTTTTTTTTTTTTTAAATAAGTTCTTGGCTTGGCACTCACTCCATTACTGCAACCCTTTAAATGTTTTCCAAAGTTTTGAGGAAGGTGGGTCTGCCAGTTTTTGCTCTTCAAAGATTCTGTGGGGGCATGGCATCCTAGAGCAGTTCACACTGCCATCTTGGTTGACTGGAAGCTCGGTCTCCTGCCCATTTATTTTGATCTGTTACTGGACTGTGAGATCTTTAACTTTTGGAACTACTATATGAGGGCACTGTATTGTTTCCTCCCTCCAGAATGAGACGCAGAATGCCAGGCTGGGTGTGCCCTCCTTCGGAAGAGTGTCAGCCAACGTGAGAGCTGTTAATTGGGCGTCTGGCTCATGTTCAGATTTTGTTACTGGCAGGTAGATTGGGAGGTCTCTAACATTTAATAAACCAGCGCTGAGCCAAATGTCTTCGTAGGTATGACTTGGATCTACTTAGAAATTGTTCCGTCTTTCTCTCAGTATACATTGGGATGGGGTATGTGGTTCTAAAGATGTTCCCAGTCATTTTGAATGAGAACTTTGTTACTCATTGCTTAGCATGCCACGGGCCCTTCCTTTGGGATACTTAGGTTTAATTAGTAGCTTCTAATCCCTTAAAGTTGGAATACTTGAACATCACAAGATTTACTTTCTGCTACGCCTCATCTATTACCTGGAAGAGACTCTGGTTTTAGCCTATTATTCCTATCAGTGAGTCATAAGACAAAGCCTGTGTAGTTCCATTATACACTTTTTATGGTAATCTGATAATAATGGCGTTGATGTAACACTGCCACTGTTTGGGGTGGAGGACAGGTGCCTAAGTTACTTTTTTGTGCACATGTTCTTTCGTTTCTCTTAGGAAATACTTTTGAGTGGAATTGCTAGGTCACAGTGTGGCAGCAGGAGAGACATTATGAAAGGGCAATCTAAATATGTAAGGTTTCAATTTTATTCCTTAACCATTATCAAGACCACACCATAATTTTTATTGAGGTCAGAAAAGACAGCTTGATTACAAAATATAAAACAAGCAAATCTTTATTTTTGTTTCTTTTTTCCTCCTTTTAGTTCTTTATCTCTTTTCTGAGAACTGTGACTATTGCATCTTCTAATTTAAAGAATAAAGGAATCTTTTACATTTGTGTATTGTTTTTGCAGTCTAGGCCAGTTCTCACTACTCCCAGGCTTATTTAACAGTTTCAAGGCAGAGGAAACCTCTTTTGTGATAATTATTCTGTATTTTCAAGGTTCTATTTTTGGTAATATTATTCTAAATATTTGGTAATTATTGAAAACCAGTAGTAATGTTTTGACCGTTTCTGGCTGGAAATATTTCAGTAACAAAGTGAATAATACTTGGCAATTCTACAAGAAGAGAGGAAAAATATTAACAGTGGTTTAAGTCACATGATTACTCTTATACATGGTAATTTGAAGCAGCCTTGCTTGTACAAAGCACTTCACATCTAGGCCGGGGAGGAGTTTTTGGTCACTTGGCACGCAGAGACTGAGCCTTGTGATCTTGTTCTATTTTTTTTTTTTTTTCTGTAATTAAAACTGTTTGCAAGTTGTCTTCCCTGGGATGGGATCCTTTGAATCAGTTTTGATTTTCTTCTGTCATTTGCTTCCCCTTGCCCCATGTAGTTAGACATGATTCTTTGCTTGCTACAAGATGTTGTATTTATTGTTCTCAGAGGCAATAGAGATTGTAGATTCTAGTGAGCATGGCCTGCTTTAAACTCTCATTATAAGCTGTTCAGTGCCAACAGTAACCATTTGTGTTCTTTATGTAGAACACAGCCATATTTTTCTTACCCTTATTGGGTTTTATTTTTTCCATTATGTAGTAATTAATATTTTATGGAGTGGAAGTCTTTTAGGCAGAGCGTGTAGGGTGATTTAGGCAATAAATAAAGTAAAATGCAAACTCATTCTTAGCCATTGAGCTTAGAATGGCTGACTGGTCACTAACTTATACATTCGAGGCACCTAGTGGCTTAATCATGATGAGTTCATCCTAAAACATACAGATGTGCCTCTTCGTGATGAAGTACCAGTTTATAGCCCAGAAAATGTCATTTTCAGTCTTTAAGGCGATCAGAAAATTTCCCCCTGTGTTGTGAATTCATTTGTTTTGTGCTTGAGAATATTTTCCTAGTACAGTGTGGTTTTATGGTAGGCTATGATGCTTTGACTTTTTTAAAGATTTTTTTTTTAAAGTTGCAAGTTCAGTAAAGAAAGCAGATAGAGTCAGACAGATTTCAAATCCTGGCCTGACCACTTGGGAAAATTACTTCTCACTGCCATTTCTTTCTTCCATCTCAAAAATGGGACAGTAAATCTCCCTACTGTGTGTAGGGGGTGCCTGGCATGTAGTAGGTGCACAGGATATGTTTGCTGTGCTGTGTGAGGAGGCAGTGTGGTATTATGGTTAAGAGCTTGGGTTCTTAAGCCAGTCTGCCTGGGTTAGAATCCTGATACCACCTGTTTCTAGCTGTGCGACCTTCAGCAAGTTGCATAACCTCTCTGTGCCTCAGTTTCCTCTTGTATAAAATGGGAATAATAATAGTGTCCACTTCAGAGAGTTGTTGCATGGATTAAATGTATATGCCCTGTTTATTAAGCTACTATTTCTGTTTTGAGGGTTGAGCGCATCTAATAAGGCACCCCTCCCAGATACCCAAGCTGAGAGAGAAACAAGTTGTTGATGAGACAGGTGCAGATCAAAATACTACTTCCATTCCTGGTGGAGGCTCAGTTGGAGAACACGGTTTAGGAGTTTCGGCCAAGCAGGCTTGCTGAGATTGCACCCCTGAGTTGCATTCGCCCCCTGCATTTAGGCGGTGGGAAGAATATGTTCTCCCATGCGGCTGCTGGTTACCAGACGGGAGCCAAGCCCCGGAACAGGCCTAGATCCTTCTCCAAACTGCCGAGTTGGGGGAGTGTCTCCCCTTGGCTGGAGCAGGGGCTGTGGGGATGGGTGCTCTTGCTGGTGGAGGCCCCCCTCCTCGGCGTGCCTCATCCTCAGCACGTGCTGGTCTTTGTATATTTGTTATTTCTCTCCACAGACTAAGACATTTGAAGGCCAATACAGTCTTGATCCCCTGTCCGTGGGTGGACACATTGTCAGCCCTTGGGTGTGTGCGGAGTAGGTGTCGCGTGTTAGGCAGCAATCTGCTGGAAAACGCTAGGAGTGTCCTGTGTTGGTGGCTGAGCGTGAGCAGCTAATATCGTGACTTTTTGGAAACCGGAAGCTGGTTGGCATCACCAATCTTTTTCAACTTAAAAAAAATAGAAGAATGTGAATTTGTTCTTGATATTTCTGTGAGCAAAGGGTAAGAATATGTGAAAACCGTATTGATAAAATATTTCACCAGAGAAAGCCAACCTTATTCTTCCTAGGAAATTGTCCTCATTTATGTATTATCTCCAGCCAAATGAAGTTTATAAAAATAGCAAAACCAAAATTAATTTTACATCGCTTTTTAAGTCCCTATTTCCAGTCATGGTGCCAGTTTTTAGCAAGTCGGGTATCTTCTTAGCCAATATCTGTAACAGTTTTCATAATGGATTTGTCTAAAGGTGTTTGAAGAGAATTTGAAATTATAAATTCAATTTTTTTCCCTTTTACTTTTTGAAGGGGTGGGGAGGGGATGCAGGGAGAGGGGTAGGCTTTTGCTGCTCTCTCCTCCTAGATTTAGAAATAATCTTTCTTGGCTATTTCATATTGGTCCATAATTTATGTGCTGAATGCATAAACTTTTATTCTGCATTTGTTAAATGTATTGGTATTGTATCAGGTCTTGGGGATCTAGATGTGAAAGGATCACACTGTTCAGAGCAGAAAAAGTGACGTAAGCAGGCAAGTATGATTTGTTTTAGGAGGTGCCTTTGACCCAGTGTGAAGAGATTGGGAGGTGGGGGACCTGCGAGGAGACAGAAGCCTTTCCAAGGGTGTGGATGGAATAAAGGGCCTGCAGCCAAGAAGATATAAAGATGTGAATAGGGACAAATGGTCCTTCTTCAGAGACAGCTCTTAAAATGGTCCAACAACAGAAAAACTTTTTTATCTTTAAAAAAAATCCTAGTTCTCAAGTGATCCTTCACTGAGTTAAAAACAGTCGGCAAGTCAGAAGAAATATCTTTGCCCATCTCTACTTGTTATCTGTAACAGGTAACATAGTACCACAAAATTGAAGCTTGTGTAAAGTTAACTTCTCTGAGTTTGTAGCTTCATCCATTAAGTGGGAATAATGACATTTATCTTACTGAATTGTTGGAAGGCTTGCCTGGGATAAATTGTATGAAGGTAGCTGGGATAAAACCTTGCATTTGGGCAAATGCCCCAGAAATGGTAGTTAAAAAGGGGAAGTTGGAAAGTTATAGACAGCGCTTTGTCCTTTGTGGTTAGCTGTGGACTGGCAATAGCTTCACCTTATTATGCATCTTAATGGAGGCATCTAATCTCTAGAGAAAGCTCAGAGTTTGCATCTGAGGGATGCTGTTTCTTTTGCCTGCTTCTTGTTAAAAACCAGGGCACAGGCTACAAGGTGTGACTATTTTCTGGCTGATCATCCCTCCCTGTCCTTCAAGGCTACAGACCCAGGTTGCTGTGTGTGTGTGTGTGTGTGTGACACGTGGATTCGTGTCACCAGGCAATATGGTGAATGAATGAATGAGTGCTGAAATGAGCGAGACTGAGGAGCCCTGGTTCCAAATGCTGCACCCTCTGGACACTACCATCCAGCCTGCAGAGGGGTTCTCGTTGGGATTGTGGAACTTCAGATGTGACCCAGGTGCCCTTTAGGGCCGCCTGTGGATCTTCGGCCCACAGACGAGCTTTGTGTTAATTTTCCCTCCAGCCCTTCTGCTCCCGGCAGGTGTCTGAAGTCTGCTGCCCATTGCCCTCCTCGTCAGTCCCAGATGCCTCTGTGCTGGTGGGACTTGCCATGTCCGCCTCCCCCCACAACCCTTCTTCTCTCCTTTCTTTCCCTCTGGTCAGCTCTGCCCTTCCCAGTTTATACCAGCAGTGGTTTTATCTGCCTCTACTTAGCTAATCAGGTGTAATCTGCCAAGTCTTTCCCTTCCCGGAATTTTTTTTTTTTAATTATTGCTTGTAGCTCTGGAGGGTTGCTTTTGACGACCCTTGAGTTAACTAGTTGAAAATTGTTCTAAATGCGTGAGATTGCTGGAGGTCTGTCCTTACAAATTGGAAGTTTCTAGGATAGATTACAGGGTACCAGGGGCAGGGGGCCTGGAGAGTTAATGCCTACTGGGTCCAGAGTTTCTGTTTGGGTGATGGGAGAGTTTTGGTAGTGGCTGGTGCTGATGGCAGCTCAGCATCGTGAATGCCGTTACCACCGAGCTGTCTGCTTAGTGGTTTCAGTGGGAAACTTTATGTTGTAAGTATGTTATCACAATAAAATATTTTTTTAACACGGGAGTTTCACTGTGTTTATGCTGGAGTTGATCTCATGGCTTCACTGCATGGAACTGACCGCCAGATTAGCCGCCGGGGCACTCACTGCCTGCTTGCTGCATTCCACCACTCTCTCCATCCATCGATCGACAGAGTCCTCAAAAGAGGCTGTATTCCTAGCCTCTGCTTCCTTCCCTCCTATTCATTCCTCAGTTTGCTCAGTCTCGCTTGTTCTTCCAGAACCACTGATATAAAGTGGTGAAAAAGCCTTTCTGCAGGACTTTACATGCCCTGAGTTGGCTAAATCATCATCCCTGGTCCATGCTGCTCTGTCCCCATCGGTCTCTGTCTGGCTCTCTCTCATTTTGTTATTTTATTTATTTACCCTTGAAACCTGTCACAAGCACCCCCCAGATTTCCAGGCTCAGTAGCCCATTTTCAGTCCCCACTGTACGTGACCCTTTTGCAGCGAGTGTCTCTGTGACTCCCTCCCGGAAAGCCCCCGTCCTTGGATGTCCTTGGATTCCCGGCAGCCTCCCGCTCTCCCCTGACCTCCCTCACGCGCCCATCTCCTTTGCTGACTCTTCTCTTCTTCCTGTGTGATGGCGTCGCTGTTCCTGGGTGCCTGTCCTGGGTCTTTCTGTCCCTGGGGGGGTGGGGAGAGGCCTCGCCCTGGCGTCAGGTGCAGCCTCTTCCTCCCGGGCCTCGGCTGCGGTCCCTGCTCCTGGCCACAGTTTCAGCGGCCACACTTGGTATAGCTGCTTTTGTAGATAAAGTTTTTTTGTTTAAGATTTCCCTTTTTGCTGAACACATGCTTTTTTGTGGGTTGCAGAAGACAGGAATTATGGGCAAGAGTTGTAGCATAGTAAAAAAAGAATTTCTAAAGCTTTACTTTTTTTTTTTTATCAAATTGGACATTTTTTAGGCTGTGTTTCTCCAGCATTGAGCTAAGGTACCATATTTCATCAAATCTAAGATGCCATTGGTTGTAAAGCACATCGATATTTATTATAATGCTACGAAAGAAAAAGTTTTGCCAGTTTAAATCATCTCATTGCTAAGATGCAGTGGTAAGACATATATGCCAGTTGCAGAGATCTTAAAATGTAAAACAGAACGTGTATATTATAATTGATGAAATCTGGTGTTTTAAACTTGTTTAAGAGTCTGTACCCTACAGTGGTTCTAGTTCTTATTATTTCTTTGTAGGCATTAGAATGGAGGAAAGAGGTCTTGTTTATAGACTGCTCCCTTAAAAATGATTACACACACATATTTATATGAAATCAGTTTAAGCTGAAGATGTGTATAACTTCAAATAAAACTTTCAGTTGTGTCTAAATTTCTCCAGACAAATAAAAATAAAGCGTAGTTTAGGGAGTTTGTAGAAACTGATTGGAAAAGTGAATAGGAGGGATACCTGCAGTGAAACAGCATATTCTTTAAGAATATTTTTAGAAACTTTGTTCATTATATGAAAGTGAATCTTATTGCTGTCATTGAGTCGGTATAAAAATATAATAATTTGAAGAACTTCTGATATTCTATTAGATATGGGAATATAATTTCTGGTTTAAAGTTTATTTGAGGAAGGAAAATAGAAAAAAGTATAAAGAAAATTTAAATGACTTATAAATATATCACCTAAATGTTACTATAGTTTCCATGCTATTAAAATTTCTCTGGGCACAATTTTTAGTGTTGGCATAATATTTCGTCTTATGGATACTCCTTTATTAATTTATTTTTCCCTTATTTTTGAGCATTTAAGCTGTTTCTGAGCTCTTCTTGTTATAAATAATTTACACTTCACAACCCCATTAGAGTGTAAGTTCCATGAAGGTAGCTATTTTGGTCTGTTTGCCGCTGTAATTCCCAGCATCCAGAACAGGCCTAACACATAGTAGGCACAAAATAAGTATCTTCTGAATGTTGCTGAGTGAATTTAAATAACTGCTTTTTATTTCTTCCTGTCCTAAGATTCTGTGAGGAAAAATCTTTTGCCTCAAAGTTGGTCCATTTTTACTCCCAACATAAGGATATTACTGAGATTTGAAGGCATTATGAGGCAGTACCTCTGATCACATGGAATTTGGCTATTTTTTAGAAATATGTAGAAACATCTCTAAAGCCTTGTATTTTTTTTTCAGAATGATTCTTAAAATTTGCTTCCCATGGTCCATTCCCCAGTCTCACTCTCTCATTTTATTTAGTAGATTTTCATTGCAAGAACTGTTATCATCTCAACAAATACATTGCTTTCTTCTCCTCACCTAGTAAATGCCCTTTTATCTTTCAGTTTAGGTCAGTTTCTTTTACCTAATCTTGCCCTAAATATCCCCTGGGGGGTCTTTTCCTTTCTGGTCTGCCCACCGGCCTCCCTTCTGTGTCACTGACCTCTCGGAAGCTTTTACTGCCACACTTGTTTTGAAGGCCAATTGCATATGCAATAGCCTGTATGAGGAAAGGTGCTATAAACTAGGATGCAGTGACTTAGTCGGGAGTGGAATTAGAAGAGGTGCCGAGTGTGGCATTTTTAATATACTACTTTTTTCAGGGCAGACCTCATTTCTTAACATAGTTGATGTTCTGAGGGGATGCCTGCAAGGGCGGGAGGTGGGACTGATGGTGGCACAATCCCAGCGTTTCCACATGAAGAGTCAGGAGCCAGTGTCATCAGGTGAGACCACCTCATACTTCAGTTCTTCATTCATTCATTCATTCATTCATCTCACAGATACTGTTGGCACTTATTCTCCATCTGCCTCCTTTGGGTGAGGATTTTATTCTTCACTGTCAACCTGACCCAGTAACAGCAAGGGGCATATTACATATGTGCTTTTATTCTTTCCTATAATGCCCCTTTTCCTTGTTAGCAGCAGCTCCCTCCCTGTGTTAGGAATACCAGTAAGCAAATACAATTCTGACCTGTTTAGCTTTTCCTTTCACTGAGCTTCTTGATATCCTCCCTGGTACCCCTTCTTCTTTATGGCATGTCCTCTTTACTTTTTTAGGTTTCCTTTAGTGCCTTGTTCATCCCGTGAAAAGAGCATTTAAGGTGTGGATGGGTTTAACTTGCTTAGGCTGTTTTATTATTTTAATTTTGGAATATCTAAAAACCTTCGTCTAAAAGTGGTCTCAAGTTGGCTTCACTTTGGAGTTACCTGGAGAACTTTAAAAAAAATTCCTGATGCCTAGACCTCACCCCGACTAATAATATCAAGCCTCTGGCAGTAAAGCTCTGCCATCAATGTGCTTTTAAAGCTCCCCAGCGGATCCCAGCATAGAGCCAACTTTGAAAACCAAGACTTAGGTATAAACTAGAGGTGAAATTGTGCAACTTTGCTTTTTCTTTTTCTGATTCAGCCTTTACTTTAAAAGATAATAAAAGTACATGGTGACATGTATTAAAATGTGTAGTGGCAAAAGAAAATGGCGTGACTATGTGGCAACTGCTGATGAGACCCTTAGACTTTCTAACAGTTTGGAAGGGGTTGCTGCTAGATGGGGAAGGGGGCGGGGGAGAGAGTCTGAATGGATGAGTGCTTATCTATTGTGAGTAGTAGAAAAATAAAGTATAAAATGCTCTGTGTCTTCTGCTGTTAGGCTACTTTCTTCCAGCCAGTAAAGTGGCGGCATAAATGGGTCTTTTGTTCCCTGTATTAATTCCGTGAGGTAGATGTTATTCTGTCCCTTGATAAAGAAACAGTAGTCAGTAGCTACAGAGCTGGGAGTTGAGCCCAGGTTCTCTGCTGTCACGTCCATGGTTTCTCCACGCTGCCATTGCCTCTTCCCGTTTTGATGTGAAGAGAGTCCTAGCAGGCGATGGGAATTCCTAGTGTGTGCAAGTCTGGCATTTGAATTGTGCAAATTCCAAGATCTCTTTTATTCAGGGCCGTTTTCCAAACAGCTCAGAGTACTTTATAGTTGTTTAAGCCTCTCTCCAACCCTGTATCCCACTCCCCCCGTTTCCTGATTGAGAGAAGAACAGGTATTAACTTCATTTCAATATGTAGGATGATGCATAGAGAGAGGTTTATACACTCCGTACTCCAGGGAGCCCAGTGTGTGGGAATTCTGAGAATCTTGCCTCTCTAGGTATGTGAAGTTGGTTTCTTTAGAAGACCTTGTTGAGCTCTTCTTCCAGGATGGAGATGGTTTAGCTTTGCTATACTCACACATTTGCAGAGATTTCCCAGGGACTAGGGGAAGACACTGGAGCAGACAACAAAGAGAGTGATGAAGAGAGCTGAAGTTAAGAGCTGCCCAGAATTATGTGGGGCTTAAAGAACAGTGCCCCCACCTTAGAGGAGAGACAGCTGAGCACTTCTGATGCCACTGAAATTAGAGAATTGGGTGGAATGAAATGTGTTCTTTATTACAGTAAAATAACCTATCCCATTTCAGGGACATTTGACATCTTTAGGAAATTAATGCTGGAATCCATCTTACCAGGAGCAGGTTATTTTCAGTGACAATAAGAGCTGTTGACTTTTTAAAAAAAATATCCGAGTTGAAAAGAGATGTTGCCAGTAGCAGATCTATACTGCTTGAGCGAAATGAATGCGTTGCACAGGATGATACAGTTTAATATCCAAAGCAGGAACAAAACATATTGTAAGTTCTGAGTAAGGCACTGACCATCACAGCTTCTCTAGAGGCAGCCTTTTCACTATTAGTTTGGACATTCAGTGTGATCCCTTTCTGGGGGGACCTCTGCCTGGGGGCTTCCTGTGGGGAGCCAGGTCTCTGGAAAGGGTGCTGAGCAGCAGGCAGTATATTTAGCTGTCACTCTGCCCTCAGCAGATCAGTGTTGGGACCTAGCAAGGATTCCTGACAGTAAATATCAAGCATTGGCTTATGGTGTGGAATGTGAATACTTTGGACATAGGAAATGTAAAAGAATTAGAGAAGAAGGTGTACAAATTGTGAAATGATGTATTCTATGATAGGTAAATTAAAGGTTTGATTGTGCTGATTCTCCTGTACCCTTTTCCCTTTTGTGTTCACTTAGAAACCTGATGTCCTGACTACTGGAGCTGGCAACCCCATAGGGGACAAACTTAATGTCATGACAGCAGGACCCCAGGGGCCCCTCCTTGTTCAGGATGTGGTTTTTACTGATGAAATGGCTCACTTTGACCGAGAGAGAATTCCTGAGAGAGTCGTGCATGCTAAAGGAGCAGGTGAGTGCTGTGCTTATTTGTTGTCAAAGGAATGTTTCATTATACCCGGGTCAGAAATTATTTCCCAGAGGGTTGCTGTTCCTTTAATAGAAGTGTCCAGTCTCCATCCCTGGAAGAAAGGAAAATAAAACCCATCAGTAGAGGAGTTAGTAATTAGATGATGATTATTTCTCTGTATATAATGTCATATATAAAATTGTTTATTTTTTCAAAAGGAAGAATATTAATCATGAATATTTCTCCCTTTATATGGTTTAGTGAAGAAATAAAAACACTGAAATACAGACACAGCTACACACACACTGTAATTCAGCTTCATTTAAATGGTGCACTTATTGGCTCAATACTGGAATGAACTGGGCAAAATTGAGGATAATTGTGTTAGGGTGGTGGGTTTGGGGTGATTTTTCCTTCTCTTTTGTTCACAACATCTGTAAAATAGAAAACATTGTTTTTTTATAACAGAAACAAAAGATGGGGGGAGGGAGGTTGTTTAAAAGAAAGTTAAAATCTCGATAGAAAAAAGCAAGCTCGGTAGAAAGAAAGATACTTTTTTCCTTAGCCTGCTTAATTGGACTTCCAAATTTCCTCATGACTTCATCTTCCTAGGTAAGATTTCTTCTCATCCCCTACAGCTTTTTTCCACTTGATTTTAATATGCTGTTCAGCTTGTTGTTTGGCTCTGTGGTGTCTTTACCAAGTGGTTTAAACGATTATTTCCTTCCCTGAGTTTCTACTGCTCTCCTCCCTGTCCCTCTTTCTCTCCTAGGTCCTGCCTGTACTTTAGGGCCTTTGGTCAGCCTGGCCCCCTTCACCCCCACCTCCTCCTAGCCTCCAGAGCTCAGTTTAGCACTGAATGATATAGGGCTTTGTGGTTTACGCTCATTAATTTGTGTTGGGATATCTCTCCTTCCCTCCTATGCTAGAAGCTTCCAGAAGGCTAATGCTAAGTGCTAAACCATCACTTTCTCCCGATGCTTGGGGGGAGGTCAAGTGCCTGATGGACTGAGCGATGGCCTCACGGGCAGGGTTTTTGTGTCTTTCTCCATAGGGGCCTTTGGCTACTTTGAGGTCACTCATGACATTACCAGGTACTCCAAGGCAAAGGTCTTTGAGCAAGTTGGGAAGAGGACCCCGATTGCCGTGCGCTTCTCCACGGTTGGTGAGTCGGCCTGCTGACCTGGCTGATGCCGCGTCATCCACTCAACCTCTGCCTGATCAGGGCCGTTTGTCACTTCATTTCAAGAGATGCTTATTAGGAAATAGGAAACAAGCACTTCTCCAAACTGCAACAAGGTTTAACAATAGAAAAAGTGTTGGAGCGGGGACAAAGGAAGTTACCTCTGTCTCCAGTTGCTGAGGTTAGGGAAGTAACACACAGTGGCCACCTCAGCAGTGAGGTGACATTTGGAAAGCACGTCCCTCCGTGCGACCGCCTCACACTGTCGGACTAGGGGCCACCGTCCATAACCATGACGATAACTGCTGTGTACTGAGAGTTAACTTTGTACCAACCATGCTTAGGTACTTTATAGATATTAATCAGGTACTTTATAGAGATTTTATCTCTAATCTGTAGCTCTGCTTTGTAAGGTGGGATTATTTCCATTTCAGAGAGGTTAAGTGGTTTTCCTTATGTCACAGAGCTAGTAAGTGTTACAGCTAGCATTTTTTTGTCTAAACACACCACAACATATGATTAATTGTTTCTGTATCAGTCTGCGTTTTTGCAATTTTAAAATACCATAAAATGCAAAAATAACTGAAATTAAGTATAAAAACCTGCATCTTAATTCATTTTCTTAATATAACTTCATAAATTTGACAACTCACTCTTTTTGTTCACCAACTTTAAATCTTCATAATTTCTCTCTTCTTCTATTTTAAGTTTTAATTATATGTTTGAACGAAGCTATCTTATTATGTTAAGTGGGTAATCTTTCTGGCTGTTATTATGTATGTTCTTATCACTGAGTTAATTCTTTTGCTTAATTTGTAGATCCAGTTAGCTGGTGGGAGGTAGAAATAACTTAAACACCTAAATAGTTAATTTATTTCTAGGAAATGGATTGGAAAGGGTAGAGCTCAATGTTTTTTTGTTTTTGTTTTTATTTTTTTTTTTTTTTTTTTTTTTTTTTTTTTTTTAATTTTTTTTTTTTATTAATTAAAAAAAGAATTAACAAAACAATTAGAAATCATTTCAATGTACATGTACAATCAGTAATTCTTAATAACATCACATAGTTGCATATTCATCATTTCTTAGTACATTTGCATCGATTTAGAAAAAGAAATAAAAAGACAACAGAATAAGAATTAAAACAATAATAGAAAGAAAAAAAAAACAAAAAAAACAAAAACAAAAAACCTATACCTCACATGCAGCTTCATTCAGTGTTTTAACATAATTGCATTACAATTGGGTAGTATTGTGCTGTCCATTTCTGAGTTTTTATATCCAGTCCCGTTGTACAGTCTGTATCCCTTCATCTCCAATTATCCCTTCTCTTTTTTTTTTTAATTAACAGAAAAAAAGAAATTAACCCAACATTTAGAGATCATACCATTCTACACATGCAATCATTAATTCTTAACATCATCACATAGCTGCATGATCATCATTTCTTAGTACATTTGCATTAGTTTAGAAGAATTAGCAACATAATCAAAAAAGATATAGAATGTTAATATAGAGAAAAAAATAAAAGTAATAATAGTAAAATCAAAACAAAACAACACAAAACAAAACAAAAACCTATAGCTCAGATGCAGCTTCATTCAGTGTTTTAACATGATTACTTTACAATTGGGTATTATTGTGCTGTCCATTTTTGAGTTTTTGTATCTAGTCCTGTTGCACAGTCTGTATCCCTTCAGCTTCAATTACCCATTGTCTTACCCTGTTTCTAACTCCTGCTGAACTCTGTTACCAATGACATATTTCAAGTTTATTCTCGAATGTCCGTTCACATCAGTGGGACCATACAGTATTTGTCCTTTAGTTTTTGGCTGGATTCACTCAGCATAATATTCTCTAGGTCCATCCATGTTATTACATGGTTCATAAGTTTATCTTGTCTTAAAGCTGCATAATATTCCATCGTATGTATATACCACAGTTTGTTTAGCCACTCTTCTGTTGATGGAGATTTTGGCTGTTTCCATCTCTTTGCAATTGTAAATAATGCTGCTATAAACATTGGTGTGCAAATGTCCGTTTGTGTCTTTGCTCTTAAGTCCTTTGAGTAGATACCTAGCAATGGTATTGCTGGGTCGTATGGCAATTCTATATTCAGCTTTTTGAGGAACCGCCAAACTGCCTTCCACAGTGGTTGCACCCTTTGACATTCCCACCAACAGTGGATAAGTGTGCCTCTTTCTCCGCATCCTCTCCAGCACTTGTCATTTTCTGTTTTGTTGATAATGGCCATTCTGGTGGGTGTGAGATGATATCTCATTGTGGTTTTGATTTGCATTTCTCTAATGGCCAGGGACATTGAGCATCTCTTCATGTGCCTCTTGGCCATCCGTATTTCCTCTTCTGAGAGGTGTCTGTTCAAGTCTTTTTCCCATTTTGTAATTGGGTTGGCTGTCTTTTTGTTGTTGAGATGAACAATCTCTTTATAAATTCTGGATACTAGACCTTTATCTGATATATCATTTCCAAATATTGTCTCCCATTGTGAAGGCTGTCTTTCTACTTTCTTGATGAAGTTCTTTGATGCACAAAAGTGTTTAATTTTGAGGAGTTCCCATTTATTTATTTCCTTCTTCAGTGCTCTTGCTTTAGGTTTAAGGTCCATAAAACCGCCTCCAGTTGTAAGATCCATAAGATATCTCCCTACATTTTCCTCTAACTGTTTTATGGTCTTAGACCTAATGTTTAGATCTTTGATCCATTTTGAGTTAACTTTTGTATAGGGTGTGAGAGATGGGTCTTCTTTCATTCTTTTGCATATGGATATCCAGTTCTCTAGGCACCATTTATTGAAGAGACTGTTCTGTCCCAGGTGAGTTGGCTTGACTGCCTTATCAAAGATCAAATGTCCATAGATGAGAGGGTCTATATCTGAGCACTCTATTCGATTCCATTGGTCGATATATCTATCTTTATGCCAATACCATGCTGTTTTGACCACTGTGGCTTCATAATATGCCTTAAAGTCAGGCAGTGCAAGACCTCCAGCTTCGTTTTTTTTCCTCAAGATGTTTTTAGCAATTCGGGGCACCCTGCCCTTCCAGATAAATTTGCTTATTGGTTTTTCTATTTCTGAAAAATAAGTTGTTGGGATTTTGATTGGTATTGCATTGAATCTGTAAATCAATTTAGGTAGGATTGACATCTTAACTATATTTAGTCTTCCAATCCATGAACACGGTATGCCCTTCCATCTATTTAGGTCTTCTGTGATTTCTTTTAGCAGTTTTTTGTAGTTTTCTTTATATAGGTTTTTTGTCTCTTTAGTTAAATTTATTCCTAGGTATTTTATTCTTTTAGTTGCAATTGTGAATGGGATTCGTTTCTTGATTTCCCCCTCAGCTTGTTCATTACTAGTGTATAGAAATGCTACAGATTTTTGAATGTTGATCTTGTAACCTGCTACTTTGCTGTACTCATTTATTAGCTCTAGTAGTTTTGTTGTGGATTTTTCCGGGTTTTCGGCGTATAGTATCATATCATCTGCAAACAGTGATAGTTTTACTTCTTCCTTTCCAATTTTGATGCCTTGTATTTCTTTTTCTTGTCTAATTGTTCTGGCTAGAACCTCCAACACAATGTTGAATAATAGTGGTGATAGTGGACATCCTTGTCTTGTTCCTGATCTTAGGGGGAAAGTTTTCAATTTTTCCCCATTGAGGATGATATTAGCTGTGGGTTTTTCATATATTCCCTCTATCATTTTAAGGAAGTTCCCTTGTATTCCTATCTTTTGAAGTGTTTTCAACAGGAAAGGATGTTGAATCTTGTCGAATGCCTTCTCTGCATCAATTGAGATGATCATGTGATTTTTCTGCTTTGATTTGTTGATATGGTGTATTACATTAATTGATTTTCTTATGTTGAACCATCCTTGCATACCTGGGATGAATCCTACTTGGTCATGATGTATAATTCTTTTAATGTGTTGTTGGATACGATTTGCTAGGATTTTATTGAGGATTTTTGCATCTGTATTCATTAGAGAGATTGGTCTGTAGTTTTCTTTTTTTGTAATATCTTTGCCTGGTTTTGGTATGAGGGTGATGTTGGCTTCATAGAATGAATTAGGTAGTTTTCCCTCCACTTCGATTTTTTTGAAGAGTTTGAAGAGAATTGGTACTAATTCTTTCTGGAACGTTTGGTAGAATTCACATGTGAAGCCATCTGGTCCTGGACTTTTCTTTTTAGGAAGCTTTTGAATGACTAATTCAATTTCTTTATTTGTGATTGGTTTGTTGAGGTCATCTATGTCTTCTTGAGTCAAAGTTGGTTGTTCATGTCTTTCCAGGAACCCGTCCATTTCCTCTAAATTGTTGTATTTATTAGCGTAAAGTTGTTCATAGTATCCTGTTATTACCTCCTTTATTTCTGTGAGGTCAGTAGTTATGTCTCCTCTTCCATTTCTGATCTTATTTATTTGCATCCTCTCTCTTCTTCTTTTTGTCAATCTTGCTAAGGGCCCATCAATCTTATTGATTTTCTCATAGAACCAACTTCTGGCCTTATTGATTTTCTCTATTGTTTTCATGTTTTCAATTTCATTTATTTGTGCTCTAATCTTTGTTATTTCTTTCCTTTTGCTTGCTTTGGGGTTAGCTTGCTGTTCTTTCTCCAGTTCTTCCAAATGGATAGTTAATTCCTGAATTTTTGCCTTTTCTTCTTTTCTGATATAGGCATTTAGAGCAATAAATTTCCCTCTTAGCACTGCCTTTGCTGCGTCCCATAAGTTTTGATATGTTGTGTTTTCATTTTCATTCGCCTCGAGGTATTTGCTAATTTCTCTTGCAATTTCTTCTTTGACCCAGTCGTTGTTTAGGAGTGTGTTGTTGAGCCTCCACGTATTTGTGAATTTTCTGGCACTCTGCCTATTATTGATTTCCAACATCATTCCTTTATGGTCCGAGAAAGTGTTGTGTAAGATTTCAATCTTTTTAAATTTGTTAAGACTTGCTTTGTGACCCAGCATATGGTCTATCTTTGAGAATGATCCATGAGCACTTGAGAAAAAGGTGTATCCTGCTGTTGTGGGATGTAATGTCCTATAAATGTCTATTAAGTCTAGTTCATTTATAGTAATATTCAGATTCTCTATTTCTTTGTTGATCCTCTGTCTAGATGTTCTGTCCCTTGATGAGAGTGGTGAGTTGAAGTCTCCAACTATTATGGTATATGAGTCTATTTCCCTTTTCAGTGTTTGCAGTATATTCCTCACGTATTTTGGGGCATTCTGATTCGGTGCGTAAATATTTATGATTGTTATGTCTTCTTGTTTAATTGTTCCTTTTATTAGTATATAGTGTCCTTCTTTGTCTCTTTTAACTGTTTTACATTTGAAGTCTAATTTGTTGGATATTAGTATAGCCACTCCTGCTCTTTTCTGGTTGTTATTTGCATGAAATATCTTTTCCCAACCTTTCACTTTCAACCTATGTTTATCTTTGGGTCTAAGATGTGTTTCCTGTAGACAGCATATAGAAGGATCCTGTTTTTTAATCCATTCTGCCAATCTATGTCTTTTGATTGGGGAATTCAGTCCATTGACATTTAGTGTTATTACTGTTTGGATAATATTTTCCTCTAACATTTTGCCTTTTGTATTATATATATCACATCTGATTTTCCTTCTTTCTACACTCTTTTCCATATCTCTCTCTTCTGTCTTTTTGTATCTGACTCTAGTGCTCCCTTTAGTATTTCTTGCAGAGCTGGTCTCTTGGTCACAAATTCTTTCAGTGACTTTTTGTCTGAGAATGTTTTAATTTCTCCCTCATTTTTGAAGGATAATTTTGCTGGATATAGGAGTCTTGGTTGACAGTTTTTCTCTTTTAGTATTTTAAATATATCATCCCACTGTCTTCTAGCTTCCATGGTTTCTGCTGAGAAATCTACACAAAGTCTTATTGGGTTTCCCTTGTATGTAATGGATTGTTTTTCTCTTGCTGCTTTCAAGATCTTCTCTTTCTCTTTGACCTCTGACATTCTAACTAGTAAGTGTCTTGGAGAACGCCTATTTGGGTCTAATCTCTTTGGGGTGCGCTGCACTTCTTGGATCTGTAATTTTAGGTCTTTCATAAGAGTTGGGAAATTTTCAGTGAAAATTTCTTCCATTAGTTTTTCTCCTCCTTTTCCCTTCTCTTCTCCTTCTGGGACACCCACAACACGTATATTTGTGCGGTTCATATTGTCCTTGAGTTCCCTGATACCCTGTTCAAATTTTTCCATTCTTTTCCCGATAGTTTCTGTTTCTTTTTGGGATTCAGATGTTCCATCCTCCAAATCACTAATTCTATCTTCTGTCTCTTTAAATCTATCATTGTAGCTATCCATTATTTTTTCTATGTTTGCTACTTTATCCTTCACTTCCATAAGTTCTGCGATTTGTTTTTTCAGTTTTTCTATTTCTTCTTTATGTTCAGCCCATGTCCTCTTCATGTCCTCCCTCAATTTATCGATTTCATTTTTGAAGAGGTTTTCCATTTCTGTTCGTATATTCAGGATTAGTTGTCTCAGCTCTTGTGTCTCATTTGAGCTATTGGTTTGTTCCTTTGACTGGGCCATATTCTCAATCTTTTGAGCGTGGACAGTTATCTTCTGCTGCTGGCGTCTGGGCATTTATTCAGATTTCTCTTGGTGTTGGACCCAGCAAGGTTGTAATATTTTTCTGTGAAATCTCTGGGTTCTGTTTTTCTTATCCTGCCCAGTAGGTGGCGCTCGTGGCACACGTTTGTCTGTGGGTCCCACCAGTAAAAGGTGCTGTGGGACCTTAAACTTTGGAAAACTCTCGCCGTCCGGGGGGTTCGCTAGCCGAAGCGGCTTGAGCCGGCCCGGAGTCCGAACGCAGGGAGAGTTGCTGGTCGCCGCAGCCAGGGAAAGAGCCCGTCCGAATTTCCTAGTCGGCCCTGGGCAACAAGCGTGGCGGGAGGGCGCCAGCGGCAGCGGCCCGCCCGAGAGAGTGCACGTTCCCCGGGAGTCACGGGGTCACCGTTCTCCGCGGCCTGGGGGTTTCCGATCCAATTCTCTCAGTTGGTCCGGGGGCTGCACGTGGTGTGGGTGCCAGTCGCCTTGGTTTCAGGGGACCACCTCTCCAATTCTCCCAGCCGGCCCGGGAAGGGGGAAGGGAGTAACTCCGGCCGCTTGCCACCCCGCCCGGTAAGGCCCGCGCGCCTCGGCGATCTCACCCGAGCTGCTTCTCTCAGCCAGCCAGCCGTTCCAGGATGGGGTACGCTGCCTTTTTTTATCTCTGTTGTGGCTTTGGGCGCTTTCTGTATCGTTTCTACTCCCCTAGTAGGTGTCCTGGAGAAGAAACTAAGATCCGCGCGTCTTACTAAGCCGCCATCTTCCAGGAAGTCCTCTGTTTTTATTTTTTTTAAATGGCATTGAGCTTTTTGGATGCAAAGTACTCTGGCTAATGCTTCGCTATTTCCCATTTGTGTCCTCTAGCTGGAGAATCAGGCTCAGCGGACACAGTCCGCGATCCTCGTGGGTTTGCAGTGAAATTTTACACGGAAGATGGCAACTGGGATCTTGTCGGAAATAACACGCCCATCTTCTTCATCAGGGATGCCATTCTGGTAGGTGATGTCGCACTCGTGCATTCTACAGACGTTGACTTGATTTCATATAGTTTGCGTAAATGGGCATTTCAGGAGAGTCCCTGGGGAAGGCAGAAAAAGGAGAATTTGGGTTGGTCGGACTGCCTTTTTTAAACATGTTTTTCTGTACTTAATATCTCCTTATAGCTTAAATAACAATTACCATTAGTCTTAGATTTGGCATTTTCAAGATTCATCGACTTAATAGTCCAGTATTTCTCGTAGAGCTTGAAAGAGTAAAAAGAGGGGCTTTGCCTAAAAATGAGCAGAGGGCATCTGTATTCCTTAAATTCCTTTTATTCCTTAAAGATAAACAATAGCTTTGAGCATTTTTGAAATACGTTAGGGTATTTTAAATGCTAGCTGTTATATGTTGAGTAAATTTCATTTTAGGGTTTGGCAGTTTAAAAGCCTAGGGTGAGTATTGTTTAGAATTATGATCCATAAACCTGGCAATAGGCAGCTTATAACATAAGAGGCCATAATTCCTGCAAACTTAACTTTTGCATTTTTTTTTTCTCTTTTTCCATTTAGTTCCCGTCCTTTATCCACAGCCAGAAGAGAAACCCTCAGACGCACTTGAAGGACCCGGACATGGTTTGGGACTTCTGGAGCTTGCGTCCGGAGTCTCTGCATCAGGTGGGGACCTTTCCTTTTCCACTGTGTTGTAGTCATCAGCTGCGGCAGAGCTGTTAATTTTACATCATAAAGATTTCTCTGATTTTGGCTATTCTATTGGAATTGGCGTCTGACTTTCCTTTTGGGAGGCTTCCTCGGATTTTTCAATCATGAAGAGTTTTATAACAACTGATTTTGGTAATCTTTCCCCATCTATACCCCTTAAGTAATGATGCTGTATAATTAGAAACACAGATTGATATTTAGCAGTATTAAGGATTACAGTCTCTAACTTGAGGTGGTTGTGTTTGGGGAGGGAGTACTAAACACATTTTCTATTAAAAGACTTTTTAAATAGCAAGTTAGGCCAGTTTCCAGGTTTGTTTTAGCTTTCCTTCATAGAATTTTCAGCTGTGCTATTAATGATTT
Source organism: Tamandua tetradactyla (assembly GCF_023851605.1). Classification (NCBI taxonomy): domain Eukaryota; kingdom Metazoa; phylum Chordata; class Mammalia; order Pilosa; family Myrmecophagidae; genus Tamandua; species Tamandua tetradactyla. The sequence goes on from NC_135334.1 coordinate 110,801,819, forward strand.
ATCATTCTAGTTTAAAATTCTCCTGATTGTTATTTTCAGTAAATGAAATAATCCTGGTAATCCTTCCCATGGGTGATTGGCTAGTATGCGCCAGTAATCAAGGGATTTTCCAGAATCCTAGGAATGTCTTAAAAATCTGGGATATTTTGCTTTAAGCCTGAAAATGTTCTGCTTTATATTTCTGTCCCTAGGTTTCTTTCTTGTTCAGTGACCGAGGGATTCCTGACGGACACCGGCACATGAATGGATATGGATCACATACTTTTAAACTGGTTAACGCGAATGGAGAGGCAGCTTACTGCAAATTCCATTATAAGGTAGATGTTGCCTTTGGGGCAGGAGGTGCAAGGCTCCCCCTGCCTCGCCTCTACTTTTTCCTCCTGAGAGCTGGGCAGCTGCTCCCACCTTTCTCTTACCTCCTCCCTAAAGGAGGGGAAGACCTGAACCAGCTGATCAGCAGTATGGCAACTTTTTTGTTGGTTTCGCCTGTAAATAGATCCACGCTGTCCAATTAGAAGAATTATGTGTGCTCTCTTCAGAGGGTTAGTTAAAAACCTATGGTTGCCTACAAATTCTGTTTCCTAATATTACTGCAAAAATCTTCACAGATATGGCCTTAAAGAAAGAGCCTTCCTCTTGATATCCAGAAGGACTGTTTTCTTTTATCTTGCCTTAACATTTATCTGAACAACTTGTGCAGGTATATGAAACAGGAAGACTGTCACCCCTCTTTATAGTTAGGACCTGGATCTATCGTCTTTGACTAGGGACAGGTTTAAGAAATTGTCCTGTTGGCTGGAAATTGCCAAAAAAAGCAGCATAGTGTCACTTAGAGCAAGGCTAAGTGGTTATACCTGGGATTGCCAGCTGAGTTGGAGCTTTGGAGTGAGACCAACTAAACTCAAATCTTCACTCTTCTAGATAACTGTAAGCTTGTCCACATTACTAAAAGGTCCCTGAGCTCCAGTCTTTTCATTGTCTTGTTGGCAAAAGAATACCAGCCACCCATGGTTGTGGCAGGATTGGATTGCTTATATCTCTGCTTAACAGAGAGTGCTGAGATAGCCTGAGAGCTGTATGATTCATCAGTCTGGATTATTCTCACCTAAAATTATTCTTTCCTAAACCCAAGGGATTTAGTTAAAATCAGAAAGGTATTGTAATATGATTGCACAATTTAATGTATTAGCTCTCTGGGTTACCTCCAGAGAGTAACCTTCACTTTTTAACCCCTAAGGTGGTTTCACTTCTGTTCTAGTAGTAAGAAGGGTTCAAATCAGAAATCCCAACTCTTGCTACAGGCTGGAGAGTTGGGATTTCTGTGTTACATGTGGACCAGGCAGCGAGGGCTTTTGCTTCGAACACCCTCTCCATGGCACTTGGCTTGGTCGGCAAGCCCCAGTGCCTGTAAACCCTAGTGCCACTAAGAAAAAAATAAGATGTATGTGGGAAATCCACTGAAGAGCAGAATGGTGTTATAATAGGAACACTTGTTCAAGTGACTTAACTTCCTTGGGTCATAATGGCTTTTTTGGAATCCAGAGACTAATTTTACCTGCCCATGTTCAGAGAGCAGCTACACTGAGCTTCTTTTCAGCTCTATGAATTAGGATTCTATGACTTCTTAAAAAGATAAAAAAGGCAGGAAATGAGGATGGAGGTGATAGTAGCTGAGGACAGTCTCAGTAGGTGATTTGAACTATCATGACGTGGGGAATTAAAAAAAAAAAGAGGGGGGAGTCCTTTAATTTGATAAATCATTTACTTATTTTAAATAAATTTTAATTTTTTTTTCTGATTCAAAAAAGAACATGAGTGTAAACATTAAAAATATATAGAAGAACATAAAAGGAAAGATATGGCTGATTTTAAATATGAAATGTATAGTCTCAATTACCTGAACATTTAAAGATATCAGGATAACGAAGTAGCGTTCTCTGTTGATAAATTGACCTTGCCATCAAATTGGAACACTGGAGATACAGTTGCGGGGAAAATTCAGTCCTTCAGTGTGATGTATCCATGAAGAATTCATGGTAGAGCATCATCATTCTTCAGAGGATTCCTGATTAAAAATTTTGATAGCTTTGCTAATAAGTTTCATTGTTAGTTTCTTTCTTTCATTCTGTAGACTGACCAGGGTATCAAAAACCTTTCTGTTGACGATGCGGCGAGACTGTCCCAGGAAGACCCTGACTATGGCCTGCGGGATCTCTTTAATGCCATCGCTACAGGCAACTACCCCTCCTGGACTTTTTATATCCAGGTCATGACATTTAATCAGGCCGAAAGTTTTCCATTTAATCCATTTGATGTCACCAAGGTGAGTCGGTTATATCATTAAATTGTTTACTTTAAAAAAATCTCCTCTTACCTGATCATTTTTCAGCCAAGCATTCATGGCAATAGGGAAGGGATGCACAAAATACAGTCATACAACTTAGAGTTTCCTAGCCTGGGAACTGGTAGCTCACTAGTAGCTCAGTAGTAGCTCAGTTCCATGTTCATTTTAATGAGTTTGGTTAGGTGGCTTGGGATATTGTTATTAGCAGCGAAACATTATTGATGTGTCTTTGCCCAGGAAAAGTGTCAGTATTTATTTACCGTTTACTTTTATGCAAGATTCAGTCAACACACTTATCCTGAGTTCTTATGATTTATTGGATAAAAAAAAAATTTATCATTTTGACTCATCATCATTGGCTTCATTAAATTTGAATGCCGGTGTTTTGATTGGTAGTTTTAATTTCTTCAGTTGATTATATGATAATTGTGAATCTAACATTATTTTCAGGTTTGGCCTCATAAGGACTATCCTCTTATCCCAGTTGGTAAACTGGTCTTAAACCGGAACCCAGTCAATTACTTTGCTGAGGTTGAACAGTTGGCCTTTGACCCAAGCAACATGCCCCCTGGCATTGAACCCAGCCCTGACAAGATGCTTCAGGTAAGACCCGTGGGTGGAGACATTGTAGGGCGGGCACGAGCGACACACACACGCGCGTGCACACTTGTATGTGGCAGGTGTGTCTCACACACACATGCACATGTGTATGTGGCAGGCAGGTCATACACACACGTGTATGTGGCGGGTGTGTCACACACACATGTATGTGGCAGGCAGGTCACACACACACGTGTATGTGGTGGGTGTGTCACACACACATGTATGTGGCAGGCAGGTCATACACACACGTGTATGTGGCGGGTGTGTCACACACATGTATGTGGCAGGCAGGTCATACACACACATAACACGTGTGCCTGTGTCATACACACACACTGTAATTTGGCACTATCTTGATAGGAAGAATTTACTGGTGCACTACTTAGGCTTTTAATTAATGCAGGTCCTTAGTTACCTGCGGGACTGATTGAGGGAGATCTTTAGATGGGCGCTGCTTCAGTAAACCAAGCATATACCAGATTCCACAGTAAAGTCCCTCAATATGTTAAAACTTGTAGTGTCTTAACCTCAAAAGGGGAAAACTAGAAATGCCTTAAGTATTTGTAGAGTAAACCCCTATTTGTTCAGTTTAACTAAAGGAAGGGAATATAATCAACTAATTATAACACCTTGGTCAGGGTAGCTTTATTCATTTCCTCTTCCACAGTGATACTTGAATTTTTCCATCTGTAAAAAAGATATCTGGAGGTGGGTGGTACGATTGTGGCTCAGTGGCAGAGTTCTCGCCAGCCATGCTGAAGACCCAGGTTCGATTCCTGGTGCCTGCCCATGTTAAAAAAAAGATATCTGGAGGTGATATTTATGACCTAAATATAGGTTACTGGTGACGAAAGGCAGGTAGATTAATTTAACCCCTTTGTCTTGCTGTTATTCCTCGGCACTCAGTATGTTTTACATTGCTTTCTAATATGCTCTTTCCAAGTGTACAAAGAGTGAAAAAATCTTTGGACCAGAAATCAATAGGAAAATAATTGGTTTAATAATTACCAAGTAAATCAATCGTTTGGATTTTTGAACTCTTGACTATAAAACAAAGGTTGAAAATTATACACTAGATCAGAACTTAGGGACTGACAGCTGCTTCTCATGGAAGCATCTGATTCTAGCACAGGTATCAGTGTTCCATGGAGGACAAGCTAAGATCCCCTTGTTTTCTTTTATAATTTTTTTTATGACATTGGAACATCTGAGGCTTTTGTAGAAAGTAGGATTTTCATTAATTTTTAGTTCAGTTTATTTAGTATGAACTGAGTATCTATCTACTCCAGCGCTCAACTGGGGGATTTTATAAAGGATAGAAAACACAAGATAACTATAATGTAAGGTAGAGTGCATGGTGAAGCAGAATGAGAAACCAGGTCTTTTTGGAGGGAGAAGACTGAACAAAGTTTTGTGAACCAACTGTGGACAGTCACTTGCTGAGTTAGAAGAAATGAGATTTGGACACGTACAGCGGGCATATGTCAGAGGGGACCTTAAATCTTTGAATGAGAAGTTTGTACGGGGTCCCTTCTAGGAAAATAAAAGTTTTCTTCAGTTTTGAGACATATGGTCTGGTATATACCAATTAAAATCATTTCTGTGGATTCTGATTGGTATTAGAATGGAGAAAAGGGAAACGGTGTGTTAGTTTCCTGGCTGCTAAAACAAATATCATAAATGGGTTGATTTAAACAGTGGGGATTTATTGGCTCACATTGTTAGAAGTCCAGGCCTCAGGAAGGCGATGCTGTCTCCATGAAGACCATGGTGGCAAGCCATCCTTGGTACTTGGCTTCTGTGTCACATGGCAGTGCATATGGCGGTGATGGATCCCATTGCCTTCCAGCTTCTGGCTGCTCCCTGTCGCTTCTCTCTCTGTGTCTAATTTCCTTTGATCATCCACATTCAGCCATATTGGATTAAGACCCATCCTGATTCAGCTGGGTCCACTTTAACTGAAGTGAACCTCGTCACAAGGTCCTGTTTACAATGGGCTCACACTCACAAAGATCAAGAAGATGTTTTTGTAGGGTACCTAACTCTATGCCACCACACTTGGGTTGGGAATAGAAAAGAAAAGTCAAACAGATCATAGAGGATGAGCAGAAGTGTTTGCATTGAAACTGGGGAGAGAGGAAGTCAAGCCAATGCACTGCTGGGCCCCAAACCTCCCCTCCTGGTGGTTGAAGGGAGCAGAAGCTGAAAAGAAGAGGCTAATGGGATTTTCCAAGGCATGACATTGTCAAGGGCAGAGCTGAGACTGTTTCATCATGGGTGTTGGGGAACAGGATAAGGAATAAAATGCCACCCAAAGTCTTTTCACCAGAATCCAGGTCACTCTGGCTCTCTAGGTCTATAGTGGGACCTGCAGGTAGTCAACAACACTGAGTCATGAAATTAGAAGATTAAAGATTTGGAGGGAGGACTGGGCCCAGAGAAAATAACCTCCTAGCCAATACATATTCTCTACAACAAAAGAAAACAAATGTATAACCATCTCATTGCAACTGTGGGAAGAGAGTCCTGAAAAAGGATGATGCATGGAAATTAATCCTATGGTTTCTTAATATTCATTTCAGTTATGGCAAATGCATGTATTCTAAGTTTAGCCTGCATTCTTTATAGTTTAAGTGAGTTTTAAAAGAAGTGTTTGAAAAAGATTTCGTAGGTTCAGTCAAGTCAACAGTTTGCAGTCTAGTTTTCCCCATAACTTCTTAGATTATTAGCTGTGAATGCTAATACCATGGAGCTTTTTTAGAAACCTTAAAGATGGGGAGGGACTGTTGTATTCATTCTACCACTTAGTGATTAGCAGGAAATCATTTGAGATCTTTTAAGTAGACAAGTACAATGTAAGTATGGCCCTGGGAAGATTCTATGGGGAGGAGTGTGTAGGATGTACTGTTGGAGAAGGGACTAGAAGTGCAGGGCCAGCTAGGAGGACTTCCAAGTTACTCCCAGGGAGAGCTCGTGAGCACCTTATCTCCGGTGGTGGCCATTGTTATATGAATGGACAAAGTTCTGTTACCTCTCAACAAGGTCCGTTTTAAAACTTTGTTATCCAAAGTCATAAACCAGGCTACAGCAAAACAGCCAAAGTATTATGCAAGGGAGGTAACCTTTAGTCACAGAGAGACTGTCCTTGCAGACTTTCTTCACTCCCATACTCCGTGGTTTACCAAGAGTTGGAGAACAGGAGGAGAAGGAGTTGGACGAAGTGGTGGCTTGTATGGGAAAACTTCTGCGTTCTGACCCAGGCCCAGTGCAGAAGTTTAGGCACAGGCCCTGGGTAAGGCCTAGATGCAAGTTGGCATCAGGATACGGGGTCACTGCACCCATTTCCCAACCTTGACCTTGTGGGTGTCTCTCCACAGGTGGGGTAAGGTTGCCTGATAAACAGAAGATGGCACAAGAACAGAATTGTACACCTCCCGGAGGCTGCTTGTGGCCCAGTTGTGCCTCTGCCCTGTTGGTGGAGTTAGAGGACAGTGTAGTGTATGTTTTGATCCAAAGGAGGCAACCAGTTTCCAGTTAGAGGTGGCTCTTGGTCATGACTGTGCTTGCAGTCACCTAAGCATTGCCTTAGATTATTTGGGAGTCTGATTATGGGAGGTAGAGCCAGTGGGACAGAGCAGAGGGGCTGGATAAGCATGCTGGAATGAGTATTTGGTACAAAATATTGCACAAGTTGTCCTATTTACTTGTTTTGCCTCATAAAGTTAGGCATATAAGAATACTCTTTCAGATTCAAGGCCAGTGATGAAATTAATGAAAGAAAGATTGCTGAGAGAGTAGAACTTTGAATAGTTGGATACAAAGATTAGTGCAGAGTTAATCATAAAACTTTTTGTTTCACTACCAACTGAAAGAAATTTCAAAATGCTTACCATCTTGCCATGGTAAATATGTAACGTAATTGAATTCAGGACCTTCTGACATTGAAGGGTCATTATCTTGAACCTCAGCTTCCACTGGCTAGTACTTTGTTTATATCTAGACAGCTTCAGAGCTTTCAGATAATGCAGAATGTAACACTGGAGGTATTTTCTGAATAATTCCTATACATTGGTTTTGTATGAATTTACTAGTTTGCTTGAGAGTGAATAAATGGTAGCTCCCTCACCTGGGGCCGGGGAATGAGAAGGAGTGGAGTTAGGTCAGGATGCTGGGTAGCGCAGGTTTAGTTTCCTGGGCTGCTCAAGCACATGCCATGCGATGGGCTGTTTTTAACCACCGGAAATGTATTGGCTCATGGCTTTGGGGCTTGGAGAAGTCCAGACCAGGCCTGGTGGAGGCAGTGCTTTCTTCCTGGAGCCAGGCGTCCGGGGGCGGGCTGCCAGCGGGCCTCCCTCCTGCCGGCTCTCCTGGCCGGTCCCTCTTCTTCTCGGTTCTGTGGATGTTCAGCTTCTGGCTGCTCCCTCCGTGGCTTTCTCTCCCTGTGTCTGAATTTCATTCTGCTGATAAAGGATTCCAGTAACAAGGTTAAGGCCCATCCTGAATGAGGTGGGTCACACCTTAAGTGAAGTAGCCTCAGCCAAAGGCCCTGCTGACGATGGGTTCACACCCACTGGAATGGATGACGTTTGAGAACCTGGTTTCCTGGGGACAGTTAGCTCCAGACCACCATGCTGGGGCCTACTAGATTTATTTTACGACGGAACGCTTCCTCGGGAGTAGAAATCATACAAAGTGGACACTAACTTGTGATTTGGGGAGGTGGGGGGCGCCTTTAGGTGGTCCAGCCAACGGAAACTGAGCTGAGTGAGGGCACAGTAGTTTTTCAAAGCCTTTCTCCTGGGTTTCTCCCTCTCCCTCTCTCTGTTTGCACCTGGGCTGCTTTTGTATGCAGCCGTCATAGGCGGCTGCGTTCCACCAGAGTCTCTGTGGACCTGGGTCCTGGAGGTCTGACTTACCGCCCAGTCGCTCTAATGTCTTAGTCCCCAGAGGGGGCCTGGCCGTGCTGTTTCCATGTGACCCCCAAGCTGCATGGGACCTGGTAAGGGGGCGGGAAATGGGGACTGAGTGGTGGGGGGTGGGGGGAAGTTCTCGATTCTTCGATTCAGCATTAGTGGAGTCCTTCTCCAGTCTCCACCATCTCCAGAGTTCTGAGCAAGTGGGATTTATCTTTTTCATCACCGAACATCGGAGGACATGCTTTTTGAGGCATGTCTAACATCCCCACATTGATGGTGTCACTCCAGGACAGGCCGGGTTTTGTGGTGTCCATGGACAGAGTGCTATTTACTTACTATTTTTTTTTGTCGTGACATATGGCATCTATGCAAAAAAGCAGTGAATTTCAAAGTACATTGTAACAAGTAGTCATAGAGCAGATTTCAGAGTTGTACTTTTAAGTTTTGGAGTGAGGTTTAGAGACCATTTCTATTTTATACGCTGCCACGGAGAGTCAGCACCTGTTTCATTTGTAACCGCAGGGCCGCCTCTTTGCCTATCCTGACACTCACCGCCACCGCCTGGGGCCCAACTATCTTCAGATACCCGTCAACTGTCCCTTCCGTACCCGGGTGGCCAACTACCAGCGTGACGGCCCCATGTGCATGCTCGAAAATCAAGGTAGGCTGAGGGTGCTGGCTGCCCTGCCGGAAGGGGGCACCGCCAGAGCAGGGGGCTCAGGCGCCAGGCCTAGGACCACCTCGTGCTCGCCACGCCTAAACTGCCTGAGGACTCTCCAGGCTTGTATCTTTTTCTTATATTTCATTGAGAGTTCCGACTTCAGACTTTACTTGCTGCCCACCCGATAGTCAGAGGCAGGGAGAGTGGTCTTTGACACTGGTCACGGGAGAGTAGCATCCCAGTTAGGGGTTACATAAGACTGTTTAAACAATGGACAGTTCCTTAAATCACTCTTAAATTACCAGGACTTAACTCTTGGGGGTGCAAAAGCCAAGAGTTCAGGTCTTCTTTTCTCTGCACTCTTTGGGGATCTTGGAGGAGCTGGTCTAGTTAGAACTTGGAGGGAAGGGGTCAGAGAGGGTGTGAGGGAAGTGGAAATAATTAGGGCAAATAAAGGGGTTCTTCCCCCACCTTTTTTCTGCTAAGAAGTGTAGTTAAATTCATGCAAATTACTTAGTGAACTGGGGCTCTGATGTGTTTCGCTTTTTGTAACTCATTTTCCACATTTATAATTTTTTTTTCTTTTAACCACTTCTTTTGGTGCCACGTACAAACAGCCTCTATTTCTAATTTCTCATTCTGATTAGTCAAGAATGCTTGATTAATGTTTATCCCTTTTAGTATTCCACAGTTTAATTTAGATCTTAGTTTTCTTTTTTTTTTTTTTCCATATTTAGGACATGTTTTAGAATGAACTGCTTATATCAATCCCTTCAGAAATTTTACTGATGATTTATATTTATAGCCATAGATGTCTATATGTAGTATAAATCAAGTTTATTTTTCTATGATAAAAATAATACACATGTCCCAAAAGAAATTTGGAAAATACAGGGGAAAAGAGCAGGGAGACAAAAAACCCAAAGACCACAACTGTTATATTTTGCTATATTTCTTGCCAGTCTTTTCTATGAATATTTTATATACACTTCGGATCATTTACCAAGCCTTTCTATGTACTTAACAAGTTTACTTGCTTACCAGTTATATTAGGAAGGGGCAATATTTCTGCTCTCTGGAATTTACAAAGGCATGGGGTATAATTGGTCTTCCCATTTCTGTCTTTTGCATTTTACCTTCCTTTTTTTTTTTTAAACTTTTTTTTATTAATTAAAAAAAATTAACAAATAAAACATTAAGATATCATTCCATTCTACATATACAATCAGTAATTCTTAATATCATCACATAGTTGCATATTCATCATTTCTTAGTACATTTGCATCGATTTAGAAAAAGAAATAAAAAGATAACAGAAAAAGAAATAAAATGACAATAGAGAAAAAAAGATTATACATACCATACCCCTTACCCCTCGCTTTCATTTACCACTAGCATTTCAAACTGAATTTATTTTAACATTTGTTCCCCCTATTATTTATTTTTATTCCATATGTTCTACTCTTCTGTTGATATAGTGGCTAAAAGGAGCATCAGACATAAGGTTTTCACATTCACAGAGTCTCCTTGTGAAAGCTATATCATTGTTCAATCATCATCAAGAAACATAGCTACTGAAACACAGCACTACATTTTCAGGCAATTCCCTCCAGTCTCTCCACTACATCTTGAACAACAAGGTGATATCTACTTAATGCGTAAGAATAACCTCCAGGATAACCTCTCGACTCTGTTTGGAATCTCTCAGCCATTGACACTCTTTCTCATTTTACTCTTCCCCTTTTTGGTCGAGAAGGTTCTCTCAATCCATTGATGTTAATTCTCAGCTCATTCTAGGGTTTTTCTCAGTCCTTTGATGCTGAGTCTCAGCTCATTCCAGGATCTTTGTCCCAAGTTGCCAGGAAGGTCCACACCCCTGGGAGTCATGTCCCACGCAGAGAGGGGGAGGGTGGTGAGACTGCTTATCATGTTTTACCTTCCGTTTTTATTCTCCAGTTCTTGTTTTCATTCATATTCTTCCATTCTTTCATTATTGAAACTGACTACAACAGAAAGGTTCATTTACATTTTGAAATTCACTAATCAGTAATGGCTTCATTCTTGTTTCCCATTATAGTGATAGAGGAATGAAAAAACTCTTTCAGGATGTATTTTGACACATCCTTTGCCTAATTTTGAAAATAGAGATATGGGCTGGGTTCTTGAAGATTGATGAAAGAAGGGCATAATTGTTTACAGTAGTCAGTGACTTAAAGAAAACTCCCACTTTGAATAAAAGTCAGAATTTATTTGGAAATAGAATTTTTCTATTATTCAGATAGGCACATTTCAAAGAGCTAAGTCTCTTTTTTTTTTACATTTCATTTAAGTTATTTTTAAATTTTTTTAGTTGATATGTATTAAGATATTCACATGCCATGTAATCATCTAAAGCATACAAGCAGTGGTTCACAATATCATCATATAGCTGTGCAAGTGTCATCACAACTGACTTTTTTTTTCTTTTTTGTGAAAAATAACATATATGCAAAAAAATGAATTTCACAGCACATTGTAACAATTAGTTGTAGAACAGATTTCTGCATTTGGTGTGGGTTACAATTTCACAATTTTAGATTTTTACTTCTAGTTGTCAAAGAGCTAATTCTTAATACAGAATTAGGCCACTCCTGTTTAATTTAAGGTATGCAAGTACCAGCCTAAGGAAAGTATGGTTGGGAAAATACATATGCCACAATAAAAGAAAATTCTCATGATTTATTCCAGAAGTCATAAAAATGTTTTGATTATAATTGTCACTATAAACGAGAGCTAACGTACTAGAAACATCAGGTTAAAAAAAATCCCTTGGTAATTTATGTGGAGGGAGGGGAAGGTGAGGCTAGAATTGAGTTAAGTCATCACAGTCAGTGAAAGAGAGATACCCTGCGAATCCTAAAAACATTTAAGGAAGAGAGAAGTAGAGTGCTGGAATGATGTGTATATGTTGGACTCGAAGTCGAAAATGCCAGCATTCTAGTCCCAGTTTTGTCACTAGATAACTGTGTGACCTTTGACGTCTCAGGGCTCAGTTTCTGTGTCTGTAAATTGAGGAAGCAGAGCCCACAGCTTTGGGATGTGCTCCAGTGTTCAAACTGAGCATAAGCCCAAATAAAACCTGCAAATTTGAAATGTGTTTCTTGGGTTTCATCTTCGAAGGTGGCCAGATCAAACCTTTATAAATTACCCTTGTGCTGGTAGGAATCAGATTTTATAGATTGCACCATTTTAAGCTTTCAGGTGGAATTTGAGATCTTTTCATTGAGAGCCAGGATGAGACAACCCCGCCAGAAAATGACAGTATTATCTAAGAATCTTCGTTCTGCCTGTAACTAAATGTGTGTGCATGTATTGTGGTGTCTGTTGATATATATGCTATATATATGTTTGGTGTCTATTGATATATGTACTTCTGATATCATATATTATAAATATGATTGTCACTTGAACTTATCCCATTGATTGCTTGCAGACTTACTTCATCTTTCCTCTCCCTGAGTGAATTTGCCTGTCTTTCTTTTAAAGGTGGTGCTCCAAATTACTACCCCAACAGCTTCAGTGCCCCGGAGCAGCAGCTTACTGCCAAGGAACACAGCACCCGATGTTCTGGGGACGTGCAGCGTTTCAACAGTGCCAACGAAGACAACGTCACTCAGGTAACGGCCTCTTCTTCGGCCTTGGGAGTCACTTGGTAATTCTCCTCATCTATGTCGGCATGTTTCTCCTCTCTAAAAGTGTCTCTTGTGTCTTACTGAACTTAGTGAAAACTTATCCCTAATAGAAAATCAGTCCCTTTACTGGGTGGATTTGAAGAGATGTGTCACTAAGCTCTTTCAGTCCAAGGTAAGGGGACTGTTCTGAATTGATTTAAGTTAGATTTGAAATTTGGGTCCGGGTGGAAGTCAGGCTCTACACAATGGGAAACCAAGGCCAGAATGCCTGAGAAAAGAGAGTTTGTTACACACACAAGTCCCAGAGAGAGGAGAGTCCTGAGAGGGCGATGGGACGTGCGATTAGCCTGGGGAGCTCAGCCAGCAGGTGGGGGGCACACAGGTAGAGTGACAGGGTCCTGCCTGGGGGTTTGAATCTGTATTATGGTCCTGGGGTGTGAGTTGGTAGATTTCCTGTGAGAGTCAAAGATTGGTTAAAGCGAACGTGTAAAAGGAGAAAGGGACTGGGGTTCCCGGTGGGGGTGGGGGTAGTTAGCTCATCACTTGGGACTTGCTGTGGGTTCTGGGTGAGGTATGTGGGTGGTGTGGGTGGGGGCCACGGATGCGGGTGTGGGTTCTGGGGGAGGTTATGCCCCAGGGCTGGGAGGCTGCTTCTAAGTAGGCAGAGGTCAGGGCTGAGGCAAGTGGCTCTGCCAAAGTAAGATGGATGCTGACTACTGAAGATTATGTCTGAGTCACCCCCAGACAACCTCTTTTGCTGCTCAGATGTGGCCTATTAGAATTCTCTAAGCCAACTCAGCAGGTAAACTCACTGCCCTCCCCACCTACATGGGACATGACTCCCAGGGGTGTAAATCTCCCTGGCAATGTGGGACAGAAAGCCTGGGATAAGCCAGGACCTTGGCATTAAGAGATTGAGAAAGTGTTCTTGACCAAAAAGGGGAAGAGAGAAATGAGACAAAATAAAGTGACTGAGAGATTTCAGATAGAGTCGAGAGGTTAACCTGGAGGTTATTCTTATGCATTATATAGATACTCTTTTCAGTTTATGGTATAGTGGAGTGGCTGGAGGGAACTGCCTGAAACTGTTGAGCCGTGTTCCAGTAGCCTAGATTTTTGAAGATGACTGTATGAAGATATAATGTTTACTATGAAAAAAAAAAGGTGGATGCTGAGGGTGTACACCAAAACGTCTGATAGTTACAACTATCTATCCCTTAATGACATGCTCTAATTTATTTGGAGGATTGTGGTAATTACTTGGAGGATTTGGGTGGTTGACATCTTTACTAGCAGAGGCATAGCATTATTTAGCCAGCACATAAGGCACTTGAGGATATGGTTATTAGGAGAATGTCAATAAATAGTACACCCAATAGTAAGAAGTCTTTGTATAACCATTTCCCCCACCCTTCAGGGGATAGCTAGGATGAAATGCTGGATTCATTCATTGTAGGGTCTGAATTGTAAGTTGAAAACACCTTGATTGTGTTGTCAAATGCTTTGATCTCTTGAGCCATCTTTTGTAACTTGATTTTGACCAGCTCCCAAATGATTAATACATGCAGCAGGAGGTATTTCTTACAGGACAGACACCTCCCTATTTTTGACCAAGAGGTAGTCTAAGGCTAGAGAATCTGTGTTGTATTAGCCCTTATTAGCGTGTTAGGGTAGGTTACATGCCAACTGGGTGTTAGTTCTGTTAATTCCTTGTAGTCCCCCTTTGCAATCCAAACTTTTGTTTTAGAACAGTATGTCCTGCAGGCTGGGGTAGAAGACACTGAGTCATGTAGGTTTGATTTGATTACACTTGTAAAGATTGGTGCTGTATGAGACTTTTATTAGGTTACTCCTGGATTGAGAATCATTTATGCTTTGGTGCCAGTGGACCCACTTGCTATACAGGCTGGATGGCTTTGGGTTCTCAGCTGTGCTTGTGACATGCTGGGCACAGGTAGTTGAGGAGCACCAGCCAGCAATCTCTGTACCATGCCTGGGTACAATTTTAGGATTAGCCAAAGATGTTTAAGCATTCCTGGGCCTGCATGGTGAGGCCTTGTGGTTTGGTAAGTAAGCCTGTGACCCATGCAGCCGGCAAAGCACTAAAACCCAGAGCCAGGGTGAACATTGACATTGCGTGGTCAGCAAGGACTAGCTTTGGCCCTGCTGTTTATATCATGACTGCTGAACTTGGTGGTATTCCTTCCTTACTGAGACAGTGCATAATGCTTTTTGCTCTCTGGCATGTTTGCCATCCCAGGTGTTGTGCCTTTTATGAGTAATGAGCATTCATGGCAGGGCAAAGGAAGGTCATTTTTTTTTATGTGACTGGCGTTCGCTAGACACAGCTCTCCTTCACCTCTAAAGGTGACCCAGACTGTTCCACTGTAGTTTGGGAGCTATAATCTCTACTTTCCCTTGAGTCCTGCGGTGTTGGGGAAATGGTCACAAGTAATTAATATGATAATGGGAGAAGGGGTTTATCCCCATCTCATGGAAAGTGACCCCTTCTGTGGGATCTCGATGTTTGGTTTGGGAGCACAAGTCACAGCCTTTGTAACTGTGTTGGCAGTGATGGGCCTAGAGATGCTTGGGGAGCCTGAACGAGCAGTCTCTGAAGGACCCATTGGATAGGGTTATAAGGATGGATTTTAGGTAGTTTTTCATCAGTGTATTCTGGTGTGGTGAGTCAAGCCTGTATGGAAATGAATGAGGCTGCGAGCTGTTTCCAAATGTGGAAGCATACAAGCTGTTTCTCTTCTATGAGAAAATTATTGTTTTTTTGGCCTGACATCCCTGTGAGCCCTTTGACTGCCACCCAGGAATTAATGAAGATATAGAAATTGGGCAGCTGACAGCTCCAAGCTTCCCAAAGGGCTTACTGAACCTCCTTTGGCTCTGCTAACTGTGTAGACCAGTCATCTTGGGCCCAGGGGTGTTGTTTGAGGTAGGGTGAAATGCAAACTGTGTGGCATACAGTGGACAGCCTTGCTGTCAGTGAGATGTGCTGACCTCTTTCCATGTGAGGGGGTTGGCATTAGGGGAATCTGCGAGCACGGGCTGACCAGTTGTGGCCCCGTAAGCACCTCCACTTTTAGAAGAGCCCAATAAGCAGCCAGGATGTGCCATTTTAATGGGGCATATTGGGTGATAGATGGAAAAGGGGAGCCTCTTAGCCAAAAATACTCTTTGGGAGCCATTGCTTGCCAGGTTTAGTCCAAGGACTCCAAGAGGCCTGTTCTCTGGTAGCCATGGCCTCTAATCTAAAATCTGTTCCCAGTGAGACAAGGAATATGACTTGGGAAATGGCCTGTTGTGCCAACTCTGAGGCATCTTATTAGAGTTCTCCCAGTAGAAAGCAGCAGATGTGCATGTGTGATTTTGTCTTTGGGCTGAAATGAGAGTGAGAGATATGTGTAAGCCTCACGGGTATTGGGCATGTCTTAGTGTCAGGGTTGGCTTGTGTTCGATGGTGGTGGGAATCTGGCTGTTTTGAGAGGACTAGAAGGTGCCTGGGATTTTGACAGTTTGATAGCCCTCATGTTTTACGGGGTGCTATTGCCCAGCCTCATTTTTTAAACGATGTGTGAGTGTGTCTGGGTCCTCTCGGAGGCCCTCTTTAGAACCGCCACTTCATCGGATCTCCTTTATATGGTGCCAGTATTAAGTGTTTTTATTTTATTATTATTATTTTTTAATTAAGTGGTTTTTAAAGACCATTTAAGTGTTCTCAGCAGCGGTTAGGATTTTTTTTCTTTTTTAGGTACTGGCAATGAGTAAAGCATATTGGCCAAGTCAGTCATAGGAAAGCAATTGCTCATGCTCCTTTGTATACTTTTATTAATCAGATGGTATTAGGAATAGGAGTTTTGATAGGAAGGACTTATGTTTTATGGTTGGTTTCATTGATGGCTAATCGTCCTTCATTGGGGGAAGCTTTTAGAACTGGCCCAAGAGGGCTGCTGTATGGTGAGGTGGTAGGTGTGATGGGTCCCGCGGTGAGGTCTGGGGTTGTAGACTGGGGCCCATGTTTCAGGGGATGCAGTGGTGTTTATCACCTTGATTGGCAGGGGTACTGCCCCTGGGGTTCTATTTGAAATGGCTCATGAGGGAGGCAAGGATTTCATCATATTTCAAGCAGTGGTTAAAGCATCAATACCTATATTGGGAAAGTAGGAACAAAAGTGCTACCACTTGGTGAGGGGTGATTGTGGGGTGATGGAATGATTTAATAAGAATTGTTTCAAGAGTCACAACCCAGGAGGGTGGGAAACTGGGCCTTTGGTATGCAGGAGGTGGTGGCCCATGGTTGGGTGGTCTCTGGGCCTCCTAAGCCAGGATCTGTGGCTTGGCCCTGAGTCCCCTCAGTTCAGCCAACAACTCCACCCCATCCACAGCCTCCAGATTGTACTAGCCCTGCTGATAAGGCTGAGCAAGGCTGGCCTGTAACTGGGGGAGAGGGTTCCCTGTAAGAAACTTCTCTACTACTTGGTGTCAAAGTGGGGGCCCCTTTAGGGACAGAGCTGAACTCCAGGTTTCTTGTCTCAATGCTCAAAGAAACGTTATGCCTATTGCATCATCTCAACCTTTTTAAGTAACGTAGGGCCCTCAAGTTGTCTGTCCGTGGGAAGTTGCCTTGGTGGTCATATCTGCTGTGGACTGGTTTCTTCATGTCTTTTTTTTTTGTCAGTTGGAGTCTTTAGTGATACCAGCCAAGGGCTTCTATTTTTTTTTTGGAATGAGAGTGGCAACTCAGATCCCATGTTAAAGACTCAGCAACTAATCTACCCCTTTCTTCTTGTCCTCTTGAACAAAATCTGTAAGTGTGATTCAGAATCTCCAATCAAATACATTTTTGAGTTTTAGTTTTTATTCGGGCTCTTGTTTGAGGTCCTGCTTGATTTTACACGTGGTGACAGGGAAGATTCATGGTTCCTGCTGGCCAGGCTTGTAGGCAGCCACCTCTCTCTCTCCCTAGGGTACACCAATTGACCCCATGGGGTGGGATCATCACACAACCCTAGATCACAGGAGCACAACACCAGAGCTTTCGGCTAATAAACAGCAGCACTTAGTAGGGCCATGCACGTTGCATGGGAGTCTTACATTTCTTAAGCAACTTAGAAACTTCTTCTGGTGTCTTAGGGGGTAACTGGCCTAATATGCTCAGTACCACTGCCAGACCCCTCCCCCCTTTGTTTTTGCACAGTAGTTCTTTTGCTCCCTCATACCAGGGGTTAGATTTTTTATATTTCCAGGGTTCAGGGGACCAAGAGTGACAGCGGCTCAGACAGCTGCAACATAAGGATCACAGACTTGTGTAGCACTGTTGCTTGCAGGGTGGCATTACCCTTCCCCTGGGGGAGGTGCCCCTCGAGTGAGGGTGGGTTTAGGACCCAGTCGCCTGGTCCACAGACACCATGGTTGGAGTCTCCTAAAGCGGTCTCCCAGCTGCTGTGGTCCAGACAGGGCAGGTCCAGGCTGCTCCCTTCCAGCCCCTGTGCATTTAGCCCTAGCTACCTACGTGCAGGTGGGGGTTGCCTATCTCCTGCCTTGCAGGCTCCTACTCTGGGGACTGCAACAAGACCTTCATTATGTAGTTGGTCCTTCTCAGTGTCAGCCTGATGCCAGCCATCCATTTGGGGGAGCACTAGGAACCACAAAGTATTCCCGCTTCCTGTACTAGAGCTGGCTCCTGGGGAGGACCATTGATTTAGCGTGGCAAGCTTAGGTGGCACCCTGCATAGGTGACAGGTGGCCACACAAAGCAGTGTGGATGGACGTCAGCAAGCCGTGGACCCTTCCCAGACAGAGTTAGCTGTCTGGGAGAGTCAGTCAGTTAGTGAGCCAAGAGCAGGCAAAAGACATGATGCCTTATTTCCCATGGCCATGACCAGTACACTCTGCTCACTGTACCACTTGTTCCGAATTGATTACGTTGGATTTTGAATTTGGGTTCGGGTGGAGGGCAGGTGTGAGACAATGAGAAACCAAGACCAAAAAAAAAGTTTGTAACTCACATGCTCCAGAGACAGGGGAGCCCCGAGGGATTGACAGGAAGGGCGATTGGTTCAGGTGGTTCAGCCAGTAGGTGGGGAGCAAGAGGGACCCGGGGGCTTGTGCCTTTATTGTGGTCTGGGGGTAGAGGCTAGTAGATTTCCTGTGAGTATCAAGGGTTGATTAGTTTAAAGGAAACATGCGAAAAGGAAAAGGGACTGGGGTTCTGAGGGTGGCAGGGAAGGTTAGCTTATCATTTGGGACCAGCTGTGGGTTTTGGGTGAGGTGTGTGGATGGTGTGGGTGGCAGCTGCAAATGTGCATTTGGGCTCTGGGAGAGTTTATGCCCCAGGGCTGGAAAGCTGCTTATCAACCAGGCCAAAGGTAAGTGGTAGAGCAAGTGGGGTTTTTGTTTCTTGAATTGTTCAAGTAAATGCCATGCAATTAAAAAAAAAAAATTAGTGCAAGTTTATTGATACATATTCACATACCATGCAGTCATCCAAAGTGTACGCTCCGTGGTTCACAACATCATCATATAGCTGTAATACCATGCAGTTTGAAACAATGGGAACTCATTAACTCATGGTTTTGAGAAATAAGGCATTATTGAGATGCTTTCTTCCTAAAGACTGGCATTAGGGCTGGCTGCTGGTGATCCATGGTCTTGGGCTTTTCTGTCACGTGGCAATGCACACATGGGGGCCTCTCCTGACCTCTTTTCTCTCCTGGGTTCCATTAACCTCCAGCTTGTTGCTTCTTAGGGCTTTTTTCTCTCTGTCTGAATTTCATTCTCTTATAAAGGACCCCAGTAATAGGATTAGGATCCATCCCAATTGACTTGGACCACATCTTAACTGAAGTAACCACCAAGAAGTCCTGCTTGCAGCGGGCCCACTCCCACAGGAATGGATTAAGTTAAGGAACATGTTTTTCTGGGGGTAAAAACAGCTCCAAACCACTAAGCTCCATCCTCTGGACTCCCCAAAGGCACGTTCTTTCCATATGCAAAATACATTAATTCCATTAGAACATCACAAAGCCTTGAATTCTTTCAGCAACAATGCTAAGTACAAAGTCTCATCACCATTGGTTATGAGTGTGGTTTGACCTGGGGCACAATTCCCCTGTCTGTGGAGCTGTGAAAGTTAGAGAACAAGTTATCTGCTTCCAATATAAACAGAAGGGACAGGCATAAGATAAACTTTTCCATTCCAGTAGGGAGAAATTAGAAGGAAAACAGGACATTCGTCCCAAACAGTTCTGAAAATCAGCAGGGCAAACTCCATTAGATTTCAAGGTCTGAGAGTTATCTATGTTTCCATGTTTTGCCCTTTAGGACTAATGGAGCAGCAGTCCCACCCCTTCTAAGCACTGGTGCAGAGCCAAATTCCACCACCATTCCCCTCCCACACAGGGTGCTGGCTCCACCCTCTCCAAGTATCAGCATTGTGGCCAGGCTCTCTGCAAACCTGGGGGTAGAGGCCCTGCTCTAAGCAGTGAGGTGGCAGCGGATTCTCCATGAACAAGGAGGCACAGGCCTCACCGCCTCCAGGCATTGGAGACACTGAAATGTCTGACAGATCCACATTCGGTGAAACTGTCACCTGGAGCTGTATACTTTGGGGACTTGCTTTTTGGAAGCTGAAGGAGGTCCCTGACAGAGCCTTCCCTTCTGGCTGACACACTCTCTGGATAGGCTCAGAACCCCCCAAACCATTGATTTCTGCTTTCTTAGTGCTGAAGAGGTCAGTTTTCCTTTGACATTTCCATTCCTTTCACATTTCTCTATAAGGAACAAGGAGAAACGGGGCTGCACTTTCCACACTTAGTTTGGAAATCTCCTCAACTAAATATCCAGGTCCATTGCTTTCAAGTTCTGCCTTCCATTTGACATCAGAACTCAATTCTGCCAAGTTTTCTGCCGCTTTAAAACAAGGATCACCTTTCCTTCAATTTCCAATAACATATTCGTCATTTCCTTCTAAGGTCTCATAGGAAATACCTTTAGCGTCCTATTTCTACCAACAGTATGTTCAAAGCAATCTAGGCATTTCTATCATGAACCTCACAGTTTTCCCAGCCTCTCCCCATAACCCAGTTCCAAAGCTGTTTCCACATTTTTTTGGTATTTGCAATAGTAGCACCTCAGTCAGTCTCCTGCTACCAAAATCTGTTTTAGTTTCCTGGGTTGCTCAAGCAAATATATGTAATAGGTTGGTTTAAACAATGGGAATTCATTAGCTCATAGTTTTGGCACTAAGAGAAAGTCTAAAGAAGGCGTCATCAAGGTGAAGCTTTGTTCCCAAAGACTGGCATTAGGCCTGGCTACCTGTGATCCATGGCCCTGGGCTTCTCTGTCACGTGGCAGTGCACACATTCCCTTACATTTAAGTTCAGCCTCATTAGCTAACCGTTCACCCATCTCTGGATTCTGTGTACCTGTAGGTCCCCTGGTTTCTACATTATAAGTCTCTGAGTTAATAGCGAAATCATACACTGTCTATCCTTTTGTGTCTGGCTTATTTCACTCAACATTATGTCCTCAAGGTTCATCCATGTTGTCTTCTTATGCTTCAGGACCTCACTTCATCTCACTGCTGAATAATATTCTATTGTATGTATATACCACATTTTGTTTATCCACTCATCTGTTGATGGACTTGGATTATTTTCATCTTTAGGCAATTGTGAATAATGCTGCTATGAACATCGGGGTGCAAATGTCTGTTTGTGTCACTGTTTTCAGCTCTTCTGAAAATAAATGCTTTTTAAATGAACAAATGAATGAAATATTAGAGTGAAATCATGGCTATAACCTAACCCCAGTTGCTTTCAGAAATGAGCAGAGGCTAGATACCTGGATTGTTTCATATAGCTGATAGCAAGCTCCTAGTTTTCATTTTAATCTATTGGTCTTTTTTCTAGACGTAAGCTCAATAGCAATCTAAGCAAAGTATCTCTGTATTAGAATCAGCCTTGTCCAGGAATCTTCGCTAATCAACTAAGGATGTGTATTTCAATGAGTTGGTTGCTTTTTTCCATAGTTTTGGGTGAATTGAACAAAGGTTATTTTGTGATTTTATATATATTTGATGACAGCTTGCACTTTCTGGACTTGTCAGCTCTGAGTGTGGGAAGTTTTAGGCTACCGTGACTTCTATTTATAAGGGATTGATAAGCAGTGACTACAGAAGACCTTAATAAAAAAGCAGTTTTGAGCTGTTATCAGTCATTATTAAAAGCCTTCCTGTTTTTCTTAAAACTAATAATGAGGGACTCCTATAACACAGGACAGTTTCAACCATAATTTTAAATTAGTCTTAAATTAAAAAATTTTCTGATGGTTTGAAAAGTGATGATGGATTATAAAGTTGTCTCACTGTGTTTGCAACACACAGGTGCGAGCGTTCTATACCACGGTGCTGAACGAGGAGCAGAGGAGACGCCTCTGCGAGAACATCGCCGGGCATCTCAGAGACGCGCAGCTGTTCATCCAGAAGAAAGCTGTGAGTGATACTTATTTTGTAAGCTAAAGGGTGACATCTGCCGGCAGAAGTAGATAGTGCAGCTTAAAAAGAAAAGTGACATTTGTATTGTACTTGCCCTAAGAGGACTTCAAAAATAATAGTAATAACCCCCCAATAAATCTCTGATTATCTTCTCTCCATGTATTATATGGTAGAGTATAACCATTGATCCAGTGTGTAATAATTTAGTTGAGCTCAGAGTGAATTCACTTCTTGTTTAATTTGGCCGTAGCCAAGTTCTGTGCAGGATAAATGTCCAATATCAGAATGTGGTCCACACCATAATTTTCCTTGAATGCTGGAGAGAAGTACAGCTTATGTTTTCTTAGTATGAAGCTGTCTAAAGGCTCGATGTCATGACCCCTGACCCTCCTTCAGAAGCAAACTAGAAACTTGCACACTTTTCTGGCCTGAAAACCGAGCTGCTTCTAAAAGTCAGGCTGAGCCTTTGAGCTACGTGCCAGGATATTTCTGATGGCCACTCACTGAGCTGTGTGAAGCCCTCTCGCTTCTGGTTTCCTGTGAATCTAGGAAGCCCTGGCTCTTCCCTGTCCTTTGGTTCCTCCTCTGTTGATAGGGCCAGCTGAGTTGGCAGCCATCTGGGATGTGCCCGGGGACCTGGGGACAGGTACCAGCAGGGGCTGGATGCTCTCTGCGGGCGGAGATCTATGTCTAGAACTGTCGTTCATGGACGTGCATCTGGTGTGAGTGCGTGTGAAAAATAACCCTTTAAAGTAGCACTGTTCACTTACCGCTTTCTTCAGCAGAGAGCCTGTTAATTGCTTTGTGAGATGGGTGGGCAGGCAGGTCTTACCTGATGAGCACAGGTAAGAAGGCTTGTCGGTAGCACCGCTGGGCACGGGCCCTTGGCATTCTTCACCCTCCACCCTGTGCTGAAAGGGGCTTCCTGCCGGCTCATGCTGCCCGCCGCCTCCCCTTGGCCACCTTGTCTTCCTGGGCTCGGGCCATGGCTGGGAATTCCTGATTGACGCATGTGGATTTACCCAGCAGCTGCCCGTGTCTTTGTTCACTTCATTTTAAATTCAGGCAGTGTCTGGGCCCATTTCTTAATGCAAATCACCATAATCCATTTCGTACTTGATGACTTTTACAAATCACTATAATTCATTTAGTGCTTAAGAATTATAAGTAGTACTTAGCTCAGCTCTCTATAGGCTGTAAATGCAGTCCACCTTACGTGCATCTTTCTCACATTAGCCCAAGAGGAGGACTTCATTATCACACTCCTTTTATAGAGTGGTTGGGCAAGTTTAGTGACTTCTCTAGGGTCGCTCAGCTTTCACCAGATTCTCAAGTCTCACTCCAGGGTTTGAGTTGTCAAACTGCCTCCTCCCCCGGCAGAAACGCTGTGATGCGGAGACACTAGGAGTGGCGTAGTAGGGTCTGGAGTGCGCTTTACATGTACTTTCCTTTGGTTTCAGGTCAAGAACTTCACTGACGTCCATCCTGACTATGGGGCTCGGGTCCAGGCTCTCCTGGACAAATACAACGCTGAGAAGCCTCAGGTGAGCCCAGCTGAAGGAAGGGTGGTGTCCTGGGTTAGTGCCCACGGAGCTCGGCTCCTCTTAGCATTAGTCTCCTCGGTGGCATTGCCTGCAGCTTCCCGACATCTTCAGCTGCTGTTTGAAAACTCATTTGAGATAAAAAGAACTCACCTGCAAAACACGTACTCTTCAGCTCTGGGCAATTTAAGACCGTTTAAGGTGAAGGAACACTGAGTCCTTACTACTTTCATTTCCCCGGAGTGATCTAAGTAACCTGCTGACCTTTTTCTTTTTAAACAGAATGCGATTCACACCTTTGTGCAGCATGGATCTCACCTGGCTGCAAAGGAGAAGTCCAATCTGTGAGAGCCTGTGGCCGCCGAGAAAGCAAAGCCTGCTGTGCTCATGTGCACTCATCTCTGGATGGAAGAGTCTCCTGTGCTACTTGGCAAATATAAGCTAATGTCTTTAAAATTATAATCCAGGTTTCTGTAGCAAGTAATCCATTAATGACTTTTAATACTGTCTTCCTAGGGGACAATGAAAGTTAGGGCTTAATGATTGTTTGAAAGAAATGCATTTGCTTTTGACAGTTGATTGGATTAGTCATTTAAAATGTCTCAGAAGACATTTTCTAGCAGATAT
This sequence comes from Tamandua tetradactyla, assembly GCF_023851605.1. Classification (NCBI taxonomy): domain Eukaryota; kingdom Metazoa; phylum Chordata; class Mammalia; order Pilosa; family Myrmecophagidae; genus Tamandua; species Tamandua tetradactyla. The sequence goes on from NC_135334.1 coordinate 110,825,690, forward strand.
ATGATTTTATTTGGAGATAAAACATCTTGGTGAAAAAGATATGTTTACATATCACCTAATATATAAAAACATGACTGTAATTATACCAGAAGAAAAATTAAAATGATCCACCGAGAAATTTTTACTTTTCTAAGTTCCTTATAAGAAAACACATTTAATGCATCCTTGTCTTCTGAAAATAACTTTAGCACCATCATAGCTTAATGTTTATTCCTGCTTGAAATTTATCAGATTCATTCTTTCTTTCTCTCGGAATTACATTTATGCTAATATAGCACTGCTATTGCAACAGACTGATTTGTAAATGCTTACATGTTTACAATAAAATAATCTGTATTTAAGATTAGATGAAATGGTATTTTTTATTTCTTTCAGTTCCCTATATAACTTGGAAATGGCCACCAGACTCTTATTCTGGACATTACCTGTTTGGTAGTGCTTACTCTTAAAAATAAAATAACAGTACCATGAGAATCCTGTGTCCTTTTATTTAAATCATTAGCCTTCAGACATTCTTCTGCGCTTCTGAGGAGCAGAACTTTAATTCTGTTGGGAAAATAGCTTTGAATATGGCTTCAATCTCTTCTCTCTTATCACTTACTTACCCAACTATGCATTTTATAAGAGCCCAGTACCAGTAGTTCTCTTTTTCTTGAAACCCATATTTGCTTATCCTGCTTGAAAATTATGGATGACTTTAAAGGTGGTAGCAATTCTGAGTACTAAATAAAACTTGTTTTCCTGGAAAATCTTTATTCCCTTCACATCTCAGATCATTTTTTTTTTTTTTTTGTATGCTGTATGGTGGGGTCACACTTCATTCTTTTTCCATGTGAGGATCCCCTTATTGCAGCACCATTTGTTGAATTTTTATTTGGTTTTCATATGTAAACCAAGTACTAATTTCTTCATCTTTAAAGGAGGCCAGTTATTGTTCTTACCTCTATAGAATATGTTTTGCTTTGTTTTTTCATTTGTTTGTTTTGTTTCTTGTTTGGGAAATGCATGGGCCAGGAATCAAACCTGGGTCTCCTGCATGGCAGGCAAGAATTCTACCACTGATCTGGGGAGTGGAAAATTCTACCACTCCCCATCTCAGATCTTTAAAGTCAGTTTGCACCTACTCTTAGGAATTTCTTGAGCTGGTAGGCTTCAGGAAACCATTAGACCACAAGTAGACAGACACAGGTTCTCAGCCTTCTAGCTCAAACTTCTTAACCCTCCTTGTCAGACTCCCCTGTCTGAATTCCTCCTGTAATCAAGTGTGCTTTGAAAACTGTTACATTCGCAGACATAGAGAATGATTCATCCATTTATACCCAATAATCTAACTTCACTGTAGTTAATGCATCTTTATAGTATTAAATACATAAGATAAATAAAACTATTATAATTGGGAATGGTGAAGGAGGTTATTGATGTGAATATTAGTTACAAAAAGATTTTGAGATTTTCTGCTTCATTCTATTTTGTAGTCTAAAGATAAGTTGATAGTTAAAATCCCACTATCTAGATATAAGATATAAAAATTTGACACATAGAAGTGTCCCCAGTTTTGCTCTGGAGGCCTCTTATTGTCATTTTCAAAGATAAATATTAATGAACTTAACTTTCCTCAATTAGATTTTACTTCCTGGGAGGAACTATGTAATTATGTTCTTACGTGACATTAAGATGCATCCTAAGAGTTTCTTAACCAGATTTCTAAGAAGGATAAAATTAGTGAGAGGCAGTTTCTAATGGCTTTTAGAACCAGACAGACCTGGATTCAAATCCAGTAGAAACTTAAGCAAATACTAATTTCCTCATCTTTAAAGGAGGCCAGTAGTTGTTCTTACCTCTATAGTGTTGCATAGTGAATATTCGGTATACCATCATACCTTTCTAGCCCAATCCCCATTGGGCCCTATTTTGGTCAGCTTATACTTGTTCGCTGAGCATTCAGTGGCTTAGACTAACGATCGCTTTGATCATTTGTGTGTCTGAGCCAGCTGGGGCTTGGCTGATCTGGGCTGGACTCAGCTGGGGTGGGTTGGCTGGTGCACCTCAATGTCACATGTGTCTCACCCTCCTGCGACCCCTAGAAAGTGATGCTTAAACCCTTAGTGATGGCAGAAATGCAGGAGCACAATGCCACTTGCACAGGACTTTTCAAACCTTTGTTCACATCATTTCTGCCCATATTCCATTGGCTAAAGCAAGTCATGTGGCTAAGCCCAAAGCCAAAGGGCAAGGAAGTTCATCATGCCCATGGGGGTGCTTGTGTGTGTGTGAACAGTTATCACCGTAGACTGCCCTTCCCATCATTTCTTTAACACCTGTTGAACATTTCAGTCCATCGACCCAACCACATTTTCACTATTCATCGTTCACATGTCCTTCCTTACCCCTTCGATTTTATGTAGTTCATAATGGTAATTTCTCCAAAACCCAGCCTTGGTAAACTCTGCCTCTTCCCTACTCAGTTGTTGCTCTGGAGAAATGAACATGGTTAGAGCAAAACACAGTTATAGTTCTGCCTGGAAATTGGTCTTTATTTCCCCAGTACATTTCCCCACTTGCCTTTCCCTCTCCTTCTCAACCAATTCTTATTTCACCGAGAATAGAATACCTGGTAACTTATCTTTTCCACCACCCAAATCCTCCAGTTTGCCAGCACGAACATCTGTGCACTCTCCTTCCCTTCCCACCGACAGAACAATGTTCGTTCTGAAGCCTAGCTCCCAGAGTGCCCTGGATGCATCCCCTCCTGCCTACACCTCAGTTATCCTGCCTATGCCACAGTTATCCTGCCTTCTCTTGCACCATCAGTTTTCCTTCTCTTCTGCACCATTCCTGCTAGCATGCAAACCTGCTGTTATGTTTGTTGCATCAAATCCTCTCTTGACCTTTTAGCCCTCTCTAGGTATTGCCCACTTTACTCTGATCTCCTTTGTTGAAAAATACCTTAAAAGAGTTATCTTTTTTTGCTGTTCCCTCTTATCTTCTGTCCTCTCTTGAACCCATTCCATTCAGACTGTCCTTGCCACGGCCACCAATGACTAACATGCTGCTAAAACCCAGTGGTCATTGGTTTACAAGATCTTGTAGCAGCATTTGATATAGTTGATTACTCGTTTTTTTTCTTTTATAACAGCTTTATGGAGATATTATTCACATACTATATAATTCATCTATTAAAAGTGTATGAGTCAGTGGTTTTTGGTATATTCACAGAGTTGGACAATCATTACCACAATTTTAGAACGTATTTATCACCCAAAAGGAAGCCCTGCACCCATTAGCAGCCCCTCCCCATTCCCCCCTCCTGCACCCCCTAGATAACCACCCATCTATTCTCTGTCTCCCCAGATTTCCCTGTCCTGGCATGTCCTTGAAAAGGAATCATATACTATGTAGTCCTGTGTGATTGGCTTCTTTCACTTAGCATAACGTTTTCAAGATTCATCCATTTGTAGCATGTTATCAGTACTTCATCTCTTTATCGCCAAATAATAAATCCATGGCACGAAGATATCGTATTTTATTTACCCATTTATCAGATGATGGACATTTGGGTTGTTTCCAAACAGCATACTGACGTGAACATTCGTGTACGTGCTTTTGTGTGGACGTTGTGTTCTCAGTTCTCGCATTCTCACCTTTGTAAAAGCTTTCTCGCTTCCCTCCTGGCACGCCCCTCTGTGAAACCAACTCCTGATACTTGAAAATCTGTCCTTTGCTCTTTAAGAGGAGGACTAGGCCTGGGTTTTTGGAAGCACTGTGAAGGGTCATATGGTTTGTTTCAAATTAAATTTCAGAATTTCAGTTAAAAAAACATTGATGTTTTTCTTTCCCTGGTGAAGGGGTACTACTCTGTATTAAAGAACTGAGTTTTAAGAACTCAGCACCCGCTTTTCTGAGAGAGAAGCAATGAACAAGATACTTGTGCATTCCTTTGCCTCTCAGTTCATAGTATTAAATTCAGCTATAAGCTCCCTGATAAAACAAATTGATGGCTTTAAAATCCTCATCAGAGCTTTGAAATGTGTCAAGGATTAGAAAAGCTGTACTCCAAAAATTCTCTTTCCTTTTGAACTTTTGAAAATTTTAAACAATCACATTAATATACTGAAATAGTTTGTATGGAAAGCTCTGTTGTGAGTCCTTTTCACAAAGGAAAGATTTAATCCCTCATTTGAGGGTTTGCTAGGTACATTTTGCATTGTCTATGGCTTTTAATTTTTTGTCACCTTGCTCTGGAATTGATACAGTATGGTAGCTAAACAGTCCCTTGTATTTCCTGCCCTTTAATAAGTCATATTATGAAACTATATGTTTTAGTCAAAGTCCCACTGTAAAGAGTATAGTGGGTTCAATGGTAGCTCCCAAAAGATATGTCCATGTCCCAACCCCTGGATTATCCAGGTGGGCTCCAAATCCACTGGTGTGTCCTTTAAGAAGCAGAGGGGAGACGGCCGTCGGCCATGTTGATGCTGGAGGCAGAATTTGGTGTTATGCAGCCTCCAGTTGAGGAATGCCAGGAGGCACCAGAAGCTGGAAGGGGCTGGGCAGATCCCCCTCCAGAACCTCCAGGGTGGGGTGGGGCGGGGCGGCTCTGCCAACACCATGACTTCAGATGTCTCACCTCCACAACTATGAGATAGTAAGTTTCTGTAGTTCATCATGGCAGCCCTAGGAAACCAATACGAAGAGGATGCTGGTTTAATGAGGTGGCAAAATGAAAACTTGTTGAGGAGCAGAGGGATTGTTTATTTCTTGTTCTCTGAACAGCCAGAGGCCCCAGAGGTGGGGAGTGGGGCGTGGGGGGACCAGCACCCCTGGGCAGCGGCTTCCTCCCCAGGCCAGCCTGGCCCACTCCGCACCTTCTCTGCCAGTCCTGGCCCCACCCAGTCCCCGCCGTTCCCCTGAGCTTCTCGGTTCTGCTTCTCCTTCACTGCCAAACTCTTTGCCTGAAGATTCCCAGTTCCCCTCCTGTCGGCTAATATCCATTTTCCTGGAAAATTTCTTCTTTCACACGCATTGTAGGCTTTGAAATCCATCTCATTAACACGGCATTTACCCCTGCAGATGGCCAGGGCAGGGGCCCCCAAATCAAAATGTAATAAGCACCCCATGGATGAGAACAAAACAAAACACAGTGCAAGTGCAAAGCTGGAAGGCAGTGGACAGCCTGCATGCCAGGCAGGCAGGTGGTGACCAGATAGAGGCTTGATCCAAAGAGTAGCTCCTACTTAGCTCCGAGAAATTATGCCACATGCAACTGAAGGACGAGGGTTGCCAGATCTTCTGATTTTTAAACAGAAGCTAGAAATCTGCATTTTTAGGTCAATTTCCTGATTTTACGATAAGACAGCTTGTTCGCCATAAGAAACAAAACCTCAAAACAACAAGCAAAAAGAAAACTATATACTATGTACACCAAGAAACATATCTGTAGACCTTGCTGGCCCAGGGGCTTTGTTTGTGACGTGGACCTCTGTCTTACGGTGGAAAGGTGGCAGGTAGCATCACTCCATGTGTCTCTTGAATGTTTTGGAGCTCTTTAAAGAGCTCCAGTCCCCCAACGGCTGGGAAATGGAAGGGTCATCAAAGCTTTTACCAGTTCTCAATGATTTGCTGTGTTTCTCTTGGTGAATTTAACAATACAGAGAGAGTTGAGCGTGTTAAATATTTTATTCACATTGTTTACAAACTAAATCCACCTGGAAAACACATGAATCCAAAAATAGATTATTTTAAAGCAATTCACATTATTTTAAAACAAGTTAGCCTTTGAAGTTAAACTCGAAGCACGGAGGTCAGCCTGTATTGCAGTTCAGTGCCTCTTCACTTGACTCTTCCTGCTCCAATGCAGTGGAAGTCATGGGACAGTCCACCCAGACGTAGCTCACCAATGACTTACATACCAGTGACTGATGAGAAAATGGCAGCGCAGACTTTAACCCGTGAACATTGATTGGTGTAAATCCACTGTCACTATTTTTATCATGGAAGTATGTTTTAGAGCTTGAGTACCCATCAGGTAGGAAGACAAAAGAAAACAGACTTGCAATTTGATTGGCCATTACAGAATTGGGAGACATTTCCAATTCTACAAAGGTTTAATGTCCTGGCCACAGACAGAATGAATGAATTATGATTTTATCATTTTGATGGCTTGAATCATAGAATCAGCAGTTATTTCAAAATTGATGCAAGTGTCTGCTGGCTCTCTGCATGTCTGATGCCAGACACAAGTTAGGAGAAGAGGAAGAATAGACTCAGTAACAAACATTAATATGGCTAATTTGAAGAGTATAACCCCAGAAGGATGACCATGGTGCTTGGCCGAGGGACCTGAAAGATGCCTGGTTAAGGAATGTTCTAATCAGCTATACTAAATCCAGTGAGTGTCCCAGCTTGATAGCTTAGCTTATTTATTAATTAAGACACCTTTCTATGGAATCTGACTTCAGCGATTTAAAATCTAAGTTATGTAGGTCTTACCTACATCTCTACCCTCTTCTACTACATTAGCTACAAACTAATCACCTTTATTTTTCCTTTGTGAGCTGCCACAGTTAAACACCTGAAAACTTTTGAACCTTTGGAATAGAAGCGTTGGCTGAGTCTCTAGTGGCAGAATTGGGCCCTTTTTTTGGAGCAGCACCAATGATACTGGCTATGGTGGTTCTGCAACTCTTGGCTAGAGAAATATGTTTGATCAAGGTACCGTAAAAGAGCATCCTCTCCTCCCCTTCAAAAAAAATAAAAGGATTTCTCAAGGGTTGCTACCATCACACCAGGCAGATAGCAACAACTCCGAATCCAAATGTAAGCAGAGACGTGAAACGATTTTATCAGCACGTTTGCAAGTTAAAAAACAACAACCCACAAAACTTCCAAATGTCTATTGCAATCTGATTGTTTTAAAAGACAGACATCCATAAAGCGAGCTTGATGCAGGAAGCAGGTCATAGCTTGTCTTCTTGCCACCCGTGTGCATTTTTTCCAAACTTGTACACTAACCTTCGGTCGACCCTTTCCAAAATTCCTGTTTTATAGTAGTACCTGTGGAAGACAGGAGAAGAGAAACGTGGGGAAGCTTTGCACTGCGGGGAAACAACAGCTCCTCGACACTCCCTTGCCCCCATCCCTCTCAGGTGACAAGGCTATTCTTGGGTTAGGCTGGTATTTTCACACCCTGTTATCAACTTACACTTAAACCTTTCCCAGACATCAGGCAGGCTGAACCTCAGTGTACTCAGTTCAAAACGTGTTTTGTGTGTGGCTGTGTAAGGCGGCCTGGATTCAGAGTGATCCCTAGGGGAACACTGCCAAGAGTGAAAGGGAGGGCGTGTCACTTTACCAACCCTAATCCTGCCTGTAACTAAGAATGCAAGTTGTGTTGCATGACCTTTTGATGATCAAATAAAAAAAAAAAAGCTGCGAAAACAGTGTAATTTTGTATGGCCGGCCATTTTATATAACCAGGCGATTCACTTACCTCAGAGCTCTGCTCAATTTTTCGTATGTCATCCTGTCATTTTTCTTCCTTTGTCCCCACATCTTTGCCAGAGCTTCTGATTTAACCACCCGAAAAATACCTTGTTCCCTGTCTTCCCACTCCAGAATGCCACAGTTTTCTTCAGGAGACAGAAGCAGGTCTCGTACGAATTCCCATAGATGAGAACTCTGGAGGCCTTTGGAGAAGGGAACAAAGAGTCGGTTACTTCAAATCTTTTTATTTTTAAGAGAAGGGTTGTGCAACTTCTCACTAACGCGGGGGAACTGCCATCTTGTGGGGATATTGCCCATCATTATTGCTGAACACTCTACTTGGAATATTACAGAGCCATGAAAAAGCTTTCCTCTACCCACATGGTTGTAAAACACGCGGCAACACTGACTTTATGTTGCCTCACAGCATCGTGGCTGACGGACCTTCCTTCCTTTCTCTGTGGAACTATGGAACTGATGAAAATCAGTCAAACGGTCTTGCTTTTCCTTCTGACGTGGACTCTGGCTGCACTGTTCTTACAGCCACAACTGTCTGGGCAGACTGATCCTACAGTGATGTTTTTGATGAAAAGCTGGTGTGTTTCTCTTGTTCCATCGTATCGTGGTTAAGACTGGTTTTTGGGGCCAGGCTGCCTGGGTTGGATCCTTTCTAACTCCATTACCTTGACGAGTTACTTAATCTAATTCTGGGTACCTCCTCTGTAAAAGAGGGATAATAAGAGTACACAGCTCCTACAGAGGTGTGGGAGTTTAGTGATTTAATCTAGGGATTAGACCCAGGCCAAGCAGATCGAACGTGTTCTCGACACATCAAATTTGTGAAAATTGCAGGCCTGGCTTTCTGCTGGGTAAATTTGTCTTAGTGCTGGGAAAGGTTGGCAGAGTTGCCAGCTTGTGGTTTCTTCGCTACCCTCCTCTGAGTCCTTTAACGAGAAGAACCTGCTGTAGGTTTTTCGCCCCCAAGAAAAACAAGCACTTATTCAGAAACGCATCATGGTTTGAAAATTTCTCTACCTCCTCACTTGAATTAGTACCATACTATTTCCAAGTGAAAAGAAGTAAATTTGATTTTAATGACATTTATAAAAGTAACCATCTCTCTTTTTTTCCTACTATCTTCCTTGGGGAAATAACTGTCTCTACTCAGATGTTTAGTTTCAAAGCTTATTAAAGTACATCACTCGGTCCAGGAAGGGTTTTGAGAAGTTGGGGGTGGAAAATGGTGTCTCTACACTTACTTGTTCGACTATGGCTGTGACAGTCTTGGCTTTTGATGCCACTTGTTTTCAAGCAACTGGAATCAGCATCTGAAATAGAATGATTTATGGTGGTGGAAAGGGATTTGGAGGCCACGTGCAGGTCTTGAATCACACCCCAAAAAAACCCCGAGGAAATATTAATCGAGCACCTTTGCTGAGGGAAGGCACTGTGCAGGCACTTAGGGGGTAGTGAGCAGGTGGAGGTGAAAGAGGCTTAAGACACAGTGTTTGCCTTTAAGGGGCGTATGCGCTCAGCATTGGGGACTGGCTGCGTGCCGAGTTAGTTCACATGGGCCCTGCTTACAAGGAATTCAAGGACTAATGGGAAAGGTAGGACGCAAGCGAAACAAGCAAATCATCCATTGTTTTAAAGGTTAAGAAGGAAACAAGGCATTAGTTAGAGAAGGGGTTGGGGAAGACAGCCTACTTTGGAGAGGATAGCCAGGAAGGACCTCATTTATGCTATGAGAGAAAGATGAAGAGGACCGGGAGTGTGCATGGGGGAACAGTGCTGTGGATTGAAGGAACAGCACATGCAAAGTGCTGCCAGCTAAGAGGACAGGTGGAGTGGCTGTGTGGGCATCCAGGGGCTGGGGGTAGCTGATGATGCTGGGAAGGGCCGCAGGCAGCCCTCCTTGTAGGTCCCGGCAAGGACTTGGGATTTTGCTCAAAATGTAAAGGGAAGTCTTTGGAGTTTGACATGATCCACAATTTAAGGAGATTCTTCCAACTACTGTGTGCCAAACAGACTGGAAGGGACGTAAGTATAAGCAAAAAGACTAGAGCTTGTGAAGAGTAGAAAGCAAGACATTAGCTTATCACTGAGTTAAATAATAACTCAGGCTGTAGATAACAATCTGAGAGGCCTGGAGAAGCATTGTCTTAGAGTGGTTTGTGATTTAAAGAAAAAAAAAGGGGGGACCAGGACTGCCCCCTCCTGCCCCATGTTAAATCTCTGCCCTCTTCTCTTGCCCCCTCATCACTTTGCTCCAGCCACAGCAGCCTCCTGGTTCTTCTGGAAACCAGGCACATCCCACCTCAGGGTCTTTGCACTTGCCGTTCCCTTTGGCTGTCTGTGGGGTTCCTACCCTCATCTCACAGCTTTGCTCACAATCACCTTCTCAGGAATACGTTCCCGGCACGCCCAAGTTGCAATTGCCCACACTCGCCCTTACCCAACTCTCCATCCACTTCCCATATTTATTTATTTATTTTTGCTGTAACACTTATCCCCTTTGAGCGTATTGTGTCATTTATTTATTCACTTGGTTTCCTGTCGGTCCTCATCACAGCAAAGGGATTTGTGTTTCCAGCTGTAGCCCCCCAGCACCTAGCACAGTGCCTGGCACATAGTAGGTGCTCAATATGTATTTAGTGGAATGAATGAAGGAATAATTGTGTTGTCAAGGGAAGGAACGATGTGGACTGTGTGTCCTGGGCATTGCACTGCTGCCCACCGTGGCAGCACTCACCCCTGGGCTTATTGTCCTGCAGTGGCTCCGTGTTGTGTCCAGGCTGAAGGCGGCCATGTTAGTTGGGCCTTTACCAACTGACCACACCCAGCTCTCCAGCCTTAGCTATTGCTGCTCCACAACTTCTCCCCTTTCTCCACTTCTTTCCTTCTCTTGGGCAAGATGGTCCCAATGGAACCAGTGCTCCCACTGGGGCTTGGCTTTCTCCTGCCTCAGAGCCTTTGCACAGACTTTCTCCTCCCTCATTTCCATCCAGCCAACTCACACTCTCACAAGGTCTCTTCAGAAAGCCTTCTCTGAACTGACGGTCTGGCCAGCGCCCTTCTCTGCCCCATAGCACCTGTATGTTGCCAGGGATTGCAGCACTGGTCCCACTCTACTGTAAAGATTTATCTTGCTTTGTTTTCTCCTCCACAGACAGCTGATCATTATGGAACATTTACTAAATGTCAAGTTCTCATTAAGCACATCAAAATACAGTATCTTGTTACAACTCTCTGTGTGTGTTACGTTCTACTATTATTAGGATGAAATTGAAGGCCAGAGTTTAAGAATTTCATTTAAAGTGATGGAGGCAGGACTTGAACCCAAAATGGCCACATTGCAAAGCCAATACTCATAATTACTACTCTATACTGCCTTTCACAGCAGGTGCTCAACAGACATTTAACAAATGAATCAATAATATTATTATTAGCTAAGATTTATCAAACATTTACATTGCAAGGCATGCACTCAATCTCACCAATGTTTGATGTATGCTTATTATTATGCCCATTTTACATATAAGAAAACAGAAGCATAGTGAGGTTAGGTAGCAGTTCATTCGTGCATTCGTTCATATTTATTAAGCCACAGTATGCCACCCTGTTCTAGAGCAGGAAACAAAACCAAACCTCTACTCTCAAGAAAGTACATCCAAGCAGGTAGGAATAGTTAACGAACAAACACATAACATTGCAGTTGATGATAAATGTTATGGAGAACAGTAAAGCAGAGTGGGAGGAGAAAGAGTGAGGGTAGTGAAGTTGCTGTTTTTAAATAGCACAAATAGGAAAGGCCTCTCTGATGAAGAGATCCCTGAAGCAGGAAAGGAGTGAGCCTGGAGGATGTGTGGGGAAAGGCTGTTCAGATCATGTGCCTGGCCAGTGGCAGAGATGAAATCTGCTTCCACGCACCCTGCCCTCTGTGTCTTCACTGCTAATACGGCAGTGTTTTGGCCCACGGGGATAAATGGTGTTCTGGATGCATGCCTTTGAATTCTGGGATCCTTAGGCTGCTTCTCGGCCCTTTCATGTTAGAACCAGGAACTGCACTGACTTGGAAAAACAGGCCCGTGCATGCACGCAGGTGTGTGCAACCACAAATGAACGGCCAGGTGAAATCAGCTGAGAACAGAGGTCGGCCCCAGGTGGAGAGAGGTGACCCCAGAGAAGATGGGCTAACAGTGGCTGATCGTGATCAGGTATTTTGCCCTTTTGCCTGAGTGAATGCCACGCTACACTGTGTCACCTGCACAGCCGACTTATCTTTCTTTCGTTAATCTCTTAAGAAGAGAGAAAACAAGTGGAGTCCTAAAGATAAACAGAGTTGAATGATTAACCTGTGAACAGACAGTAAGCTTTCACTGAAATGCTAAAATGGAATGAAGTGGTGGCAAAGGAGACTGCCTTTTAAGCTTTGTAATTCCTTCCATGGGTCTTGGATGAAAGCTATTTGGCCTGAAAGGAGGAGCAGGGAATAGGCTGGTGGGGAGTGGGGTTATGGGAGGGGAGTTCTCAGAGTGGGTTGCTTTATCTGTTCCCAGCTTTGGGGTGGTGGCTTTGACTAGATTTCCTTGCTTGGCTCGTGGCGGTGGTGGGGGGGGACAGAAGGGACAGAAATTATCACTTGGGCGTCAGTGTTGAGCCAGTGCCCAAATTAGACGGCCTGCCACAGCTGGCTGGAGGCTCCAGCCATATCCCGAACTCACTAAATCTCTGCCGGTGCCCGTGGTGCGTCTCTGGGGGCTGGGGGCTGCCTTCCCCCCGTCTCACGATGTCCTCACCTCGAATGTGTCTCTGCAGCCAGGCCAGGCCTGGGGTGGGGTGAGTGGGGTCACAGCCCCAGGCTCTCTGTTGCCTGTGATATTTGGAGACCTTTGATTGGCCTAGAGAACAAACACCTTTAAAACATGGCCAAAGGCTCTGGTCTCAGTTGTTGATCAAAATCATGATCTTCTGGACACCGGGGGCCTGATAGGGGCACACTTTCCAAAACAAGCTCCCAGGGTCCCCTTCCTGGCACTGGTGGCCCAGCTGCAGAGCCTACACACCCGGGCCAGGATGGAGCGGAGAAGCGCTGAGGTCGAGAGCATGGACAGCCCAGCAGGGAACCCAGGGCTGCGGCACTGGTGTTCGGTCTTGGTCTCCATTGGCATTTCTGTGGTGGAGGTGTGTATGGGAGATGGATGGAGAGAAGAGAAGAAGTGGGAAGGGGCTGGGTTGCTTCACTTGGACCAGTTTTGACAGTTTTTTTTTTTTTTTAGCTCAAATTGGACTTAGGCACCATAGGCAGGCACTCAGTTGCAAATGATCCTTGTTTCGGAATCATTTTGGAGCTGGGTCCAGATCTAGAGGAGCCTCCAGGCCTTGGCCTTCATCTGAGTGGGCAATTGAGTGGACAGGAGGGTCTGGGAGTGGTGTGCCTGTGTGCACATGCGTATATGTGTGCAGCCCAAGGTTCAAGAGCACAGCTTTGGAGAAGATGAGTTGAAATCTCAGCTCTGTGCTTACTCTCAAGTTCTGTACCCCTCTAAGCTTCAGGTTTCCCCAGATGCAAATGCGGATAACAATACTACTTAATGGAGCTATGATGAGTATTAATGATTTAATGTATGCACAGTACTTGGCACCATACCTGGAACACAGTAAGTGCTTAATAGAGGTAATGAGAGCTCTTAATTTCCATCAAACACCAAATGGGAATATTGCTTGAAGCTCCAGGGTGCCACATTGTTTTCGATTTGATTGGCAGGTCTTGGCCTTTGGCTGGTTTCTCATTTCTGGGTCATGGAGGTTCTGAGTCTATAGAAATCATCTGTTTGACTCTGGATCATAGGCACAGTGACTCCATGTCCTGGTTTTTCTAGAATGGGCTCATTATATAATTTATCAATCTGCTGTCTTCATACCTAACCTGTGTCCATTGAACCACACACTAGGGCTTCCATTTTTGGGAACGCGTGGTCACCAGATCTGTGGGTGTGCCAGAGATGGGCCTCAGGCGCCCACTGAGAAGGCTATGATGTCCTGGAGCCACTGGCTATGGGAACTGAAATATGGCAGAGCCCATGGGGTTCTCCTTCAGGTGGACGCATCACACTTCTCAACCTTGAATTCAGTCTAGAAACTGCCTCCCTCAGCTGTGGCAGACTGGGCAGTGCCCCCATGGCCTAAGGCAGCCACTGTGGGTAGAGGTTTGTCTGTATGACTGCGTGCTTCAGAGACGCCAGTTCTGCCTCCACCTGGTCCAGGACGCCATCATTACTCTCCCGAGGAAGTAGCCTCCTGGTTAGACAGGGATCTTCTTAAATGAAAAGGGAGCTTACTGTCTCCATGCATAAAGCCTTCCAGCGGCTTCCCTGTGTACTCAGAACGCAACACAAACTCTGCTGTGCAGGACCTGCCCTTACCCGCTCCCACTCCTCCCTCTGGGGCTGCTTCACCTTCACTGTCCAACTTCCTGTAATGACAGAAATCTGAGCGGTGCACTATGGCAGCCACCAGACATGTGTGGCTCCTGTACACTTGAAATGTGGCTCATGTGATGGAAGAATTTTCTTTTATTTTTTTTGGCCTGGGCAGGCACTGGGAATTGAACCCGGGTCTCTGGCATGGTAGGCAAGAACTCTGACTGCTGAACCACCGTGGCCCACCCTTGAATTTTAATTTTATTAAATTTTCATTAATTTAAATAGCCACACATGGCTAGTGGCTACTGTATCAGACACCGCAGCTCCATACCCTCCGGCCTTCTTTTGGTTCTTGCTCAAAGACCCGAGTTTGTTCCCACCACAGGCCCTTTGCATCTGCCATTCCTTATTGCCTTTTCTTCCATTTCTTTTCCTGGCGAGTTTCTGCTTATGCTTTAGGCCTGATGGAAATCTCTCTTCCTCCAAGAAGTCTTTCCTGGTTCCCCAGACAAATTGTGGTTTTTCCTCCATCACAAAGCATCCTGCCGTTTTTTCTTTGTAATATCATCATAATTTGTATTTGCATATTTATTATGTGATTAATCGTTTCATGTTTCTCTCCCTCACTTGCTCTGTGACAGCAGGATATAAGTCGTCTCATCACTGCAGCCACCAAACCTAGCTCTGGGCCTGGTACATTGCAGGTGTTCAATAAATGCTTGTTGAATGAATGAATGAATGCATGAGGAAAGAAAGAAATGGGTGAGGGGAGCAAAAGGTTAAGGGCTCTTAACCATCTGCCACCTTCTGACCATGTCACTGATAACCTTCAAGCCTTACTTCCTAAAAGGAGTCTGGGGGTGGTTCTTGCCCCATAGTGTCATTGGGAAGATTATTTTAGGCAATGTTTGTAAAGATTTTAGCATAGGGCTTGGCTCATAGTTAGCACTCAATAAATGCTAGCTTCGCTTATTATTATTATTATTGGTATTATTATTATAGCACTGCATCTAATTGGAGCTAGTTATATAGTCAGGTAACACCAACTTCCAAAGAACTAAGGGGCAGAACATCTCTTCCTAGCTTATCTTCCTTATGCACAAGGAAAGCAGGCTGGTGAGCGATTCCCATTTACGGGAGGTGAAGATAGTGACACCTGGAGAAAAGGTTGGTCAGGCCAAACTCACCACTGCTTAGAGACTAAAAGCAAATGCTGTGCCTCTTCCACCCTGCCGGGGATTAAGCCTGTGGACACAGATGCAGTAATGGCCCCTGTGCCTGGATGGGCTCAATTCTTCCAGGGGCTTTGCCGGCTCTGGGCTGGGTGGTGAAAGCTGGCTTCCCATCCCCCAGGCTGCCGTGCATGCCTCAGAAGGGATTTCCCAGAGCACTGAAAAAGGGAGGCGATGCTGTGCCCATGGGCCAGGGGTTAGGGTGCCTCAGAGCAGGCAGCGCTGCTTGTGGAGGGTTAGCTGGTCTGCAGGACAAGGGACACCTGCTTAAATCCGCGGGATGTGACTCATGGGCCTGGCTATTCCTGTACTAAAACTCCAGACAATAAAATCTATCATGAGCCCCCAAACCTGAATTCTCAATTTTTCAGTTGGGACTTTATTTTAAAGCAAGCAAAGAGAAATCCTAAGAAACAATCCCTCTGTCGCTGCCTTTCAGGCTTGCACCACTCAGAAGCCCTTAGAGATCACCACCTACCTGCCCCCTCTTTGCAGATGCATAAGCTGAAGTCGTTGGAGGGAAGAGGTCTGCCCAGGACCTATGTCCTCCTGGGCCCTAGGTCAGGACCTTTGCATAGGACCTCAAAACAATTAGCAACAATAATAATCATCTTTTAAAAATAAAAGCTATAAAGTTCCCTAAACCACCTCAGTTGACAGAAGTGAAACAGTAAAGATTAATATTCAGGCCATTTGAGATCACTGATCCTCTTAGAATTACAAATTTGACCTGCTTAGGGAGCTCAGATTCTTCAGAAATATTATCAATTACTATCATTAGTAATTTTTATTATTTTTAAGAGTGGCTGGCATTTTGGGGGGCATCTACACTGCTGGCATGTGCCAGCCACTTTGGATGCTTCTCATCACAACCTGGCAAGGGTCACCCCATTTTATACACAGGGAAACTGAGTCATGGAGAGGCTACGTAACCCATAAAGCCAGGGTGTGGCCTCAGACCTGTTGGATTTACAAAGCCCCTTTCTTGCTCTTTCTACCACAAGTATCTGTGCTGTCTTCTCCAGAGTCTCTGATTGTTTCAGTTGATCAACCTTTTAGTGCGGCCCTAAAAGAATGATCAAACCCACCTCCCCCAACAGCCTTGACGTAATCTTGGGCAGTTTGGTTACTTACAGTCTTTGATGGCGGCTTTGGTCTCTTCGGTGTCATTAAAAAAGGAGTAACCTGAGAAAGAGAAAGAAATCCACCAGTCATGCCATGCAGTGCTGATTTTCTCTGTCAGGCCAAGAGAGAATGTGCTGGGGAGAAGGGGGATGCCTGTCCCTGAGGAGGGGTCGCCTCATCTCAGAAGGAACCGTGGAGACCACAGGGCCTTCATGGGGCCACCTTGAAGTCACACCTGAGAGCTGACAATCTCCTCGTTTTCAAAGGCCACCTGGAGAGAGCTCCTGCAGCTTCACATCACACAGCTCTATGGAGTCACTGGGTGGGCAGTGGGGAGTGAGCCTGGGCCCAGGACCCTGCAGCTGGCTTCTGAGCTGGGCTGACCACTGACCCTGAGCAGCCTCAGCCTGGTCACTTGGTCTCTGGGCTCGATTTCCTGTCTGGTACCAAGAGACAAAATGACTGCTAAGCTCCCCAGCAGCTCTATGGGCTGTGATTTGGAAGCTTACCATGTGCTGGTCAAAGGGGAAAACAGACAAAGGGGCCACCAGGACTGCAAAACCCTATACGAGGAGCTGGAAGGCTGTGCCAGGGCTTTGTTTCCTCCCCTGAAGAATGAAGTGGGCCGGGGTTGACACAGGAGTTTCAGATTGTGTGTCCCCCAGTAGTGGCACGAGCCAAAGGACATCTGTCTCCTACCTTGCTACCCAACACGGGACTAGTTTATATTTTACCAGGGAGATGGCAGCAGGGGGCATTTGTGATTGTGTGCCACCTTCTGGTGGGTTCTGGTCAGCCGTAGCACCCTAGTACACTGTGTCCCAGGGCTTTCAGAGAGCAGGAAGGGGCAGAAGGGACCTGCCCTCTTCCCCTGTGGAGGCCGCTGTGTACCTCTGCCCTTCCTGCTGATCTCTCCTTGCAGCTCCCAGGGTCCATGCTTTCAGCCCTTAAATCCTACTGTGCCAGACCAGCACGCGGGCCCTAGAATTCCTGCTAGCTCCCCCTGTCCACATGCACTTATTTTGGGTCCTATTCTGCCAGAGCCCTGATTGGTGGGGCAATATAAGGCCGGAACTGGGGAAGTTACGTCCAAACAGACACTCTCATGAGAATGGAAGGTGGCTTTAGTAATAATTACTCCAGCATCACAAGTGAAAACAGGGTGTGTCCGGGGCAAACTGGGGAGTACTGTAACTTTGTCTGCTCTCGAGGGACCTTAAAAGTGGGATTCAGGGGCGGGCCATGGTGGCTCAGCAGGCAAGAATGCTTGCCTGCCATGCCAGAGGACCTGGGTTTGATTCCTGGTGCCTGCCCATGTTAAAAAAAAAAAAAAAAAAGTGGGATTCAGATGGCGTAGGTGAGCAGAGTAGAGAGTTTTACTGCTCAAAACAGTGTCCCCTCGGCCCTACTAGAGTGCCTGGAGTTTTACCATTGGAGATGGCATTGTGGTTCCAGGGATTCCTTAGAATAAGAAGAGGCAACTTATGGCCTATTTAAAAACAGCTGGTTTTAGGCTTAGTCAGTCTTACACAGAGCCCTGAGGTATTGGGATTATTGTGTTCTTTTTAATGTAACAATTGCTGAGGAAAGGAGGTGCCCATGATGGGAGACCCTAGCACAGGGGCTACTTTGAGGCCTGGAAACTAGTCCTGCCCTCTGGCCATTCGACCAAAGCAATGGCGCCGAGCTCAATGCCTGTGTGATGGAACACTTCCATTCCTGCAGCCCTGGGATCCCACTGTGGGGCCATTCCCTGTGCAGGTGGGGAAGGGAGCTCGGAGCTCAGCCTCCCTGAGCTGCCCCCTTTCAAGGGAGTGTCCACTATGGAGAAGGGCTGTGGGCCCAGGCCACTGCTTTCAGCTCATGGCTGGTCACTGTCACCATGCACAATCAAACAGAGGCTGGACAGCAACCGGTCTGCCCCTTCTTCACCCACATAGGGCCCGGCTTCCAGGGCACAAGCTGAGCACAACCTGAGGGCCACCGTCTTTAGCTTTCCCACCATGGGCACTCGTAAGAAGGGAGGGAGGATCAAGTGAGAGGTGAGAGAACTGGAGACTGGAAGAGTCCTGGTGGTTCTCCGAGAGCCCACCCCAGGAATGCCCCCCGCTGTGTCCCTGCCAAGCGGGGGGCCATTTAGACCCACCATCGCGGGGGACTTCCCCCTCCTCTGTCTTCTGAAGTAGGCTTTCAGAGCAAAGATGCTGACTGTTCATACATTTTTTCTTAAAAATGAGCTGCAATTTGTTTATTCATCTTTTAAAATTTCTCCTTTTTGTTTATATTACTCATGATGAAAACAACGGCCATTGGGGAATATATCACTGAATTCCCTCAGGAAGCCTGTGGAGGTGTGTGTGGTTACCCTTGCCAGGACAACGCAAAGGAGGTCCTACAGGGTGAAGCCAGGTCCCATGGGCAGGAAGTGTGGGAGGCAGGGTCTGAAATGCAGGTTTTTCAGCTCTCAAACCCCTGCTCTGTTCAGACTTTCAGTGAATCCGACCTGTCTGCTATGTGACCTTGCATAAGTCACTCTGCCACTGGGGCCCCTCACCTCCTTTATCTGTAGTGTAGAACACAGATTCAGCTGTTCTCAGTTATCTTTCCTGGGTTTAAAAACTTGTTCATCAACATTCTACTCTACAGACACGTTGAAGAGTTAAAGCTATCGTGGCCACCTCCAGCCCATCTGATCCTTGACTACACTAGGTGGAATCTTCTGGAACAGGGGAGGGAAAAGACTGGTTACCCATGCAACCCCTTCTGCTAAAGAAGGGTCAAGTATAAATCTCTTTTTGTCCACCACTACTGGTCTCAAATCTTTCTGAAATGTTTAATTTTGTTCTTACCAGACCAGTTCCTGGGAAGTTCCTGACATGTGTTAATTTTTTTCTTTTCTTTTAAATAATATACTCAATTTGCATCCTTGTTACTTGCTCACGTTGAACTAAAACCTCTCAATTCCAGCATTTATGGGCTTCCAATTATTGAGAGGTTCTCGGGTCACTGAGAATCTGCTGTGTGAGTCACATGATAGTTTGAAAGGACTCACAAGGGAGGGCATTTGGTCTTGTACCCACCCCCACCCAGGGCCGGCCTCTGGCCTCAGCTCGGTGGACACTGACCTTGTGTGCGGATGTTCTGGAGGATGAAGTAGAGGTACTCCCCGCAGATGCCGGCAGCCTCAATGAACTCCTCCTGCGTCATGCTGCACAGCTGCAGGCCACTGATGTTGAAATGGCAGAAGGAGATGCAGTTGGCATCCAGCTTGTACTGGTCACAGCAGAACTGGAGCCATTCCCAGACGTGGCGTTTGGTCCAGTACTCGGGGTGGACGGACGTCCAGTAGGAGTCACAGCCTGCACCAGAGGAGAGAGGAGTGGGGGATGATGGCCCCTGAGGGAGCCTTTGGGTTGCCCCTCTGCAGGGGACACTGGTGACACTTACATCCTTGGCCCCTCAGGATCCCTTGTCCAATAAGCTGAAAGGGCCTCCGGCCCTGGGGAGTTCTGCAGAGGCCCAGGTCACCTTCTGTTACACAGAGAACACCAGAGGGGCTCCATCCTACGATGGACTTTGGGGACCAAGAAGGAACAAGAGGGGCAAAAACCCAGTCATGGGTTTTTGATGCTCAGAAAGAGGAGAGTTAGTGGAGAATGGAAGAAAGGTCGCTTCAGTTATTTGATTTTAAGTCCCTTTCCATTTGGACAAGGTTCTCAAACATTAACGCCTGTTTCCTCATCTGTAAAATGAGGAAAACATGTTCAACTCATGAGGCTAATGCATGTGGACTGCATCGCCCATTGAAAGCAATCAATTCAGTAGTTACCAAATGCCTACCATGTGCCAGGTACCATTTGAAGTCTGTTCAAATCCCTCCGGCTCTTATGGAAAGGTACCCAGCACTGGCTGTTGGTGTGATCACAGCTTCCCACCATCTTATGCCAAAGCCCAGAGACTGGCAGACCTTGGATAACCAAAGCAAGCTTCTCTCAGGGAAGAGGGGAAGGAGGAATTGGTTGTATTATTGTTGCTGTTTTTTTTGGTGAAATTCTGAGAAATTTCTATCTTTTAAGCCAGCACCCCTTCATTCCTAAAGAGGAATGTTATGCACTCAGACAGAGGTACATGGGTACTCAGCATGGTATCGCGCTGTCTGGGAGCTGGGAATTGGTTCTGCCTGGTCCAGGGGTAGAGATTGGGTCCTCAACAGCCCTGTCCCAATGTCAGGAGAAACAAAAAGAGTGGTAGACATAGGTTATGGAAAGGGTGCAGGTTCTTGAAATAATTCTTGCATCCACAGCTTCCTCCTTCATAAAATAGAGATAATAATAGCATTGATGTCATAGAGTTGTCTTGAGATATATATATATATATATCTATATAAGTGTATATATATATATATATATATATACACTTAAAATAGAGCCTGGAAGATTTTAATTCTATTATTAACATTACTGAACACTTATTGTGTGTGAAGCAACAAATTTGGTGCTAAGGATAAATGGTGACTAAGACAGATTTGGTTCCTGGCCCTCAGGCGGTGACAGATGAGGAACTGGAGGGTCATGGAGGAATTGCCCGAGACCCCACAGCCAGCATGTGGTGGAGCAGGGATCTGAACCCCAGTTTGAACTTGAAAGCCATTGCTCCTCTCATTCCATCACATTGGTCTTCAGAGGGTCAGGACAGAGAAGAGGTGAACATGGAGACAGAGGTGAAGGCAGAGGAGAGCTAGAGAGAACAAGAATCCCTGAGGAGAAAAGCAGAGAGGAGAATACAGCACATGTGCCTAGTTCAGGCTGAGAGGATGACAGAAAAGGTCACTCAAAAGTTGGGACTCCATTCCTTCTTACAACTGAATAGTATTTCATTGAAGTTGTGATGCATGTTGGACATGCAGCAACATGGATGAACCTTGAAGACATCCTGCTGAGTGAAATAAGCCAGACACAAAAGGGCAAAAACTGTATGATCTCACTGATATGAAAAAATTAGAATACACATAGTGTCAGAATCTAGCATAGAGGTTACTAGAGGAGGGGATGGGGTAGGGAATGGACATTTACCAAGATTCCTATTTGGAATGGTGGAAATTGTTTGGTAATGGATGGTGGTGATGGTAGCACAACATTGTGAGCATAATTAATAGTCCTGGAATAAATATCTGAATGTAGTTAAAAGGGGAAATGTAAGGTTGCATATACAGTAATAGAATAAGACTTTTAAAAAATCTATGGAACAACACCACACAAACAATGAACCCTAAGTTAAACCATGGACTGTTGTTAATGGTACAATTATCAAAATGTGCTTTCACCAATCATAACAAATGTTCTACACCGATGTAAGGTGTTAATGATGGGGTGGTATATGGGAATCCTGTATTTTATGCATAATTGCTCTGTAAACCCATAACATCTGTATTACTACTCCCCCTTTAAATGCTTTATTTGCTGCCACTGTCTTCAGCAGAGACGAGATGCCTCCAAGACCAGGGCCAAGGCAGGACCTGAGTTTTCTGCCCTGCCAGATGTCCGTGATCACCACGACCCACCGTGTGCCAACCATGGTGCCATGTGCCCTTAGCTATGTCTTCTCAGTTTCTCAGATCCTCCCAGCAATTCCCCAGTAGGTATGATCAGGCCATTTCACAAGCCAAGCTCCTCCTAACGCTCAGAGCCTTCCAGAAATCTGTCTTCCAACCAAGGAGTGGATTGAGGGGGAGGCATAGCTTCAACAATGGATTCATTTGCATTGATTTTTAAATTTTAAGTTGGAATTCTACATGCATATCAATCAAAAAGTTGATATTCTAACTGGCTGGTTGAGGCCGCTGCTGTGGTCTCTACCTTGAGGATAAGGAGAGTGAGGGGGCAGATGACACCAGAGGCCTCTCTACTTGCTCACTGGCCACTGGCTCCAGCCTGTGCTCTGGGCCCCTGGTGGCAGCTTTGGGACAAGCTGAGTCTCCTGGGAAAACAGGGCAGCCATTCCCTTGCCTGATCTGTGGTTTCATCTACTGATTTCTGGCTTGAGTAAACCCAGGGGGCCTTTGACTTTCCTGGAATTCTGATGAGAGATGGTTACAAGCCTTGACATTCTTCAGCCTCTGGCCTTGAGTTGGGCCCCGACCGAGATGGCTATCCAGCAGGCTGCGGCTGGAGGACACAAGTTATTCCTTTCCATGCAGAGGTTTCGCCAAGTTTCCGTTCCCCTCCCCGCTCCACTTTTACCCCCTCGTTATTTTCTTTGGAGGTTGAAGAGGGCCATATTGTTTCTGGAAGCCAACAGGACCTTAAGGATTCAGAGAAATGCCCGGGTGGGGAGTGGGCACTGACACAGGGAAGGTGTTGCTGGCACAGGGTCACTTCTCCTCACTCTCTCCTTTGAAGCTGGCCCACAGAGCAGGCTTTGTGTGCAGCTCCGGCCCCTGCAGGGAGGCCAGGAGCCAGAGCCAAGTGGTGGTATGCTCTGTTCATCAGGAAAGCCTTTCCCACAGGCCCCAAGAGCTGAAAACAAAATGGCTCCTCTCAGCTACAAGGAGAGTAAGGGAAGCCAGCGTCCGCGGAGCGCGTCTCGCTGTGGTGCGTTTCCCTGGCTCTGTCTGTTTTTGTGCTTCACAGCAACCCCACCAGAAGGAAGGCTGCAGAGGTGGGGCTGACAAGGCCTACCTCGGCCAGCCCCTCCTCACCTCTCCACTCTCCTCTGTCACCCTTAAGCTCCTAGCAATTCTGGTGGAATTCTCACGGGGGTGGGGGGGGCATTATCTGAGCTGTACTTGAATGCAGAAGGAGGGATTTAGCTTTTTGAGCTGGGCAGGTGCACTTAAATGCTCACAGGGCCAGCCGAAGTGGCCCCAGAGGGGTGGGCACTGGAAAGCTCATGCCAAAGTGGACAGTAGCTGCTCATTTCCTATCGACCTTTGCCATGCAGAGTTAGGCCCTTCGTTGCCAGGCCCAGACTGTCACGTGAAATCTCCTGATTTTGATTTTTAAGTGCTGGCAACTTATTTAATTTAAAACAAAACCAAACAAAACTCTGGGGGCCAATCACAAACTCCTGCAGGCACTTTCTAAAGCAGCATTCCACGTGCTTTGGACAGCTGTCTTTTTTGAGATCATTGCTTAGACTGGACATGCAGGACTTTTTATAGTTTTTAGTTGAATCGTATTTTCTTCAAATTAAAACTTTTCCGGAAAAAGAGCAGAGCTGCTTTGCTGAGAGTGCAGGTGAAGGTATTAGATGGCTTCCCCTCCTTAGCTCCAGGAGGCTCCTTGAAAATCACTGTTCCAGATCCTGAAACCAGGGTTTCAGTATTTTGGATTCTCCCCCAAAGTTGAAAGAATACGTGGTTTCACACTTAGTGGTCCTGTTTCCTTGGGACTCAGCAGTAACACGGGAATCATAGGACCTACCTCACCGTGCTGTTAAAAGGATTATGTGGATTAATACATGTAGAGTTCTCGAGTAGGGCAGGACCTGTAGTAGGCGTTCATTAAATACCATCATTTATCCTTGCTAAGATTGGGGCTACCTGCTGGCCTTCCCACACCTCCACTTTAATTGCATTTCCTCAAATATTTCTAATATGTTCTTTTGTGCCAGGGCTTTAGGTTTATTTTCTTCTTTAAAAATGAGAAAATTATATTAGAAACCAAGCTAAATTGTCCCTGTATTGCCAGCATGTGTTAGATGGCCAGTGCTGTCCTCTGTAGCTCAACTGGTGGGGACATGGGCGAGTGCCTGTCACTCTGCAAAACTCTCATCACGCCCCTAATTCTGAAAAACCATGGCAGAGGCTGTACACCCCAGGGTAAACAGAGGGTGCCAGGGATAAGCGAAGCCACCTAATTATGACTACCTATCTTCAGAAGAAATGGCCAGAAGGCAGGTCCATTAATCCCCCACCTCCATTCTTTATGATAGACAGCTGATGTCTTCTCCATCTTATGCAAGTTTCTCTCTCTCTCTAAAATAAGGAAGGTTCTTGATAAATCCTCTCGCCATCCCTTCTTACTGAATTGCTGCCCCTAAGCCCTTCCTGTATTGAAATTCTGGAGCCAACACTGTTTGTTTTCTCAGAGCCTCACTTGGAGTGAGAATTTTGGGGGAAATTTTTATTTTTATATGACAAAAAAAGAGCTATGCCGCAGAATTTGCAGAATGCAAAAGTAGTGGGAGCTTTGGCTGTGAATTATGTCCCTACACTCTCTGTAGCAAGCCTGAGGCTTGGCTAGGAGGAGGGGAACAGTCTGGGCCTTAGCTTTCTCTTCTGCTGATTGGGAAATCGTGATGGGAAAGTTTGAGCAGCTAGATGAACCTGCCAGCTACAGAGATTTAATCAGACTACTGCTCCCGTCCCTCCAAACTAGGACTCTTCCATCTGGCCTCCTGAGAGATCTTCTACTGAGAGCTGCAGGATTGTGTGGTGTAACTGAGCCTGGACTACAGATGGACCTTTCTGATCTGAAGTCCTGGCTCTTTCACTTCTAGCTGTGCAATCCTAGCCAGGTTTCCTAACCTCTCTGGACCCCAGCTTCCTTCTGTAAAATAAGAATAATAATAGTACCTACCTGTAGGAAATTTTTTGGGAAAAGGAAACGAAATGATACATATAAATTACTCCGGGAAGATGGCAAGCTTCCAATGCAAGTGCCCGGTTATTGGCTACCGTTTTGGAACTATGTCTGCTCTCAGGGAAATGAAACTATTAGGTACCATTTTGGAACTACGTTTGCTCTCAGGGAAACGAAACCTTCCTCACCAGGGCCCCCGACAAACAACAGGGCCCAGGTAGGAGGAGGCAGAGAGTCTAGGTCAGAAGGGGCCTGAATTAGACAACTTCGGGCCATAATTAGTATAATTTATTAGCATAGGGAATTGGGAACTTTTTTTTTTTGCCTGGGGAGCACTTGAGAGAGTGGTCAAATGGACCACGTAGCAGCTTTGTTACTAAAAGGAAGGGCCTTATGAAGGAAAATCTGAAATGATAAAATTGTTCCCAGGTTTCCTTAAGGGCTGGTCTAACCCCATCCAATAGCTCTCCTTGGTTTCCTTCTGAGCCTGTGGAATGATTTAGATCAGGAGATGGAGAAACATAACCCGGGAGAAGTGTAAGCAACTGGACAGAGAAAAGCCGAGAATTGCTGGCTAGGGATCTGCAGAGAGACGTGGTCTTGAGAACGTGGAGTTGGGAAGAGGCAGAGAGAACCAAGTTCCGAACCCTCAGTCATGTGCAGCAGAGGTGAGAGGTGGCTGCTGGGGAGGTCTCCACCTGGGGGTGCCATGGGGAAGTGTCTGCTGCCACAGGGCTCCCTGCCAACTTCCAAACAACAAACTGTTGAGCTGGTTTTGATTTAGAAATTCTCAGACTCTTTCCTCTGCATGTTTTCAAACTTGTATACCCAGCACATGGATCTTAGAAAAGCCTACGTGAAACCCAAATGCCTCTCCCTGATATTCCGGATATTAATACGCAAGATCAATAAGTATTGCAGCTTTTTTTTTGAAAGCGCTTTCTCTGAATAAAATCTTGCTGGAAAATGCATTGTGTAATAATAGCTGACATATTTATTGCGTATGTGCCAGTCACTGTCCTAAATGCTTTTTTTTTCATGTTATCCTCATGACTGCTTTGAGGTCATCTAACATCCTCCAGTTTACGCATGAAGACCCTAAAGCGTAGAGGGTGCAGTCTCTTTTCATGGTCACAGCGAGAAAGTGACAGAGCGAAGAGCGGGTCACACAGGTGTACTGCAGCCAAGTGTTAATAACCACCATGCTAATAACCCTGGCAGGATGGGGGTGGGGGTGGTGCTGGCATCTGGCCTCATCAGCTGCCACCCACCCCCTCTACAGGGGCCCCTGAGGGATCTCCCAAGAACCCCTAGAGCTGCCCAGAATGATAAACCTCTGCTACAACTAAGTATAAACAAGATTCCAAAGCACAGGAGGCTTTGCACGTTGGTGCGGCCATCTCAGCAATCAGGGAGAAGTGTGTGGGTGTGTGGGGGTTCAGGGTGGACTTTCAGAAAGCAGGGGTGTGGCGAGGGCCCTACTGGCATTTCAGATGGTTGGCTCCTGAAGCTCGAGTGGAGAGGTAGCATTTTTGAAAACTCATATACACGTGAAACATATGTAGTCACCCCATTCTGATACATTCTCCAGCATTTGTAATTCTTTATTTTGAAACAGCTGAGGGGATAGGCCAGGGAGAGTTAATGAAATTCTATTGCATTTTGCAGTATGTGACTGTCCACCTCCCAGCCTGCCATGCAGCGAGCAGAAGTCCTACTTCAAAGACCAGATCAGAATCCTTTGTGGTTAGCACATGGAAGGCACAGACTTGGGGGCACTCTGCCGAAGCCATCTGGAAAGGTTTTGAGTACAGCTGGTTTTCCTGACAGGTGTAAGTGTGCTTCCCTGACTTTCTGCAGATAGGATTTGTATAACGGACACATCCTCTCTTTTTCCCTTTCTCTCCCATTGATCTCAAAGTATCCCAGCTATCGAAAATCCTGAGAATCGGGCAGGCTGAGGTGGAGAGCTGTGTGGCTTTGGTTCAATACAAAAAAATGACGTGAGGAGGGAGAAAGAAGGCTGTGTTTCTGCCTAACTGGGAGGCAAGAGGTGTTCTTGGCTGAACAGCACCTGCCAAGAGCCAGGCGCTTTCCTGAACACGTTACATGTTGGATCTCATTTAATCCTCTCAACTCTAGGAGGCAGATACTGTCACAGCTGAGGAAAGCAGATCTGAGATCTTAGGAAAAACCTGCCTGAGGTAACAAGGACTAGCCTTCCGGCGCTGACCAGTGTGGAAACAGGAATCTTTCGTTGGCCAGCCCCTGTGGAGACCGCAGAGTTGAGATGGAGTCTCCCCGGGGGCGTAGGCAAGGGCCTGAGGACAGAGGTCCCTGAGTCCGCCGCTCTCCGAGCTGCCACCTCACACGTTCCAGTCAGGGGAGGCTGTTGCTGAGATTCACAGCAACGCACCCTCTCTGGGTGACAGTGTCCTTGTCTGAAAAGACAGAAGCACCACTGGGCCTCCCTCTCACCAGAGAGCCAGGGAACTAAGAGGCTTGACCAGGGCCCAGGGCAGCTCCGAGAGAGGCACTCACTCAAGACTCGCCTTTCACCCCTTTTAGAAGGTCAGCGACATACAGCGTCTTCTGAGCTCCAGCGGCCCAAGGGGGGGCAGCGCAAAAGCCTGGCTCGTCCCTAAGAGAATGCTAGAAATCTGTGAAACTCCTGGAGGATATTTTATTTTTGTCGGCCTTAAGCCTTGTTGGGAATTTCTATCATCTTAAGGGATGGTGGGAGAAGAGGGCTAAATCTGTGATGCTGCCTAATGCAAGACTCAAAGAAGCTTCTAGAAGGCATCCTAGAAATAACCCAGTCCAACCTCCTCTTTTTACACTGGTGGAAATGTGGAGACCTTAGATGGAGAAAGCTGTGTCAACATCTCCGAGACTGTGCCAGACTTCTAAAGCACACTGGCAGCCTTCTGGAGCTCACTTCTGTTAGCCCTTCACCTTTAAACAAACACTTGTGTGTGCTTCTCATGTGCCAGACTGTGTCTCAAACACTTTGCAATATCTTAACCCATCTCATCCTCATAACAACCCTACAAAGTAGGCATTCTTATTATTAGCTTCATTTTACAGATGAGAAAAGAGGGGCAAAGAGGTTATGATGGCACAGCCATCAGGCGTCAAAGTCAAATGTGCTTCGGGTGGGATGTCTGGTTCCAAAGTCCAAGCTCTCGACCACGACAAAAGCACCGGCAGAGTGGTCAAGGCCACCCCTTCCCACCACCACCCCAACCACGGCCCAGCAGACCAGGCAGGAGGGACCTCCCAGGATGGCAGGTCTGGGTTAGGAGTGGCCTCAGCCTTTTGCACCAGCAGGGAGAAGGACGGGACATGGGCTAGGGGACTGGGACGTCAAAGCCTTTGTTTCTCTTCTTCAAATTTAGCCTGTTAACCAAATTACAAGGGGGAGGAGATGGAAGGCATTTCTCATCGTCTTTTTGGGAAACGAGGGGCTTCATAGACCTGATGGAGAATTGTAATACGTATGCTGCATGACCCAAGTCCGAATGCAATTATCTGGAGACTCCAGAGGCAGCTGTGAGACTTCACTGGGAATGTGGGGGCAGGGGCAGAGGGGGTGCACGACTGAATTACGTGGCAACGTCTTCAAGTCTGTGCAGCCCCTGCCTCTGGGCTTCCTTGGGGTGGCAGACATTTCACAGCATCCTTGGAGGCTGGCTGGCTGCCTGCTCACTCCAGGTGTGGGCTCCGGCACACCTGGGAGCACAGGGTTAAGGCAGGGCTTGATCAGCACTTGCATCAGCACCCACGTGGGGCGCACCTGCCGGGCCCAGCAGGCAGCCAGGCGATTCGGGGACAGAGGTCCTCAGAGAGGTTCTGGGGCAAAACTCAGCTGACCTCCCTCTGCCGTGGGATCTGCACAAGGTCTCCAAGGCTTCCTTCTCAGACGGAGAAAACTGATCCAGAGAGAGGAGGTAGGGGAGGTCTGGAGACAGCGAGGGGATTCACGTTCACTGAGCACTCGCTTTATGCCAGTCTCTGTTTTTTACACACTTTGACTCCCTCAATGCTCACAGTGACCCCGATTATCCCTGGTATAGAGCTGGAGAAACAGACGCTCCGAGAATAACAGTAACATTAGTGGCAATGACGACTGTGTGACATTCGTAAGGCGACGGCGTGCAATGGACTCCAGCTGCCGAAGCCAGCTTCCCTTGGAGCTTAACTACCCGTGGGGCCTGGGGCAAGTCGCTAAACCTTTCTGTGTCTCAGTTCCTTCATTTACAAGAACGATCATTCCTTTCTCATGGCACTTCTGTAAGGATGCAGTGGGTGCTTGCCATGAACACGTCGCTAAGTGGTCAATACATGTGAGCCGATACCCTGATCATCAAACTCTCAATTTTTCCAGACTCTGGGCTAAGGGCTTCCTTTCCACCATGTTAATTATCACAATAACCTTAAGAGATTGGCATGATATTAATGACAATTAATGGTATTACCTATTGGCTAAATGGGGCCAATTGGCTAAATGGGCTCGGAGAGGTTAGCCAGGCCCCCCACGGCTGTGTGGCTGGGAAGAGGCTGGCCTGAGGATTCCAGGGCTGTCTTCTCTGCAGAGGCCACCCTGCCTGCCACCAGGCCTCCACTGGCCCTCTGTCCTCCACACTGCCATTTCCCGCTCCAAGCACCGCCTTGTCGTCCGACTGAGGCCAGCGCCACCCCCTGTCCAACCCCATCCCAGCCGCCCGCAGATGGATGCCTTCAGACGCACGTACGTACCTGTAGGATGCTCGAAGGCAGGATAATACTCTTCGTTGCCGAACAGATCAGTCCACGACATGAGGGGGTCGCAGAAGGACGTGTTGGGCAGAAAGGTGCTGTGTACCACTGAGTCCAACATCACCCTGCAACGGTGGGAGAGGCTGTGAGGAGGGGCCCGGAGCCCGGGGCCACCCACTGGGCAGCGGGCTGTTCCCAACAATGGTCCGAACGCTTCGTTGCTGCTCACTGCCAGCCGGGGCGCTCCTTAAGCACTTTCCGTGCATGACATTATTTAATCCTCACCACGCCCCATGAGGTTATACAGAAAACTGATGCACGGAGGCGTTGAGACATTTGCCCAAGTTACAAACCCGTAAGTGGCAGAGCCAGGAGCTGAGGATTGAGTCTCTTCCTGGCAGCACTCCCTGTGTATTTACTGTCTGTATTCCCTCTCACCTGACCACCTGAACTCTGGCTTATAACAATACGCTTCTGGAAACTGCAAGAATTGCTATGTGTGAATATACCCACAAGCCCTTCTCCTACAATTTTAAAATCTGAAACCTCTGCAAACTGAAAGGAGGTGCATGTGTTTGGCGCAAACTTATTTCTCAGCAAAACATCAGCCCTGAGTTGATATCTATATAGTTTTATAGACTGTTTATATATAATAGTTATAATTTTATTTTTTCCCCTTTAGTGAATATTCCTATGATAGATTGCAGAAATAGTAATGTGTTTGAGCTCTCCTAGACCCTGCAGGGTTATTCTGTATTCTGTGGTGGATAAACAGTGTCGCCATCCTAATACCTGAAGAATTCTTAATTCCGCAGCACATCAGGCCCCAGGGTGTAGGATCTGGGATAATTATAGCTAATACTCACTAACCAGGCTTTGGACTCTGTGCTAAGCACCTTAGTACTTCACGTTCCTTATGCCTGGCCTCCTCAGGACCACTGTTTGGGGTAGGTACTGGGTTTATGAGTCTCAGTCTCTAGGTAACATGTGCAAAACCTCCCAGGTGTCAGAGCTTGGGTGATAACCCAGGTTTGTCTGTTTCAAAAGCCCATGATTCTAATAGCTGTTTTCTGCTCCCCATGCAGAAAAGGGGGCTCTAAGAGACACAGTGTCAGGCTGAGGCTGGAAGGAGGGCAGAACAGAACAGGTTCAGGGCCTTGGTCACACTCATCCTCGCCAGGCTCATCATTCAAACTACCTCTCTGTTGTTTTCCCTAGTCCCCTAGTTCAGAAAAAAAAAAAAATCTATGTTTAGGAGATGAAAAAAAATCTGTTCACCCACTTTGTCTTCTTCGATTCTTACAATAATGAAAGATACAAGATAGGGTGGTTCTGCTGCCATTTTGCAGAAGAGGATGCCACTTTAGTACTTCAAGTTTGCACAGCTGTTAAGTGTCAGAGTAAAGACCAGGCTCAGGTCATCTTAAAAGCATGGAGTTTTAAGATGGTAAGGAGGTTAGCAATCATCTACTCTCATGTTTCTCAAACTTCAGTCATTTGCCTATTACCATGATAATTGAGCACTACTATTAACAACACATTAAAAAAAAACACATTCCCCCTTTTTTGGAGGGTGGGGGTGGGGGGGGTGCATGGTCCTGGAATCGAACCTGGCATGAAAGGCGAGCATTCTACTTCCCTTTTGTTTTAACATAAATACATTCATTGCAAAGCAGACTTTATATCGCCACTCTAAATGGAAAATGGGTATTCTTTGACATACATAAAAATAAATAAATGAGCATTTAAATAAAAATTGTTTATCTGTATACCACCTAGCTCAGGGATCATTAAACAAAAATGCACAGTCCAAAGACCAGTTTTTATACAGCCCCCACAGCTAAAAATGATTTGACATGTTTGAGGGTTGGATGTTAAATGGCTACATAAGTACCTACCTACCTTCATTTTGCCTTTTGGCCTGCAAGCCCTAAAATATTTACTATCTGGCCTTTGAAGAAAAACTTTGCCAATCATTTTGTGGCTCACCAGGGTTGTGACTGCCATATGGTGGAATATACCAAGTGAGCTCAATTTCTTCTCTCTATCTTTCCATTTTCCAATTCAGAAAGCTGAAGCCCAGGGCACTTCATCTTTGCTCAACGTCACACAGTGGCTGAAAGACTGAGCTAAGTTATGGAGAGACCCCAAACTTTCCAGCTCTCAGCCCAATGTCTTCCCTTTCTAAAAGCATTCACAGTCGTATCTACTCACAGACACATCCCAGACATACTTAGATATTCAAAGGGACCTCACTGCGAAGCGGGCCCAGGATTGTGGGGTTCCAGAACTAAAGACTGATCCTTTGAGGGTTTCTTTAACTCGACCACCATCATCCCCATCAGTCCTGCATGAGAAACGTGCTCCTGCCATAAGTAAGTCGCCGAGTTTGAATTCTCACACTTAGGTGGTCTTTCTGGGCCACCACCCAAGAATGACCCACCCCAGGAGGGAGCACCAGGAGAGGTTCACATGCCTGGTGGGTTATCAGAGCCGTGGATCTCCCCTGGGAGCCAGGCCCATATCAGACACAGCTCAGGGCTGCCTGGCTTTGGGCTCTGATTTTCCCACAGATTGGATGGTTTTATGTCCTAAGCGGGAGGCAGGATGAAGAGGGATGGGGGTGGGGGTGGGAGGTTCTGAGGGAGGGCAGCCCTGGAACCCACAGTCACCTCTGCTTTCTTGACTGGACTGAAGAAAAGCGCTCCTCAGTGGGGGCTCAGGTCAAAACACCCCTTCCTCTCTGGGCCAGAGGCTCAGAACACTGAGGAAGAGGATGGCAGGCCTCTGACATGACCTTCGCTGTCTGGGTTTGGAGAAGGTAGACCTCAGAATGGAAGCTAGCAGCAGGACTAGACCCCGGGTCTTCAATAACAGTAAGAAATTCTTCAAGTTCAAAATGCTACCGTAGGAGTGAGTCAGTCACTTGGTAATTTGAATTTGATCATATAAAAATTAGAAATATTTTTGATCAACATGATATTTTAGGGATTCTTCCCCCTCTTTATCCCAGCCCACTCAATTACAGATCCAATTGATCTGTAATCTCATTAGTGCTATACCTGAGGCTGAATTTGATTCCCTTTGGTAATTCCTTTCACGGCAAAGTATACCCATTAAGTTTTCTTGAAGGGCTCTGTCAGGTGTACAAGTGCTATTTTCCTTCAGTAATTATTTCTTGCTTTTTCTGAAAAATGTCTATTATAGTAGCAGAGGCGTTACTATTATTACTTTTGCTATCACATTAGAAGGGGGTATTACTGACTCTGGGCATTCCACAAAGGGCCTTGCCGCTTAGCCAGCACACACTGGGCACGAGAGCTCAGGAATGACGGCTGCTGTGTGTTCAGGAGACCCTCTTGCTTAGGCTTTACCATAATCGAACACTTGAGCTCTTACAGATTCCTTTAATGGAGGTGGGCCAGAGTGGGCACGAACGAGCAGTTATTTGGGGCCCATTTCTCAGTGAAGACACTGAGTCCCAGTGCTATGAGGCCAGTGGCCCAAGGTTAAGCCACACATTCTCAATGGGAGCAATACTGTCCCCCCAGTGGGCAAAATTTGGTTCTTGGTGGTAAAAAAAATCCTTAATACGACAACATTTTGTGACCCTCCAAAAGGCCACAGTACATAAGCAGATGTACAGTGTATCTGTGGTATTGACATTTCACAGCGAACGATGGGGGCTGGTTGATCACTAGGGAAGAAATGTCTAAAAAGGCTCCTTAGGGGAGCAATAGTGAAACAAGGCTGGGAAGCACTGGGTTAGACCCAGAGTCAACGACAGGACAAGAACTTGGTGTCTAGGGAGGGTCCTTGGCCTGTTCGAGCCATACTTTCTGTCCTTCAAGGGTCTGGCTGGTTTGTCATCATGGGAAGAGCCCTGGGCTGGGAGTCAGGGTTCAGCCCTTTATACCTCTCCAAGCCTCAGTTCTCCGTCTGCTAAATGGGGACACTGACAGGATGCACTCGAAGGCCTGCTGTACCTCCAGAATTTTCCGCAGGCCCCATCCTACTGATCCAACGCCTCCGAAGGTGTGCACACGTACACTCAGGTGTGCACACGTACACTCAGGCGTGCACACGTACACTCAGGCATGCACACTGATTCTATGCGGGTAAACTCCAAAGCAAGCTCACCAAAATGAAGTAAAATCCAACCAGTACAAACACAGATTAAACGTTCAGCTCCGAGGAAGCTCGCTAATTCCCTCTTCTCCCTTTCCTCCTATACCATTACCTTCTACCCCAGCCAGATGTGGGAGTCTTGGGAGGGCAGTGGTCTCTGGGCATTCTTAGCCATGCCCCCTCCATACCCTGGTCCCTCGATCACTGTCCCCCAGCAGACCCAAGGCTGTCAGAATCAGTGTCCCCCAAATGTGGTCACCTTTCCAGTGGCCTGGTAAATAGGAAAGGGTCAAATACAATTAACACAAGGTTGGAAAAATCAGCTGGATTTCCTTCTACGCACAAGATAGGCTCGGCTGCGGCTACCTCTTGGGACCGAGATAGCTGTGGCACGCGTGGCTCAGGTCTCCAGATACCCCAGTGGCTTCAGAACCCTTAGAGTCGGCTCACTCACCAAGTGCGCCCAGGGAGAGGTCCACCCAGTCAGAGGGTCAGGCCTGTGGGCTTTTCGCCCACACACGGACCAGAGGCAGCAATGCCAGGGGCTGTGGCCATGGCCTGGGCAGCCAGGCTCCTCTGTTCAGCCTTCCGGAGAGAGGGGAAGGAGCAAACCACCCAGCCTTGGCCTGTTTGCCAGATGAGGAAAATTCCTTCCTGACCCTGGCGGGGATCATAAGCTTCACTCTGGGCATGGGACCAAAAGGCCACCCAGTTAAGCATCTACACATGGGCTGCTGATGCCCCCAAAAAATCATTGGGCAGAACAAGACCGTGGGGGCGGAAAGCATGGAAGAGGGGACCAAGAGACGCCTTCTGCAATTTCACCATCAGGGCAGTAGGATCGAGAAGAAAAATATTTTTCCTTCTACAAAGCCTCAGCAACACCAGGCCCTGGACTGTCCACTGGGTCCCCAGCTGGGTCTCTGTGGGGATAGGCAGGGTCTCTTCTCCTTCTCTGGATCTCTCTAAGAAGGGACACAGTTGAAGGAAACCCAATGGCGCATCTCACTTGCTCTTGAGGGCCGGCAGGTTGGGTGTTAAGTTCTGCTGGGAGAAATCAAAGCAGCTGTGGGAATGGACTTGCTGATGTCTTCTCAAGTGAGTCTTCATTTTTCTTTAGCTTGCTGAGGGAGTCTGTTTGTTTGCTTGTAGTTCCTTTTCTGAAGGTGCAACTAAGACCCATAGAAGGTGTGCTGTAGGGCTCACCGCGGGCTGCAACGCAAAGCTCCCCCGCTTTGGGTTAGACCTGTCTGGATAAAATGCCACCACTGCCATCTACAAGGCAAGTAAACTGGGGCAGATTTCTTACTAATCAGTCTGCTGAAATTCTATTTTTTTTCTTTCATACAAGTTATGGTATATATACCAAGGTATTGTATGCCTGCCTCTCTGAGCTTCAGTTTCCTCATCCAATGTCTGAAGATTTAATAAAATCAGTTCATCTATGCAGAGGTGTGGTGGCAATGCCTGTGATAATTCCTTTATTTCAACATAATAATTCCCTGTTTTAACAAGGAAAAATGAACCACCATCAGTCGATCTGAAAGGCTGCCACTCTGAGAAAAGAAGGCAGTCAAACGGGGGCAACGCTTGCAAGAATACCTTGAATCATGAAAAAACATTCTCACAGAGAACATGAGGACAAAATAATTACACTTTCACTCAAATGGGCAAACAATCCCTCTCCCTGGGTCTCTGAACTAAAACTAACTGTCTCCTTAAATCAATGAACTTCCCTGGGCCTCAGTTTCCTCATCTGTAAAATGAAGAGGTTGTACCTAAGGCAGTCCCATCCTTTTCTGCTCAACTTCTCAGCACGTCCAAACGTGGCTTCCCAGCTTGTTTGAGAAGGGGGCATGAGCTACCAGTTACTGCCAGAAGGGGGCAAACCCACAGGAGCCCAAGCTTTGCAGAATGATAACGTCTGAGAATACAGTGGAAAATCCCTTACCAGAGCTTTTCTGGAAGCCGTCTATTCCCAGGCACGATGAGAAGGGAACACGGGTTTCTTTTAATACTATTTTGTATAAGCCAACTCCTCCAGAATGCCCCAAACTATAATACGGTGGTTCTCTCTCTCTCTTTTTTTTTTTGTATCAAGGGGTAGCAAGCAGGCCAATGGAAAAAGCAGTTAAACCAGGGCTGCTGAGCTTTCCTGTAAGCAGAATATTTTTCTGTGTAAAATCCAGCTTCCCTTCCTAACGACAGCCGGAAGGCAGAGAATTGAGTGCCTGTTTGCATTCTCTTTGAGTTCCCCTTGGTTTAGTCAAGTGACCCAGTGGGAGTGAGGGGTGAGGAGGGGGCGTGTGGGCAGGCAGCCAGAGAAAGCAAAAATGTCTTTCTCACGCAAGCAGCTAAACCCAAGTCAAAACAGCTCCCGGGAGGCAGGTGCTGTGTCTGATGGATGCAGCAGAGGGGCTGGCGGTCAGGAGCTGGAGACAGATGAGCAGATCTGGGTCCCAGCCCAAGCCGCTGAGCCCTGACACCCCTTACAATTCATCCAAAAGAGCAAAGAAAAGGTGCTTACGTGAGGACAGCAGTGGCTAGGTCCAGAGCAGAGGTTTTCAAGGCAAGAGAAGGCAGTCGCTCCCAGCACCAGCGTACAGTGGAAATAAAGGCACCTGTAGCCTTGTGATATAAGTAACACCTACAGACAGGTCCGTTTAGTTTTTCAGGTTTATGCACAGCCCCTTTGATGACGGTGACATACAGTGTGACACGGCTCCTTGGAGGGGGGGATGGTTCTCAGATGCAGAAAGTTTACCTTTATCCTGCTTTTGTGCCCAGCTCACCACTTCTGTGGCCCAGGGGACTCAGTAAACAAGCCAAGAATTCTTGCCTCCGGGAGATCTGCGGGACTGTGCGTTTGCTGGGGAGTTCTCCTCTGTGCACGCTGGAGGGGAAACTCAGAAAAACGCAGCTTTGGTGCTTTTCTAGGCTGCCACCCACCCTCCTGGGCTGGCCGGGTCCTGCACTTTTGGATATCACGTCACTTATCCCTCCTTCCCAGGTGGCCAGCAGGAAGGACAGGCAGTATGGGGCAGTGGTTAAGAACACAGGTTTTACAAACAGATAGCTTTGGATTCAATCCTGGGTTCTCCATTTCCTAGCTGTGTCCCCTTGAGCAACTTAACTAGCTCTTCTGAACCTCGTCCGGCAAATAGCAGTACTTATTCAGGTTGCTACGGTGAGGATTAAATGAGGTAGTGCATGTAAAAACGAGGTAGTGCATGTAAAAACACCGTGCACGCCCTTCGCTAGCTATTATGACCGCAAAGTCTTCAGCTATAAAGTTCATTAATTCGAACCCCCTTTCCACCCTTCCACCTTCCGACCAGGAGAGGGAAGCAGCCAGCTTACAGAATGAATGCTGGGCCTTCCTTCCACTTTTTCATCCAGGCACTAATAAGACGTTGCACGCATGAGCTTACTCAAACTTCTCACATCTTTGGACACAATGAGCCGTGGGGTAGCTCTCTGCCTCTTCCCCCACCCCCCATTTTTGGATGGAGAAACAGAGAGGCTTAGCAGGAAGTCGGGTGTCCAAAGCTAATTGGCCAGGGGGCCTGACTTCGATGCCAGCTCTCAGGTGCCCTGCTGAGGCCTATCCTCTTTGAATGCTTCCCCGTGAAAAGCAGAAACCAGATCTAATTTAGGCTGTGAAATCTCATGCCCCAGGTCTTCTAGGGGATTGTATTTATAACCCAATACCTTCCGTACTATGTTTCCAGCCTTTTTTTGGGCAGTCGACTGTAGGGCCAAACTACAGACTCCAGCTTTAAAGCG
Source organism: Tamandua tetradactyla (assembly GCF_023851605.1). Lineage (NCBI taxonomy): Eukaryota > Metazoa > Chordata > Mammalia > Pilosa > Myrmecophagidae > Tamandua > Tamandua tetradactyla. The sequence goes on from NC_135334.1 coordinate 110,863,208, forward strand.
AAAGCAGGGACTGGTTGGTTAGGTTTTCTCGAGAACACTGGGCACGGGTACAAGCACAGGAATACAAACAGACATACAGTCCGGAGAAACAAAAGGCAGTTCATGAGAGGATTTGGGATGTCATCATGGAAAAAGCATTGAAGATAAGGGAACTGTCTGTGCCGCTGACCTGCTAGGTAACCTCGGGCAAGTCAGGCAGTTTCTAGGCTTCGTTCTCTGCTGTGACGAAGGGGGAGGCTGGATGAGAAGAGTGTTTTCAAAAGCTGTACTCTGAGGAACCCACGCGGTTCCCTGACACCCTCACCAGGGCTGTTGGGGCTCAGAGGATGGGGACTGGAGTGGATTCAGCTCTAGACCCCTCCCCGACTCAGTAAGGGCATCTCAGCTTTTACATAAGTCTCTCGGGTACAATTTCATTTGAACAAAAGAATCTGCCCTTAAAAAGCGGTTGCAAATACCTGGATTAGATGCTCTTTGAGATGCCTTTAAGCTCTAAAATATTTTGATTTCTCCTCTTCCTCCTTGGTTCCACATACCATGTTCTCTGTGGTTGGATGCTTTCCCATCTTGTCTCTGTTTTCTGAAATGCTTCTAATGTTTGGTTCTGACGCACACACTCTGCTCAGTGGAGGAGTTTTCAAGGAAAACACTTTTCTGATATTATTTTTAGAAAAGAGTTCGTTGGAGTAAATACATTTTTCTATGCTCTATTGGCACAAATATTTAAGAATGTAAAGTTTTCCTGCAGTGGGTATGTATGACAACAAGCTCCATTTGTCTCACTGATCTGAATGTATAATACAGCATCTTTGGGTGCAAAGCACGAAATTAAAGGCTTCTGGACTAGTGGATAAAAGAGACGATGAAGATTAAACCAAAATAAAAGAGGAATTTGACTCTCATTAAGCATAGCCATCACATTTACCTACATGTAATTGGAGTGGTGATCTAGGATGATATCAAACACTAAGCTTATAAAAACTATTATGAATGTCTTTTGGGAGACAAGAGGCAAGGTCTGGGGATGGGGAAGTAGGAGATGCAAACTAAGGCCTGAAAATAAGGAAAGGGTGGACAGAAGAAGGAATAGAGCATTTTAGAATTCCAAGGTTATTTTCCTTCTAGTGTCTCCATCATATAATAATAACAGGTTATACTAATTGGTCTTAAAATTGTAACTTAGTGGCTAAGAGGGCAGATTCTGGAAGGAGACTTCCTAGGTTTAAATCCCTACTTTGCCATTTGGTATCTAGGAAAGCCTTGGGAAGGTTTTATTTAACATCCTGCTTCTCAGTCACTGTATCTTTAAAATGGGGGACAAAGAATATACCTCATTTAAGACTGTCATGTAAATTAAAGGAATTAAAATCTACCAAGTGTAGAGAACCCTACATATGAACTCTATTGCCAATGTGCCAGGTATGTTATTTTCATTGCTGACATTAAATCCTCTGAAAAATTCTATGAGGAAGTTACTTATTATCCTCATTTTACAGACACAGAAACTAAGATACAGAGAGGTTAAGTAACTCACCTATGGTCACACAGCTAAGTGACAAGGCAAATATTTTTATCCAGCCTTCCTGGCTCCATGTTCTTAACCGCCATACTAACCACTCTCTGGGGACTCAGGGGGTGGTTCTTTGGGGAAAAGGGGGAGTGGACCCCACTTATAGAATATCTGACATTGTGGTGGGATCATTCACTGTCTTACCTCGGTGACTTTTCACGGCATCCCTGGGAGGTAGCTATTATGACTCTTTTTTTTTTTTATAGCTTTTTATTCAGCAGTGTCTAATCTAGTAAACCCATCAATTGAGTCAATATCATTTACTTTATTTTTCAGTTCTAGATTTTCTACTTGGATCTTTTTTTCAAATCTGTTGTCACTTTTTTCTTCACATTTTTAAACTTTTTTTATTGTTAAATATACATACAAAGTAAAAACAATGATTTTTAAAATACACTCCAACAAGTAGTTACAGAACAGATTTCAGAGTTTCTTATGAGTGACCATTCCACTATTTCAGATTTTTCCTTCTAGCTGCTCCAAAATACTGGAGTTATGACTCTCTTTTTAAGATGAGGGAACAGAGATACCTTGCAGGGCATTACCAGCTGGTTAGCGACCAAGCTGGGGCCAAACCCAGGCCTGTCTACTGTTAGAACCGCTTGATGGACACAGGAGCTCAAGCTGGCCTCTTTCTTTTTGGTCTGGGCTTAGCACTGACCTTAGAGGAACCCTTCCCTTTCTGTTGGCCCAAGCTCCCTGGGTCTCATGGCCATGCCTGGCACAGTCTGTCTTTCACAGTCAGTTGGACATTCTGGAACCCTATTAAGTCTCTTGGGCCTAGTATGGTTCTTGGGACAAAAGACGACCCTCAAATAAGTGCAAGTGAATTAAAGGACAAGTCACCTGACATGAAGCTGGAGGCCCTCACTCAATTATTTGCCAGATATTACAGGCTCCCTGTCTCAGCTGCTTTTCCTAGAACCCATCCTCTTTAATGTAGGCCCACATTTCCTTATGCCATTCCTTCTCTTTCCTGATCTGTCACCTTTTCCACTACCCCACGAGGCAGCACATGCTGCAAATAAAAGAGAGTTCACCACAAGTTTACGTACGTTCATACACCATGCCCCTAAAAGGAGAGGATTTGCACGATGGTAAAATGCATGAGCATTTCAGACTTTGGACTTGGATTCCCATCTCTGGCATCTGCCACCTGGGAGACATCAGATTCATGGCTCATTTTCACTAATTAGTGGCCTCCATTTCCTTCTCTGTGAATTACCTACCATGTACCCAGTATACGGTGAGAGTGCAACAAGCGTTGGTTATTATCACAGGTTAAGGAGTGGAATACAGAATTTGGCTGAGACCCCTAACCTCTGAGCATTACCACATCAGTGGGATAATGTTGCCTTTCTACAATAAATAATCATAATCGTTATCATTCGTCAGGCATTTACTGAGTGCCAGGAACTGTCTTGCATGCTACATGTATTAAGACATTTAATGTGACATCACTCCGATGAGATAGGTACCATTATTATCATCTATAATTTACTGATGAAGAAACGGAAATACAGAGTTCAAATAACTTGCCCAATATCACACAGCCAGTTGGACGCAGAGCAGGATTTAAGCAGGACTAGCACCAGAGCCCACAGGTTTCACCATTAGGCTTTCACTTGGTGCCTCTGGGGAAGGCAGAAAATAGGTTGAAGGGACATCGGTTTTCGTGGGTACCTCCTTGTTGCTGGAAGGATCCTTGAGAGCAAGGATTGCGTCGTCTACCTACGTTTCTTTAAGGCATCCAACATGTGCTCCAGTACGAATAGGTGCTCAAGCAATTTTTGTTGTCTGATTGTGTATGCTCAGATTTTGTTCTTTGCTGTATTTCCTCTTTGGGTATCTTCCCTCATTCTCCTTTGCTCATCTCATCCCTCAGCTCTTCGAGCTGTACATCCTCCTCATTGGGAGCTCCCGACTCAGTTGATAGCAGCAGGGAGGTGGTTTCCTTAATAGTCCTTTCTGGCTATGAGCCTGACGGAATAATGAGTCTCTGTGTCATTTTCAGCTCTGAAGCCATCAAGAAGGCTCAGTAACGGCAAAGACAATGGTGGCAGAGGCATAATGGAAGCGAGGATAGGAATACTCGCTTAATTAATAAGATTTAATTATGATGATGATGTCTGTGAAACAGCTGCCACAACTGCACGGTTGTAATTTTAGTCTCCCTTCTTCCTGTATGTCGCCCTAATCAAGGCTCCTGTGTTTTTGGTCGGCCAGATGAATCTGAGGCAATGATGGCTGCACGAAGTTACAGTTCTATGAGGCCCAGCCAAGGGAATAGTCCATTCTCAAAGGAAGGGATCTTGAAAACAGACTTTCCTTTAGCTGTTCTCTTGTCAAACATCAGTTCCCTGGCAGGCAGTGCTTTTCTAAGAGAGTTGTTGAGGGCGAACATTTGAAGACTAGATTACACTGGCTGCTGTGGCCAGCCCACGCTGCTGGTTGGAGGATGGAGTGGTCTACTGGTGCCGTCATTGAAACCTTGGCTGTTCAATGGGCCAGTCCCTCCAGCCTCAGTTAAATTGCCTGATTAATCTGGGAACTGTACAAATGAAAGTTAGGTTAACAATAGATAGTCAATCATTAAGGACTTAATCTTCCCCTAGGTGAGCTAACGCCAGACTTGCTGGGTGAGCGTACCCTTCTGAACATCAGTTTCCCCATTTGTCAAATGGGAATGAGCATACACGCGGTTTGACAATGTGTTTGACTGGCTTCTTTGGCTCCAGCCTGAATTCCTCCCTTTGGCCAGCTGTTATCCAAACATGTGCTTGGTCAAGGGATGGGGTAGAAGTGTGTGAGGATGGAGGACAGAGCGTGAGATGGGAAAATGTATGATTGGATCCAGGCAAATCTATCCTACTTAATTACTGCTCAGATGCCCCTGATTATAAGATACATCATTAATTTAAATCACTGTTTTGGAGGGAAAACGCTATGATAAATGTGTAGATTTTAAAACATATCCTGATTTCGGAAATGTTAAAGGATAAATTTGGTAAACATCATAATAAAAAGTCAACAAATATAATAGGCCAGTATTGTCAGGAATATAAGAAAGAGTAAGTCTGAATTGTGGCCCTCGAGGACCAGACACCCTAGCAGAGAATTCCAAGAGGAAACACTAAGAGGCAGTCTACAATTCCAAGCCAAAGTAAGGACTTCAGTGAATGGAGGTCAGTAGGGTTCAGACACTTAGAAAAAGTGTTCCATGGGAAGCAGCATTCGAGCTGGGTCACGAAAAATTGGGGTGACCTTTTGAAACTGGATGCTTATTATATGTCAAGTACAACTGTAGGAGTAGGGACTGTTATTATCTCCATTTCACAGAAGATGAAACTGAGGTTCAAAGAGCTTCAGTAATTTGCTGAAGGTCACACAGCTAACAAGTGGCAGAGCTAGGACTCCATCCTCTATACCCTGTAGTGTCGGGGATGACCAGAAGGGAAAGGTCTTTCAATCAAGGGGACACCGGGAGGTTTGTGGGAGAAAAGAATGACTACGGGACAGCCCAGAACTACTCAAGGAAGGTCGATTCAGTCCTGCATGTGTTCCCACGAGGCAGCCCTTGGTGAGTCTTGAATTGTGGTGCCTGAGGTATCAACACCTATGAACCAGAGGGTCTCTGGCCATATGACGGGGAACTTGAGTTTGAGGAAGTCTCAGATTTTGTCTGCTGTTCAGGGGCAAATTTGTGGTCACGATCTTTGATTTTTCTCTTTCTCTTCCCACCATGTGTTTTTCCAAGAGTCATACTGTTGTTTCTTATGGAGGTCTTTGCTTAGTTTGCTTCTTTCTACAATTCTGAAATAATGTTTCCCTCTGTGTCATGCATGTGTCTGCAACCTCTTACTGTCTTGCCCAGTTTTAATTGCCATTAAAAAGTAAAAAGGCCTAAATTACACAGTGAAATTTCCTGAGTTTCATTCTGTTTGGGAACTAATTTAGAGGAAGTCTGTGTTGTAAACCCAGAATGGTATAAAAAAGTAGGCCTTATACTTTCTTTTTTTTTTTTTTTACAAAATTTCCATCCAAGTTATCACTTTATTATAGGTTGTCATTGTATTGCAATCCAATGATTCCTGGAACTGGAGAAACCTTAGGGGAGAGCCCTCAAAAGGGGGAAGCTGCCCAGCCTCACCAAGAGGCCTGCTGGGCTCCCACCAGCACGGACACATCTGTACCTAGAGCCCACAGTCCTGCAAGGATACTTCTGAACTCCTGCTCTCCTCCTAGAAACTTGTCCTCACCCAAGGTCAGCATCTTGGGTCAGCGTTTTTGGAAGTTATCACTGAGCTGTTGGAGTTAAAGTGATTCCTATGATTCCGTACATCACTCTCATCCACATCCCCTTTCATGAAACAACACATTAAGTCATTCTCAGTTTACAAAGGCAGATGGGCAGGATTCAGTTTTATTCTGAGTTGTCAGCTATCACTTTGGCTCCAAGGAACCAGAGAGATAATGGGATTTGGCTGAAATTGTCAGGTGATGCAATAACTAAACAGATAACGATGGTGTTACTGAGAGCAAAAGCCAAATGACAAGGCAGCTACAGAAAAACCCATATTAGAGACAGCCTGGGTTCTGAGTCTGATAGACATAGGTTCAAACCTCAGTTCTATCATTCAGAAGCCAAGTTACTTATCTCCTTGAGCCTCAGTTTGTTCATCTGAAAAACAGGATAAATAAATAGCTACCTCATAGAGTTTTGGTGAGGATTAAGTAAAATAATGTAAGAAGTACACAGCCCAGGGCCTGGCACATAATAAATACTCAACAAATGATGGTTATTATGATTATTATCATTAGACCTATCCAAGCCTCAGTTTCCTAAACAGTAAAATGAGAATGGTATTAGCTACTCACTAGTTTAACTGCTACAACCCAGTTGTAGACATCTGGCACATGGCATTCATCCATCTATTTGTTCCTTTTCAGTTTCTCATCTGGCCTTCATCAAAGTTTATCAGCCTTAGAGTTAAAAGAAGCCACTCTACCTGGCCTATGGTTCAGTGGAGCAATAGTTTTATAAAATGTTCGTTTCCTCACCCCATTTTTTTTGGGCTCCAATGTGCTTTTCTGGCTCCAGGAATCCAGCTCAGTTTACAGAGCAGCTGATGGAGTTGTCATGCAGCAATGCAAGTCGTGGCTGGCATAATTTACATCTTTCTATAGAAGCAATCAAATTCTCACAGGCTGGATGTGGACCTTTCACGAGTTCTCCTTTCTGTGGTGCTTATGGAAGAATGGATGCCACCTGCCTCTACATCAAGGAAGTACGGCCACATCAGCTGTCTGTCTGTCACATGTGTTGGATCCCATGCTACTTTGGGCAACATTCAGGTGCCACCCCTGCATTAAAGGCAAGTAGCAGATTTTTGCACAAGGCCCTCTGAGGAGGGGGGAAATCATCGTTTCAGATCATGTGTTTCAGCCAAAGCAAGCGAAGAGTTGCACAACTGGCCAGCAGACACAGGTTGTGCTTTGAGAGGGCTAATTCAGATATTTGATGCTGCAAGCAGACCATGGGGGAAAGGGCTGAGCTGGCCAGGCTGCCTCTGAGGGCTGTTCTGCAGTCTTGGGGGAGTTGCACAGGTTGTTGGCTCCCTTTCATGGAACCTAGCCTCGGAGCATTAACTCAGTACCCAACGCCCCACTGAGACTTCATCTGAATTGGAAATTTCCTGGTGGACAGCTTTAGGATCTGGGCCCCATAAACTTCATTTCTCTGGAGGTAAATGGAATTAACCTCAGGTCAGGTGCAAAAACATTCAAGAGGGGAGCAGCACTTTCAGGAGCCCCCTGCAAGCGTGACAAACTGCTTTAAGGTGTTGGACATGTAAAACATGCCCCAATAGGTCTGGAGATAAGATTTGAAAATTCAGTTGACAATTAGTGGCCAAAGAGGACACCTTCAGGTGGAATCTAATATAAGTTCCAGTTAAGTACAAATATGGAAAAGTCTACTTAGTTTTTGGGAAAAGGATTATGACAGATCCAAGGTATAATGGTGAAAAAGGTACAATTTCAAGTCCAGCTGTCTAAACATGAGCAAATGCACGCATATACCCACGCTCGTGATCGACGTGCTCCAACACAGCACACAGTACCTACACATAACTCCCAGCCACACTCCCTCCTCCTCTCCCTCCTCCCCCTGACACCCTGCTTTCCCCACTGTATAGACCGACCACACACAGTACAGATACACCATGCCCCCTCTCTGTGATCCCATTATATACACACCCATCAGATAAACACATTCCCCTTAGGAAGCCGATTAATAAAACTATTTTATCTGTAATTGCTGTTGACTGATAATAATGTCCTCAGAGCCTGCATGGTTAGATTGGCTCAGATTGTAATATCCAGATTAGGGCTGAACTCCCTTTGAACTCTGGCCACACTGCTGGTCTCTCCAGCTCACAGATTACAAATGGCTTTAGCTGGATTCACCCCATGGAACAAGAAGGGTGAGTCGAATTCCAGCTCTCCTTGGTTCCCTTTTCTCTCTGAGGCCAAATAGATGAAGAGAGCTCTGAGAACACATGGCCTAAACTGGAGCAATCAAATTACCTCCTCCACCCACGACTGTACATCTGGTGGATATACTTTCAAACTAGTGGCAATCTCGGATTCCACGGAGGAAGTCGCCTCAAATGCTGTCTTGAAGACTGACACTTGGAAATAAACAGTTTAATTCCTGGTTCTGGCGCTCTTGGGGACAGGCTCCAGTGAGCCATAATTAACTCTTTAAAGTCTTCATGGTCTCCTGTAAATAGTAAAATTTAGCTGATTCTTTATGATGTAATGCTGAATGGAGGCAGCGAGGAGGACTTTTAGGCTAATTATATGTTGAAACGAGGCTAACAACATGCCGGAGATTCTTTGCGCGGCTCCCCTGACGTTGACAAGGCACTTGCTAACACGCTAGGGCTAGAGACAGTGACGGCTTTTAAAGAAGGCAGGGGCTGGAAGCTGAGCCAGACAAGCCTCTGTCATCGTTCTTTACTGGAGGTTTCCCCATTCCTCCCCCCACCCTACCCCCTCCGATTTTCAGGGATTTCAAAAGATCTTAATTTTAAACTGACATTCAAGGCCAAGGGGCTGCAGATTTTGATGGCAATCAGCATGGGCTCATCTCTATCTTAGGCATTTATAGCAGTTGAATGTAGCCCAGGATGAAAACAAACGCCTACTATCTAATGGGAAGCTTTCGGCCAGATCAGAAGGCATATCTGACCAAATAAGCAAGGCGTGTAATTGTAACAACTGGTTCACCATAAAATATCCGGTACACGGCCCTGAGTTCTGAGAGCAGCCAATTGAAAGAACTCAACATTCCGATCCCGTTCTGCAGGTGGGCATACTGGCATTTCCAAGTCATACAGGGATCCCCGTCCCCATCTCCCAAGGTCACTCCTTTCCCACCCATCTACTCCGGAGCAGGCATTCCTTTAGCTCCCTGCAGAGCTGCCTCCAAGGGGTGCCATCCCAAGGTAAAGGGTGCTACGACTCCCCACCATTCCCTATGCAGATGAAATTGGGCAAAACCCATCTCACAGGCAGGCTGGAGGGGAAAAGGACCTACAAAAGACGGCCACGTTTCTTATGAACGGTGATGAGGGGCTGGCTCCCAGGCGAGCTGTGTGTGCAGAAGCCTCAAGGCTTCCTTGGCACTTTTTTCTCTTTCTTCCTGGTGGAAGAATTGGGAGCAAGATCAGCTCTGCCCCGTGGCCTCCAGATTCCCCTCCCCCACCCCACCCCCACCACCCGCGGGCGCCTTTTCTCCTCCCTGCACGTTCAGACACAAGCAGCACCCACCTCAGCTCACTGGTCCCGCTGGGCTGGGCTGGGCTGGGCTCCTCCGACGGGGTCACGGCCCGGCCCCGCGACGGCCCGGGCTGGGCGCGCGCTGCCTCCTCAGCGCCGCCATCGCACGGCTGCCTCCGGGCGGGACATGCGTGCTCCGGGCATTTGGGCCCCGAGCAGCCTCCCAGGGGCGGCCAGGCCCGGGAATGGCAGCCGGCAGGTGGATCTCCCACCTCCACAGTGCCCGGGGGTCTGCAGAGGGTTTAGGCGAGCCCCTTGTGACAGTGATGGGAGCCAAAGAAGAGAGAGCTGGGGACCCGGCAGGCTGGCGGGCGCTGAGGTCTGAGCATGCCTCAGGGTGCTGCCGTCGGGGACCGCGTGCTCCTGCGGAGACAGGTGCAGCCCCGGAGGAGCCGGGGCGAAGTGTGTCAGGCCGAGCTTGTCAGCACCTCAGCTCCCCTGCCAAATAGTAATTACCAGGGCCTCGTGCCACCCAGGAGAGGGAGGGGAATATTTTTATCCCCATTTTTATAGAAAGGTAAGTGGAGGCCCAGGGATGTCAGACAGTCACTTTAGCCTGTCATTCAGAGGCTAAACTTAGCCCTGGGGGAGGGGAGACTGACTCAGAGGTTACATCTGGAGCTTGGGTGAAGCCAGACCTGTGGGGACAGCCTCGGGCAGGTCTGCCCTGTGGCAGTGTGAGCCCAGGTCGTGGAGTCCTGCCTTCCATAGGGCTGTGCAAAAGGCTCCTTGGTGGCTCCCTTATCTCTGCCAGCTCTGCCTCCTCTGTAGCCCTTAGCTGACTCTGCTTTCCATTCTGGCCATTTGGCGTTTGTCTAGGAAACAGTAGTCTCCTGATTTATTGTTCAAAGAAAGATTTCCTTGGGCATCTGAGTTTGGAGAGACTGCGGTCCACATTTCCTTCTTGAGATTCTCCAAGTCTATGAATCTATTAAAATGTCTCTGAGAAGCCTTCCAGTCAAGAAACCTGTTTAATTTTGCTTAGCCCAGCACTTCTCAAACTTTGTTTGAGCAACTATTTTTTTCTAGGAACCCCAATTAACATGCTACCCAGCTAGTGTTCCATCAGACACATTAGGAAATCCTATTCCAGGATGCAAACTCCCAAGAGAAGGGACTGTGCCTTTTTCACCCGTGTGTTCTCTGTGCCAACCACACATGATGAGTGTAAGTGCTTTGTAAGCTGGGCAGAATTTAATAGTCCCATCAACGAATCATTCGAACGGTATGTGGAAGCTTCAAGTCATTTGTAACACTTATCCCCAGCCCCCTTGAACGAAGCCAGTTGCCGTGCCATTTTTGGCTTTATTTTCCCCCATAGCAGATGTTTCTCTCATATCTATTCCTCTTTCCTTAAGATTAATAGCAAGTTACCTTCCGCCGCCACCTGGTCGTTCCTGACCACCGCCTCTAAAATAGCACCATGCTGCTCAGCTATAGGGAGTGACATTTGCACAGACCACATTGTCACTGGTGCCTGCTGGCTGCCCCGTGACGCTTGATCCCCTCACCTGGCTTTTTTTTTCTTCCAGGACCTTTCACTACTCGACATTGTATTTATCGATATATTTATTTATTTGTTTATTGATCCTCTCCAGGGCAGCAGCTAATTGTTGTGGAGGTTGCTCACTGCACAAGGGGTCTAGGCCAGACATTGCCTTAGTGCTCTTTTCTGAATCCACTTCTAGACTGTAATCTTTGTGTACAGTGGGGCGTGGAGGCAGAAATTCAAACGGAGCATTGCCGCCCAAGCTCAGTGTCCTGATGCCTTCATTTAGTTTGCACAAGAGTGAAATCTGTCTGTCCAACTGTGCGTTTTGGGCTACATCCATCCCGAGGGGGGCCTTTGTCTGGTTTGCACAATGGTGCCATAGAGTCTCTTGGTCTCTTCCATAGACTGTAAGCTCCATGAACAGAGTGACCATTTAAGTTATCATCCAAACCAGGACAATTTTGAGAATAAAAATGGCACTATTTAATATTTATGTGGGAGGTGAACAAAAACTGGGGCTGTCCTGGACATACTGGAACATAGGTTGTCTGTACATGAGGGATGGACATTATTTTGCTTATTGCTTTATCCCTAGTGCCTTGAACAGGGCCTGGCACATATTATTTGTTGTACAATGATAGAGGAAATGACTTCTGCTATAATCTCCAAATTAGGTTCCTGGTTTCAAGCATTTCCCTTGTACTAATTTCTACTAAAAGATTAATCCTCCTAAAATATCATCATATATGCATTAAATGCTGGCTCCCACATCTTTAAAGAATCCCATTTTCTGCAGTTCCATTACCCAGTGTGTCTTCAGTGAAACCCTAATACAGTATGATGTGTTAAGAAAAAAAAAAAAAAAAAAGAGAAGAGCTCAGTGTATTAATATTTGGAGAGCACATACTGATATGGTTAAGGTGTTAGAAAGAACTAAAGAAAAGAAAACTGCTTAGTGCTGTTTAATGCAGTATTCCATCAGTGCATTAGAACATGGAATTTCTGTTTTTGACCTAATACCTCCTATGGCGTTTGATGGGAAATAACTTTGGAAATACTCTTCAATAGACCAAGGTTCTTAGTTTGATATTCAAAGGCAATAACAGGTGAGCCCCACATATTTCTCCATAGTGAGCTCCCTTTAGGACCTCTTGGTGCGTCCATTCATTCTGTAAATATTTTTGAGTGCCTACTATATGCCAGGACCCATTCAAGTGTACGGGGACTTTGCCCACTAAATGAGCAGTGATAAAAGGATGAACTTATCTAGAGGATGGACTTATATTCTCCAGATGAGTAGTGATAAGTTCCTTGAAGAAAGAGGAAGTCAGGGAAGGGAGTAGAGTGATGGGTGGGTGAGGGAGAGGTGTCTTGGCTGGACACTCAGCGAAGACCTTTTTGAGAAGGTGCCATTTGAACAGGGACCTGAATACCCTCAGTTTGTGCTACCTTGGCTTGTTCTCTGTTCCCTGAAGACATTCCAGGGAAAAGGCTTGCACATCCCTGAGCTTTAAGTTACCTTCTTCTTCTTCTTTTTGATGTTATGTTTTTATTTTTATTATCTTAACAACTATCTGTTTCTTACGTACTATCGTCCAGCTATTTTAGTTGATGAATACAAGCATTTTATTGTTTTAAGATTGCAATGCTGATTTGGCTTAGGCTACAAAAAAGACAGGTGAGATTTTCCCCATTATACAATAGGGGCACCATTTACCTATTGGTAGCAAATACTTCTTATGTTTTTTTTATCATATGCCAACAAGGCAGAAAACATCCTGCTGAATTAAATGACTGGGAACATTCCAAGTTCAGGCTAAAATGTTTAACTTACACATAATACAAGTTATGTACAAGATAAGGTGAGGAAAGTAACCTGAACAAATCCCAAAATATATAGACACATTTGCGTATGGGGAAAATGGAGAGAACCCTACAAATACCACCATGTTCTGTGCCATTAGTTCATTAATGACAAAATAGCTTCATTTACTATCATGGAAATGTTAGAACATCTTGAATTACCACTATACCTTTTTTTCTTTTAGAAAAATGAAAGCACAGAGATAACTAACAACAGTGTCTGAGACTAGAGACTAATTTAACATACATTGCATGGATTGCAGGCAAGGCAGAGACATTTTTAAAAAGTTTTTGCATAAACATCTTATAATCTTAAAAAAAATATGTAGGCCTTTACAAGATTTGACTTGCTGAAATAAAAAGAAAAATTTCAAGTTATGAAAAGTTCTAAGACTTCAGCTTAAGGAAAAACAATAATAACAAAAAATGGTTCCAACATTAGACCAAAATAACCCTGAAAGAGTCTGGCAATTTGGATTCAACAAGCTGGTCAGGCCTGGAACTTAAGTGTACTTCAGAGCAGAAGTTCCAAGTTTGCTTGGGGTAGAGGGAGATTCAGGGTGGGGGAGGGGAGAAAAGAGGTCACATTTTTCTTAAAGTCTTGACTTTTCTGTCCATTTTTGTTCACTAATCTGAGTCTTATTTTTCCTCCCAAGTCCCCTCTAGTCTAACTCTCTTTGGTAGCCTTCTCTGAGTCCTCAAGGGTCTGTGCCAACTTCTGAACTTTTCCAGTTGTTGACTGCATCGTGTATTTGGTTGCTTTGGACCTCCTTTTTTGTATCTTTCCTGAATCTATGCCTAGATTGTAACCCTCTGCACAGGTAAGGAGCTTGATGAATGTTTGTCAATGATGATGATACAGTCTCACCATAGGCTAGATGAAGGAAGGCAAATGGCTTTTATCTCAGTGCCAGATCGGACTGATTGGCTATGGCTGCCAAAGAGTTGTGCTGAGAAGGATCCTAATGCCCGATGGGAGGAGAGCTATAGTCAATTAGCAACGTTTTCCCAATGTCTGTGTGTGGATGTGTCTATGTTTGGTAGGTGGAGCACAGACACCTCTATTTGCCAATCTCTAGACTCTGTAGAGGTTCAGTGTTACCAGTTTAAATAGGATTACGTGGTGTTGGGCTTGTAGTAGTTCTCAGGCAGGAGACAAGGTAATACGTTTCATTCCAGTTGCTGAGTGTCGTTCTTGGTCAATGTTCCCAGTGCCAGAAGGGAGAAGGGCAGAATGATTGGAGAGAGCCTTTCTTCACATGGTCAGTCTCTGAGCTTCACATTGCCTAGGGTAGCTGCGGGAAAGAACTGCTGCCGAGGGCCGTGGGTGTAGGGCTGCAGGCCCTTCAGTCATTCTATACTTAGGAAGAAGCTCAAGCCTTGGAACCCCCTTCTGTGCCAAAGTATTTGGTTATAGGAAGGTTTTTGTATCTTAGCTTTAGAGAGAAAAATACTTGAATATGGGTAGAAAAAGAGGGAAATATATTTAAGTGGCATCTGCAAATGATAGTAACAAAAATAACAAAAGAAAAATTAAAAAGGAAAGAAGTCACCTATAATTTTTCACCTTGAACACAGTAACTACTCTGGGTAGGTCATTCATTCTTTCCACAAATATTTACTATGTGTCTATCATGACCCAAGTGCTGGGCACTGAGGCTAAAATAACACAGACAATAGTGAACACGTCCAAGGAAAACATAAAACTACTTTCTCTGGATTTCAAAATGAGGTGGGATAAATGGTGGAGCCCATAAGATATGTCCTAATCCCAGAGCGTGTGAATATTACTTTATGTGGTGTGCTGATTTGAATCTCTTGTGTACCCCAGAAAAGCCAGGCCCTTTAATGCTCATTCAATACTGCTGTGTGGGAGCTTTTTTATTGTTCCCATGGAGATGTGACCCACACAATTGTGGGTGGTAAATTTTGATTAGGTAGTTTCCATGGAGATGCGTCTTCACCCATTCAAAGTGGGGTTGCTAGTGGAGCCCTTTGAGAGGGAACCATTTTGGAAGGAGCCACAGAGCCCATGCTAGCCAGAGATGAAGAAGGAAAATGCCCCCGGGGAAGCTGCGTGAAACAGGAAACCTGGTTCACCATGTGCCTTTCCAGCTGGTAGAGAAACCCTGAACATCATCGGCCTTTTTAGAGTTAAGGTAATTCCTTGTTGGAGCCTTAATTTGGACATTTTCGTAGCCTTGCCTTAATTTGGACATTTTCATGGCCTTCGTACTATAAACTTGCAACCTAATAAATTCCACTTTTTAAAAGCTGTTCTGTTTCTTGTATATTGCATTCTGGCAGCTTGCAAACTAGAGCATATGGCAAAATATGTGATTAAGTTAAGGATCTTGAGAAGCGGAGCTTATCCTGGATTTTCTGGGTGGGTCTTGTGATGGTTGGGTTCACATGTCAACTTGACCAGGTAATCATGCCCAGTTCTCTAGTCAGGCAAGCACTGGGCTATTTGTTGCTGTGAGGACATTTCATGGACTTAAATTATCAGTGAGTTGATTGCATCTTTGGCTGATTACACGTGCAGTCGGCTAGGGGGAGTGTCTTCCACAGTGAGATACATAATCCAATCAGTTGAAGGTTTTTAAGGGGGAAGTAACAGCTTCAGCAGCCAGAAGAGAGAACTTTCGTCTCTACTTCAGTCATCAGTCTCTCCTGGGTAATTCATTGAAGACCTGCCTGCAGCCTGCCCTATGGAATTTGGACTTGTGCATCCCTACAATTGCATGAGACACTTTTGTAAATCCCATACAATTTACAGATACCTCCTATTAGTTCTGTTTCCCTGGAGAACCCTGACTTATATGAGTCCTAAATGCACTAGTGACCTTGTAAGAGAGAGACAAAGCAAGAGTTTAGAGACAGACACACTGAGGAGACGCACAGAAAAGGAGAACGTGATGTAAGAATGAGACAGAGAACAGAGGGATGTAGCCTCCAGCCTAGGAACGCTGGCCACCACCAGAAGCTGGATGAGGCAAGAAATGGACCATCCCTAGAGCAGGGAGGGCGCATGGCCCTGCTGACCCTCCAGTCCAGACTTCTGGCCACCAGAGCTGTGAGAAAATACATTCTTGTTGTTTTAAGCCACGAAGAAGTCCCTGGAAATGAATGCAACAAATAATATGTATTTTCTGTAGAAAATGCAAACAAACCCAAAAAAGAAAAAGTCACCTGTAATTCCACCTCACACTATATATTTATATATATGTGTGTGTGTGTGTGTATGCTTTGTTAAAAATACATATGCACCCAGCCCGTATACTTCCAAAAAAAAAAAATTCAACAAATGGTGCTGCAATAACAGGATAGTCATATGGAAAAAGAATGAAATGTGACCCCCACCATACAGCATACAAAGAAAAATACATATGCAGGAGCAAGAGGCACCCTTATAATAAGTATGCTTTATTATTAATAATAATAATTTTTTACAAATATGAGCTTATTCTGAACACCTTCTGTACTGGTTTGAGAGGCTGTATGTCCCCTAGAAAAACCATGTTTTAATCTAAATCCCATTTCGTAAAGGCAGAATAATCCCTATTCAATACTGTATGTTTGTATCTGAAATTAGATCTCCCTGGAGATGTGATTTAATCAAGAGTGGTTGTTAAACTGGATTAGGTGATGACATGTCTCCACCCATTCAGGTGGGTCTTGATAAGTTTCTGGAGTTCTATAAAAGGGGAAACATTTTGGAGAACGAGGAGATTCAGAGAGAGCAGAGAATGCTGCAGCACTGTGAAGCAGAGAGCCCACAAGCCAGCGCTTTGGAAATGAAGAAGGAAAACACCTCCCAGGGGGCTTCATGAAACAGGAAGCCAGGAGAGAAAGCTAGTAGATGACACCATGTTCACCATGTGCCCTTCCAGCCAAGAGAGAAGCCCTGACTGTGTTCACCATGTGCCTTCTCACTTGAGAGAGAAACCCTGAGCTTGTTTGGCCTTCTTGAACCAAGGTATCTTTCCCTGGATGCCTTTGATTAGAAATTTCTATAATTTTGTTTTAATTGGGACATTTTCTCAGCCTTAGAACTGTAAACTAGCAACTCATTAAATTCCCCCCCCCCCCTTTTAGCCATTCTGTTTCTGGTATATTGCATTCTGGCAGCTAGCAAACTAGAACACCTTCCCACTCTTTTTTCTTTTTTGGCTTTTATTAAGGGATTTATTATGTTACAAGTTAAAATTCTAAGGTTGTGAAGATGTCTCTTAACTTTCTCTTAAGAAAGGCAGATCAGGTCCCAGGGTTCTCTGTCCCATCGGAAGGCACATGGTGACATCTGCTGTCCTTCTCTCCCAAATCCTGCCTTCAAACGGCTCTCTCAGCTCCTTCTGCATCTCCAGACATCTGTCTTGGTTTCATCTCTCTGCCCTCTGTGTTGGCTCTGCACTTTCTCTGTTTTCTGCCTTTTATTCTCTTCATACAGCTTCTCATGCATTTTTATTCTTCAACATCGTTTCAGTGCCGTCTACCCTGTTCTGTGTTATGCATATGCTATAATTCATTTACTAATTTCCTCATGCTGGATAGTTTGGTTGTTTCCTGTTTTCCACTATTGCAAATACCACTGCCTGATCACTTTGATGGTAGCTTCTGGGCAGGGCAAGGCAGGGCAGGGCAAGGCACCTCTCTCTTATTGGTATTAAGAAACAGCTTTAAACCCCACAATGACATTTTTATTTTTATATATATTTTTAATATGAATAGGATTAGGAAAAGATTTATGACCCAACTGAGGAAAGCAGGAGGGTGTTTTTAGCTTTGGATACAGAAAAAGAGGCACTCTAGTGAATGTGGATTTATGGATTTGCGATGGTGTCAGTTGGAATAAATGTTGGTTAGGGGCTGTCTGTTGCTACAGCACTGCCCCACCCCATGACATACAAAGTTTAGCAATGATATTTCCTACATGAAACAGATCCTTCCTTTAAGGGGCCTTGGGTAAGGATGTGGCTTTCAGAGAATTATGAGCTATCACCAAAGATCCCTTACTAAAGAACAGAATTACTTTTGTAGTCAGGAAAAAAACCATCTGTGTTTATTTTTTCCCTACCCGCTGTGTTATCATACCCTGTGTTTCCATTTGGGGTGGGGAGATGCCTTGAAGTGGAGAAGGGAATAGCAAATGGACTTGAGCTTAGGAAGAAATAGTCAGAGCCCTTCTAGGAATTCTAGACAAGAAGGCAAGGAATGAACAGAGGGTAATAGGGGAGCCAAATGGCCACACAGACAAGAATAATAGAAAAGCTATTCAAATCAATGAGCACGTAACTACACGTTTGGGACTGTACTAATATATGGATACCATATGCACCCAAGATATACCAATACATATATCACACCTCAGTCTCATGAATCACCACTGCTCTGTGAAGAAAATTATTATGTTCCTATTTTACAGAGGTGAGACCTGAGGTTTTGAGAAGTCTAGTAGCCTCCTGAGGTGGCATAGAGTAGAGCTGGAATTCAAACCTAGGTCTGGTAGGTCCAGAACCTACTTTGATTACATTTATGGAGCCTTCAGTGCTTCCAGGTATACTCCCTGTATTTGCTTCATTTGATACACAGCACAACATGGTCAATTGGTATTATTATCCCCATTTTATTAATGCAGAAACTAGACTTATAGGTTAAGACATTTGCCTAACTACACATAGCTAATGAATAGCAGATCTTATATTCGAACCCAGGTCTGGATCTGGAAACCACAAGAGTTTTCCTCTGTGACCTACTGGCTTAGCTAAGCTTAAGGGTAGATTTTCTCATGTATTCTTATTTCAATCTGGCTCTGTACCATATTATTTATTTTATGATGGCTCCTGGCATATAGGAGCTCTTCTCCAACTTCATAAAAGTTGTGCGAGCCCTACCTTGCCTGCCTTCATTATTTTTTTTGATGACTCCTGACACACAAGACAGCCTTTACCTGAGAAATAAATGCACCCCAAGCCATTGTAATACAGTGATTTATTCACTCATCTGACTTATCTACCAGGTTACAAGTTCTAAGAGGGCAAATCTGTCTGATTTATTTGTTTCCTCCATGCCTACCACTAGATTGAATTCATAGGAAGGGCTCATCAAATATTTGCAGAAGGAATGAATGAATGAAGTCAGAGAGGCAACTAAAAGTTTTTTATTAGCTCTCCAAGATGAGCCTTCTCTGTTTTATGGATGAAGAACATTGGTCAACTTTTGCCCTTAACCTTCATGTTCTCTTCTATTCTTCAGGGAGACATTGATTGAGCCCTTGCTAGCTGTCAGGAACTGGGGAAATGGAAATAAATATGATCAACCCCTGCTTTTAAGGAACTTACAGTGTAGAAGGATGAGGCAGAATTATACACAAATCCCTGGAACAGGGGTCACAAGGGAAAGAGTGGCGCATGTCCTGAAGAGAGATGGGATTTCTGGAGAAGGGCAAGATAGAGAAAGAGTGGAGTTTTTAAGACCCCAGGCTTTAGCATCCAGTGGTACTGTGACCCTGGCTAATTATTCAAAGCCTCTGACACTCTGTTTCCACATGCAAAAAAATAAAGGTGTGTGTGTTGGGGATTGAATCATATCCTCCATAAAAGACATGTTCAAATCTCAACCCCTGGTCCTATGGGTGTGAAGCCATTTGTGAACGTTGTTATTCGTTAAGGTGTGGACTCATTTGTGGACTCCTCTGTCTTCAAAGATCCTATGTAGAGGAGGCCAAATTGAATCAGTGTGTTTCTTAATCCATATGACTGGAGTCCTTATAAACAAAGGAAATTTAGACACAGTTGGTAGAAGCCAAAAGTCAGAGGGAGAGAGCAGTGCAGACACAAAGCAGACCATCGTGTGATGGAGGTAGAGGTGCAAACTGACGAACCCCAAGGATTGTGGTGAACCAGCATTTGAATACTAGACTCCAAGAGAAAGCATGGCCTGTAGAGACTGTGATGTCAGACTTCTAGCTTTCAAAACCATAAGACAGTAAGTTCCTATTGCTTAAGCCAGCCAGTGTGTGGTGTTTGTCATAGTAGACCAGGCAAACTGAGATGAGTGGAGGGGCTATGGGTAGGCAATAATAGTACCTGTCTCACGGAGATCTGGGGATTAGAAGAGGCCATACAAATAAAGTGCTTAGAACAGTTCTTGCCACATAGGAAGTGCTCAGTAATGGAGGAAAGGATGACCAGCCTTGATTTAGGGGTGAGGTCTCATAGATGTGGCAACATTGTTCAGATTAAGGCTTGAAGGCAGGGTAGTGTATGGTCACAGGGAGAAGATAGAGGAAGAGGGATTCATGGAACTTTCATTTACAATGAAATCTTGGATCCAGAGAAGACATAACCTAGCCCTGAGATTTTTGCCTTGTGCTCCAGGGCAAGTAGCCAATGGGTAATATAGGGGATCCCCGTTAATTTTTTTTTTTTTTTACCTTTTTATTTTGAAATATGTTCAAACTTAAAAGAAGGTTATAAAATTATAAAAAACCCAAACAGAGAATCAACACAGCCTTACCCTTCCAGATATCCAGATCCACCAATTTTAACCCTGTTTTGTCACATTTGCATATCATTCTACTTAACTATCCAAACATCCAACCACTATCTATCTATCGGTCTGTCTGTTCAACCATCCATTTTCTGAACATGAGCATAGGTCACTCACTCTTTGAAGACGACATGTACATTTGAAGACTACGAGGATATTCACTTAAATAACCATCTTAAGTGCGGTTATCAAGTTCAAGAAATTCAACATTGATGTAAAGTTTAGTCTATGTTCCAGTTTTTCATGTATCCTAATAATGACTCGGTCTTTTCTTCCTCCTTGCTAAATTCCATCCAGGATCATGTATTGTATTTAATTATCATTGTCACTTTATTTGCTCTTTCTTTCTTTCTTTTTTTAATTGTGGGAACATATATACAATAAACATCCCCATTTCAACCATACCACTCAATGGGATTAATCACGTTCCCAATATTGGAGTGTCCTCATAATCCTTCATTGCTAAAATTTTATCATTCCCCCAAACAGAAACCCTATACCTATTATGCATTAACTCCCTATTCCGCCTGCTGTCTTCCCCTGGCAAACTGTACTCTAATTTCTGACTTTGTGAGCTTGCATATTCTCTGATATTTTCTTTGAATTTATCATAGGGCTTAAATTTAACGTCTTAGATCTGTAACAATCTTATTTGCTTTGATGCCAACTTAACTTCAATAATATACACACACTCTGTCCCTATATGTCTCCATGCCCCCACCTTTTTGTAGTTCTTTTCACAAATTAACATGTTTATACATTGAGTCCAAAAAGCAATGATTTATCTTTTAGGCCCTGAAGGAAATAAAAAGTGGAGTTACAAACAAAAAATACAATACTATTAGCATTTATATTTCCCCATGTGTACCGGTTTGACTATTGTGTACCCCAGAAAAGCCATGTTCTTTAATCCTTATTCAATATTTCTGTGTGGGGCCTTTCGGATTGTTTCCATAGAGATGTCACCCACCCAACTATAGGTGGTAGCTTTTGATTAGATGGTTTCCATGGAGATGTGTCTCTACCCATTCAAGGTGAGGTTACCGACTGGAGCCCTTTAAGAGGGAACCATTTTGGAAAGAGCCACGTGAACCCACGCATCCAGAGACCTTTGGAGATGAAGAAGTAAAATGCCCCCCAGGGGAGCTTCATGAAACAAGAAGCCTGGAGAGAAAGATCGCGGATGTTGCTATGTTTGCCATGTGCCTTCCCAGCTGAGAGAGAAACCCTGAGCATCATCAGCCTTTTTGAACCAAGGTATCTTTCCCTGGATGCCTTAGATTGGACATTTCTGAGCCTTGCTTTAATTTGGACATTTTTTCACAGCCTTAAAACATGTAAACTTGCAATTTAATAAATTCCGCCCCCCCTTTTTTTAAAAGCTGTTTGTTTCTGGTATATTCCATTCTGACAGCTTACAAACTAGAACAACATGTCATTATCTTTACCAGAGATCTTTATTTGTTTATGTGGCTGTAGTCAATGTCTAGTGACTCCAGCCTGCAGAACTCCCTTTAGCATTTCTATAGGGCCTGTCTAGTGGTGACCAAGTTCCTCAGTTTTGGTTTCTCTGGGAATGTCATAATCACTCCTTCATTTTAGAAAGGCAGTTGTGCTGGATACCAAATTCTTGGTTGGCAATATTTTGC
Source organism: Tamandua tetradactyla (assembly GCF_023851605.1). Taxonomy (NCBI): domain Eukaryota; kingdom Metazoa; phylum Chordata; class Mammalia; order Pilosa; family Myrmecophagidae; genus Tamandua; species Tamandua tetradactyla. The sequence goes on from NC_135334.1 coordinate 110,885,178, forward strand.
ATTCAGTGCTTTAAATAGGTCTTCTTGCCTCCATGGTTTCTGCTGAGAAATTGGCACTTAATCTTATTGAAGTGCCCTTAAATATGACATGCTACTTCCTTCTTGCAGCTCCCAGAATTCTGTCTTTATCTTTGGCATTTGGAAGTTTGATTACAACATAGTATGGTGTGGGTCTATTGGTTTTATCCTATTTGGAGTTTATTGAGCATCTTGGATATGCATTGCAAGTCTTTTGTTAAATTTGGGAAGTTTTCAGCCATTGTTTCTTTGAATATTCTCTCTCCTCCATTCTCTCTTCTTCTTTTGGGTTTCCCACAATGTATATATTGTCCTATGAATATTCTTTCTTTTCCATTCTCTCTTTCTTCTGCTTTTGGGATTCCCACAATGTGTATATTGGTATGCCTGATGGTGTCCCACAGATTCCTCAGACTGTTTGCTTTTCTTCATTCTTTCCTCCCCTCAGATTGGATGATTTCAATTGTGTTATCTTTAAGTTCACTAATTTTTTCTTCTACTACCTCCAATCTGTGGTTGAACCTCTCTAGGGAATATTTTATTTCTGTTATTGTGGTCTTCAGTGCTGTTTGATTCCTTTTCATAATTTCCACCTTTCTGTTGATTTCTTTGTGTTCATCTATCATTTTCCTGATTTCCTTTAGTTCTTTGTCTACATTTTCCTTTTTTCTTTGTCTACATTTTCCTTTAGCTCTTTGAGCATATTTGGGACCATTTTTTAAAAGTCTTTGTCTGTTATGTCCCAGGTCTAATCCTTCTTATTGAAGGTTTCGAATATTTTAGTCTCCCCTTTGCCTGGGCTATTGCCTCTTTTTTTTTTTTGCTGAAACCTGGAAATTTTGATATTTTAATGTGTTATCACTAGAATTTAGACTCTAATGCACCTATTTCTTAAACTTGTATCCAATGTATGAGAGAGCATTCTTTGAATACCAGGATCTAACAACAAAAACAAAAAGTATATATAAAAAAGTGCCTTTCCCAGTCTTTGAAGATTGACCTGTGGGAGTGCTCTCCTTCAGAGTTTATCCATGCAGTGAGTTTAGAGAATAGCTCAAGATTAAAGGCTAGGGGCCCTCTCTTGTCCTTTCTATACAAGATCTTATTTTGGGCGTGTGCATTGATCCTAGGAATTGCTTCCCTCCCCCCACCTTTTACTTAGATATGAATGCCCCTCCTCCCTAGGAAACAGTTTCCTCACTGCCTGGGGCATTGCACTGTAGATCCTACTGTCAGCAATGCCTTGCCCCAGGCATCCTGCTTGATTGCTCTCCCACAGCATTCTGTAGAAGAGCTTGTGAACTGCCTTCTAGATATAGGGCTAATTCTGGGAGAGCAAGTCCCTCACGACACCACCAGATGGATTAGGCCAGGCACACATGCTCCCAGTATGTACACAAGGGTTACTCTGCTCCTTCTTGGGCCAGGACCAGAGATCCCCATTGGGAGTGGGACCAGCCAAGGTGCCACAAGGCCCTACCACTTTTAATTTAATGTTTCTTGATTTTACACTTTTCCTGTCACTGTAGTTCTTCAATTGTTTTCTAGAGTTTTGAGAAAGATGTCTCTGCCATTTCTTGCTGGTTGTTCAAAGCTTCTGTAGGGGCACAGATCTCTGAAGCTTCTTACTCTACCATCTTCCCATTTTTAAAAAAGCTAGTTATAGTTGCATTTCTGTCCCCTGCAGTCAGTAGAGTCATGACTAATATTCTTGGCATGCACAGAATCTAGGAAACTTGTCTTTGAAAACTGTTCAGTGCTATACAAATAGAAGGCTATTGCTAATCCTACTTCCCTAAGAATATCCTTGAGGAGTCTACCCATCAATTATTATTATTATTATTATTTTGTTGTTGTTGCAGTGGAACATCAATTATTATTAATGAGGACATCTAAAGTGCCAGCCCTTTGATGATCTAGGCACCTTCATCAGGTATTTTTGCAGCCTTCCTTCCATTGCTCCTGATGTTTCCCAGGCTGCTCTGGCTCCAAGATAAACAATCCCGTACCTTCTCCAGCCTTCCTTGTGGAGGGCAGATAGGCCCAACTCATGGAAACCCCTTTAAGCTCCCGAGTGTCTCATCTTGAACAGAGCCCCAGGTTTTCCTAGGTGCTTCTGGGGAGTTGCTGTGTGAGAAACTCTAGAGTACACATGAATAAATAAACTGGGACACAGTGCCAATTTGAAGCAATTAAAGGATCCCGTGAAAGCTGAACCTCTTGAGCCATGTATTTGCTTCCATTTTATAATCCCCTAAATTCAAAGGGCAGAGTAGCAGCCTCTTCTGATCCAAGCACCTGTGCACACCTACTCTTGCCCCATGGGTTCTTACCATGAACAAAATTGCTCCTTCGTGGTGGCTAGCTGTTGGCTCTCCCGTATCATCCTTAGATTGCCTCCTTAAGAATTCTTCCAGAAGTTCAGTCCTGGGCTTCTGCTGGTTACTTTTAGTACATTTAGACCTGGCCCCTGGGTCTTAACAGCAAGAAGGAGAAGCCAGGAGGATAAAATTCTTCTTTTGAGGTGATTTTTCCTTCTTTTAGCAGTTTGTCAGAGGCTGTGCTTTTGAATATACTGTTCCTTTGTCTGCAGTGTCCTTCCCTGCATACCTCTCTGCTCTCTCCAAATTTCGATCTCCTTCTAGGATGTCAAATGGTACTTCTTCATGAAACCATTCCTGACCCCACTCCCTAACTGAGGTCTTAGTTCCTACCACCTTGCTGCTTTCAGAACTCTTTATATGTTTTTTGGTTAATTAGCTTTTGATGTAATGTGTAGCACCATGCTCCTTAAATCTTTGGCGGTGATGCTTCAGGATTCAGACACAGCTTCTTCAACTCCCATTTCTCTGTGACAGCCTCTAAAAACGAGGCACCAAGTGGGATGTGTTGGAATTCTGTGGACACTAGCTATTGAGAAGTCAGCAACTGACCCTCCATTCTTCCCGTAGAGCAGTGTGGCTAACTCTGAAGACACTAGAAGAGGATTCGAAACCTGCTCCATCACCTCCTCGCTATGTGATCTTGGGCAAGAAGACTGACTTCTCATTACCTTACTTACCTTATCTATGAAGTAGGGATCATGATGAACCCTAGTACTTAGTGTTGCTGTGAAGATTAAATCAAATGATCCAGATACAGCACTTTGTAGGGTGCTTGGCACATATGAAAAATTCAGTAACTGTTAGATGTTGTTATCATTGTAAGTCGATAAAAATCTTTTGAGTAATAAGAAGCAGATCAGAGTTTTAGGTTCCAGCACCTGAGTCTTGCAGGAGATTGACTGGGGGTGGTGGGGGTGGTGACATGACCTCGCAGCTACCCATTGTACTCTTCTCATCATTTTATTAATTCACTCCACAGATATGCATTGCCTGTCTACTCTATATAAGCCACTATAGTTCCACAGTCATGTTGTGAGAAGCTGGATAAATTCTGGGAAGATATTCTGCAGTTTTGGCTGAATGATGGATTAACATTCTAGACTGCTTTTTTTCTTCACTAGAATTTGCTTTGCCAGCTCCCAGCTCTGTTGTCAGGGAGGAAGAGATTCATTCCTTTGCTTTGCTTTAGGGGAATGCCGAAGGTGAAAATAATACCCCTGTGTCTGCTATTTCTCAAATAGAAGGGGCTGTAAAAGCAGCTTAAGAGAGAAGTGTGGGGGTTCAGACAATGCTTTCTGGCTGGTAAGGAATGAAACCACAAGGATTAGGAGGTATATTATAGTTTTTTTTTTTTTAAGCAGGAACAGAACAAGGACTTAACCCTTTATGTTTCTGTACCTGTTTTCATGATCCACAGTCCTTGGCTAGCTGTGGTATAGCTTTCAGTAAACACATTTTTTGTGTGCATGTGCTGCAGGTATGGTGCTCAGAATATAGAATTTTTTGCTTCACACTAGGTGGAGAAGCATTGGTTATATGCAGCATTTTGTCTGACCCGTACAACAGGATTGTGCAAACAAAAATTTTTACCCCTTAGATTCTGCTCAATTGTTGAATGGCAAGCATCATATATACTCTGACAGGCTGTGTTGTTTACCTTGCAGAACATACTGTCTCACAGTGTGTCAGTGTTGATTGTTCATGATATTCATATTTATGATATTCTCGCTATCATATAGAGTGCTATTAGCATTTTTGGCAGGATGATTCTTCTTTTTGTGATACTGTCCACTGCATTGCTATGAGAAGCTAGTAGCACCCTGCTGTTATCATGATGCAAAATGACCTGTAGGGGGACTGCATCATCCATCCTTGAGAACCAGTAGCTGGCACAGGGTTCAGAGTGTCCCTAGAGGGTCTCCTCATTTAATGGTGGTGCAGAGTTAAGTGTCCCCCACTAGACCAGAAGCTCTGTGACCTTGCACAGTACCATGTCTGCTTTCATTCTCTGTTGTCTTCTAGGGTTTCTAACAGGTCGATTCTTAATAGTCATCCGTGCAGGGTTGTTGCAAAGCTATAATACAGCATTAGTTTTGCATAACTTAGTTAAATTGAACTTCAGACTTTGTTGTGCACAGGGGTGCTATTCAAAATATTCAGCAAATAGTGCTTGCACAAGCACTAATCAACCAGAACTTATTCTGGAGGCTCTGGAGGCAATCTTTAGTTGTTGATCCATGGGAAGTCCAGGGCATCCCAGGGTGAAGGGCCAAGGCGGCATGGGACAGCTGGGCATGGGGGCTACATCTATTGATCGACAAGAGGTTAACAACCAGTAATGCAAGACTAGAACGCACTTGTCAATGGCACAGTGGCTATTGTGCAGCATGCAGTGTAGATAGCTTTCTTTAGGACTCCTTGATAACTATTCATTCCTTGAGCAAATATGGTGCAATGTTTTTACAAATGGTCCTCTTCTGGCTTCCAGGCTTTCTCCCTTATTTTTCCATAAGTCTTTCTTCCCCTTGCTTAGCCAATGGTAAACCAGCCTATTCAAGAAATGAGTGAGGAAGAACATTGACAGAAGTAATCACAGACAAATGCCACTTCCTCAGGAGTGTGGCCAAGGTTGACTACACTGATGATGCCTTCCAACCTCCTTTGCTCCTGCCCTTGAAGCCCTAACCCCTGGAGTAATAGTTTTTCAGTGAGTCTCCTAGTCTTCTACTTTCCATCCTTGGCTGAGCAATTAACCCAGCAGGAAGGAAGGGTTGGTGGCAAACATGTAGGCTACAGGTCAGGACACCTGGGTTTTAGCCCTGCCTCCTCCCCAGCTGGATAATTTTAGGCAAGTAGAGGAAAAGCACACACTCGGTTATATCATCTATGAAATGAAGGGTCTGCCTCAACTGTTCTCCAGCCCCAGAATTCTTTGGTCCTGCCACATTTGACTGTCTCTTGGGTTGTGGAGGTGGAAGGCTTGTTCCTGTTTCAGCCCCACACCCATTGCTTTGGCTGCTCTTAGTGTTTCCCTCACTTACCTGGCCAGTGCCCTTGACCCTGTTCACAGGAATCCTCTGCTTGCTCCACTCTCCCTTGGCTGTAGCTGGAGGAACCTCCAGCCCTGAACCTTCACATCTCCCACAGGAAACTATGGCAAAAAGTCTCATTTTTTTCTCCTTCTCTTCCACTCCTGCATTTCTCTCTCTCTTTCTCTTTCTCTGTCTATCTCTCTCCCCTTCTCTCAATTTCCTCCTGTCCCTTCTTCACCTTAGAGCTGGACCTCATCAGCTCAGTGCTTCAACTGGAAGGAAACAAAAACGCTTACATTTCTGTAGTCAGATTGATGCTTTTTTACTCTGTCTGGATCCTCCACAAAGTTTAACTTCTCTTTGCCTTCCTTTCCTCATTTGTAAATGTAACATTAATTCCCACCTCATTGTTAGGAGAATTAAATGAGTTTATACATGCAAAACACTTACAGCAGTGTCTGGCAAATGGTAATTGCTCAATGTTTATTATCATTTCTTTGTTTCCCTCACAGCAAGTTAACTTGGCTCATTGAATAATCTTGCCATGGAAACTTTGCATTATGTTTCCCCTGAGCATTTAAAATATATCAACAATTTACTCACTTGATTTTCTTTTTAGATTCAGCTGCCATTCCCATTTCTTCTCACAAGCACACCCATATCCCAGCCTCGCTGAACGATTTGGAGTTTCCTGGACTCATTGACTCTGTCATACTTCCTTGCCTTTGCCTTTGCCGGTACTTTGGCCAGCATACACTCTCCCCAGCTTTTGTTGACATGGTAGGGTGGGAGAATTTCTATTGGTAGATGTTTCGGAAGTTGACTCATATGCAACCTCCTCTGAGAAGCCCTCCCTGACTAGTGCTCATCCCTAAGGCAGAATTAAGAACTTTTGTGCTTTGTAGATACAGTTGTCCTGGGGCTTATACCAGGGTGATATCATTATTTCTGTCTTCTTGCCTCTTTTTCTAAACTAGGATAATGATAGTAACTGTCTCACAGGACTGTTGTGAGAATTAAATTAATTTAAATATGAATGGTGCTTAGAAAAGTACCTGGTTTATAATCAATGCTATACAAAGTTTTGCTCTTTATTATGTAAGACTCTCCACGATCCAGCAGGCCCAGTAAGGTGGAAGGCAAAGCTTTGAAACCTGCTGTCCATCTGAGCTTGGCTTTGAAGAATAAGTAGATGTTTGCCATGTGGAAAGAGGCAAAGCAGTTGAGTTGGAAAAATAAGGTCAAGAGGGTGAAAGACCAAATGTTCACTTAACTGGGCAGGACCTTGAAGACAGAAGGGGCACAATAAATGACAAATATGTTATTATAAATAGTGTCCCATGCCAGCCAGTGTGGTCACAATGCAGTGCTGGGAGGGCGGTAACAAGGAGTGATCGCAGAGGAGAGTGCAACGTGGGTGAACCTTGTTCATCTTGCTAAGGAAACAGAACTTTATTCTTAGTGACATCTTTGGATCTGGATTTTAGAAAGACACCCTGGCCATGCTATGCAGGATACGGATGTTAGAAGGGCAGAGAGAAGGATGGCTCAATGGCTGTGGTTGAGGTAAAACTGACAGGGTGGCATGTGAGGCCAAGGAGAGGGCGAGGTTGGAGATGATTCCGGATGATTTCCTGGATTGGGCGCCTGGGTGGATGTGCTGGTATTCATCAACATAGGGAGGGCAGGAGGAGGAGCAGGTTTGGGTGGGAACAGTAATGAGTTCATTTCTGGGACAGGCTAAATTTGAGGTGCCTCAGGGAAATTGAAGCAGAGATACCCAAGGCAGCTGGATGGATGAGTCGAGCTCAGAAGACAAGGCAAGGCTAGAGTTACTGATTTGGAAGTCACCACCTTGCAAGTGAGAGTTGGGACTGCAGAACTGGTCGAGTTCACTTGGGGAATGAGAGTGAAGTGACAGGAGACGAGAAACACGAGTGGAATGCTGGGAAACACCTCCAGTGAGGTGCTCACCGCGGAAGGGGGCCGACCCAGAGACGGGAGAGGGTGGCCAGGTGGGCACAGTTCCCACTTGGGCAAATGAGATTCAGAGCAGCCTGCAGAGGGGACCTTCCTGGACTTGCTGCCCTGATAATTTATCTGAAAAACATTATTGCTTGTAAAGGGTGAGAAGGGATTTATGGTCTTGGAATCAGAGTGCTTTGGAGTTGGAAAGAATCTCAGAGATTTTATGGTCCAGTAGTTTTCAGAAATAAAAGGGGGGTGGCGGTGGTGGTGGTGGTTTAAAGCAGACAACCTTTTAGAAAAGTGAAACCTGGTGACAAATCCCAACAGACGATAAAATGATCAACACAGGGCTGCTGTTGTTGAAGCAGGGGCTGGCGGGCTTCTCCCAAACCTCTTGCAGCAGCCCATGAACCCATTCACCTAACAAATATTAATTGGGCACCAAATAAATACACGTCAGACCCTGGCCTCAGCTCTGGATATCTTTATGAATGAGACACGGTCCCTGCTCCTGAGGCTTAGTGGTTCTTGATCTTGGCGATTCCCTGAAATCACCCAGGGAGATTTTAAAAAATCCCAATGCCCGGACTGCACCCCATTCCAATGAAATAAGAATCCCCGGCAGTGGGAAACAAGCACCGATAGTTTAAAATGTGATTTCAATGCACAGCCCCATTTGAGAACCAGCTAAGTTTAGACAATCTAACCAACCCAAGTATTTCCACCGAACCCAAGTGGCAGAAGCCTTGAGCCAGTTCAGTTGCCTCATTTTATCCATGAGAATCCTGGAGCCCAGAGGGGTTGAATTCTTCCAAGTGGGCAGTTACTGAGCTGGGCGAAGGGCCCCTGTCTTCTGGCTCCAGGGCCAACATCCACACTTCTTGCACCTCCAGTGGCCTCAGCTGCCACTCGGTGCTGCCGGCCCTTCACCTCGTTGGTTACCGGGCTTTGATGTTGAGTAAAAATCCAGTGAATGATCTGCATTGTTCTCTCTTTTCACTGGGGCTGTCTTCTTTCAGTGTGAAAAACCAGTTGAATTCTTTCTCTAAATAGGGTATTCTTCATTCAGACGTGGCACAATGGTCTCTTTCACCGTCAATTCTGTCTCTAGTAACAGAGAGCGCGGTACCTGCCAGCAATCTCCTTGTGAAACTGGTATGCACCTGCTTTCTGAAAATGAACTGTGAGCATGGATGCCTGGAGAGGCAGAGGCCCCACGTAGTGTGGGGCGGGGGGCGGGGGTCACCCTGAGAGCCGGGGCTGCCCTGACACCCGGAGGTGAAAGCTGGCAGCAGGGTAGCCTTGCGGTGGCGGGGAGGGAGGGGCGGGCTCGGAGCCTTCACTTGGGTTTCTGGGAGGAGCAGTCCCACCAGAAACTGTCAAGGCCTTTTCTCTATCTGGATGTCCCAGAGCCTGAGTCTGGCGGCCACTGTTTAAGCTGGGAAAGGGCAGTGGAGGTAGCTGTGTGACTTCAGGTTTGTGGCATAACCTTTCTGAGCCCTGGTTCCAGGCTGAGAAATTTGGTACCCAGGATAGTGGTGAGGATGAAATGATATAATGTATGTAAAGTGGAGGGTGCCCATTATGTACCAAGTGCTCGGCCAAGGTAATATATGTAATTTAATCCATAGAATTAAATCAGCAAGTCAGATTTTGTAGGTTATTATTCCTGGTTTATAGATGGAGACCAGAGAAGCAAAGTAGCATGTTCAATGTCACACAGTCATGGAAGGAGCTGGACTTTGAACTGAGACCTCACACAATGAGAGATCAATATTGGGTTAGCTATTACTATATTACTAGATGTGTTTAGAATTCAGATGTGAGGAGAGGAAAGAGGGCATGGGGAGTGGGGAAGGCTTTTCTTGTTACTTTGGAAGTTGTAACCAGAACTGTGGTATTTTAAGCCAGCAGCTGTGGCATTGCATACTAGGAATAGGAAAAAAGGAACTCATTTTTGCTGGGGACCTACTGTGTGCAAAGCCTCTTTCGTATGCATTATTTAACCCCTAGGAATGAATCTGCAAGAGAAATGTTATATATTTTTATCCCTATTTTGGGCATGAGGATGCAGAAGCTCAAAGAAGTTAAGCAAAATGCCCCATGTCAGAACAGGTGTTGAAGTCACGCTTTGAACCAAGGTCTGTCTGACCCAAAAGCTCTGAGTTTTTGCCTGTATATACCCTGTTGACCCTGAAAAATGAGGTTACCAAGAGGTTTTTGGTTCACTCGTTCACTTCCTTCAGGATTTCATCCTGACTCTCTAGGTCCTACAAAAGTCAGGAAAGAGTGGTTTTCCAGGCTGTGTCCTTGGCAGATACGTTGGGAGGAAAGTGGCACTAACACTGATACAAAAGAAGCAATAACAGGTATCTTCACTAATATTGATGGAACATTGTGTTCCAAATGCTCAATCTGTTCTGGACTCTGTTGCAAGAACTTGGTATGTATTATCTCATTTAATCCCCACGAGGCTCCTGTGTGGTTGGGATACATGTTCTGTTTTGGCAGATTGGGAAACTGAGGCACAGTCACAACTTACCTAAGGTCACACACCCGGTCATGGTGCATCGGGCTTTGAACCATGTGGTTGGACCCTGAAGCCACTTGGCAGAACTTGCTGGAAGATGTGGTCTTTGTGCCTTCCAGCCTGGTTTGCGATCGCGCTGCCCCAGGAGGGCTTCTATGGGGGCTGTTTACTGGGGAGTCACTCCTCTTCCAATTCATTTTGAGGCAACAGTTGTTCCTGGTTTGTGGTGCTTCAGAGAGAATCTGAGAGGCTCTTACCCTTTGCGGCCTCTAGGCTTCCGTGGGATTGGCCTTTGTTTAACTGGGCCCTGATGTGCTGGCTCAGCTGGGCTCTCAGGCCCACCAAGCCCTCCCTCAGCCTCTCTGAGCCCCAAGCATGGTTTGCTGCCCTCCTCTAATGAGGGGCAGCACCCTCAGGAGCAGGTGGCCCCTGGGCAATCTCACCTCTTTCTCAATAACACCTGCCACTGCAGGCCTTCTCTTCCCAGACTTTGGGTCTGGTGGCCGCACTCAGATCCTGCCCTGGAAGGTTGGAAAACCCACTTGTCTTTGCCAAGCAGGGCCCCCAGCATGGCTCTTGCCCCGGAGAGCTTAGTTATCATGGGTGCGGCATTCCTGCCCCTGGGCTTACATGCACCTGGGGCTTACATTTTGGGGAAGGGAGATTTAAGGGGTATTCTGTCCTCTTATTTTCAAATAGCATTCTCTCTGTACATTATGCTACTTTAAAAACATCTCTCCCTTAATAACAAGAAGAGCAGCAGTGATTTATTGAGTACTTACTATGTGCCAAACTTTACAAATAGCTTCTCATTTTAATCCTCTTAACAGTTTTGAAGGATCAACCTTGATTATTCCATTTTTAGGGCTGCATAAAATGAGTATGGAGAGTAACTTGCTCAAAGCTACAGATTTTAGCTGTATACCTAAGCCAGGATTTGAACCCTGGGCAGTTTGACACCAAAGCTCTTAACCACTATCCCATGTGACTTTCCATTTCTCTCTTTTCCTTCTTTCCCTTTGTCCTGAAGTCTAAAGTTTCACGTGGGTAGGTAGGAACGTGTTCCATTTGTGTGAGAAGGAGAACTATTCTAGTTGCTAGTTTCTCTCTGCCTAAACTATATGCCCCTTATCTCTTAAATCTGGGACCAGGGATAATCCCGCACATTGTATCTTGGACAGAGCATTAAAGAAGTCACTTCTCGTTTCTCTCTCCTTGATGGGAACAGCCCTGTCTTGTGTGAATGTGCATGCACATGTGTATTTGCCTGCTTTTACTTGTTTCTCCTGACAGATAGCTGGTCCTGTGCCCGAGTTTGATTCATTTCTAGAGAAAAACAATCCCAACTTGAAGATAAGAATTCACTCAAGCAAGATTGCAGGGTGAGATAATGTGCAGCTTGAAATGAGTTCATTTTAACTGGTGACTTATTGCACCCAAGAGTTCTCATGTGTAAGAGGTGAGTCTCAGTCTGGGGAGGTGTGCAAGGGAAGCTGGAAAAGCACCAGGACTCTAGGGGGAGCCTAGGACTTCTCAGTGCAAATGCACAGGAGCCCAGACCTGCGACCAGGAGCAGAGAGTGAGGTGAACCTGCTGGTGAGGTCTGGAGGGCCATCAATTCTGTAGTGGGCATTTCCCATGCTTGTGGCCATCTAGCTTCTTTGGATACTCTTCTTAGGTTTGTTTCTGCATTCTGAGTCTTGATTCCCCCAGTGGGGGAGACAGACACCTGCTTTTTCAGCCTCCCTTGCACTTGAGTGGGGGGTGTTACTTAACGACACACATCCAAAACAGATTTTGAGTTTGAAGATGGTGATATGAGGAAGTTGGGGCTGCAGAGGATCAATTTTCAGGGGCAGCAGTGGCTGGGGTCCTGGCAGAGTCAGTGGGGCAGTCTGCATTCTGAGTACTTAGTGGTGGAGGCAGTCGAATCTTTGCAGGAGCAGGCCTGTGGTATGGCTTCAGTGTTATTTTTGACAACAGAATTTCCATGTCTGACTCCTTGACTCTTCTGGAGATTTGTGAGCTACCTGATTGCCTTTAAATTTGTTGAGGTTTGTTTAAAAGTCCAAGATATAGTCTACCTTGGCCTATGTTCCATAGATGCTTGGAAAGAATGTACATTATCCAGTTTCTAGGTGGAGTTCTATAAATATTGATTAGATCATGTGTGTTGATGGTGTGTTTAAATTATATATTTTTGTTGATGTACCATTTAGTTGTTCTATCAATTGTTGAGAGAGGGGTGTTAAAGTCTTCAATGATTATTGTGAATTTGTCTATTTCTCCTTTCAGTTCTGTCTGCTTATTAAAAAATTAATTTTATCTAACACACTCTATATCCACCTGACAAAATGCAATATACCAGAAATATGTTGGCTTTTATAATGGGGCTTTATTAACTTAAAAGTTTACAGTCCTTAGGCTGTGAAAATGTCTAACTCAAGGCATCAACAGGTGATACTTTCTCCCTAAAGACTAGAAACCAGTGAACTTGGGGTTCTCTGTCAAAAAGCAAGGCATGTGGCATTGTCTGCTGATCCTTCTCTTCCAGGTTTCATTGCCTTCAGCTTCTGGCTTTGATAACTTCCTCTCTCGCTCCTCTTTGGCTTTTTTCTCCTCTTATAAAGGTTGCCAGTAAAAGGATTAAGAACCACCCTGAATGAATTGGGTCATGTCTCAATTGAAATAACGTAATCAAAAGGATCCCCTTTTTATAGGTCTACACCCACAGGAATGGATTAAAAGAACATGGTCTTTTCTGGGGTACATACAGATTCAAACTATTGCATCACCAAACATATAGCTCTATCAGTTTTCATTCACATATTTTGCAGCTCCATTGTTTGGTGTATACTGATTTAGTGTTGCTATGTCTTCTTTTGTAGGTTGGTTCTTTTTAGCCTTAACAGCTTCTAGTAATTTTCTTTGTTCTGAAATATAATTTATATGAAATTAATATAGTGACCTTGCTTTCTTTAATCTAAAGTTTGCATGGTATGTATTTTCCATCCTTTTATTTTCAACCTGCTTTTATTATTATATTTGATGTGAGAGAGCATAAAGTTTTGTCATGTCTGTAAATCCATTCTGACAATCTCTGTCTTTTAATCGGTATATTTAGACCATTTACATTTAATGTAATATTCATATTTTAGGGCTAAATCTTCTATTTAATTTTTCATTTTTTGTTTGCTTTTCACTTCTCCATTTTCCTGGCATCTTCTGTTTTTTGGTGTTACATGAACAATTTTTAGAATTGCATTTTGATTTACCTACTATGTTTTGACTCTCTCTTTGATAGCTTTTTTTAGTAGCTGCTCTAGACATATATTCAGAATTTACAACACTATGTATACATATCTACTTGTGTTGGCATTTTGCCAGTTCAAGGGAAGTGTAGAAAACATATCCTTTTATGTCTCTTTACCAGTCCCCAATATTACCTCTACATACCTTTAAAACCAGATCAAATTGTTTCGTATTTTTTGTTTCAGCCATAAAACATAATTTATAAAACTGAAAAGGAGAATAAAAGACTATTGCATTTACCATCCCACCCCCCTTTTTCTCTTACTGTGCTCTTCTTTTCTCATGTTCCAAGATTTCTTATTTTAACATTTTCTTTCTGTTTAGAGAACTTCCTTTGGCAATTTTATAGGAAGGTCTGCTGATGACATAGTCTCTTAGTTTCCTTCATCTGAGAGTGTACTTTTTGCTTGCTGACATATTCTGAGTTGGTATTTCTTTTCTTTCAACACTTGAATAATGTTTTGCCACCTTCTTCTGGGCTAAGTAGTTTCTAATAAGCATCCACTGTAATTTGAATTATTTTTTCCTTATAGGTAAGGTGCTATTTTACCCTCATGGCTTTAAAGATTTTTAAAAATTTGTCTTTAGTCTTTCAGAAGTTTGACTATGATGTGTCTTAGAGTGGATTTCCTTGTGGTACAGAGCCTGCTTGTGGTTTGCTGCTCAGCTTCTCTAATCTGTAGGTTTATGTATTTTGCCAAATTTGAGACGTTTTTACCCATTATTTCCTCAAATATTTTCAACCCCTCCCTCTTTCTCCTCTCCTTTTGGGACTAATGTGAATGTTCAACCTTTTGATCTGATAGGTCCCTGAGGCTCTTTTCATTTTCCCATTCCAGTCTATTTTTTCTCCATTGTTCAGACTGGGCTATTTCTGTTATTCTATCTTCAAGTCCACTGATTTTTTCCTCTGCATCCTCCATTCCATTGTTGAGTCCATCCACTGAATTCTTCATTTTGGCTATTGGAATTTTCTGTTTCAAAATTTCCATTTGGTTTTCCTTTATATTTTATTTGCTGAGACTTTCTACTTCTTTTCTGAAACTTCATATTTTTTCATTTGTTCCAAGTACTGTTGTGATCTTTTGTTGAAAAATTTTTGATAGCTGCTTTAAAATCTGTTAGATAGTTCTAACATTCCTGTCATCTCAGTGTTGACATCTATTGATTACCACCTTTTCATTTAAGTGGAGATTTTTCTTGATTCTCCATATGAAGAGTTATTTTCTTCTTCTTATTTATTTATTTATTTTTTGCATGGGCAGGCACCAGGAATTCTCACTGGCATGGCAGTTGAGAATAATACTCTGGATTTTATTTAAACCTGCTTTAGCTGGCTTTTTCTGATACCACTCTACCAGAGGAGCTGCCTTTTTACTGCCAGGTGGAGGTAGAAGTTCAGGTTCTACCCACCACTGGCCTCCAGAGACACCTGAGGAGGGTAGAGGGTCCTCATTACTGCTGTGTGGAGATGGGACCTCTATTCCTCACTAGGCCTTGACCTGGCTGGGAAGTGTCCCATGACACTCTCCATATGACCTCTACTGACATCACAGTGAAGGGAGGTGGCCTTGTTAGCACTGGGTGGTGGAGAGATCCTAACTTTCCCCCAGACCTCCTCTGATATCACCCCAGTGGGAAGGTAATAGGGCCTTTCATTATTGCTAGGTGGGGGTTGAAGTTTAGGTTCTCCAAGTGGTCTCTGCTGACTTTTTACTGGAGATGAAAGTCCCAGCTCCCTGGTCTGATACCTTCTGGTGAGGAGGGGAGCTGGAAAGCCTGGAGGTTGGAAGTCTTGGTTTCCCATTCAAACACAGTTTTAACTGTGATGTTTGTCTGGAGTGGAGGAGTTATTGTCTAAAGGTTTTCTGTCTTGCTACGCTGCCCCTTTCCTGGTCCTTTGGCTAGAGGAAGCAGGCTTTGGTTGGAACATTTTTTGTTCACAGTTATTGGTGTGCTGGTTTGAAAGGATTTATGTACCCTAGAAATGCCATGTTTTGATCCTAATCAATTTTATGGGAATAACCATTTCTTTTAATCTCTATTAAATAATGCAGGTTGGAAACTTGATCAGGTTATCTCCATGGAGAAGTGACTCACCCAATTGTGGGTATTAACCTTTCATTAGAGGAAGATTTGGGGGTCTAGATTAGTTTACTGGAATCCTTTATAAGAGGAAGCATTTTGGAGAAAGCTTCAGAACAACGGGAGAGCAACAGAGCAGTGTTACAAGAATGACGAGAGCCAGAGCCCATGCAACCAGAGGCCTTTGGAGATGAAGAAAGAATATGTCCCTGGGAGAGCATCATGAAACAAGAAGCTGTGAGAGAAAGCTAGCAGATGCCACCACGTTCACCATGTGCCTTTCCAGTTGAAAGAAAAACCCTAAACGTCATTGGCCTTCTTGAACCAAGGTATATTTCCCTGGATGCCTCAGGTTGGACATTTCTATAGCCTTTTGTTTAGTTGGAACTTTTTCATGGGCTTAGAACTGTGAAGCTGCGACTTATTAAATTCCACCTTTTTAAAAAGCTGTTCTTTTTCTGGTATATCGCATTCCAGCAGCTAGCAAACTAGAACAATTGGTGTTCTGGATTATCACCTTTATCAGCTACAAGTCTTGGATATATGATACAAAAAGAAAATTCAGTAAATTCATCACCATGTTGTGTCTTGAGTCCCAAAGCCCTACCTGGTCTTAGGTGTATAGATGATGTCTATGGTTTTGAGTTGTATTCAGTGGGAGAAAGAACAGAAAGTATGTCTGCTCTCTCTTTCTAGATAGAAATCTTTTTAAAAAAATTTTTTTAGTCATTTTTAAGTTTTTTAAAAAATATGACAAGAAACACAAACATTCTTAACATATGATCATTCTGTTCTACATATATAATCAGTAATTCACAATATCATCACATAGTTGCATATTCATCATCATGATCATTTCTTAGAACATTTGCATCAATTCAGAAAATGAAATAAAAAGACAACAGAAAAAGAAATAAAACAAAAACAGAAAAAAAATTATACATACCGTACCCCTTACCCTTCCCTTTCATTGATCGCTAGCATTTCAAACTAAATTTATTTTAGCATTTGTTCCCCCTATTATTTATTTTTATTCCATATGTTCTATTCATCTGTTGACAAGATAGATAAAAGGAGCATCAGACACAAGGTTTTCATAATCACACAGTCACATTGCAAAAGCTGTATCATTATACAATCATGTTCAGGAAACATGGCTACTGGAATACAGCTCTACATTTTCAGCAGTTCCCTCCAGTCTCTCCATTACATCTTGAATAACAAGGTGATATCTACTTAATAACCTCCAGGATAACCTCTCCACTCTGGAATCTCTCAGCCACTGACACTTTGCCTCATTTCTTTCTTCCCCCTTTTGGTCAAGAAGGTTTTCTCAATCCCTTGATACTGAGTCCCAGCTCATTCTAGGATTCCTGTCCCACGTTGCCAGGAAGGTCCACACCCTTGGGAGTCATGTTCCACCTAGAGAGAGGGAGGGTGGTGAGTTTGCTTGTTGTGTTGGCTTGAGAGAGAGTCCACATCTAGATAGAAATCTTAATGTCCTTTAATAAATTCCCCTTCTGCTGAAACTAGCCGTAGTGGGATCTTTTGTTTGCAATGAAGAACACTGACACACTGTCCCTTAGTGGAATACAGGGACAAAGAAAGCTGTCCCCTGAAGCTGGGCACACTGGTTTTGTCAACAACTCTCCTGAATTGGTAGACTTCTGCTTTGCCTATTTTCCCAGACCACATGGATTGCCTTTTTAAATACAACCAAAAACTTTTTCAGTGCTTTTTCTGTTACAAAAGTAATACTGTTCCTAGTAGAAATACAGATAAATAAAACAGAGAGCATCCTATACCAGACTAGCTATTGCTAATATTTATATACATGGTATGTATAATAAAAATGTGATTATACTTTACTTTTTGTTTAGTAACCCATCTTTTCACTTAGCCAGATACCTTAATAATAAATATAAGTTTTAGATCACCACTTTTTTTAATATGTTCAGTTTTCATTGTATAATATATCCCAGATAAAGCTTTATTTCAGATTTCTTCTTTGAGAAATACTTCATTTATGTAATATTTTTTAAAAGCAGTTTTATGGGGATATGTTCACACATCATATAATCAAGACAAAGCGTACAACCAGTGGTTCTAAGTTTAATCAGAGTTTTGCATTCATCACCACTGTCAATTTTAGAGCATCTTCATTACTCCATAAACAAAGAGCCTATAATCCAGAAAACCCCCTCATTTTGATGCTTAGCATTGGAGTGGTACCTTTGTTCAATTGATGAAAGAATATTAAAATATTACTGCTAACTATAGTCCATAGTTTACATTACTTGTATTTTTTCTCATATATTACCTTGTAATAGTGACATATATTTATTCTAGTTCATGAAAGAACATTCTTGTATTTGTACCATTAACCACAGTCATCATCCACAACAGGGTTCTCCATGTTACACAGTCCCATGCCCATAAACTCTTTTCAAAAAATATTTTTATTTATAAAAATTATTTTATTGAGATATTTCATGCAGATATAGTCCATCCAAACTGAATAATCAATAGCTCACAATATCATCTCATAGTTGTGTTTTCATCACCATGATCATTTTAAGAACATTTACATAATTTCAGGAAAAAAAATGGAAGAAAAAAAAAAACTCATACATCTCATACCCCTTACCCTCCCTCTCATTGACCACTAGCATTTCAGTCTACCCAGTTTTCTTTCCTTATCCCTCCCCATTATTTATTCATTTATTTTCCTTATTTTTTTCACTCATCTATCCATACCTGGGATAAAGGGAGTGTCGGCCACAAGGTTTTCACAGTCACCTGGTCACATTGTAAAAGTTATAAAGTTATAAAATTATCTTCAAGATACAAGGCTACTGGAATACCGCTCAACAGTTTCAGGTATTTCCCTCCAATACCTGAAGGTTATTCTTACACATTATAAAGATATCACAAATAGCTCAGTATCTCACAATTTAGAAATAACAGTTACAACTCCTAAATATATATGACTGCTTAAGAGTTTACAATCTAGGACGCTTTACAATAGGTGCCTATCTGATAACCCATGCTCTCAACTTCAATTCTGAGTTTGTGTATTATAATTAGTCCATATGAGTAAGGCATGATAATATTTGTCTTTTTGTTTCTAACATTGCATTCAACATACTATCCCTCAAGTTTCATTCACCTGGTTACATGCCTCACAACCTCATTCCTTCTTGCAGCGTCACAGTAGTCCATTGTAGGTATACACCACAGTTCCCACTTCCTTCCCTCAGTGGTTGTACTCTTAGACCGTCTCCGTTCATTGGGAATCAGGAACACGGAGGCCATAAACCCTATAAACATAAACATGCCCATTCATGTCTCCACCCTCAGTTTCTCCAGGTATATACCTAGCAACGGGGTTTCAGGATCATATGAAAATCACACCCCTAGCCTCCCATGGACCCACCACACTGCCCTCCAGAGGAGCTTCACCTTTCAGCTTCCCACCAACAGTGAATAGATACATCACTTTCTCCACATTCTCTCCAGCACTTGTTACTCTCTGTTCATTTTTAAACAGTTTTATTTGCACATTATACAATCCAACCTAGGAAAAAAAAATTCAGTGGTTCCTGGTATAATCACATAGCCATGCCTTCGTCACCACAATCTATATGAAGACATTTCCTTTTCTTCCTGTACTCCCCCCCCCCCTGCTTGTTGACATTTAGTTTTGGCATAATGTCTTTGCTACATTTGGTGGAAGCATGTTACAATGTTACTGTTGACTATAGACCTAACTCGCATTGATTATATTTTTTCACCCCCGCATCCCATTCCATTTTCAAGATCTTGCAATGTTGACATTCATTTGTTCTCTCTCATGCAAAAACATTTTTATATTTGTACATTTAATTACCATGATTGTCCACTCTAGGCATTCCTAAGTTATAGCAGCTCAGTCTTTATCCTCTATCTGTCCTTCTGGTTTCATACATGCCCCCAGCCCTCCTCCCTCAACCTTCTCACACTCAGCTTCATTTAGTACTTATTTTATGGTGCTACCATCAGATAGTATTGTGCTATCCATTTCTGAATTTTTACAATCAGTCCTGTTGTACATTCTGTACTCCTTCAGCACCAAAAGCCCTATCTCTATCCTCTTTCTATCTCCTGATAACCTGTGTTCTTAACTTTAACTCTAAAAGTTCACTCATTAATGTTAGTTCATTAGTGAGACCGTACATTACTTGTCCTTTTGTTTCTGGCTAATTTCCTCAGCATAATGTCCTCCAGGTCCATCCTCACTGCTGCATGTGACATGACTTTACTCTGCTTTACAGCTGTGTAGTATTCCACTGTACGTACCACAGCTTGTTTAGCCACTCTGTTCATGAATATCTGGGCTGTTTCCATCTCTTGGCAATCGTAAATAATGCTGCTATAAACTTTAGTGTGCAAATGTTCGTTGAGATCACCATTTTTTAATGGCTACATAATGTTCTACTGAAGGGCATACGTGTTCCCTATTTTGGGACATGTCGATTATTTCCATTGTAAACAGAGAGCTGCATGGAACATCTTTGCTGATAATCATTATACATTTTTCTGATTATCTTAACCCCCTAGGAATGGAATTGCAGAGTTGTAGGGGATGCATATTTCTAAAAACTTTTGATACATATCATTGCTCCTCATCCAGCTTTTTACCCCAGTCAGATTTCTTGACTCTCCTGCCAATTCCAAGTGACCGCATTCACATAGTACTAGGGGAATCCCACCTCTAAGCTCCTTCTCTCTGCCCACAAGTGCTAGCCACATGTGCGGCAGGATGACATGATGAATTAATGCATGTGTTGCCACCTCTTCATATTCCACTTGATTGCATCCTGAGGACCTTTCCACATTCCAGGCATGGTAAAACTTCAGAACAGATGGGCAGACACTGGGAATCGAACCCGGGTCCTCTGGCATTCCAAGCAAGCGTTCTTGACTGCTGAGCCACTGTGGCCCGCCCGGTGGCAAATGTTTTATTTTCAAGATCGAGTACTAAGGGTCCAGATATAAGACAGAAAGCTTCGAGAAGTAGATATGATCAGCCAGTTCCTTCTCCCACCACTGACTTCTAATCTGGACTGGGCAAAAACTCTCTGAGCTGGGAAAGAAGAGCGATGGAGGTGTATTAAGACAGTTTGACATGAGCATGAGTGACCCTACCTCTTTCCTCCCTGTACTCCAGCAAGATGAATCTTGGCTCACAGGGTATGATAGGATCTGTCTTGAAGTCAAAAGGATCTGTGTCAAGCTTCCAAGGGTGCAGAGTGGGAAATCATCAAGCCTCAATAAGTTTTCTATTCATCATAGAGAGGCTGTCATAAGTAGCAATGACATGTGGTGTGTCTAATGTAGAGAAGGGGGTGTAGACAAAGCCTTCCAATTTTCCCAAGGCCTCATAGTGCTGAGGGTTGGGCATCCAAATGGAGCTGTGACCTCAAGTTGGTGAACAGTGCGAGGAGGAAGAAGAAACGGAAAGGACAGAGAGGGGAGAGGGGAGAGAGAGAGGAAGGTAGTAAATACAAATGAAAGCTGGGAGGCATGCAAGCAGCCCCATGCCTGGATGTGTGTGCACCCCACGGCAGAGGATGAAGGGTGGGCCATGCTTCTAGGCATCTGATGAGGACAGCACGAGACATGTTCTAGAATTTGGCAGGATACATTTGAAACCAGAGATCAGCCAGGTGCAAGCCAGATGCAGACAGAGAGGTAGCTTCTTCATCTCACTGTACAACAGGGGTGACATTCCCATCACATAGAACATACGTCACACCCCCAATGTCCCACCTCCCCACCCACACATAGTGAGCTAAAATGATAAGAAAGAAAATACCAATTTGGACTTAGTCTACTAAGAAGTAGCTAGGTTAATTATCCTGCACTGATCAGAATAGGGATTGCAGACAGAAAGGATATTCAATAAGAGTGAAAGGGAGAAAAGTAAAAGTTTTACAGTACTGAGGTCAGGTAACTGTGAACATTCTTATTAGCTATGCTTCTCTAAACTACTATGGCTTCAGAAAACATGGTTTTTCCAGAATTGAACCTTTGCCTATCTCCTAATGAAACCTCATTTTACTTGTGTCTGTGTTATACACGTGCAGTGGTTATCACACTTTTTAAAGTCCCATTTTGCTTAAATGAAAAATTTCAAGAATCACCAATATTATGTAAAGCAAGTAAAAGGCAGTTGGTGGGTGGGGAGGAGGCTCTCCACCAACCTTCTGGAGTTCATGATGGGGCTTCGTGGAACTCCTGGGGGTCAGCTGATCCAGGGCTGCCACTGATGGCCAACGGGTCCCTTGAGGGTTGAAATCTAGTTCATGTTTTGCTCATAAAGGTCTGGCACAGAACTCTGCCCATCTGGGAAAAGGATGTCCTTTTATTTGCACATAGGTGTATTCTGCTTTAAACCATGTGCTCACAGAACAGCATTCACCCAGGGGAGATTTTTTTTCAAATTCACCCACCCAGACGGGGAACCCTTTGTACCCAGGATACACAAAGACAGGGAATGGTCCTGCTCGAATGTACCTTGGAAACCTCTGGCAAATCTGTAAATGTTTACCAGTACCTAGAATTTGGCTTCCTATTCTGAGTCTCCAGTTTGCTGCTAAATTTCAAAACAAGTTTAGTATGTTTCCTTGTCCCAGGTTTAGAACATGACTTCTTGAACATGGGCAAGGGACCAACAGCCTGTTGGAAGGGCAGTGGGGAATGACTGATACCATCACTAAACCGTGGAGAAATGGCCCAGGTAGGACTTCCTGTGGGCAGACTCTCCTGTTGTGATTTTCAGGGGGAATATGAGGATAACTCTGAATATCAGAATGAGGAGACCAAGGGATCATCGACTTCATGAAACACGCTATTTGACAGTAAGGGAATGGAGATCCTGAGAAATTACGGGTTGTGCTCAAGGCCACAAGACTCTAGCCAGTTGTGCCAGGCCATGAACTTAGGGTTTCCTGGCTGTGATTCCAATGCCTGGCAGTTGGCTGTGTGATGTTGGGACCATATTGCCAAAGAGATGATGGAGTCTTCCTCACTGGCCTCCTTTTCCCAGTGACATATCGATCTCATAGAGATGCTGGAGCATGGTTCTTCCTCTAGGGAAGGAATCTCACCTGGTGAGTCTAGGAATGTGCTGTCATATGATGTCAATGAAGGGGGCGGGCTCTACCTCAATAGTTTCTGGACCTAAAAGGCTTCCCAATCTCTCCGGAGCTGAGTCAGCCATGGGAGTCATGCCTCACTTCCTGGGCTGTCACCCAGATACCCCAAACAACAATAATGATAACAACAGTAATGAGGGCGAGCACTCGCATCATCTTGTTTGGTCCAGGGCATGCACCTTTGATCTGGGATGCTCCAAGCATGTTACCTACATGATCCAGTGGCTAGTGTCATTATCTCCCTTTTACAGATGGAGAAAATGAGGCCCAAGAAGTTTAAATCAGAAGCTCGAGGTCAGGCGGGGCATCATTAGTGGGGACATGTGAGGAACTCAGGTTGTTAGCTCTGAAATAAAATCTCCAGGCACTTAACAGGCTTTTGATTGGCAATGACTGCTCTTTATGAGGCCTGTATATTTTTATAAACCCTGCCATAAAAGTGAATACCGATCATTAGACTTCATTTCGAGCATGTCTTTCGTAATCTCTATACACTGTGAGAATGGGGCAGACCCTCCCCTGCTCGGAGTAGCTGGATCTCCAGTTCTCTTAATACTCAGGTGGGCCTCTGATGGTTCATGGAGGTAGCCTAACCTCCCGGGCTGTCCTTGTTTGCTAGGGCTGCTGCAAGAAATACCGCAGACTAGTTGGCTGAAACAACAGATATTTACTGTCTGACAGTTTTGGAGGTTAGCAGTCTAAAATCAAGCCATCAGTAGGATCATGCTTTCTCAGAAGTTTGCAGTGTTCTCGTGGTGACGTGCTGGCAATCTGTAACTCAGTCTGTACCCCCATCACATGGCTATGAGTCTCCTCTCTTCCCCTCTCTGTGTTCAAATTCCCTCTGCTTACTGGCATTCCAGTCTTAAGGCTCACCCAGATTCCATTTTGTCTCATCTTAACTGATAGATCTTTGAAGGTCCTATTTACAAATGAGTTCACATCCAAAGGATTCTGGGCTGGGATGTGAACATGTCTTTTGGGGGATATGAGCAAATCCATAACATCTACCAAGACTCAAAGCTGGCATTATATAACAGAAGGGACATTGGTCAGAGTCTCAGGGGATCTCAAATTGAACCATAACTTGGCCTAGCTGTGCCACCTTAGGGAATTCTAAGGGAAGGAGTCTCTGGGCCTCTTCCACATCTTCAACTTTGAAGTGGGGAATTTGCATTCAATCACTGGCGTTATTATTATTTTATTTTTTTCGATGGGCAGGCACTGGGAATTGAACCCGGTCTCCGCCACAGCAGGTGAGACACCGCCCGTGGCGATATGTTTTTAAAATGTATTCATGGTTTTGTAAAAATTCATCTTACTGCAAGGTTTTAGCCAAAATTTAGTGAATCTGCTTTATTCCACGTCTGAGAATAGACCATATAATTTTAATTGTTTCTATGCTATCTTTTCTCCCCCAAGATTTTCAAACTTTTTCAGACAACATGGAGTAAGTCAGAGTTCATTGATGGAAAAACACACTACTCTTGGTATTTCGAGCAGAAAGTGATTCAATTCAGGGAATTAGGAGATAGAGAACTGTTGTAAGGGCTGGAGGAGTGGAAGTCGGAGGGTGACCCTGCATTCCTTCGAAGTCATACCACTGTAACTGAGACCCAGAGATCGGGAAGCTGCCAGCTCTACAGCTTTGACTACCCATGTCAATGGTGGTGGGACACTGGAATGAGGAGCCCGGCTGCTGATATGCCTCTAAATACCCATGTCTCTGTTATATTGCTGCTTCAAACAAGGGCATTGTTGGGGAAACCTAATTTGCTTCCAGAACCATGCCTTCACAGATGTCTGGGAAATGTTGTGCTTTTGGTCCTAGATCTTGCAGTACAGGGAATAGGAAATTAGTTCCAACAAGCACATCTACACTTTGTTCAAATGCCATTTTACGTGATAGATTAGTCAGGATAGGTTCTGCTATGCAGCAGTAATAAACACCCCTAAAACTTCAATGATTCAATAAAATAAATGTCGATTTCTCACTCACTAAGTATCAGGTGCAGGGAATAGGAGAAGGAGCTTCAGGAAATTTCTCTACCTCCTTTCTTTGCCAAGCGCTTGAGCTGTTAGGGAACCTGGGACATCTACATCTTAACTCAATTTCATTGGGGGTCACAGATATCTCTTTAAGGCTGAGCTCACACTTGGAAGATAAACTCAGAACGGTTTGTCTGTCTAACCTGTAGTGAATAGAAGTGAGGCCAAAGTGGAACGTTTGACTCTTCTTCCCCAGCCTGAGGCCAGCAGCTCTGACCTGGATGCTAAAGATCAATTTCACATCCTGACTGCCACATACTTACTGGTTAAAGGATCCTAGGCAGTTTGCTCTGAGCCTTGATTTCTTGTTATATAAAGTGGTCATTATAATACTTCCCCCATATGCTTCAGGGGAAGAATGAAAGAGATAATGGTTGGGAAAACACCAAGACATTTTGCTTAGTCTACAAACTATGCAACATTAGACACACAATTTGGAAAATATACCTCTCATCAGTTAAAAACCCCCCACTATTTTCTGTTCTGTGTGGAATCTTCACCTGAATGAATGTATGATTTTCTATTTTAATGGGGTTTATTCTGCTTCCTTGTCATACACTTGCAAAGACTTTTTGCCATCTCGGAGACTTGGGATGTCTCTGCCCCCTTCTCCTCTGTCAATTTCATTCATTCATTCATTCATTCATTTATTCCTTCATGCATTGTAGGAATGGCAGTTGGTACTGGGGAATCAGTGGGGAATAATACAAGGATAACTCCTGATCTCCTGGCACTTACATTCTGGAGGGCAAAGCAGTAAAGAAATGCAAGTAGACAAAAGTGTGCAAGTTAACAAATAACAACATAAGCTAATGGAGATTGTGGTAAGTACTATGAAGGCTCGCCAATAGGTTGATGGGGTACAGGGTGCCTGAGGTGGGTACCATTGCAGATATCATGGAAGATCTGGCCCAAGAACCAATATTTGGGATGAGACCCGATTGACTAGAAGGAACCTGATATGTGCAGGTCTGGGGCAGTGGATGCCTGGCAGAAGGACTGCAGGTGTGAAGGTGCTGAGGTGGGAATGAGCCAGAGTGTTTGAGGATCACAAAAAGTCAGTGTGGCTGCAGTGTAGGAAGGCATGGGAGAGTGCTAGAAGATGAGGTCGAGGAGAAGGCCAGGTTCCAGATCTTGTCAGGCTTAAAGGCCAAAGCAAGGACCAAAGAGGATTGCTTAGGGGATGGTTGGGTGAGGTTGGGCAAGGTGGGGCGGGGCATCCTGGTGCCTGAGATTTCTGCCTTCTCTGTGGGCTGTGATCAAACTCAACAGTGAGAGAAGCACTATCAAGGACCTATAAGTACAACTGTGTGATCTTGGGTAAGTTACTTAGTGTTTTTGCACCTATGTTGGGAGGGTTAAATGAGAAAATACGTGCTAGGCTCATGGCAGATGATCAGTGGATCTAAGCTCCCATTTCTCCTTTCTACTGACTGTAGTCTATCTGTAAAATAAAGTGTTTGGGGCAGGGGGTAAAAAAAAAATGTTTGGACAAGCTCTTTCTCTGAAGTTGCTGCAAAGCTCAAAGAAGTGAGGAAGATGCCTCTGGGGGGGAAAGCTCTGGAGTCTTCATTCTGATTTATACTTGGGCCATCCCAGATAGTATTTGGTTTGGGACAAAAATGTGTTCTGCTGCTAAAACGATTTCTGAGATACTCTGGACTGGGTGATCCTTGAATATCTTCCCACTGATGTACTATGATTCTGAGAGATAGTAATGCTTGTGAAGGCAAATTTAAAAGTAAGAACACACTATACAAATGGGAAGCTGTATTATCATCATGCTCATTTTTCACTGTGATCTTAACTTGAATTTTAATCAGAACGGGGGAAGTATCAGCTTCAATAACCCTTCCAACAGCTCCTCCAAATAATTAAAAAGTCCATTTATATGGTTTATGTATAAGGCAAGAAACTCCTTTCTTTTCCTTTCATTCCTTTTGCAATTCAACTCAACATATATTTATTGATGTACTGTGTCTAACACAGTGATGGAGTCTTCTCTCCCTAAGTCTCTCGTCTCTCTGTCTTCATCTGTTTCTGCTTCACAGGGGAAAAAAAAATTTATCAAGACCTGATGTTTCAGTAGGATTTATAAATGTTTTACCATTTATATAGTCTCAAAACATGCATCAAGTACTAATTTGCCAGTGAATACCTAAATAAATAGTAAAAGTATAAAAGCAGGTACGCTAATGATGAACACCAGTTTACAAACAAGCTTAAAATGAATCAACATCCAGAAACCATTAGGGAGTCAATAATGAATGGATGAATACTGTTGAATGAATGAATGACTAGTTCTCTCTGGAGACAGTGAGGAGGTAAACGATTAAGGAGGTTTACAAAGACTTAAAAGTTAATGCTTTAATTTCTAAGGCTGAGTGTTTGTTCCATGAGTGCTTGTAACATTACATACTTCTGTATGTTTGAAACGTCATAATTTAAAAACTCAGCCTGAGTCCTGATGTCTGCTTTCAAGATGCTTGCTGGCTAGAGTTAGGATTGATAATACTAGCCAATATTTAGCCCTAGCATTTTTTGGTTTTGTGCCTTGGGCAAGCTTCTCACCTTCTCTCAGATAGTGTCCTCATCATAAAATAGGGACGAACAATTTCTACCTCACACAGTCCCTATGAAGGTTGAAGGAGAAAATCAGTATATTTTCTGATATGTAAGCAGTGAGTGTCTGGACTATAATAATAACAATGTTCAAAGTCACATTGTACACACACTGTCCCAGATCTGCCCAGCAGCCCAAGGAAGAAGGTATTATCACCACCATTTTCAGATGAGAAAGCAGACTCAGACAGGTCATATGGAAAATGGGATTCTTGGGATTAGAACCAAAACACTACTCTTTCTCTTAACCAGACTGAGCACTAGGGGAGTTGTAAAATGGAATTTACCTATCACTCTAGTTCCCCCTCTTTTGCCTCTTCTCTATCCTCTAGACATCCAGGACCAGAGAGATATTACAGTATTGAGATCTGTAAAATCAATACTGCAGGGTTCTTTGTGCACGCTTGGTATTGCCCAATTCAGCTCTGTGGCCAGTCCATGCGCCTCATGACTTTCTATTGCCAGAAGGGAGCTATGCTTGCCCTCAAACCCTGCCCACAAATGCTGCCTGCCATTCCCAGAATGCCCGTGGGCAGTCAGAGGTGGACAACAGCCAGGCGTGGTCCGAGCTTGGCAGCCATCTTGCTTGGTGTTAACAAAGACTAATTAAGTCATCTTATAAAGCTTAGAGGTTATAGTTCCAAGCAAGTTGAATGAATGCCAAAGATACTTTGGTTTCATTCCATCTGTACCTTTCACATTTCTTTTCTCAAAGCTCCGTGTTGGGGAAAAATACTCATTCTGGTATAAGAAAACTTGGGTTTGAATTTGTCTCCTTCATTTATGCCTGTGTAATCTTGGGAAAGTAACTTAACCCCCCAGAGCTGCTGTTTCCTCATCTTTAAGATGGTGATAATAATCTCTCCTCACCTCAGGGATGTTGAGCTGCTCAAATGATATAACGAATTGAAAGCTTTTTGTAGGAGCTGTTATTATGAGTCCAGATAGTGTTCTACAGACAAAGAGGTAGAAACTAGAAAAGGAGGAATCTAAGGGTTGGACTCATCCCATTTCTTACAAACTACCCCCACCCCCATACCCCGACTCTCCTGTTGGCTCAAGTCACCTCAGTTTGAACAAAGCAGATTGATGGCCTTGAACCCTGTAACTTACCAGCAAATAATGTCATCTTAGGGCTGAAGTTGTGGTGAGTGAGGGAAAGGGGAAGATAGGTGGTATTACAAAGTGATGTTTTAAGAAAACCCAGGGCAGTGTCATATAGTGGAACAGGTACAGATATGGACATCTAGTGGTAGTGGCGTGAATTTTGGTGAGCTGCTTAACCTCTCTGAGCCTCATTTCACCCATTTGTAAATCTGGGACCATAATACCTAGCTTATAGGTTTGTTATAAGGATCAACTGAGATGGTTCATGGAGAAATGCAACACAGGCTTGATAGGAGGTAAGCATTCAATAAATGGCAGCCATAAATAACTAGTAACTAGTTTTCACTGCTCTTTGTGAAAACAGACCCACCAACATGCTCTTTGGAGCCAATTCTGCCTACTTTTTTTTCAATGCTTCTCAGGATGTTCATCTGATCCAGTATACAAGTCTCAGGGGTGAAGCGCCCAGTTATGGAATTTGCACAAAGAGTGCCTTGCTGGGGCTTTTACTAAGGGCTGTGATTTTGGCCCTTTAATTGATGCCTCAGAGAAGGGCTGGTAGAAGTGAGCATGTTCTGAAATGTCTGGCATTTGACAACATATGGATCTGCACTCAGAATATTCACTTAGTTCAAGAAATAATTGATGCTACATACAGAAAAGCAGAGACTGGGGTAAAATAAGGAACAAGGCATGGCTCCTGCCCTCACAAATCGTATAAGTAAATTCAGTAGGATAAGGGCTCCAGTTGGGTAAATGAGGGCTGAGCTCACATGTCCTTCGCAAGGTGGGAAGACAACAGGACCTGCATGCCAGGAGACCTGTGGTTTTCAGTCCAGGCTCTGTAACTTGTATGGCATTGGGCAGGTCTCTTCCGACGTCTGGGCTTCTGTTTCCCCACCTGGAAATGGATGTGGGGAGACTTGCACCTGTTATTGTACTCTTTAGGCTCTTTAAACACTCACATTCTGTGTGTGTGTGTGTGTGTGTGTGTGAGAGAGAGAGAGAGAGAGAGAGAGAGAGAGAGACAGAGAGGAGCTCCAGAGCTGTGAGAACAATGAGCATTCTGGTTCAAAATGTGAATCAGATAATTTAAAAAAAGGAAGTGCTTAAATGGGATGTTTGTTTTTATTTTTTGTCCTTCTTTGAGAAAGTATAATTCATCTTGGTTTGGCCAACATGGAGACTTCCAGAGGAAATGCTCACTGCCCAGAGTAGTGATTAAAATGACCATAAAAATCCAAAAGGAGAATATATTTTCCTTAAACTACCTTTGGCACAAATGGATGAAATATTACTATGGATGGAGAATGGGGTGACCTCTCCATGTTAATTCTGGTCCTGATCTACATGGCTTCTCCAAAAGGGAAGCTTTTTCTCATGAATGTTCCATTTTCAGCAGGTATATTTGTGAAGGAACTGCATCTGTAATATCATTTGGTCTTTGCCACAACACTGGTGGGTGGGTGGTAAACGGATGATGACTGGTAAGAGATGGCAGAGCACCCAGGAGCAAAGTAGGAGTGGGAAGACTTTATTATCCCTAGGTAGGTGAACTCAATGGCTGTTGGGGCCAGTGAATAGGGCTAGTTCACTGGAACTGTGGCTATAGCTGGGGGACACAGATACTGGCTATAGCAGAGAGGGGCTGGGGGAAATAAAGGGATTACATTTCTTTCCTTCAATCTCCAGCTGATGCCTTCCATTGACCGGTAACTAGAAGCCAGAGGGCAAAAGAGATAGGTGATGCAGTCCACAGAGGTCAGCCCTTTGAGACCCAGAGCAGAGCATGAAAAGTCAAAGGACAGACACTGAGGGACAAAAGGAGAATGGGCCACATGGGGCAAGATCAAGAGTTCAGTTTTGAATATGGTGACTTTGGTGAATCATAAGTGGGATTGTTGGGTAGGAAGTTGGATATATGAGTGTTGTTCAGAAGAGTGGACTAGCCCGGAGATGTAGATTTGGGGGTCACCACTCGTGAGATAGTTTAGGTTGAAAAACATGTATAGGGGATATAAGGGAGCTCACATAATTGGTGGGAGAGCAAAAGGTACAGACTCTAACCTGAGCATCTGGGAAGGACTCCCTGACCACATTGCCTTGGCCACCTTCAGAAACCTGTCCCATCAGGAAGCTGCTGCCCACTCCAGAATCACATTCTTTGCTGGGATCTAAATCAGCAGAATAGAAGCCCCATGGCCCACCTCTTTCCCCCATGTAACTCAGTTCCAAAGCAACTCTTTACACAATGGATGAAACCTAAATCACATGCCTGAAGTTTAGCAGAAAGGAAGAGTGGGATGGAGGTATTTTTTTTTCCAATTCTTTATTTGGAAGCAAGACTTTCATTGTGGAGAACCATCAAAATGAGAGATATTCACCAGCTGGGAACATGGTAAATTTTCAGATAGCAGAAGATGCAATGGTGGTGAGGCCAGCCATCAAAGATCAGATGGGACAATTGTATGTTTCCATGAATGCCACAGACCAGACACCATTCCAAATTTTGGCTGACTTGGAAGTAGACATTATATTTAGTACAATGGGCCATGTTGAAGCTCTGCCCATATTCCCTTGGATCTGTTTATTGCCATTTTTGTGTGCCCTTTGGCTTTCATGTTCTTTCACTGCCAATAGCTAGGAACTGAGGCTCTTTTTCAGAGAACTACTGACCATGGACTCCTGTGGCCCACTTTGCCTGCATCCACACATGTCCCTCAGCTGTCCTATGAAATCCCAGCTCCCTTGATTCCATGCAGGAAAACTCTGAGGGCTCAGGATGAAGCTGTGCTCTGTGGGACTTTGCTTGCTAGTGCACCCTTACTTGTTCCCCTCCTCTTCCTTGCCTTGTTCCTCTCATTCCCTTACTCATTTTTTCCTGGGAACACTTCCCTGTGAAACCAGGTCCACACAAATCCTCACCTCAGGTTCTGCTTCTGGGACACCCAACTTGACACTTTCAGTCTAAGGTTACCAAATTTGGACACTGCAGGTCTGCGATGTGTAAAATTTATCACTACCTGCTACATGTTTATTGAGTACTTCACATGTATTAAGTCCTAATCCAGAATGTGGGGACTTCATGGTAATCAAGATCATGTCCCAGTACTCAAGGACCTCACTGATAAGTGAAGCAGAGGGAAAGCACAGAAGCCATTAGAGTTCAGGATAATAAATGGTACTTTAGAAAGAAATACATGATGGACACTGCTTGGGCCCCTAATTCAGGCCCGGGGAGCTAGGAAAGGGAACGTGAAATGCCCCACTCTTTGTCTTGGGTCTACCGAAAGGAATTTGCAAAGCAGAATCAATGCCAAGAGGCCCTTCAGATTCTCATAGCCTTGGAACCCAGGGAACCAGGTTCCCATGGAGCAGGTGTTTAATAGTGTACACCTGCCTTTCTCTCCCACAGGCGCAGGCAAAGTCACGGTGGACCCAAGTGGTGAGGTGGGTAGAGGAGTACCCATACTCAACGTGGCAGTGGAGGAGAAACCTGAGTTCTGTGACCTGCCCTCTCCATGACGATGAGGTAGGTGTGGACCAGCCTCTCCCCAGTACAAATATACTTCCTCCATTCATGGAAGGGGCTGTAAAGGACTAACATTTGTGGAGTATCGATTACATATGGGGTACTGAGGTAGGCCTTTTGTGAATGTTCCCTCCTCTAATCCTTTGTTGATTAACTCATGAAAATAAACAACTCCAGAGTCAATTGTCTCTGGAGGGTGTAGGCAGACCTGGCTCTAGGAGACCTGATGACGCCAACAAAGTTGGACTTCGAAGCCTCCCTTCCTTTCTGATTCTTGTGAGACCCACTCCACCCTATGGGCCAAGCACCCAGATATTTCTCCTTTCAGGAGGAAAGAAAATGTCTAATGAATTTATCCACTGAGAGCAGTAGGAATTGTGCTTCCCCTCCCAGGAGAATTTGTGTTTTCGAAGTCAGCCAGGGAGTGGGTGGTGCTGAAGCCAAAGGAGTGAATCACTAATAGTGGAATCCCAGGCATTCAGAGAGGTCATATTTCTGAGGTGGGCTACTTCCTGAGATTGCTGGCATTATACAAAGGTTGCAGCCACCTACTGTCCCCCATGTAGGGGGTTGTCCTTTGGGTGTGGTCGTAGAGGCTAGGGAGAGGCCTCTCCAGGCTGAAGCTAGGGTTGTCTGATTTTTAAGACCAAGTATGTTCCTTCACATGAGAAGTGGCTTAAAAATCCACCTAGCCTCCCTGAGTGTGGGGAGGAGTTCTTACTCTTCTATCTGAAACTGGGTTCCTTTCACTTGGAACACGGTGTGGTCATTGTGCAACGTCCCTGCTGGCAGAGGTGTTTGGGCTCCTTGTTTTCAGGTCTGTGCTATTTCCAAGAAGAAGCTGTGGCCTTTGAGTATAACTGGGCCACTGAATAGGTGCCCTAGTGCCAAATGAGGGAGCCAAGAATAGGGAGAGAAGAGGAAAGTCCTGACTTTTACACGAAGATGAGAAAGCCGCCCCCACACCAGCCAGATGGCAGCAGCCCTGGGGTTAGTGTGGGGTCAAAGCTGGGTTGAAGCAGCAAGGGGCCAGGCCAGGCCAAGCTGGAGAGAAAGGCAAAGTCTCCAGCAGCCTGATAGAAGGATATGAGTAAAGCTCTTGTCAATAGCTGAAGGCCTTGGTAGAGAATGCCCTCACAACCAGCACCCCAGGGATTTATAAAAGCCATACTGGAGAGAAGGGCTTTTCCCATTACACTAGTAACTGCATTGTCAGCAATAATACCATCTACCATTGATTGAGCATTTACTCGAAAACTATTTATTTAATTCCTTACCAAGTCCTGTTCATTCATTCAATGCATATTTACTGTGTTCCTACTATGAGTCTATTCTAGGCCCTGAAGGGACATGACAGACAAATCCCTTGTCCTTGTGGTAGGACCACTACCTGCAGTTAGTAATACACAGCCCTCTGGGGACCACACACACACAGGGTGCCTTTTGAATGGAGTGCCCTGGAGTAGAACAGCCTGACAGTCCCTCTTTATGGAGCGCCCATCTCAGTGGAGGTGAGATGATACCAGTGAGATAAGTGTTACTATTCCCATACTACAGTCTGGAAAAGGAGACTCAGAAGGGTTAAGTAACTTGCTCAGAGCTATTTACACAAAAATGACTGTGCAGGGATCCAAATCAAGAGTGCATCTGATCTAAATCCCTTTGCTCTTCACCTGTGCCTTGTACCTGCCATACTCTCACAGGTGGGTGCAGGAAAGAGGGATAGACAGGTTGGCAAAGTCAGAGCTGGTTGGCTGGTCTAGTAAAAGGTATCATGTCCTCAATGGGTGGCCTGGAACAGGGTCGGAGTAACAGGGAATCCCTCTGGGAGGTCAATTTAACTATATGGAAGCTCGGTGATAACAGATGCCTCCATGGAGAGCTGGCGAGGATCAGCTTTTCATCCACTTTGTGCAGAGAGATCTATCCCAGGGCTGTCCTCAATTGATTTGAAGAGGCAGAGTCAGCTATTTCTTCATTCATTCATTTTTATCATTTATTAAATGCCCTGGTTGTGTTTGGGGGCAGAGAAGTAGTTCCAGGCACCTGAAAGTTTTCAAAGCTAAGCTTCCAAACTCCTTTGGTTCAGAACAGAACAAAAAGAGTTGTCAGGTGCCCTTGGGTCGGTTTCCTGAATAGAGTGGGTATGTGCAGCGAGGACAGAGCTGGTGCTTCTCTGGAGAGCTTGATGTGCTCCAGTTGGATCTAATTTTCATTGCAATTTCATTGAGGTTCATCTTCGGGCCAGACATAGTACTACCCCCAAGCATGAAAGGGAGAGAGTCGTTTCTAAGTTCTTCTGCTTTCTGTCCAAGCTTCCATCTTGAGGAAGGAAGAAAGTGGTGTTTGGTTGTTCTTCCCCTGCTCTTCGGCCATGTCTCCCTTCTCTCACCCCCAGATGCACCTGTCCATGTATTAGCTTCTGGGAACTTGACAGGACTGCCAGAGAGCAAATGCCAGCCCCTTGGAGTGGCAGTCTTTGAGACTTTGAGAAGGAAGAGAGAGTCTGAGGGGCATCTCTCTATGTAGGACAGAACCAAAATAAACACATGAAAATCCCTTGGAAGGCTGATATTAAAGTCTGGTTGCACAATGTCCATTCTTCTTCCATGGGTTGGGTCTCTCCTCCCATCTTCATTGACACCAGGTGCTCAGGGCAGGGGTGAGAGAAAGGAGTGCTTGGCTGAAGTGGTCATAGCTACTTGCAGGAAGACAATTAACCCAAATAAGGACCTCGTCACATCTATCCTGGGACCTTTGTGATCCTTCTACTTCAGCTTATGTGGATGCTGGGGCTGTTCTCCCAGTTCCTCCAGAGTTCCCGAAAGAGTCTTTACCTTTGTGCGTGTAACAGGGGAAGGAAGTTAGAATTAGGGTGGGTGGATTAAGCAGTGGGAATGCTAATTTCTTCCTCTTTTTTTTTTTTTCAGATTCGGGGATTTTGGTGTAGGGATGGATGAGATCAGGAGTTGGAAGAATTCCTTCCCTCCCTCCTCCCCATGACCGGAGGTCCCAATTCCCACCTATCAGTTCTTTAGATGGACACTTTGATTACTGTTAAAGTAAATCCTTTAAACTGCTATTTGTCATTAGTTCCTTGGAGAAAATGAGAGAGCTGAGATATTAGTAAGAGAATGTTATTACCCAGAAACTTATTTGGGTGCTGGAGACGGACAGAGGGGGAATATCATGGGGAAGCTTGTTTTGCTAAAAGCAAACTTCATCTTCCTCTCAATTTGGCGTAAGGCTGGTGTTGCCTCAGCGGCCTCTTTTTGGAAAAGTCATCTTCATGCCAGTTTGGGCCAGGGATGGCAAATGCTGGGCGTAGTTGCTGCCACCCACTGCTTACAGCAGATATCATTTTTGCTGCTGAGTGTGATCGAAGCCTCAGCTCCCTCTCCGCGCAGCATTGTCTGTGGCCATCATCAATCAGAGTTGACTTTTGAGATGAAGCCCATTCCCTCTTCCTGTTTTGACCTTTTGCTATGAAGCCCCTAGAGTTGCTGATTCCTGAGATGTCCCGTCTTATTGTTGTGACTTCCGCAGAACTTGGGAACCCAGAAGACAGTTTTGTGCTGGTTCATAGATGTCCTCTGAACTTGAAAGCTTTCAGTGTGTACTAACCTTGACTGACTCACTGGTATCTATTTTTCTCTTCTACTGACCAAGCTGGTTCTCTGGGCTCGGCTGGAGTTCTGGCTGAGACTCTCATGGCTCCATAGTCCTTCAATTACTAATGAGGCGTTGTTCCTTAATTACTGGGTGCTGGATACCCAAATTGCTTTCCTTTGTTTCAGTGGATTTAGCAAAGGGTTCATGAATATTTCTTGATGAAAAATGTTTGACATCTTTCGTTCTTTATGAGTGCAGAGGTCACTGAGCTGGCCATTGGATCAAATTAAAATTAGCCGGAAATGAGAGTGAACGGCCACCTGCCTGCAAAGTGATGCCTCAAGCATCAACCGAGGAGAAATTCATCTTAACTCATCATTGTAGCATTCAGACTCTTTGCTAAAAATCTTTCTGACACTCCGCCAACTTTTTTCAAATACAAGACAACCAGAATGCGGGAGGAATAGATGTTCCGGGCCACTTAATATCCTAATTGATGAAAATGAACAAAATCATGAAATTAAATCACTAAGAGCCCTTGCTGTAAATAACCATTCCAAAGTAGATGTCCTACCCCGGGTGTCCCACCCCCTGCCGAGTCCTTCATGGTTCAGAGTTCCAAAGCCTCAGGGCCCTTGTCCTGAGAAACAGGACTCGGGGAAGTTAGCTGAGTGGCAGCTGGCTTTGGATCCATTGAGAAATTGTCCTTTTTGGATTATATCCCAGATAATTGTTTCTGGTGGTGTTTTTTTTTTAAATTGTTGTTTCTTTCTCATGAAAGCTGGAAAATTAATGGAAGTTGAGGATAGCTGGAATTCCAGTTAATGGATGCACTTTTTCTCCATGTCTGGAGCAGCTTGTCTCTGGGGCAAAGTGGTTTAATCTTGGTGATGTGGGTTGTTGCCTCCAGCAAAAAACAATCTGAGAGCGCAATATTCATTATCGTCAGAATTGCCTCTGCCAGCACACAATGGAATTCTGGGAGATCACCTACCCTCTCTGAGCCTCAATTCCCTCCTCTGTAAAATGGTCTGGGAACAAGGCAAGGAAAAATATGTAACCTAAGAAAGGAAAGTGATTGCTCTGAAAACTTACGGAAAGACATTAGACACTGCTGTATTTAATATTATGCTGACTTTTTTTTTGTAAAATAAGGTTTATTGATTTTTCCATGATCAATTAAATATATTCCTTAAATGCATTTTAGAGAATTCAGATAACTAGAAATAAAACACACACACACATACACACAAAGTCTTTCTACTCAAATGCTCTTAACTTTTAATTTCCTTCTAGCCATTTTTTATGGACGTAACGAGTAATGAATTTAACGTTCCATCTTTTCTTAGTATTTTAACTTCATAAGCATTTTTTCACATTGCTGCGCTTTCCATTTGGGCAACATTTTAAATGGCTGAACATTTTTAAGTTGAGTGGCTGTATCATTCATTATTATTCTTCCATTGTTTCCAATTTTTGGTTATTTCAAGAATGTTATGAAAAAACATAGTTTTCTGTAGAATTTGTTTCCTATTAAGTAGCACTTTCTCTGTGCAGGTTCAAGAAATTAATCACTGGTTCAGAAGGAATGAGAATTTTTCAGGCTCATAATCTCTATTTCCAAATGACTAGGAATAATTTTAGATGCAGCCATTCACAGATGGGGTGGACTGCGTCAGGGAGCTATGCATTTGAAGATCTAAGGATGTTCACCACCTATAGAGTAGGTTGAATATCTAGGGAGTGTAGGAAGGGTAGAGGGGTTTCCACAATTCCTGTCTAGGAGAGGCTTAGGTGATCTCTTACAGAGGACACAGTTTTCCTTACAGCGGTATGTGCAGAAGAAGCACTGTTTTTTCTTTAGATTAGGTATTTATTTGGGGTGCTTTGTAGGTTCGCTGATGGAGATTACAGAAAATCTAAAGCCCCCCAAACCACCCCCAGCCCTTCCCCCTGCGGTAGATTGACACTAGGGACCTTTTCAGCCTCTCCCCCCTCTGCTTTTTTGTGTCTTCTGTACACTGCTACTGAACAGACCACCTGCTGGCCCCAAGACTCCAGCTTTCTCATGTCAGCCTTGCTCATCATAGCTTTGTGCCATCCCCCAAATCATCCAGAGGTGAACCCATCCTTTCACTTCCAAGGAAACCAATGTCACAATGAGCACTCCTGTGCTTCTTCCCAGTGCTTCCTGGTAGCACAATCTGATGATGGCAGCTCCCTGGCTGCCCTCAGGGGCACTCCAAGGAGACGTCACACTGTGAGAGATCTGAATCAGGCCATTTTCTCCCCCGTGGCGCTGTGTGCCTTGGCTGCTCGGCCAGAGAGCTGGACCTATTTTTGCCTATCATTTCGATACTATCTTGGGTTGTAATTGGAATTGAGCTCTCAGTGTGGAAATTCTTACTCAGAACACAGGAGTGAGGAGATGCGGAGGCTGAGCTCCAGTCGGACTCTTCCCCGAGGCCTGTTGGCAGGGATGGTTCTTGATTCTTAGAGCCATGGTATGGCCAAAAGGTGGGTGTTTCCTTTGGGAGTGATTTCTTGCTTTTTCAGTAGCTATGGGCCAAGGCGAACCTTTGCCTGCCTTCTGTGTATTATTTGATGAGTATGCAGCTGAATTGCTCCATGCTTTAGTTCTTATGGTGGCAGGTTCCCCATTTGTTGGTGCTCCTTGTCCCTAAGGGAACTCTAGTCTGCATCTCACTGGGCTTCCCTTGAATGTGTCTGGGGTCCTTTAAACAGCTTCATGCCCCTGAGAGATGACACTCAGATTCCAACCATATTCCAAGTCAGAAGTTCTCAGCCTCTGAACCCCAGTAGGAGACAGTTATGCACGACCCTGTGGGTGAAAAATTGTGTCATTCTTACCCACACCAATAGTATAAACTGAAAAATGATCTCAAAGGACATTCATATCAGTGATACATGAGGTTTATTTTTTCTCAGAGTTTTTCCTTATAGAGCCAATGAAATGATTTTTATCACATCCTCTTTTTTCCCCTTCTTATCGTATTGCCAGTGTATGACTGATTCTAACACAATGGCAAACAATGGGTGAGCATTTACTAGATAAATTGATCGCATGAAGGAATAAAAGGACATAAAATCCACATTCGATCCATGTTCTCCTTTTTCAGCTGAAATGTGGGTTTTCAATACTCAATAAGAAATAATTCAGGTTGTGATTTTTTTTACACATCTACTATTTTATTTCTGACTATTCTATGGAGAACTTAAAACATATCAGAAATTGGCAGAAAAACATAATGTACCCTAAACATCTGTCTGTGAACCTCAACAATGATTGACCTTTGGCCAATTCCACTTCTTCTGACCCCTATCCACTCTCTGACTCCAGATTGTTTTGAAGCAAATCTCAGACATTATATAATTTATACCTGTGCATTTCTAAAAGACAAGTACTCCTTTAAAAAATCTGTCCACTTTTTAAATAAGGAAAAGTTGAGGGCCATTTCCAAAGGGAACTTAGAATGGGATGAAACTAGATCTTTTTTTATTTAAAAATGTATTAGATAATCAATCCATATTAATTGTTTCTAATACAGGTACACTAGTAATAGGATCATACAGGTGATCTTAATTTGTTAGATAAATCCAAAGAGGGCCCGGGAAAAAGGAGACATCAATATTTAGTCACTTGCTGAAACCAAGGATTTGATTCTGTAGAACACAATCATTATCACTTTTCAGAATTATACACACCGAATGTATTTCCCTACAGGTAAGCTCACGTCCAATTTATATAGTTTTCCATTTGTCTAGCTGTGGGGTTGGTCATGCCAGGTTTGTCCATGCTTTTTTGACTGCACACCTCTATCAGCAGAGAATTAAGTATGTATCCATAATATAAATTATTTCTAAATGGTGCCCTATGATGTTGATAAATTAAGCACACTACAAACACATGTAAAATAGAAATAAAAAAGGTGAAATGAGAAGAAAAATGCATAGCAGTTCTAATATTTCATGCACTCAGTAGATCCTCTTGCATGTACCCTAATTTAGAGACCGCTGGGGAAAGCTATGGGAGGCAATTACTAGATAATATTTAGGCAGGTGGGTTCAAGTCCCTGTTCCACCACTCTTTAGCTGTGTGATCTTGGACACATTGCTTAACCTCTGTGGTAGTT
This sequence comes from Tamandua tetradactyla, assembly GCF_023851605.1. Lineage (NCBI taxonomy): Eukaryota > Metazoa > Chordata > Mammalia > Pilosa > Myrmecophagidae > Tamandua > Tamandua tetradactyla. The sequence goes on from NC_135334.1 coordinate 110,924,782, forward strand.
AGATTCAGTTGTAAACTTGGCCAAGTGAAGGCACCTAGTTCTGTTGCTGTTGCCATGAGCTAATGGTACGTGAACCTCATCTGTTGCTGATTACATCTGCAGTCGGCTAGGAGGTGTGCCTGCTGTGATGAATGATGTTTGACTCAATTGGCTGGTGCTTAAATGAGAGAGCGCATCGTAACACAGCCCAAGCAGCTCAGCATACCTCATCTCAGCACTCACAGCTCAGCCCCGGCCTTTGGAGATGCAGAAAGGAATCACCCCAGGGAAAGTTGTTGGAACCCAGAGGCCTGGAGAGAAGGCCAGCAAAGATCACCCTGTGCCTTCCCGTGTAAGAAAGAACCTCAGTGGAAAGGTAGTTGCCTTTCCTCTTAAGAACTAATGAAATAAATCCCTTTTTATTCAAAGCCAATCTGTCTCTGGTGTGTTGCATTCTGGCAGCTACCAAACTAGAACAACCTCTCTCAGTCTGTTTTATCACCTTTAATAAAAGGATATTAATACGTCTTAGAGTATAGTGAGATTTAATCTTTACACAGTAGCTGGTACATGTGAAGCATATAATAAATTTTAACCAGTAATAATAATGATAATAATGCATTCCTAGAGAACTGGAATGGGTCTAGTTTTTCTTCTTCTGTATACAAAGTACTACAGCATGATGCACATGTTGATAATTATTCAAGTGTTACTGGTCCTGATGATGGCAATGATGGTGATGATATGAGGATGGTCACATTGGGGGTGATGATGAATAGCTTGACGTGCCTATTGTCACTCATCCAAGTCTTATTTGTATTGGTGATGACGGTGACACAGTGGTGATGACTACAGGGTTGGCTGTACTGGGGGTGATGGATATGAAGTGGAGGCCTTTTTACAGCTCCTACCTGAACTACATCATCAATACTCATGCGTGCCTTTGCTAAGAGCCATTCCATTCCCTTAGCCTCCCAACAAAAATGCTGATTAACTTGTTCTGCCTTGTCTTCCTTCCTGGCCCCTGCCTTGCTGCTCTGTTTTGCTGTCGTGCCATCTGCTTGGGCTCCTGTGCCTCTGTCTTTCTGTGAGCCCTGGGAGATATGCTTGCTCACACATAGGCCCATTAGACAGACTGGATCTCTGTCCACTGTAGGGCCATTCATCTGGTAGGAGCCATTTGCTGCTTATACCGAAGAACCTGCCTCTCAGCCCCTGAGGACTAGGGGCAAAGAGCTAGAAGCCTAGAGTGTGGGGTTCTCTGAGTCCTTATGCAAGATGAAGCCATTGCCTTTCCTGTTGTGAAAGAGAGTGGTTGTTATAGGGAGAACACTCAGGGGCTGTGCAGACCTGGGGCTAATCTCTGAACCTGGTCAGGCAGAGGAGCTTGCAATGCACTTGGCCAGGAAATGTGCCAGCTCTGCTACCTCTGCTCCCCACATGATTTTAGAGGCTTCCTGGAAAGACCTCAATCCCCATTGGAGGGGTGACCCCCAAGACTTTCTCTTTTCTATGATCAGGGCAAAGGAGGGTTAGGCATGCTTATCCAGGTGGTAAATGAGAAGTCAGATTAAAATAAGAATTTTCCTTAAACTCTTCTTCTAAGGGCTAGTGTTTTCCCTTGACCCCTGAGGGCTGGACTTTTGGAAAGCATGTCCCACCCTCTCCTGGAGCAGTTCAGATTTTACATTTTTAAGAAATTTAAGAGTCTAACATTGGGATTGCAATATAACTTCCCTAAACTTTTCCTTTTTAGGTTTTGACCTGGGAATCAATCTCTGCAGCCCACACCAACATGATGGTGCCTATAACCTTTTATTTTTTTTCTTCTACAGGTGACATTGTATCCACCCAGGATATTCTAAAAATGAGCAGTAACGTCTAAGAAATGCAGTTGTCTCCTCATGCCAATTCTCCAAATGGGTCATTGCCTGTGTCTCAGAATTATTTGGCTCTGATTTTAGTGTTTAATCTTTACAAGATTATATGTCCTTAAAACACTAACTGTACAAGAGTTATTCTTTAAGGCAAAAGTAGTATTCTATAGGTTTAAAGTACTCTTTATCAGTTCTATACTTAATTCTAAATATTGCGGGGTTGATATGTACTTACCCACTAGGAAAGCAGTCATGGTACTCCAAACAATTTGGGACTGCCTTCTCAAGCACCTTTCTGAAGGTTGTCTTCTTAGCTGGATGAGAGACCTCAGGCCAAGGAAGAAGAAGAGATTCCTACTCATGGCAATAATGGTATGAACTGCATCCTTGCTAAGGTCATTGCAACGAGGACAGGTCATGGAGCTTAATTTTAAAACAGATGTGAAAATGAAAGTCAAGCTGTGGTCTGGTTCGTAAGATGCAGTTTGCATCAATCCTCGACAGCATTGCTCTAGCTAAACTTAGCAGATTGACCACCCACAATTATTACCTCCCCTTCCCAATGCCACTCCACCTTCCTGATAGTAAAGGAATAAAAGAGTAGAAGCACATCCATCAACTGACGAATGGGTAAACAAAATGTGGCATATCCATAGTAGAACTTTATTCAGCTGTAAATAGAACAAAGTACTGATATATGTTTACAACATGAATAAGACTCAAAAACCTTATGCTAAGGGTATGAAGCCAGACCCAAGAGTTCATATATGGTATGATTCCATTCATGTGAAAAATCTAGAATAGGCAAATCCATACAGACAGAAAGCAGATTAGAGATTTCCAGGGATTGGCTGAGGGGGGGCTAGGGAATGGGGAGCAACTGCTCAATGGATATGGGATTTCCTTCTGGAGTGATGAGCAGAATTTGGAACTAGTCAGACATGATGGTTGCACACCATTGTTGCACAACTGAATAAGACACTTTTAAATGGTTAAAATGATGAATGATATGTTATATAAATTGTACCTCAACTTTAAAACAAAAATAGAAACACAAGGACCAAGAGAAACAGGGGAGAGGAGACATAAATGGAGAAGAGATTTCAAGAAATTTTCTGAATATGGAAGATTCATGGAAAAGAGGTCTTACCAGAGTGGAAAAGTAATAGCCTAAGTGACTGCAGGGGGCTTGGGTTGCATCAGCGAGAAACAGGCTGCATTGTTGTGCAGAACTGAGAAGCCTGGAGAGACCACGTACTACAGTAAGTAACAGTAGACAGACAGATTTGTTGAAAGTCAGAATATTGAGAATTTGTATGCTAAGGTCTTTTTTTTTTTCCATGACAAACAACCAGGGGATGTTATTGCCTGCCCCCCTCTGCTAGGTGGGGGAGACCTCCAGGCAATCCAGTGCAGGAAGAGATACCAACCTGAAAGCAAGGAAGAAGTGCAAACCTGCAAGTGAGACCCTGCCTCTGCCTGGGATGCTGGCCCCTACATCCTGCCCCAGGCAGGAAACTGTGCTGGGGAAAACGACTTGGCCAGGATAAAACTGGCCCAGATCTTTATTTTTGAGAACTCCCCAGTGAAAAGGCAGCTCGCCACCTGATTGGTTTCTAGGGACACCCACTTGCCAGGCCCTTACCATGAACCCAGAGTTCTAACCAGTTTTATAGGACATCACTGCTAAGTATGAAAAGACAAGGATTCCTTTTTGTTAATTTTAAATGTCATTTTGTTGAGATATCCCTGAATACCATACAATCCATCCAAACTATGCAGTCAGTGTGGTTCATGGTATCATCACATAGTTGTTTCATCACCATGTCATTTTTTAGAACATTTGCTCACTCCAGAAAAAGAAATAAAAAGAAAAAAGAAAAATCCATACGTCCCATACCTCTTACCCCTCCCCTCTTACTGACCACTAATATTGCAATCTCCCCGATTTTAAGACTTACGACAGAAAAAGGTTAACTAAGGCAGGGTAGTATTGACACACACACACACACACACACACACACACACACACGCACACACACAAATACTTGTCAGTGGAACAGAACAAAACAGGATTACTTTTGATGACATTTCCAACATGAAAGAGAGAATAAAATAAGTAAAGAGCAAAAAGGAACTGGGTTGTATGAAGAACAGAGAAATGGCAGGGAGAAGAAAATAACCTAAAAAAAAAATAAAAACCTTTATATGGTTATTATCTTTTAGAGACATAAAGGAAGATATCATATCCCTAAAAGAAGTACAGGTTGTCAGGGAAACAGGTTAATCAGAGAAGAGGAAAGGGCCCCTGGAAATTAAAAAATACAGAAAAACCAAATTAGAAATAAAAACAGAAGGTTGGAAGATAAAGTTGAAACAATGAAATTTTGGAGTAAGGAAAACACAACAACAGAGAGTCAACCCAGGATGGTCTGTGTCTGAACAAAACAAGTTCTAGAAGATCAGAGAAAAGGAAGGGAGAAATATAAGAATAGCTTCCAGAAGAAAAGGCTACACATCTCCAGATTGAAGTATCCATCATGTACCCATAAAAATGGATATTTAAAAATCCACATGGAGATCCATTCCTGTGAAATTTTAGAAAAGCAGAGACAAAAAGAAGATCCTAAAGACTTTTAGAGGGAAAAATGGATGACATACAAAGGGCTTGGACTCAGAATGGCCTCAGATTTCTGTATAGCAATCTTGGATTCTAAACGAAAAGAAACGGCACCTAAAGATTTCTCATGATTTTCACCCTAAAATCCTATATCCAGCTCAACCAAAAATGTGATGTTAGGGAGAAATTAAAATATCATTAAGAAATGAGTACTCCAAAATTTTACCTCCTTTGCCCTCAATTTCAGGGAGCAGTGGCAGGTGCACTTCTCTAGAACAAGGACATAAATCAAGAAAGTGGAAGAACTGGGATTTAGGAAAGGGAGATGCTGATACGGACCACAGCCGGCAGGGTTCCCAGAGAAGATGCCCAGGGCGATGGGGGCAGATGCTCCAGGAGGTGGAGGGGGGCACCAGGAGAAGAAACAAAAGGAATCGCTGATCAGCTTACACATTTAGAAAGTAGTCTAAACATACGTGTAACCAAATATGTTGAAACATTCCTAAAAAATGGTAAAAGGCCAAAATAACACCAAGCAAATGAAAACTAAAACAAGGCAATTGTTGACTCCTGGAAAAACAGAAAAAGCATTCAAGAAAGGAAAAACAATCATGGTGTATTACTCGACTAATGGCTGGATATTAAATATGGACACAGTCATTAAAGTACAAATACTCATTACTGATTTAACCCAAAGTTGTGACGTTTGGAAGAAGTGGTGGGACAGTGGGGGTATAAGAGAGTTCACTCTTCCTTTGCCACAATGTTTGAATGGACATGTCAAAGAATAGCAGTGTATGCGCATTGTTTAGAAATATGGACACAAATACGAGAAGAAAAACTAAAAGCAGTGAAAGTGTTTGCTGTTAGGGATGGGAATTGGGAGGTGAGAGTCGGGGAACGGGGACACATTGTTTTTTGTTGTAACCCTTTTAGCAGCTTTAACTATGCTTTACACTATTGAAAATCCAAACAACTATTAGTTTGGAAAAAGGGGATTGAGTGTGTCAACGGTGTGGTGCCAGGACTGGCTGATTGTGGCGGCTTCCCTGTATGGCATACTCCAATCAAGTGTGGATGATAAAAGCAGCTGGCATTTATTGGGCACTTAAGACATGCGAGGCACTCTGCATTATCTCAGTTAATCCTCGCTACAACCTGGCGACGTAGGTTTTTTACTCTCCTAGTTTTATAGATGAGAGAACCCAGCAACTTGCCTGGGGTCCCACAGCTAGGAATTTGTAGGTGTAGAACTAGGATTTGAATCAGGTCTAAAAGAGTCCAGGGCCCACGTGCTTAATCATGCACCTTTACTACCTTTTCCTCTGAATGTTCATGAAATGTGTTTAGTAACCAATTGCTGGTGCCCCGTGCTGAGTATTGCAAAGGAGAACCACACAGATGCAATGTGTGCTATGACTGTTGTTGACAGCAAAATGCCAGAGAGAAAGGAAACACACATGCACAGACACACACACACACACACACACACACACACACACACGCACACACACGCTACCCACCGGTTCGGCCCTGGGATGCAGTGAGGGGGTGGGGCAGAGAGCACCTGGGCCCTGTCATTTGGGGGACCCGGATGCTAAGGTGATCTGGGAGAAGGAAAGGGGGTTCTTCTGGACGAGGGTCAGACACCTGAGTGAGATGCACAAGCCGAGGCTTTGCCACAGGCACCCCATCCGTCAGCAGAGCAATTTCCTTCCCCCTTCCACAAATTCTCTCCAGGCTAGACTTTCCGATTTCTCTTCCTGTGTAAGGCTGATGTTCTTTTTAGTTCTTCAAAATCTGAATTTAATTTTCTCCCGAATGAAATATAAAGGTGGGCATTTTAAAAACATTTTGAGAAATACTGAGATTTTAAAAATCACTCAAACACTGTTAACATTATACCGCACCTCTTTCTTTGCTTCTTTAAAAATGATTTTTTTTATCAAAGACACATATGTTTATAGATTAAAAATTCAAATAGTACTACAGACTTAAAATGAACGACGGTAGTTGTAACTTCGTCTCTCACTTTGCTTCTCAGCCTTGCAGTTCAATTCCTTCAGTTGTTCCTTCTGGTCTTTATCTCCATATTTCCCCAAAACATACCTAAATGGCTTTTCTGACTTTTTAATTATTTATTTATGTTTTCATCTAGTACCATTTATTCATTTCCTATTGAGATTATGGCCATTGAAATAAGGACTTGGATTTACTTATCGTGCCCTCTTCATCTGTAAACACAATTTCCCTCCCCCCTTCTCCAGTTAGTGATATTGCCTTTTTTGATTAAGTTAGAGGTCGGTATTTATGTTATAGCTATGGCAAATATTGTTTAAAATAGTTGAAACATTGTTCTCAACTGCACCACATGTGATAGGATAATATTTGCTTGCGTTTACACTCCTAGCCCCACTCCCCGCACCCATGGAGTTTGCAATTATCTCAAGTTTTTCCTTCACTTGGTTTTCTAAATGCCTATCACCAGTGTCCCTCCCAACTCCAATCACAGTTACAGTTAGAACTGTAAACTTCTCCCATCAGATGGTCCCTCTCCTCTACCTTTTCCACTGCTGACATTTCTCCCAGAGCCCTCCAACCTGGCTGCTGTCCAACTCTCTTCCTGGGTTTTCCCATCTCCATCACCCCAGGAACTCCAGTCTCCCATTTCCCATGTTGGGCCCACTGTGTCCTCGATCCCATGCCTTTCTGTCTTTTGGTTTATTCTGTTACGGTGATTGAGCACACCACCTAGCAACCTGCCAGGGAAGCATACAACAGAGATACATTTTTTTTGAGTTCTAGCCTAGAGTACCAGCCTGGGCACATTGTTGTGCCTTTTTCTGCACCCCAGAATTCTCCTTGAACTTCCCAAGTATATACTTCCGTTTCCCTTCTGAGTGTGTCCCCAGCCCAGTGTGAACCCTTACCCTGTTACTGTGTGTCCTGGTTTGGCACCAGGCCGCTGTCTTTGCCCAGCAAGTGTCAATCAACAGCACGTCTTAATAACACCTTAGCCTCAACACCTGAGGTTTAAATTGCATTAATCACCTAATAAAGAAACCTTCACAGGCGCTAATTACCAACCTAGTCCTTTTATTAAACACATTTAAAGAGGTGCCATCTTAGAAGCTACAGAGCTTATAGTCATTCAACAAACATTTATGAAGTATCTACCAGATACAAGACACCCATGCTAGGGCTTTAGCATGGCTTATCCGACTTAATCCTCAAGACAGTCCTGTGAAGTGGGCATTATGGCCATGTGTAAGTGAGGAAACTGTCTCAGAGAAATACAGCTTCTCTAGCTATTCATTAAACACATTTGCTGAATACCTACTATGTGTCAGACATTGTGCTAGGTGGTAGATTATAGCAGGGGCTGACACGTGTGTGTCTGGCCTCTTGGAGCTCCCAGTCTAGCTAAGGGCAACAGATGGTAAACAAATAATTGTACACATTGCTTATTAAATTTGAGATGTGTCATGAAAAAGAAATCCAAGATATTTGGGACTGTATACAAGGGGCAACTTGTATGATCTGGGGGATAAGAAATGGTTTTCTTGAGGCAGTGTGTTAGGCCTATAAGATGAGAAGCAAGGGTTAGCCAGATCACATGTGGAGTAAGGAAGGGAGAGAGGGAGGGAACAGAACAAGCAAAGGCTCAGAGGCAGGAAGGAAGTGAAAGGCCAATGTGGGTGGAGCAGAGTGGAACGGTGGGCAGAAATCATGATAAGGACCAGGTGAGGGATCAGATCCAAAAGGTTTGCTTACACATTATCTTGAAGGACCTGCAAAGGCAAGGAGGGGTTTTGAGCAATGGAATTAAGTGATGAGATTTATTTTGTAAAAACTCATTCTGCTTGTTGTGGGACAATTCTATTCAAGGGGACAAGAGTGGGCATGGGCAGAGCCAAGAGAAGGCTGTTCTAGGCACCAAGCCCAGAGATGACGGCTGCTCTAGTGAGATGGGCACCAGGGGAGAGAGAGAAGAGAGGGAGGATTCGGGAGCTCTGTAGCTGAAGGGTTTGCTGCAGGTCACACAGAGCAGAGAAGCGCTCTGAAACCAGGTCTTCTGGTGACAATGCCAGTGTTCTTTCTAATATATCAAGCTGCCTCTTTCTCTGTGCCAGGGGGAGCAGAGAAACACCCTTCTAAATCAGTGCGGTGGTTGGGAATACTACACCTCTACCCAGTAGTTAACGAGGAATCTCTCTTCCCTGCATGGCAATGGAGCTCTCATTCCATGCCGTGCAATGTGTTAGTCATTTGGGATATAAACACAAAACGTAGTCACTGCCTTCATGAGCCCACAGCCTAATAAAGACAACAGGAATGTGGAAAGGGCCATAAACCAAAATTAAATATAAGGAAGTTACAGAAATTCCAGGATCTTATACAGTTCTTAGGGTTACTGTTCCAGGGCTGCGATTCTTGACTCATTGACAGCACGGTTTCCAGCAATGTCTCTGATGAAATTGGAACTAGGATGCATTGTCCTGAGTAGATTAAAAATAACATCACCCTTAGCCTGGCCTAGTTCTCTGTACTGACTGGAAACTCTGTTTCTTAGAAATAATAGCATACATTTGAAATGATTTATTATTTTTAAGTCAAAATCTTCAGCTAAATAATTGATCTTCATGGATTCATTGGTCAATGTTTTATAGCCTCATTAATAAACTTCCTGGGTATGTGGTCAGAATGTATGAAGTTCAAGAATTTGATCATACAGCCTAAATTTCCTAGTTTCCATGTGTACCACCAGTTGTCATGTACCAATTTTGGTTTGAAAATAGGGTTTACTTACAAGGAGGTGTGTATAGGGACTTGAAGGTGTGTATCTTCAATGGAAGCTTTGGGGTCCAGTTCGGAAAGGGGTACATGATCTTGTAGATCTCTTGGTGTCTGGACTAGGGAGTCCCTTTTGAATGCGGTGCTGGTTTGAATCTTTTAGGTACCTTAGAAAAGCCTATGGTATTTAATCCAATCATGTGGGACCAGATATATTGTAGGGTGGGATCTCTTGATTAGGTTGTTTCCATGGAGATGTGTCCTGCCCATTCAACGTGGGTCTTAACCCTCTAAGAGAGTCCTTTAAGAGAGCTCATGGAGAGACACTTGGAGACAGAACACACCCTGGGAGATGCTAAGCTAAGGGATGAAATCCAGAGTTTGTCCTGGAGAAGCTAAGAGAGGCCCCACAGACGTTTAGAGAGATGAACACCCCAGAGATGCTAAGAGAAGATCCACAGGACAAAGAGAAGAAGTCACTGGAATCAGAAGCTGGATGCGACGAACCAGGAGCAAGGACCAGCAGACACCAGCTATGTGTTCTCCAGCTGACAGGTGTTCCAGATGCTGGCAGCCTTTCTTCAGAGTCCAGGTATCATCTTGTTGATGCCTTAATTCGGATATTTTTCATGGCCTTAGAACTGTGAATTTGTAACCTAATATATCCCCTTTGAAAAAGCCAATCCATTTCTGGTATATTGCATTCCAGCAGCTTTAGCAAATTGAAATAGATGCCTTGGGTACTCAAGCTGTGTTCTTTTGGGATTTTCTCTGAGCTGCCAAATGGTGGAGTAGGAGTGAGGAATAAATTGTGGGCAAAGAACAAATATTGCTTATGGCACACGATTTGTTCTCAGATTTTGTATTACCTGGCCCGGGCCTTAACAAAAAATTTCAAGTATATGAAGAAAGAGGCATTCAGTGACATGTTTGCAAATATTTATTAATATAAAGGTTGTGTAAACATGACTTACAAATAATACTTAAATATGAAATACTGCTTATTTTGTAAATTACTTATAGTCAATTGATTCTCACAGAATGTTCTTGCTGATTTTTGCCCCAGATTCTTGTATCCATAATATCACCAATCTATTGCTGCAATTGACAAACGAGTGTAGTTCCAAAGTGAATAGGGGTAGATATTTTCTTTCATGTTAATGAGTAAGATAAAAGTAAAACAACTAAAATGTATGTTGACCCTTTACTTACTTGTCAATGAAATAAGTGAGCAACTTCTTTGATGAATTGGGTGATAATTCTCAAATGCTGGAAGAATATTTCTTCAATTTATTTGTGCTAATCATAATGTTTTGGCTCCTGACACATTTTTTGTTTTAATCGGCATTATTAAAATTTCTCCATCATGGTCTTTAACTCCAAATGAGGGGTCAGTAAACTATGACCCATGGGCCACATCTGGCCCTCCCATTTGTTTTTGTAAATAAAGTACCCTGGAATACAGACGTGCTCATGCATTTACGTATTATGTATTGTCTATGCTTTGTATTGCAACAGAAGAGTTGAGTAGGTGTGACAGAGACTGCATGGGCTGCAGAGTCAAAAATATTTCCTATCTGGGGCCTTTACAGAAAAAGGTTGCCAATCCGTGGTCCAGACAAACAACAAACAATAAATAAGAACTGATTCGTTATGTTTACTTATTTCCCTGGTGTAAATACTTCTACTATGGTTGATTTCCAGCACCAAGGTGATGCCACAGAATGCAGAATTGGGAAGCAGTGTACCGTGGCACGCCATTATACGGTATTCTCACCACACAGGTACACTAGATGGAAATGACCTCAAAAGCAGAGATAAGAGTAATATGCAATAAAATAAAGACTGATGGGTTTTGTGTATTTAATACTTTTGTTTCTAAATAAAATTTATTTAATTGTAGGTTTATTTAATTTAATGTTTAATAATTGTGTATTTACAACTGGCTCACAAAATTCCTGAAAAGTCGACAGTTGGCTCTCATGAATTAGACAGCCATCTTCTTTTTTCATCCTAGTTTCCTATATCCAAGAGAAAGCCCCTTCTTTCTTCCCAGCCCCCCTCTCTTCTCAAAGTACTCTGTGTCCTTTTAGGGGTCCTCTGGCTGTCAGGCACCCCACTGTTTTTGACATGACTTGCTCTTGAAAACATCTTGTTCTCATAGAGCCTCATTTTCTTACATCTGCTTCCCATCAGTGCTCTTATTTCCATATGATAATTGATATCAAATAGCTGCAGCAATTTACAGTAAGACATAAATGACTGACAGTTGATTGTTCTAGCTGTACTTGGAGAATTTGCATTTCAAAAAAGGATTCTCATTGTGCCAAGGCTCAACTCAGAAACTGCCTGGTGACATTGCAGGTGTGAGGAGTTGTGCTGGTCAGGGTTTTCTCGAGAAACAGAACCAACAGGAGAGATCTGTAAATATGAGATTTACAAAGGTGCCTCATGCAATCTTGGGAATGGAAAAGTTCAAAATCCATAGGGCAGGCAGGCTGTGAAGCTGACAGCTCCAATGAAGAGTCTGGATGAACTCCACAGGAGAGGCTCGCCGGCTGAAGAAGCAGTGTAAGAGTCTTCTCTTCCCTCGAAGGCCTTCAACTGATCGAATTATCTCATCCATGGGAGGCATGCCTTAGTTGACCATAGATGTCATCAGCCATAGATGTAATCAACTGACTGATGATTTAATACACCAGCCTCCGGGTTTATCAAACAGCCATGAAATATTCTTGAGCAATGGTCAGGCTAGTGCTTGCCTGACCAGACAATTGGGCCTCATCACTTGGCCAAGTTGACACCAGAACCTGACCATCACAGGGATTCTTTTGGAATTCTAGGGCTGCATTACTCCTAGTCCCAGCAAGGATGATACGGTCTTCTCCCATGGTTTACCATCAGCCCAGGCTTGTACCTAGATGCATCTCATTTCTCCTGAAAACCTTCTCCTCTTCTCTGTTAGTTTCAGCTCCTACCTCCCCACGCTTTTCCCCTTATCTACTGCTCACAGTGGTGCCTGATTGAGGCAGATGTACTCATGGACTTTGAGGGAGAGAGATCAAAAATCCATCATGACTGTGGTAAATATTGAAAACCTTTGGCTCCTGATGTGTGTGGTCTTGGCTAATACTTGAGCCCACCTGGTTTGTCACCAGAATCAGTGCGCCCTCAGCTCCTGCATGGCTCTACCATCTTGCTGGCACCATGAAGTGTGGTGACAGGTGCAATTGCCAATGGGAAGCTAACACAGTCGTTGAGAAACAGCCCCTTGAGGAGAAGGTGAGAAGACTGGAGGGATATTTGTATAACAGCCCTCAAGGGGCTGAGATAGAGTTCTATGAAGCCCCTGGGGATCACAGAACTGCTTTGCCATGGAACGCAGGGCAAGGGGGACTAGAGTGAAAATGCAGTAGGAGGGAATCAAGTTAAGCTCTGGATTCATGGTGTTAATGAATGACCAGGCTAAAGAAAAAGGCATTTGTATTTCAACAAATATTTCTTGAGCATCTTCTGTGTTCTAGACCTTATCTAGGTACTGGGCTATAGTAAGGAATAAAATGAAGCCCTTATGCTTATAGATTTTACATTTCTATTAGGGGTTGACAAAAAACACTAATATGGCTGGAATGTGGAGAGCATAGGGGAAATGGTAGGGGGTCAGTCTAAAGAGGTGAGTGGTGCTAGAGCATGTAATGATGATGGAGCAAGATGGGAATCCCTTGGAGGGTTTGGAACAAGGGGGTAATATGTTCTGACTTATATCTTAAAAGGAAAACTCTGGTGGCTGTGCAGGGAGACCAGGTAAGAGGCTTTTGCCAGGTCTAGGTGAAGGTGGCTGGGTAGCAATGGAGGTGATGAGGAGTGGTCAAATTCTAGATCTGCTATGATGGTGGAGGCAACAGCATTTACAGATGGACTGGCATGGGTTGTGAGCCAAAGAGAGGACTCCAGGGCTGTTCACAAAGTTTTTAGCCTAATGAGAGGGAGGGATGTCATTTCCATTTACTGAGCTAGGAAAGGTTGTGATTGGCGGCATTAGAGGTTGAGGAGAAGCGGGTGTGTGGATGTTGGACATGCTAGTTGTGAGGTCTCGTGCACTGATGTGCATGTGGTGAGTAGGGGGCTGCACATATGGGTCTGGAGTGCGGAGGGAGAGGCTGGGCTTGTGGGCCTAAGTTTAGGAATTATAGCTAAGCAGATGCGTTTAAAGGAATGAGACCAGATTGCCCCTCACACGGAGGGCGATGAGATTAGAAGTGCTGTGAGCACCGAGCTCTGGACCCTGGTGTTTGGAGATGAGGATGCAGCAGAGGAGATGCAGCGTTTATAAACCCAGAAGGCACGAGGAAACCTGTGTGCGCATTCACAAAAGGGAACCTGTTCGTTTCCCAGACCATGCACCCCAACAAACAAGCAAGCAAACAAAAGGGAATCTGGAAATGGTCTAAGTGGGGAATGGGTGAAAGGCTCTCCGGGCAGGCACTGGGGTCCTGAGTGTTGAGATGGGAGCCCTGCTGTGACAGTGGTTCTCCGAGGAGAGATTGTGCTGTTGGCAAAATTTTACCTGTAAATTAAAATTTAATTTTAAAGTACAACCTGTATCATGTGACTCTCTGGTATTTCCTGCTGTCAAAAAAGTAACACTGGGATGGCGTGCCTTTGAGGCCCTCAGGCTGGAAGAGTCAAGGAGCAAGGAAATGTTCCCTCATCACTCTCCACGCGAGGAGAAACAAGGATGACTGCATTGGCAGCACTTTGCACATTTACCTGGTGCACAGTAGATTAAATATCAAGCTTCCTTAACTTTTCCGAGCCCCTATTTCCTCATCTATCATGGCTAATTATTCCCATCAAAGGGTGTTTGTTAGGATTAAATAATTTTAAATATATTGAAGCGTACAGTGAACTGCCACGTCCTATGCAAATAGAAGAGGTGGGAACGACGATGCCAATAATAAGGTTCAATTTGCACAATTATGGCTTTCCACGCGATGCATAAATAATGAGGTTTTTTATAATCCGCTCACTGAGCACACACGAAATCATCCCCTGCTATTATGTCAAATATTTCTTGCTGGCCCAGAGAGTAATGAGGGCGACATGACTAAGCCAAGCCCCATCACAAGTATACACTCTTGGGGTACAAACATAAAAAACAATAAAACAGGCTTCTCAGTTCCCAAAGCAATTCATGCTCTTTCTCTCTAGTGTCTGATCTGCTTCCTCCACGTCTTTGTAAATGCTTTAGCGGGTTGAAAGCGTCTCTGTTCTTTCTCTCCTGCCTCTTATGAAATTGATTTAAAAAAAATCAAGGGGGAGCATTCAGGATGAAATGATCTTGGTCAGCCTCAACGATTAATAGGCTAAAATATGGAGTGTGTACATGTTGGAGTGGGGGTAGTAGAAAGGGGAGAGGCTGAGCTACTCATATAAAGAGCCAGTAGGTCTGGGTTCCAGTCCTGATAGTCACAAGCCATCTCTGTATGACATTTCCGCTACTCGGTAAAGTTAGAGAATTGGCTCCAAGCTCTAAATTCCTTCTTTTTGGGGTTCTGCGCTCGTCACTGTGGTTTGGAGCCCATCGCTCCCAGTCTAGTCATTTCTATATCTTTCCACCAGGTGGCGATGTTTCCTTAACGCTAAAGCTAGTTTTCACTGTGAGAAAAGTTGTTCTATTGTTTCTCTCCCGCTGAACTTGCAAAACTGTGGACGAAATAAAGAACACCTTGTATAGTTTATGCTGGCAGCTGGCAGGACAGAAATCTATATGGAGATTTCTTCTCCCTGCAAGGCCTGGGATCCCCAGGTGGAATGCTTTTCTCTATGGCTGCATCCTGTCGGGACCGGGAGATGTTGGAATTGGTGGGCATGTGGAGGCGTGTGGCGTGGTGGAGCAGAGCCCTCGCTGGTGGACCTGCATGAGCCCCGCAGCCTGCAAAGCTCTAACACAGCAGGGGCACTGGATCCCATTTTTTTTCCAGCCCATGCCGAGGTAAGAGTCGCAGGAGAAACTCACAGAGCTGCGCAGATGGTCCTTGTACAATCAGACTCCTTAGTTCATGGAAGAGCAGAGATGAAAGGGATCAGTATAATTCCCAGCCCCTTTCTTGTGCAGATGGGGAAACTGAGGCACAGAAGGGGTCTGCTCCCCTGATTCTATCTGCTTGCCAAATCTCTTTTTATCTAAACATTTCAAATAGACTTTTCAAATATTTCATTCTGTGTGCTGTTAGCCTGCTGGCCTCCAGGCTAGTTAGCCAAGCCCCTGCCTCTCTCTCTACCAGCACACCCTGAGCTGAACCACCCTCCAACAACTGAAGAGATGTCATGCAAAGTCATTGTTTATTAACTGTGCAAGAAATCTAATTTACTTTTTTTTTTAGCATTTAATGATAATATAAGGATCAGCATTTATTTAGTGTTTCCTCTGTGCTAAGCACTGAGCAGTCATTTTATCATCTAATTCTCCTAACAAAACTATAGCTATCTCCATTTTACAGATGCGACAGAGGCTCAGAGATGTTAGCTAACTCACCCAAGTTCACACAGCTGGAATGCACAGAGTCAAGATTCACACCCTGATTTGCCTGACTCCAGTTGTGACCTCTTTAACTCCAAGGCTCTTCCTGGTACCTTTCGCCATTTAGAGGAGCTCATACAGAAATTTACTGGAGCTTCTTACCAAGCACCAGTCACCATCTCGTCAATTTCCTGTTGTGACACGAAAGCTCAGTGACAGCAAGCTGGCTCAGGAGCCTCGAGAATTGGAAACATCAGTGTCATGCCAACAGGAAACTCAGAATGTTGCCACATGGAATGAGGACAGATGCTCCTGCAAAAATCTGCCAGCACCAGAATCCAAGAAACCATCGGAACATGTATCTGTTTGAAAATTCTGCCCACTGCCTGCAATGGTAAGGCATAGCAGTGAGTCCCCTGGGGACTGAGGGGAGCTAATAGACGGCGAGCTTCCTATGTGCCGTGCTCTCAGTGGAGCCCTTTCCGTGGACCATTTCGTTTGCGTCTCCCAACAGCCCCCTGCGGCAGGGACTGCTCTATCCCCACCTCACGGGCGAATCCGGACCAAACACAAGAAGTTGTCCTAAAGAAACTGATGCTGGACAGGAATGGTCTTCAGAAGCCAAGGCTCCTGTTTTACCTCAAAGGGTGTAAAACTGAAACAGAAACGTGTTATTCATATGCGGTTGAATAACCATCCTTGCCTAGACCAGTGGATGGCGACATAGAAAAAAAGAGATGAGGAATTCCAGGCTGAGGCTTCACCCTTCTGGTTGAACAACATGCCCCTCTACTCATGTCACCTTGGGCAAATTACCTAACCTTTTCTGAGTCTCGAGTTCCTTATCTTCAAAAAGGGGATACGATTATTTCCATCCCAGGTTTACTGTGAGTATTAAATGGGAAAATGTATGGAAAGTGCCTGGCAAGATTTCTGGGACATAGTAAGTGTTCAATAAACACCAGCGAAAAGGGAGACGAGGGTTGTTACTAACGGCCTCCCCCAGCTAGCTGCCCACCCCTTATTCTGGATCCTTCTTTACAACCATTTGTTTCAGTTTGCTAAAGCTGCCAGAATGCAATATCCCAGCTACAAGTTGGCTTTACAATGGGGATTTATTACCTTACAAGCTTAGAGTTCTGAGGCCCTGAGAATGTCCAAATCAAGGCATCAAAAGGCGATGCTTTCTTCTCCAGGACCCGCTGCTGCGAATCTCAGCTCCTTTGCCATGTGGCATCTGCTCGTCCTTCTCTCCCAGGTTTCATTCCCTTCAACTTCTGGCTTTTCTCTCTCAGCTTCTCTAGGGCTTTTATCTGTGTCTTCCCTCTATCTTTTACCGTCTGATAAAGGACTCCCGTAAGAGGAGTAAGGTCCGCCCTGAATGAGGTGGGTCACGTCTCAACTTAAGATCCTACTCACCAAAAGATCCTACGAACAATGGACCCACACCCAGAGGGATGGATTAGTTTTAAGAGCGTGGTCCTCTCTGGGGTACACAGAGCTTCAGACTGTCACAGCATCATACAGGACTTTAGTATCTCAGAACATCTAAAGCCCATTTATCTCAAGGACCCTGACGTTTCTGTTCACCAGCAACTCCTGGTGTCCAGGCCGGCCCTTGGCCACCTGGCCAGTGTCATCATCAGGAGGCCACATGGACCTCTGCTCGGGGCAGGGCCAGGCCTCCAGGTCTCCAAGTCTGATACACACTGGGAAAGACACTCTGGGCAAAATGCATTTCCTGTCCAACAAAGGAGACCAGAAGTGAAAGGGGAAAGGAAGAGATCTCCCAAATGTACCTTCCTTAAGGAATAGAACTCTGGGTCTGCAGCAGAAAGCCTTTTAAAAAGCCATCATGATGTTCTGGCAGCTGAATGGAAAAGGGCCAAAAGAAAATGGTGAAGACCAAATACCACCTCCATCCGTCTGCCATTACCTGAAATTCCACCATTAGAAATGCTTTCCTTTGGATTAACAACCAAGTACAAGTGAGGTTTAGAAAATTCCTATTCTCCATCTCAAACATTTGGACTGTTTTTTCTTGACTATCAACAAATAAGAAAACCCTGACAATTTCCTCATGTTTTTCTGTCTCTCTTATTATGAAACAGATCCATGTTCATTGTAAAATATTTGGAAAAAAAGAAATAAATTCAGCCCATAAGCTAAACACTTAGCGATAACAACTATTAAAATTTAAAATGTACTCTTCTGATATTTTCTTTCTTTTTCTTTTTTTTAAACAAATTTTATTTTTCCTGGTGAAATTAATAGGCTGTCACTGAACGTTTTTTCTTTATGATTAATTATTTTGATTTCTTCTTTAGGTAAACTTTTTCAGATTCATAAAGAATTCTCCCATATTTTCTTCTAGAAACTTTATACATTTTTTGCCTTTCAAAGTTTAACAGGTCTCCTGGAATTGATTTCTGTGTATGGTGTGAGACAGAGACGAGCTTTATTGTACCAAGAAGATCCTTTCTCCACCACTCTGCAGTTTCATTTTTTATTGGAAAATCAATTGTCCACACATGGTAGATCTCCTTTTGGGCTCTTGTGCTCTGCTTGCCTGTCTGTATGTTGAATAGGGTACGGCAGATTTTGCTTTTTTTTTGTTTTTTTGCACGAGCAGGCTCTGGAAATCGGTCTCCGGCATGGCAGGTGAGAATTCTGCCACTGAGCCACCGTTGCACCGCCCTGTGCTTTGTGCTGAATAACAAACCATCCAGCAGTTCATGGTTTCCCATCCTAAAGTCATTTCTTCATTACTAGAGGCCACTGGTGATGCGGGCGGCATATCCGGGCAACTGTCCTTTGAGGGGCGACCCAGCCTTCCATCTACGTCATGCTCCATGTAGAGAAGAGGGGCTGGAGAAACACTCGGGAGGTTTTCAAGGACTCATTCTCTTCCTCTGACAGCCCATTTGCCAGAATCAATCGCTGAGCGCCACCCAACTGCAAGGGGCTAGGAAGCACTCTCTGCCTGGGCCTGGAAGGGGGAGACACCCAGATATTGGAGACCACGAGTGCAGTAGTTTGGAACTATTATGAAAAGGTCATGTTCTTTTAATCTGTTCTTATGGGTGCAGACCTACCGTGGGTCTTTTTGGTTAGGTGGTTTCGATTGAGATGTGACCCACCCAATTCAAGATGGGTTTTAATCCTTTACTGGAGCTTTATAGGAGGATAAAAGAAACATGAAGAGAGCACACGTAGAGAGAAATACCCCAGAGATGCTAAGACAGGACCCACAGATGCTCAGCAGGAAAGCCACTGGAATCAGAAGCTGGAAGGAACAGAACCTGGGAGGGGAGCCCCAGCAGGCACCAGCCATGTGCCTTCCCATGGGACAGAGGAACCCCGGAGGCCAGCAGTCTTTTTTCAGAAACGGTATCTTCCTCTTGATGCCTTAATTCGTACATTTTAAAAGCCTTAGAACTGTCAATGTGTAAGCTAATAAATCCCCATTGTAAAAGCCAACCCATTTCTGGTATATTGCCTTCTGGCAGCTTTAGCAAACTGAAACAAATAGTGATGTCTCCCTTCATTTAGCTATGCTTGAACGAACACCAAAGTCTTAATTGCTACCACTTTATAATGAGACTTGATACTTAATCACTGCCGCTTTATAGTAAGGCTTGATACTCAATGGAGAAGTTCTCCCTCTTTATATCCGTTCTTCAAGAATGTCTTGGCTTGGCTTGGATCTCGGCAATGCCATAAACATTTCAGAAAGCTCTTATGTTCTTAAAAATACCTGATTAGGGCTTCTATTGGATCCGTTGCTTAATTAAGGAAGAATTGGCAAACTCCAGGTATTGAGTATTCCAATCTACTAACATAGAATTTCTCTCCTTTAATCCAGATCTTTAATTTCAATAACTTTTGTAGTATTCTGCACAGAGATTCTGCACATCTTTTGTTAGATATTCTCCTAAGTTTTATACATTTTTATATTCGTGCAAAGTTATATATTAATTGTTTTCACTTTGTAAATATTTGTGGTTAGTATGCATGTGTTTATTTTTTTCTGTAGTGACTTTACATCCAGTAACCTGGTGGGTTTTTCTTATTAATTCTAAAAATTATCTGTAGATTCTCATTAATTTTCCATGCAGGTAATAATATAATCCACAAATGGTTTCATTTCTTCCTTTCCATCCTTATGCATGTTACCTCTCTTTCTTGTCTTATACATGTGGGACCTCCAGGATGCGGTTGAAAAGAAGGCAGGCTATGAGTCCTTCTTGTTTTGGTCTCATTCCCAAAGAGAACAGTCCCAAAGTTTCACTATTAAATGCATCGGTTGGTTTAGGTTTCATTGTAGATGCTTTTTGCCACATTACTCAAATACCCCTTTTTTTCCTGGTTTGCTAAGGATTTAAAAAATGAATATATGTAGAATTTTAACAAATGCTTTTGTCCCGCATATACTGAGATGATTTTATGATTTTTTTCCTTTTAATTAAGGTGACAAATTACATTTATTGGTTTTCTGATGTTAAAGCAGCATTTCACCAGCATTTGTATGAGTATCCTGGAATAAGCCAAATATGGGCACATTATGTTTTCCTTTTTCTATATTGCTGAGTTTGGCTTATTAATATTTCATTTAAGGTTTTCCATGCATGTTTATAAGTAAAACTCTTCTGCAATTTTCTTTTTTCATACTATTCTTGTTGGGGTTTGATATTAATGTTATACTAACCTCACAAAATAAAATGGGAGTATTCCCACTTTTTTTAAAATCTGGAAGAGTTTGTACAAGACTGAAATTGTATCTTCTTTAAATATTTCATTCAATTTGCTTGAAGACATCTATCCTGAAATTTCAGTTATGAGAAGTTTTTTTTTCTTTTTCTTTTTTTTTTATTAATGGAAAGAAAAAAAAAGAAATTAACACAACATTTAGAAATCATACCATTCTACATATGCACTCAGTAATTCTTAACATCATCACATAGATGCATGATCATCGTTTCTTAGTACATGCACAATAATACCTAATTGTAAAGTAATCATGTTAAAACACTGAATGAAGCTGCATCTGAGCTATAGGTTTTTTTTTCTATTATTACTACTTTTATTTCTTTTCTCTATATTAACATTTTATATCTTTTTCTGTTGTGTTGCTGAAGTTTATTTTTAATTAAAGGATCAATTGTTATAATAGTCATGGGATTATTCAGATTTTCTATTTCTTGTTTTGTTACTTTTGTTATGTTGTATTTTCCTTGGAATCTGTCTAATTTTTCCAATTAATTGGCATGAAATTGTTTATAATATCCTCTTATTATCTTGTAACATCCGTAGTGATGTTCCCTTTTTCATTACTGACGTCATTTCTACCTTCTCCCTTGATCTGTTTCACCAGAAGCTTATCAATTAATCATTTCAAATTTCTGGGGGGTAAGGTGGCCATGCGAGTCACAGATTCTTTCTTCCAGAATTTTATAGTACTTACTCACTTCTCTCTTCTATGACATCTATTATTTTCTTATCTCATTAATTTGAGCTTTTCTTCATTACATTAAAATTTCAGAGGAAATGATTTGTCTAGTTCATCTTTTTGTCTTTCATAGTCTCTAGAAGAGTTCCATCCAGACATGAAGATTCTATAAATAAGTGAGTGGATTTAGCTTCTTATCTATCTATCTGTATATCTATGTTTTTATCTATCATCTATTGTCTATATCATATCCATCTAATCTAGCTATAATATCATAGTTATCAATTATTTATCCATCTCTTATCTATCTCTAGCTATCATCTCTGCCTCTGACGTATTTTTTGCCCCCTGATTCTTTCCACAGCTCACTCTCCTTGAGCCGCTCTGGCTTCCTTGCTAGTCTCTAAATAATGAAACAGGCTCTGGCCTCAGGGCCTTTGTACTTGCTCTTCCTTATGCCTGGAATTTTCTTCCCCCAGATGTCCATGTGCCTTATTCTTTCATCTCATGTTCCTTGTGTAGAGAAATCTTCCCTGACCACTATGTCAATAACAGCATTTTCTCTTCCTGCTCCTGACATTCTCTGTCATCTCACCCTGCTTTATTCTGTTTCATACAACTTGTCCCTAAGGATGGTCTATATAGTAAATGCATGTTTATTTGTTCGGTTGTGTCTCTCTCTGACTAGTGTATAAGCTCTCTGAGGACAGGGCCTCTTTTTTCATTCACCATATTGATCTCCAGTAGCTGGACAGTGTCTGGCACACAGCACACACTCAAGATGTATTTGTTGAGACTTACTATGAATGAGGCCATGTGATGATTGCTTATGTGAAAGTGAAAAAAAATGTCCTTTAGCATTTCTAAAAATGTACTATATTATTATAATCTCCATTGTACAGATAAGGGAATCGAGGCTCAGAGAGGTCATTTAACTTGCCCAAGGAGACACAGCTACTGAGAGATTGATTATGTATTTGAACTCAGACCTTTGCCTTCTAGCCAGGGCTGCCTCACATACGTGACATACCTCCAGAGACATAGATATGAAATTAAGAGAGGCAAGATGAGATGCAACAGCTACTGGGAAGGATAAAGAGAAAAGATGTGGGGGAGCACCAGACATTTTCTAAAAGCTCAGCCACCCTCTCTGCACCCTTCAAATGACCAGACTAATCTGAGAATTCCTTTTACCCTGCCTTGGTCAGTGTCTGTCTGGTAGTTTTCAATAGTCTGGTTGATAGACACAGCAGTGCCAACAGAAAAATGGTGACCAGATATGTAAAGCAATGCATTAGAAAGACAGAAATGGCTGTCCAAATGATGCAAGAGCATCCAAATGTGAAACACCATGTGCTTGCACACCTGCCCATTCGTGTTATTAATTTTTAAACACATGGCATAAGAACACTTGGGCTGCTGCCCTCAGGGCCCCCTTGGATGGATTAATTCAGGCATCTCTACTTTTGGGCTTTCTAATGGGCTCCTACAAGTTTGGGGCAAAAACAGAAGCTTCTGATCCAAGAGCAAGGGCTAAAAAGCTTCTAAGAGCCTCTGGGAAAAATGAGAAGGAGAATCAATCCGGAAACCATGCCTGCCAGAATTCCTTCCTCTCCCCCGGTGATTTAAAATGGGTATTGTAATGTCACTCAACTTCTTTGCAGTTTCACTGATGCCTAATTCCAGATGGAGGAGGAAGAAAACCCAGAACCCTTTGGAGAAGAGGATTAGAATTCCCTACACTGAGCCAGCTCAGGTTATATACTTGTTCCCCTGATCATTTGGAGATGAGATAGCTCCAATTTGGAAGTGGCACTGTGGACAGACAAGAGCCTGGCTTTGGAGTCAAGCAGAACTCAGATGGAATTTGGGTCATGGCCGGGTGACAGTTATTTAACTGGAACTTCTGATTTCTCATGTGTAAAATGGGAGTGATACCTACTTCATAGGGTTGCTTTGGAGAGTAGTGAAACCATGCATATGCAGTGACTAGGACAGGGCATGACACAGAATAGGGTGTTGGTAAGTGGAACCTCTTGCTGGGAATGGGAACCAGAGGGCTGGACATTTATTTGATTGGTCAGAAACCAGCCCCTAGGCACCTTGCTGATTCCTCCTTTGCCCTGATACTTTTTCTAGCTTGTAGGCCAATGGCCCTCAAAAATTTTTTCAGTAAGAATCATCTGGGATGCTAGTTAAAACTACACCTTCTAGGGGGTGCAAGGGTAGTTCAGTGGCAGAATTCTCACCTGCCACATGGGAGATCCAAGTTCAATTTATGGTCCGTGCACTTCCCCAAACAAGCAAACAAACAAAAATTTAACAAATGATGCTGCAATAAGGGGATACTCACATGGAAAAACCATGAAATGTGACCCCTGCCATACAGCAAACAAAACAAAACAAAAAATACCTTCCAGGTTCCTATCACCCAGATTGTCTATTTCCGTAGGTGTGGGATGAAGCCCAGGAATCTGAGTTTTTACCAAAAACTCTTCCCTTACCCCTAAGATGACTGTGACTTTGGGAAATACTGCCCTAGAACTTACAGAATGCTGACAAAGCCTGGTTGACTCTAATGCAAAATATTCTTATAGAGACCAAAATAGAAATGAATACTCCCTCTAACTCCTTTGGGTGTGCAATTTGCATAGTTATAGCACCTTTCATCAAGTGCAAATGAAATCCAAATGAATCCTTATTTTGACCTAGATAGAATGCATTCTGGAGGTAAGTGTTAGGGAGAGAGAGAAAGGACAACATGCCATAGGGAAATTAACACTAGCCTGTGTGGGAGAGCACCTGGATTCTGGCTTTTGCTCTGTAGTTCACAAGCTTTGACATGCCACTTAGCATCTCTGGGTCTGTTCTGTCTTCTGTCAAATGAAAATGGTGATCCCTGCCCTGCCTATGTCTCAGGGATAGTCTGGGCTTAAGTGGGTTAATGCACACAAACAGCTTTGAAAAGGACAAAACTATTGATGAGCACATAAGACAAAGTATTATAGTTATTGAAGGGATTTTAGGAAGCAAAGGCTACCTACCTTCTGAATCATTTCGAGTCTAACCAAAAAGTAGAAATGAACTCAAGTGGTTTTAACAGAAGGAATTGAATGCAGGGAATTGGTCTCACCATTGTTGGAAGAGCTGTGAAGCCAGACAGGGGAGGATGAGCTGACTCAAAGGGGAGCAACAGCAAAAGTCACTACTATTAAGAACCTGAAGACAGAAATGGGGAAGCTGACTCCCAGAGTCCCTCATGGGCTTGTCTGGAGGGAACTGGAGCCATGCAGGAAACATATCAGTGCTGAAGAAGGTCCACAGCAGAGATAGAGGGCCTGGTTTCTCACTTCCTCCCTCCAGTCTCCTGCTGATGTCCCCACTGGCTGAAGCCTGTTGAGGTAAGAATCTGAGAAATTCCAAGAGCTAGGGAATAACAGGGTATCAGTCTGAAGGTAAACAGGCCCCATGCAAGCACAGCTTTTGTCTGGACCTGGGTCTTTCTACAGATCTTTGTTAATCAAGTTTAACTTGGCGCTAAGAGGGCTATGCATGTCCATCACAGTTTCACTTAATGATTTCACTCAAAAGTTTAAAAAGTCTCCAAGGCAAAGGTTCTAAGTCAGAGTCACTGCTTCCACAATGACCAAGAATTATGAGGAAAGAGATGGCACCGAATCAAGTTTTTATTTGAACTTTTTGTCAATATTATTTTTCCTTGTTCACAGAGGCAGGAAAGTTAAGTATTTGTGGGGAATTTGGCCAACCTTTGCTTAAACCCTACCCAGTTTAACAACAGTCAAATAATTAATCAGATATTCTGGATTTTATAGCTATGATATCTACCATGCATATATTGACTTTTTTAAGGCATTAGGGTATCATTATCGACATTCAACTGGGAAATGGTCTCTAAACAGAGCTTAATGTTTCTTTGATGAAGATGCCTTGGGATTGTACAGGGACTACATAGGAATGTCAGGAGCTGGAAATGTCACTTAGAGGGTTCCAATTAATTGAGTGCTGGTGAACAAAGATGCTGCCATATACAGAGATGGTGTTGTGAGCTCATTTGGAAAATTGTACTTATCTGCTCCATAGCACACCCCTCCAGGGAGAGAATCACAGAGGTGAGAACTGGAGGGAAAAACTGAGCATGAGGAAAGTGAGTTCTAGAGTGGAGAAATGGTTTTATCCAAGGACAAATGGTGTATTAGTGTCAGAAATAGGACCAAACCCAAGAATCCTTCCAATCTAGGACTTTTTACCTCTTAAGTGATGAACAACTAAGGACCACATGTGTCCCACCTAGCTTAGTAAGTCATTGTATTAGTCAGGGCACTCTAGAGAAACAGAATCAACAGGAAATATCTGTAAATATAAGATTCATAAAAGTGTCTCATGCAACCATGGGAATGTAGAGTCCAAAATCCGCAGGGCAGGCTGTGAAGCTGACAACTCCAATGGAGGGTCTGGACGAACTCAACAGGAGAGGCTTGCTGGCCGAAGCAGGAAGAGAGCCTGTCTCTTCTGAATCCTCCTTAAAAGACTTCCAGTGATTAGATTAAATATCACTCATTGTAGAAAACACTCCCCTTGGCTGATTACAAATGGAATCAGCTGTGGATGCAGCCTACGTGATCATGATTTAATTCTTTGAAATGCCATTGCAACAGACAGGCCAGCATTTGCCCAACCAGGCAAATGGTACCACCACCTGGTCAAGTTGACACATGAATCTGACCTTGACAGTGCTCTTACAATCTAATGTCAGGATGGAAGGCCCAAAGTGTGGTCCAAAGGACACACGCATCTGCATCACATATTGTGCTTGCAAAAAGCCTCCCTTTCTTGGACTTCTTCCTAGACT
This sequence comes from Tamandua tetradactyla, assembly GCF_023851605.1. Lineage (NCBI taxonomy): Eukaryota > Metazoa > Chordata > Mammalia > Pilosa > Myrmecophagidae > Tamandua > Tamandua tetradactyla. The sequence continues at coordinate 110,950,894 of NC_135334.1, forward strand.
TAAACCTTATTCTTTTTGAGAGCCAAGCCAGGAATTCTGCCCTTTCAATAAGCTTCTTTAGGGATTAATGTGCATATTAATAAGATCTAAATGGATATGTGCTGAATGAAACATGATGTAATATAAAATGTATAAAATTTATTTATACATTTTCCTACTGAGGTACATTTAGGATGCTTCCAATTTTTCATTTTACAGTGCTGTGAGAAATATCTTTGTACTGTCACTCTTTGGGATGTGTGTTAATATCTCCTGGGGCTTAAACCTGCAGACAGATTTGCTGGGTCACAGGTGTGTGCATCTTTCTCTTCACTAGATATTAACAAATCACTCTTCAAAGTGTTTACACACTTCTGAACCAGTGTGGGTTAGAATGCCTTCCTTATTACATCCTGGCTATCACTAATTATCATCAAACTTAAATTTTGTCAAGTTGAAGGCAATGAAGAGGTCTAGTGTTAGTTTATGCTTCTCTGATTACCAGTGAAATTGAGCATTATTTATGTTTAATGATGCTCATTTTGATTTACTTTTTTTTCTATCCAAGAAAGCAGTGAATTTAACAGGTAAGAAAATATATATTTCATTCCATGAGACTCACTCAATAAAGTAATTTTCGTTTGAATGAAGAAAAAAAAATGAGTTTTCAACTCATTTCTTCTACTATAGGTTCCAAGGATTGACCTGCCTACTTTTTCTCCATTGCTGCCACCTGTTTTTCTTCCTTAACTTCTTTTCAATGCCAGAAAGAGAAACATCGTGGCCCAGAGTCTTTGCTTCACCTCCAGTGTAGAGGTCCACTCGTAGTGATAAGGAGTTGCCACTGGAACCCACATTGTCAACCACGGGAAAGGCACAAAGAGATGGAAAGCCTTCAGTAGGTGGAATTATTAGGAAAGAAAGGAAGGAAGGAAGGAAGGAGGGAAGGAAGGAAAGGCACAAAGGAAGAAAGGAAAGGAAGAACAATCTGGGCATACATTCATTGCCTAGCTCCCTTCTCCTTGTCCTCACGAATGCATGTCATACATCTGAAGTTAATCTCTTGCAATATCCACACCTTCTCTCTTTGAATTCCCAGGGCTGGTGATCAGGAGTTTACCTCTCTCTTCTCTTTTATAAGGAGACCCATCCTCTTTCTCAAACCAGCGAAAAAAGCTCAAGTGAGAGTCATCACCCCTCACAGAAGATACCAGAAATGAGAACCACACAAGCTGTATTAGTTAGGGTTCTCTGGAGAAACAGAATCAACAGGGAACACTCGCAAATATAAGATTTATAAACGTGTCTCACGTGACTGTGGGAACAGAGTCCAAAATCCACAGGGCAGGCTGTGAAGCCAACGATTCCAATCAAGTGTCTGAATGAACTCCACAGGAGAGGCTCACCAGCCGAGACAGGAAGAGCCTGTCTCTTCTGAATCCTCCTTAAAAGGCTTCCAGTGATCAAATTAAGCATCACTCATTGCAGAAGGCACTCTCCTTGACTGATTACAAATGAAATCAGCTGTGGGTGCAGCTGACATGATCATGATTTAATTCTATGAAATGTCATTGCAACACACAGGCCAGCACTTGCCCAACCAGATAAACAGGTACCAGCACTTGGCCAAGTTGACACATGAACCTGGCCATGACACAAGCCTTCTGGCTTGGTTTTTCTCACTCTTGCCTTGGCTCAACAAGTGCAGTTCCAAGTATAATCCCCCTTTCCTCTGTCATCTTCTCTCCTTTTGACCTCCCACCCAACATTTTATTTTATTACTTTTGTTTGCCTGAACTAGCCAAGAGTCTCGAACAGTGGTGGGACAGGCAGAAAAGGCAAGGGTTTCTGGGCATGAGGAATGAGAGGTGAGCAGCTCCACAGAAGGGCAGCAGGGCAGGAAGGTGGGGTGGGGTGGAGCTGAAGGTCCTTAGGTCTTTATGGAATGAACTTTGGTGGACCGTGATGTTGCTGTGAAGGGTTGGTCTGCTCCTCAACATCTTCCTCCTAGAAATCTCCCCACGGGGGTCCTCTGCCCTGAGAAGTAGTAGTAATCAACAACCCAAGGCTCTGTGTGGTTGACTGTTTAACTCAGTCGCTAAGCAATTATTGATTGAGTTCCTACTATGTGCCAGATGCCATGTTAGGCAGTTGGGATGGGGGTGCGGGTGGGTATATACAGAGAAAACCTGTCTTCATTTCTGCTTTCGCTTAGCAGAGAGCAGGGCTTACAGGGAATGCGATGAGCATACAAGCTCAGATCATTGCAGAGAGAAATGCCTGGATCAGGGATGCTGTCAGAGAGGGGTCAGGCCTGGACCAGAGAGGGAGGAGAGGTGGGCCTGGAGAGTCATCAGGCAACAGGTACCCAGAGGAAGCACAGAGCTTGGGAAGGGGGGTTCCCAACCATTGATTTTGCCTCTACTTTAAGCTCTATCTAGAGCTGAGAAATAACGTAGCTAAAGCGCCAAATATGGTACATAGATCTTAGTAGAGACTTGATAAAATCCTCTTTTACTTTTTCCCCATTCATTTCTCTTTTCCTTTCTCCCCTCTCCTTTACTTTTCTTCCTTGCCCTTCCTCCATGCTCTTCTGTATCTAGTTGAATCCCACCCTTCCTTCTTTCTTAGCATCAATTAGAGCAGGGATTGGCAAACTTTTTCTTTAAAGGATCAGGTGGTAAATATTTTAGGTTTTGCAGGGCAAATGTGGTTCTCTGTTGCAACTACCAAACATGGTCATTGTAGCAGGAAAGCACCTACATATATAAATGGATGATTGTGGCTGTGTTCCAACAAAACTTCATTTTATGGACAGTAAAATGTGAATTTCATATAATTTTATGTGTTACTAAGCATTATTCTTCTTTCAATTTTTTCCAACCATTTAAAAATGTGAAAAACATTTTTAGCTCACAGACTGTACAAAAACAGGTGGCAGATTGAATTCAGCCTGCAGGACCTACTTTGCAACCCCTGGTTTAGAGCAAGAGCTCTTAAATTTGGAGAGGCTAAGACCAACCCGTTTGAGTACCCAAGGAAAACTTTGCATTCATTCATTTGTGCTGTTATGAAGCTCTCTTACAGTCCAGACACTGTGCTACCAGGTAGAGCTATAGGTGTGAGCAACACAAAGATGCCTCCTCTTGCAGCTTACATTCTAAACACAGAATAAAAAAGCAAAGCAGGATCTACTAACAATTACGAAGATATCGAAAGTGCTGTTCTCGTTAGCTAGCTGCCAGAATGCAATTGCGCTGGTTTGAAAAAGATTTATATATCTTAGAAAAGTCACGATTTAAACCTAATCCAATCTTGTGGGAGCAGCTGCTTCTCTTAAATCCTATTCAGCTCTGTATGTGGGAACCTTGATTAGATTATCTCCATGGAGATGTGACTCACTCAGGAGTGGGTGTTAAATTGGATTAGGTGGAGACATGTCTCCACCTATTCCCGGTGGGTCTTATTTAGTTGACTGGAATCCTATAAAAGAAGTCTTTTGGAGAACGACAAGAGAGAAAGCCATGAGATTCTGACAGAGTCACGAGAGAGCCACAGAAAGCCACAGCAAAGCTTGAGCAGAACCACGAGGTTGAGAGCCCATGATGACAGAGACACTGGAGATGAAGAAGGAAAACACCCCTGGGGGAGCTCCATAAAATGAGAAGTTGGGAGAGAAAAGCTGAAAGACTTCACCACGTGCTCTTCCAGCTGAGAGAGAAACCCTGAATGTCATCAGCCTTCTTGAACCAAAGTGTCTTTACCTGGATGCTTTAAATTGGACATTTCTATGGACTTGTTTAAATTGGGACATTTTCTCGGTCTTAGAACTGAAAACTAGCAACTTATTAAATTCCCCTTTTTAAAAGCCACTCTGTTCCTGGTATATTGCATTCTGGAGGCTAGAAAACTAGAACAGCAATATACCAGAAATGGAATGGCTTTTTACAAGTTTACAGTTCTAAGGCCATGAAAATCTCCAAATTAAAACAAGTCTACAAAAATGTCCAAATCAAGGCACCATCAAGAGGTTACCTTCACTCAAGAAAGGCTGATGAGTTCAGTGTTTCTCTCTCAACTGGGAAGGCACATGGTGCACATGGCGAAGGTTGCTAGCCTTCTCTCCAGGCCTCTTGCTTCATGAAGCTCCCCAGGAGGTGTTTTCTTTCTTCATCTCCAAAGGTCACTGGCTGTTGGGCTCTGTGGTTCTCATGTCATTCTGTCATGTTCTACTGCTCTCTCCTTGTTCTCAAAAAGGAACCCTTTCCAAAATGCCTCCTGTTTTATAGGATTCCAGTAAACTAATCAAGATCCACACAGAATGGGTGGAGACACGTCTCCATCTAATCAAGTTTAATACCCACAATAGATTGAATCATATCTCTGTGGAGATAACCTTACCAAATTTCCAACCTATAGTACTAAATAGAGATTAGAAGAAACGGTTGCTCCCACAAGATTTATTAGGATTAAACATGGCCTTTCCAGGGTACATGCATTATATAGATATCCCTTTTTAGTTTATGATATATTGGATTGGCTGGAGGAAAGTACCTGAAACTGTTGAGCTGTGTTCCAGTAGCCTTAATTCTTGAAGATGACTGTATAATGATATAACTTTTACAATGTGACAGTGTGATTGTGAAAACCTCATGTCTGATGCTCCTTTTATCCAAGACATGAAAAGATTAGCAAAAAAATATGGATAATAAATAAATAAATAATAGGTGGTATGAGGGGTAAAATAAATTGGGTAGATTGAAATATTGGTGGTCAATGAGAGGGAGGGGTAAGGGGTATGGGCTGTATGAGTTTTTTCTTTTTATTTCTTTTTCTGGAGTGAAACAAATGTTCTAAAGATGATCATGGTGATGAATACAGAACTATGTGATATTGTTAGCCACTTATTGTACACAATATATGGACTGTATGTGTGTGAATATTTCTCAATAAAAATATTAAGAAAAAAAAAAGGTGCCATGGAGACCTGGGTATGGGTTGTGGTGAGGCTGATGCTGATTCAGCTAGGGTGGTCAGGGCAGGCCTCTCTGAGGGTGAGACCTTAGAGTTGAAAGCAAAGGAAGAGAAGGGGGCAGCTGTGAGCAGGAGCTGCCAGGGCACACACCCAAAGGGGATCAGGGCTACCTGAGCACAGAGATCAAGGGCAGGAGGAGAGGGGGAAAGAGGTTAGGCAGGGCCTTCTATTTCATAGCAGGGATTTTGACATACTCCTTGTGCTAGTCAGGGTTCTCTAGAGAAACAAAACCAACAGGAGAGATCTGTAACTATGAGATTTATAAAGGTGTCTCACACAACCATGGGAATGGAAGAGTCCAAAATCCATAGGGCAGGCTGTGAAGCTGGAGGGTCTGGATGACTCCACAGGAGAGGTTCATTGACTGAAGAAGCAGTGAAAGAGTCTCTTCTTTCTTAAAAGCCTTTAACTGATTGGATTATATTGTTGTGGGACACACGCCTTAGTTGATCACAGATGTAATCAGCCACAAATGCAGTCAACTGACTGATGATTTAATGTATCAGCCTTCTGACTTATCAACCAGTGAAAAAATATCCTTGCAGCAATGGTCAGGCCAGTGCTTGCCTGACCAGACAACTGGGCATAATTGTTTGATCAAATTCCTAACCATCACAGTCCACCCCCTGTCAACTTGGCAGCTATATATATCACCTTGAAACGTGCTTAATTTCCAAATACGACACAATAACAGACATATGTTTCACCTAACAATACTCAAGTGTCCTGCATACAACCAGAAATGCAACATCTCTCCAGAATAGGGTGCAAGTCCCTAGGTAGCATTCACTCTTAACCTTTATATCCAATGACCTAAATACTATAATGTGAGCAATACAACTTATGCCATATGATAAGAGGAAAACAAGATATTTGTTTATGTACAAATTCAAACATACTCATAACAAAACAGAGGAAATATTCATACAATCACAGTCCTCATTTCTGTAACTGGTCACATGGTTGTAGTCATATTTATTACTACCTTCTTCTACTACCCATTCCATGTTCCCTTTACCCTCAGCAAGCAGCTGGCATTGGTTCTTTGCCAGGTGGGATGATCCAGGTCTTCATTCCTGAAGTTCCTGGACCACTGATAGTCCTGTCTAGAGTGGGTTGTTGCAGTTTTCCATTGATTTTAATCACAGGGCATGGTAGTACTAAGAGATGCCCTAGGGGATCTCCCGTATTCCAGGAAAACTCCTCTTTACCTCTATTGTGTAGTTGCAGTCCTATTTTCCCTTGATAATCAGGATCAATCACCCTAGACAGAACAGTAATCCCCTTTTATACATGTTGATTCAGCGGCATTAGAAGCCCAAAGTGGCCAAGTGGCAGTCTTAATTTCTAGTTCAATGTCTCATTATTGTGTCTCCCGGAAGGAGCACTCCTCCTTTTGGAACTAAGAGCTGTAGGCCAACAGAGCTTAAGTTTTCAGGGACAGGGAGCAAAAATTTTCCCAGTGGATCATGAGGGGTGATAGTGAGTGGTGCCACTCCCATTTCCCCCCCTTGATTGCTGAACCCATGAATCCTGGCTATGGGAGACACAGCACGATAGAGTGCACACTGATTCAGAGCATACTCAGCCTCCAGGAGAACATTGCCCCCGCTCTGCAAGGCATTGCCATCTAGTTGGCACTTTAATTGTGTCTTCAGAAGGCCATTCCACCATTCTATCAACCCAGCTGATTCTGGACCATGGGGAGCATGGTAATACCAGAGAATTCCATGAGCATGTGCCCATTCCCACACTTCATTTGCTGTGAAATGGGTTTCTTGATCAGAAGCAATGCTGTGTAGAATACCATGATGGTGGATAAGACATTCTGTAAGAACATGCATGACAGCTTTTGCAGAAGTATTGTGTGCAGGGAATGCAAACCTATATCTCAGGGGTTGAGTGTGGGTCTTTGCTGCCGGTAGACTGGGCACTCAGCGGTGGCTATAGCCAGGCTGGTGAGCAGAAGTCCATGTTGCTGAGCCCATGCATAACATCCATTCCTACCACCATGCCCACTTTGTTCATTGGGCAATGGCAGGAGTGGCTGAGGAAGGAGGATGACTTGTATCCACAGGATGGGTCATTTTATCCACTTGATTATTAAAACCTTCCTCTGCTGAAGTCACCCTCTGGTGAGCATTCACATGGGACACAAATATCTTCAAGCTCTTTGCCTACTCAGAAAGGCCTATCTGCATACCTCTTTCTCAGACCTCTCTATCACCAATTTTCTAATTATGCTTCTTCCAAGTCTCTGACCATCCAGCCAAACCATTAGCAACAGCCCATGTGTCAGCATAAAAGTGCACCTCTTGCCAGTTATTCCTCCAAGCAAAATGAAAAACCAAGTGCACTGCTCGAAGTTCCACCCACTGGGAGGATTTCCCCTCACCACTATTCTTTAAGGGCATCCCAGAATGGATCTGTCATGCTACAGCTGTCCAATTCCAGGTGGCCCCTCCATATCATGCAGAACCATCTGTAAACACAGGCCCGAATTTTCTCTTCCTTAGTCAACTGACTATAAGGAACTCCCTAAGAGGCCATAGCTCTGGCCTGGGAAAGAGAAGATAATTTGGCAGGAGTGGGGCCCATGAGTATTTGGTCCACTTCCTGATGTGACTTATTTGTGCCTTCAGGACCTGCCTCAGCCCTATCTCTAATATATCATTTCCATTTTATAATGGAGTGCTGCTGTACATACCCAACTTTATGGCTTGGTGGGTCAGACAACACCCAGCTCACAATAGGCAACCCAGATCTCATGGTCACTTGGTGGCCCATGGTTAAGCGTTCAGTCTCTACTAAGGCCAGTAGTACTGAAAGCTGTTTCTCAAAAGGAGAGTAGTTATCTGCAGTGGATGACAGGGCTCTGCTCTAAAATCCTAAAGATCTGCATTGTGATTCTACTATAGGGGTCTGCTAAAGTCTCCAGTGACCATCCATATTTGCCACTGACACTTTTAGCACCATGGGATCCGTGGGATCATATGACCTAAGTGGCAGAGCAGCCAACAAGCAGCTTGGGCTTGTTGCAGAGCCTCCTCTTATTCCAGTCCCCACTCAAAACCATAGCTTTGCTGGTCACTTGGTAAATGGGCTGGAGTAGTACAGCCAAATGAGGAATATGTGGTCTTCAAAATCCAAAGAGGCCAACTAAGCATGGTACCTCTTTTTTGGTTGTAGGAGGGGCCAGATGCAACAACTTATCCTTCATCTTAGAAGGGATATCTCAATATGCCCCACAGCACTGGACACCTAGAAATTTTACTGAGGTAGAAAGCCCCTATATTTTTGTTGGATTTCTCCCATCCCCTGACCTGCAAATGCTTTCCCAATAAGTCTAGAGTAGTTGCTACTTCTTGCTTGTAGGTCCAATCAACATGATATCATCAATGTAATGGATCTGTGTGATGTCTTGTGGGAGGGAGAAATGATCAAGGTCCCTGCTGACAAGATTGTGACATAGGGCTGTAGAGTTGATATATCCCTGAGGCAGGACAGTGGAGGTATATTGCTGGCCTTGTCAAATGAATGCAAACTGTTTCTGGTGGTCCTTACTGATAGCTATTGAGAAAAAAGCATTTACCAGATCAATAGCTGCATACCAGGTACCTGGCAATGTGTTGATTTATTCAAGCAATGATACCAAATCTGGAACAGCAGCTACAATAGGAGTCACTCCCTGGTTAAGTTTATGATAGTCCACTGTCATACTCCATTCTCATTTGTTTTGTGCTCAGGCCAAATAGGAGAGTTGAATGGGGATGTGCTGGGAATCACCACTCCTACATCCTTTACGTCCTTAAGGGTAGCACTAATCTCTGCAATCCCTCCAGGAATAAGGTATTGATCTGATTCACTATTTTGCTAGGTAAGGGCAGTTCTAGTGGCTTCCACTTGGCCTTTCCTTCCATAATAGCCCTCACTTCACTATCAGATAACCAACGTGGGGATTCTGACAGTTGCTGAGTATGTCGATTCTAGTTATGCATTCTGGAACTGGAGAAATGACTACAGAATGGGTCCGGGGACGCACTGGGTCCACTGTGAGATGGACCTGATCTAAAACTCTATCTATCACCTGACCCCCTATTCTGACCGGTGGACCAGAGTGATGTTTAGGATCTCCTACAATTAGTGTTACTTCTGAGCCAGTGTCTAATAATCCCCCAAACATCTGATCATTTCCTTTTCCCCAGTGCACAGTCACCCTGGTAAAAGATCATAGAGCTCCTTGGGGAAGGCTGGGAGGAAGGTTAACAGTGTCAATTTTAGGTAGTGTTAAAGGGCCCTTCACCAAGAACACCTAGCCCTCTCCTCATTCACGGGGCTCTGAGTTTGTAGACTATCTCAAGTTTGGGAATTGATTAAGGGGCCATGACTCTCTGACTTTGTAATTCAAGTTAGATTTTTGTTCACTTGATATAGAATTCTTCTGCTTGTACAGCTCAAACAAGAATTTAGTAGACTGCCCATATATTTTACTTCTAGGTACCCCATGATCTACTAGCCAATGCCATAAGTCTCTGCAAGTCAGATTATTTTAACTCCTGTTTTGAGTCTGCTGTCCATTATGGTGGCCATGCCCAACTTGTCTATGGGATTAACTGATGTCACATGGCTTCTGTCAACTCGGGATCAGATCATTCCCATTGTGTTTAAGGATTCTAGCTCAGTGGCAGCTATTCCCACAGTAATATCTGACCTATGGGGAAAGATGACTGCAGACCTCTCCAGGGATGATGAAGCTAGTCTCATGAATTTATTTCTGAAGGTTCTGTTGAAAGATGTGTCCTCTGGACACTCCTGGGGTATGTGAGCAGGTCTTCCATAATGACCCCACTCTAATATTCCCATCTCTATAAGCTTCTGGATCCCTTCATCTATGTTATACCAGGGAAGTTCTGGCATTTCAACCTCAGTTAATGTTGGCCACCTTTTGATCCATGTTTCAGACAACCACCAAACAAACCATTAATGCCCTTTCTAAGCCCTTTCTATCCCCTCAAGCTACAACACTGAATGCAGAATCTCTGCCTTGTGGGCCCATATCAATAGATTCAGCTTGATCCAACTTTATATTCCTTCCACCATTATCCCACACCCTTAACATCCATTCCCCTGATTTCTGTCTATACAGATTGGAAAACTCATGTAATTCTTTTGGAGTATAGCATTCCTCCTCATGGGTCACCCTTTGTAACTCACCTTGTGGGACCTGTTGGGACTTTAGTCTAGTTATAGGTCTTGAAGAAAAGAGGCGTGGTAGGGGTGGGTCATGAAAAGAAATAAAAGTGTCTTTCAAGCCAACAACCTCAGGGCATTTCATTGCAGTTTCATCTGGTGAAACAGGATTAATGGCACCAGACAGAGGAGTGAGGGCTGTTTCCCCAGGGGAGGTGGTTATAGGGTTAGCAGGCAGTGAAGGGTTAATTTCATTAGGTGGAGGTTGGATGGCAGAATCCTCTGAGAAGATTGGAGGCTAGGAAGCTGTTTCCTCAAGGCAGGCCGGAGGTTAGGAAGCTCTTTCCTCAGTGCGGTCCATTATGGATTGTGCCCCAGAAAAGCCTTGTCCTTCAATTCTCATTCAATATTGCTGGGTGGGATCTTTTGATTGTTTCCATGGAGATATGACCCATCCAATTACGGGTGGTAACATTTGATAAGACGGAGCCCTTTATGAGGAACACATTTAGGAAAAAAGCTACAAAACCCATGCAGCCAGAGACCTTTGGAGATGAAAAAGGAAAATGCCCCCCAAGGAGCTTCATGAAACAAGAAGCTGGGAAAGAAAGCTAGCAGATGGTGCCATATGCCCTCCCAGCTGAGAGAGAAACCCTGAACTTCATTGGCTTTTCTTGAGTACAGGTAAGCTCTTGTTGGTGCCTTAAGTTGGACATTTTCATTGCCTTAGAACTGTAAACTTGCAACTTAATAAATTCCCCCTTTTAAAAGCCATTCCGTTTCTGATATATTGCATTCCAGCAACTTGCAAACTAGAACACAGGTCTGTCTAGTGAAGGCTCAACAGAATACAGGGATCCTGTCCCCCCATTGCCATCATTATCAAGCCATGTATCACCACCCCATGTTTCAGGATCCCATTCTTTTCCAACAAAAGCCCTTACTTTAACAACAGACACCTGCAGGGTTGAGATTTTAGTTGATGTTGTAAATCTGCTACTCACACAATGAGGCTTTATGTCTGGTTTTCAGAGAACTGAAGTCTGCGACCACAGGAAGTAGATTTTCTTTCAGGGCACACATCATTCAAATGGTGCTTAAGATGCAAATTTGAAGCCTTCAACCCATCCCTTTCCCTCATCACTGTATCCAGCGTATCTAATAGCAACCGACCAATATCATTATATCTCTTAATTCCACAAAACTCCTTAAAGGTGTCAAAACATTATCACCCAGAGCCTTGCCTCGTATAAGTATATGATTAGCAGAATCTAATTGTGGTATTTTGAGTATCTCTTTTGTCAACTCACCCCATAGATTGTCAGTGTCACCTTGACTATTGGAACCAGTCATTAGTGCCTCTGAGTATAGTCCCCTATAAGCAATGGAATAAACAGGAAATGAGTAAGTTTTTTTTAATTTTGGTAACATATTTGCAAAATACAAAGTTTTCCACTTTAACCATTTTAAAGTGTACAATTCAGTGGTGTTAGATACATTTGCAATGCTGTACTACTATCTTCACCATCCATTACCAAGACTTTTTCATGACTCCAAGTAGAAATTCTGTCCCTATGAAGCAATAACTCCCGCACTGTCCCTCCCCACCATCCCCTGGTAATCTCCAATCTACTTTATGTCTTTATGTATTTGCTTATTCTAGAAGTTCATATAAATGAAATAATACAATATTTGTCCTTTGGTATCTGGCTTAGTTCACTCAATAATGCCTCCATTTCATCATGTTGTAGCATGTATCAGTACTTCATTCCTTTTAATGACTTTATAATATTCTATTGTGTGTGTATGCCACATTTTGTTTACCCCCATTCATCTGTCAGTGAATAGTTGGGTCCTATCTTTTGGCTACTGTGAGTAATTCTGCTATTAACAGTGATATGCAATTATCTGTCCGGGTTCCTGCTTTCATTTCTTTGGACAATATGCTTAGAAGTGGAATTTCAGGGTCATATGTTAATTCTATGTTTAACTTTTTGAGGAACTACCAAATTGTTTTCCAAAGTATCATTTTACATTCCCACCAGCAATGCATGAGGATTCTTACTTCTCCCATATCTTTGCCAACACTTGTTATTTTCCATTTTCTAAATAAGAGCTAATAAAGGGTTTTAAGGTTAGAAGTGACACGTCTGATTGATACACTTTGGTGGCTGAGTATAGAAACTCATCCCTAGAAAAATGCACTTAGAGGCATACTCCCAATTGTTTTGCTTATTGTTTCTATCTTAGGGGTTCATAGGTCTCCCTAGGAAGTCCCTGTATGGGAGCACAAACCTTGAATCAAAAACCTCTGCATTATTATCTAATTTGACTTGCATGGTCAATTTAGTTGAACACTGTAAGTACATGGAACCTTGAATAGGGCATGAGATCTTGTTGGTTTCTCCGGGTTAGTGTGATGCCGTGATATATCCCAGAGTAAGTTGGGCAGTGAATAAAGATGCACTTGTGAAGTCCCCTTGGAGGACTGGGGAGAAAGGAGCAAATGTTCAACTTCACCATCTGGAGAATTTCTGATATTCTTGCAAGAAGTGGGGACAATCAAATCAATAGGCTGAGCTCTCGATCTTGGGGTTTGCCCCTATGAAACAAATTTCTGCAAAGGATAGGCTAAGCCTACTTAAAATTATTCTTAAGAGTCACCCCCAGAGAACCTCTTTTGTTGCTCAGATGTGGCCTCTCTCTCTAAGTCAACTTAGCAGGTAAACTCACTGCCCTCTGCCGCTACATGGGGCATGACTCCCAGGGGTAAAAATCTCCCTGGCAATGTGGGACAGAACTCCTGGGATTCATCAGGACCAAGCATCATGGGATTGAGAAAGCCATCTTGACCAAAAAAAGAGAAGAGAGAAATGTGGCCAAATAAAATTTCAGGGCTAAGATATTTCAAAAGAGCCGAGAGGTTATCCTAGTAGTTATTCTTATGCATTATATAGACATCCCTTTTTAGTTTATGGTGTTTTGGAGTGGTTGAAGGAAAGTACCTGAAACTAGTGAGCTGTGAAACAGTAGCCTTGATTCTTGAAGATGATTGTATAATGATAAAGTGTTTACAGTGTGACTGTGTGATTGTGAAAACCTTGTTTCTGATCCTTTTATGCAGGATATGGACAGATGAGTAAAAAAAAAATGGATAAAAATAAATAAATAAATAATAGGGGGGATAAGGGATAAAATAAATTGGGCATATTGGGGGATGTAAGGACAGTTCAGTGGTAGAATTCTCGCCTGCCATGCAGGAGACCTGGGTTCAATTCCTGCTCCATGCACTTCCCAAAAATCAACCAACCTAACAAACAAAAATTCAACAAATGGTGCTGCAATAATGGGACATTTACATGGAAAAATAATGAAATATGACCCTGCCATACAGCATAAACAGAAAAAATTGAGTATATTGAAATATCTGTGGTCAACGAGAGACATAAGGGATATGGGATGTAGAGTTTTTAATTTTTCTTTTTATTTCTTTTTCTGGAGTGATGTAAATGTTGTAAAAATGATTATGGTAATGAATATGCAACTATGTGACGACATTGTGAGCCATTGATTGTATACCACGAATGAACTATATGTGTGTGAAGATTTGTCAATAAAAATATTAAAAAAAATAGGAATAGAGACTCTAAGAATAAGTATTTAAGAATAATGTCTGTCTTGCCCACTTATCTTATTGTTGAAACATAAAAATTGCTTAATAAGGGCCACAGTGGCTCAGCAGGCAGAGTTGTTGCCTGCCAAACTATAGGCCCAGGTTCATTTTTCAGTGCCTGCCCAGGCAAAAAAAAAACCAAATCATGTAATAAGAATTTTAATATTATATGGACATGTGAAACATAAAAATTGAGAGTAAAAAAAAAAAAAACAACCCTGCATTAAATAAATCCCTTACCCTCCCCACATATATGGGACATGACTCCCAGGGATGAGACTGGTCCTGGTATCATGGGATCGAGAATGCCTTCTTGACTAAAAGGAGGAAAAGAAATGGAACAAAATAAAGTTTCAGTGGCTAAGAGATTTCAGAGAGAGTTAAGAGGTCATTCTGGAAGTTACTCTTACGCAAGCTTCTGTGAGATATTACAAATTGCCGCAGTATGCCAAGTCCCAGTCAACAATATTCCTGAAAGTTCTAAAGAATACCCCAGGCTTTATCTAAGACTCTATCAATGTTTTACCTAGTAAGTTTATTTTTTCAGAAACTTGAGGCCTCCAGATTATTCCCATGTCAGACAAGTCCTGAAACCCAGATGTACCAGTCTCTCCAAGACCAGTTTCATTCCTCTACCCCCTAAGTTCAGCATTCCTTTCCAGCATGAAGAAATTAAAATGCTAATTACCCAGATATCCCTGGAGACTGAGAGGATGATTAAATGAGACATGTAATGGAGAAATTCGGATTTAACAAATGATTATGACTACTGAATCATTATATAGATGCTTCTTTTTAGTTTCTGGTGTATTGGAATAGCTACAGGGAAATAACAGAAATGGTTAAGCTGTAATTCAGTAGCCCTGATCTTTGATAATGATTGTATAACTATATAGCAAAAAAAAAGATAAAAGAAAAGAAGTCAATTGCCTGTGTTTATATGGATCTATTTCTGGATGTTTTATTCTGTTCCACTGAGCTATGCATCTATCTGTGATAATACTGCATTGTCTTAGTTCATTCTCCTTTATTGCATGTCTTTAAATTGGGTGCAATGCAATACCAGCATTCAGTAAGGGGAAGGGATGTTTGGTGTTTTCTTCTTCCTTTTAATTTCTTTTTATGGAGTAATGCAAATGTTCTCAGATCGATCCTGGTGATGAATGCACAATCATGTGACAATGCTATGAACCACTGTTTGTATATTTTGGATGAATTGTACGGTATGTGTACATCTCAATAAACTTACATTTGAAGAAAAAAAAAACTGCACTAAAGAAAAGAAAAAGTGGAGGAAAGGCCCAGACTCCAAAAGAAAAAATGCTGGAAGGTGCTTGACCAGTTCAGCTCCTTCCTCTACCTGGCCTCCTTTGCGGCCCAACGGAGTGGGGCTTGCTCCCATGGGGTGGCGGCTGGTGCTGACTTATGGGGGTGTCTGCTAAATTAGCTCTTGTCTGATGGAAGCTAGAGGGGGTCAGGGTTTGTACAGAAAGCTTCTGGGAGTGGGGTGAGGTAGGGGTGCAGGTGGTGAGAGAAAGTCAAGCCTCTTTCTCGCAGGTCCTGCCTGTCGTCTGCGGCTCCCACCCCAGCACACACCCCCGGTTCCACAGAACCAGCTGCCTGCAGACATGCCTCCCCTGTGCCCTTCCCAGCAACCTCTGCCAGTTAGTGCCTGGAGAACTGGGCCCGGAGTCAGGTTCTCCGGCTTCAACCCAGTGGCCACCTGTGGTCCCGGGGAGCCTGGGGGAGGCTGGGAAACTTTCAAAGGGCAGTTAATCACTAACTAGCTGGAGATAAGAGAGAGAGAATGAAACAATTGAGAAAGTGCCCAACCCAGAGCTTAGCGCTTCCCTGCCTGCACATGCCAGAACCTCACCCCAGGATCAAACTGAGGTTGTTCTCTAGATGGAACCGACACACCACTCCTTAGGGGGCTGCAGTACCACAGGCTGGAGGGTCTTCTGGCAGTCACTGCCCCTTCCCCATTAGGCCCTTTCTCTTCAGCCAAACCTCAGCCTCAGAGATAGGTGGGAGCAGTTGCCCAGGGAGGGCTCCCTTTATCTCTAGGGTCAAGGGCAGGAATTCAGTTCAGCTTGGCCCATGTACTATGCCAGCTCTGTGCTGGGCATGGGGATGCAAGGTAAATTAGACAGGGTTCCACCCTCAATGGGCTCACAGGAGAAAAAAACCAGGAACAAATGAATGCCTTCCAGTGGTCTCCATGCCCAAACGGTGGAGGAGTATACAGACAGGCTGAGATCAAACAAGGAAGTAGTCATCCGTACCTGGGGAGTTAAGGAAGGCTTCAACGAGGGGTTCATAATCTCAATAATGAACTGAGGGCCTTGCTAGGGGTAGGCCTTATCCTAGGAGCATCCCATCCCTTATCTTCAGTCCCACAACCATGCTGCATAGGAGGTATTCACCCCACTGTACAGATGAGGGACGTGATGACTTGTCCAGTGCACAAGCTGGGATTTGAACGTGGGTCTTCCTGATCTTAAAGTCACTTTGCTTTCCTTTCCAACGGCCCCTTTTCCATGGCTGATGGAAGTGTTCTCAGTGGAGTAGTTTTTCTTTCAGCCAAAGAATTGATTCTGAGGAAAGGTACCCGACTTTCATTTCAACTGCTCTCAGCCATTCGTGCCTTCGTACGAATAATGGTGAGGGAGGAAGCTGGAGGCTCTGAGGGTAGAGAAAAAGGGTCTCAGTCAGAGGAAAAAGAGCCAATGTGAGGGGCCTGGATGCCTTTGGTTTTCCCATTTTTCTTTTAAATGCAATTTTATTGAGATATTTTATATATCCGCAAACCATATAATCATCCAAATTGTACAATCAGCAGTTCACAGTATCATCACATAGCTGCACATGCATCATAATCGATTTTTGAACATTTTCATTACTCCAAAAAAAAAAAGGAAAAAGAAAATAAGAATAAAAGTGAAAAAGAATATCCAAAACATCCCATGTTTCCTCCCCCATTAGTTTTTAAAGTTTTATCTTTTTTTTTCTTGTTCATCTGTCCCTTTATCCAGAACTTAAGTAGCTCTGAGTAAGGCTCTGCTGACATGACAACCCCAAAGGACTCCTAACATGTCTTCTGAGAGCCCTGAGAGCATACTTACCCTCCTTCTGATGCTATCTGCAGGATTTGGCAGAGTTACCTCATCGACCTTTATTACCTTCTGACTCTCCAGGATCTAGGAGATAAAAAAAAATCTCTGCTTCCTGAAAGTTCTGGGCAGCTTTTAGGAAAACAAAATCCAAAGGACTGCCAGCTGGAAGTCCGGCTCTGCGAGGTGGGCTACATCTGCGTGCTGACACCTTTTCACCTGCTCAGCTCACAGAGCTGCACAGCAATCAGGGGTGGGGAGTGGGGGACGCACCCTGGGCTACTGTGTGTCCTACCATGGTAACAGGAGGACTCATCCTTCCTGGTGTCAGCGGCTGTTAGAGGGTGGTAGTTTGGGCCACAAGCTGGCTGGCTGCTGGAGAAGAATGTGTTGACTCTTCCAGAGCAGAGGCCAAAAACAAAGTGCCAGAAGGGTTACCTTCCTATAAAGAAGGCTGTCTGTGTCCTTTCTGCCTCCTGATAACTGCCTGTTAATTCTGAATACCTAATATGTGTCAGACAGTGGGCCATGTACTGAACACATGTAACCTGCAAAGCAGGTGCTATTATTATCACCCCCCTTTTACAGGTGAGAAAACCAAGGCACAACAAGCTTCAGTAATGTACTCAAGGTTGTATGGCTGGTAAATAGTAGAGCCAGGTTGCAAATCCAGGCAGACTGGCTGTAGAGTGAGTTTTCTACTTTCCAGGTGATGGTCATGGACTGGCAGTGGCAGCCTCACCCAGAAGTCTGCTAGAAAGGCAGAATCCCCAGCCCATCCCCAAGTCCCTGAACTGGAATGTGCATTTCAACAATTTCCCCAAGTGAGTCTTGCATGTTTGTGTTTGAGAAGCGCTGCCCCCACTACATTATACTGCTCTGTTCCCCCTAGTAGGTATGGTTCCCAAACTCATTCACTCAATCAGTGAATAACGATCGCACTCCAGATATTGTGTCATGCAATTGATCCAGACAAATGAGGTCCTCAGAAGACTTCCAGCCATGCCCTTCATGTTGGCCATGTGGAATGCGGCCAGGGGGTGAGCGCCCGGACGTCTGGATTTAAATCCCAGCGCTGCCACTCGTTGCCACTTGCTGGGTGTGAGCCCGTGGCTACGTTGTCTCACTTTCCTGGGTTCAGGTTCTTCATCTGAAAAATGAGGTGAACCAGAAGATGCCCAGCAGTGTCCTGGGGTGTATTCTATCTGTGCAGGTGGGGCACCCAGCAGGCGCTCACTGAGTGTCTGCTGAAAGAGTGAGCAAATAAATGAGTGAGTGAACCAATGCCCACGTGGGATGTTCATTTATGCCACAAGGAAACAGCCCACCATTTACAAAGGAAGACAAAAAATATTCCGGCATAGGGGAGACAGGAGTACCTCCTCTGTGTCGAGAAGAGGTAGGGCCTTCTCAAACACCTTATCCACGACACGGGCGTCTTGGATTGTTCCTTATGATGGTCTTCCATCCGCTCAGTTTATTTCTGTTGGGAAATTTCTGCCCCATGTCAGTGGGCCCCTCAGCAGCTTGGGACACATGCCCAGGGTAGGCAGGGAAGAGTGGTAAAGAATGTCCTAGAATTCTCGCCGCTGACCTTAGGGACTTCACGTGTTCAAGGGAAAGGGGCAAATAAGGACTGGATGTCAGAAATTGTTTTGTCTTGCATTCCCTTAAATTTTCTCTTTCCTCTTCTCCTCTTATCTTCTTCTAAAACTACTTCGAGTCCCTTTTGGTTACCAAGATTAGAAAAAAAAAATCCTAGGTAAACAATGACCAGGTTTTAGCTCTTGCTCCCAGCCAGCCATTGCTATGTCCTTGGCATAATCACGGATTCCTCAAAATGACCTGATGTTGCCTAGGAGCCATCACTGCCCTCATCTTGTGGCTGAGGAAACTGAGGCTCAGAATGGTTCAGCAGTTTGCTTGAGGCCACTCAGCCTCTTCCTAGAGGTGGACCCAGGGTTTAATTTCAGTTTTGTTTGACTCTGAAGCGTGTGTCCTTATACCACTGAACCGTGCAGCCCCCAGATGACCATGGTGGGTGGCAAATGGGCTAAATAGGATGCCCAATGTGAAGGGGTTTCCAACCAGGAAGCTTGGTTTCCAAATCTGGCTGAACATCAGACTCTACTGAGAAACATAAAAAGCAGCTTTCCAGGCCACATCCAAAAGCCAGCCTGCTGTGGGACCCAGACACCAGCGTTTTGGTAGAGCTCCCCAGGTGACTCGGACGCTGAGTCTGTTTGGGACCCCTTGATCTAGGGTGAAATTGGGGAGCGGTGGGATTGGACATGGTTCTTTTTCATTTAGAGTAAGAGAGGGCTGACTTCTGAGAAAGAAGAGCAGTAAACTTTGAAGGAGCTTCTTCCATGTGACTTTGCCCCAGTGAAAGTGTGGCGATTCAGATAAGGAAGATAAATCACTGGCAGCTGGGAGGAAGGGCAGGGTGTTTGCTGTTTGGCTCCAGGCTTAGCTCCAGTGGCCTCTCAATTGGAGACAGTGTGGTTTGAGCCCAGGGGTGCCTGGAGGGCGGGAAGAGGGTGAAAGTGACACAAGTGGAAATAATTCAAACATTAATGAGCAAACTCTTGGGCCATTCGGATTCAGGATTCTGGCCTGAGTGTGTCTGGGTCTTCAGAGGCAGAAGTGCTCCTGACTCCTCCACGTCTACCAAGCCTCAGGGTTTTGCTGCCTCCATCTATTTCCTCAGTCTCTTAAGTCTTTCTTTAAAATAATTCCATTTTAAGGAACTTGAATTTATTTTTAAACCACTTATCACTGTCATTAATGGAAAATTAGCATCACTTGCATATATATATATACCTGTTAATAAATAGGCTACAAACCCAACAATGGGATTAACTTTTAACTGGACTCTCACAGCTTTTGCCCTGTTTATTGAAAAGGGATGTTTGCGGAGTGAGACTGTCTCCATTAAAGTCTGAAGGATCAAAAGAGAACTGGAAAGTATACATTTCTCACTCCATGGCTCAACATTATTTAATTCTGAGCCCATGCATCGTCCAGACCATCTGACTGATAACCACTTAAAAATGCCACAGCCCCAGAACCCAAGCTCCATGAGGGCAGGGATTGTGATGTGTTCTGTCCACTGCTGAGCTCCTAGAGCCTGCTACGGTGCCTGCCCCATAGCAAGTGCCCCCATTTTTATTGACTCCATGGATTGTGGGGCCTGGGGTCTGGCTGTTCCATTTCTAATCTTATTTCTGGACTGAGAAGCAGAATTTCTAAGTGGGGAGGGTGTCAGATTGGCAATCAAATGTCTTGGGTCCATGATCCCAGCTAAGTCACTCACTTAGGTCTGAGAACTCTGGGAAACACGCTTAAAGCCTGCCTGAAACTTGGCTTCTTCCCCACATGTCACTGTGTTATTGTGAGGCTCAAAGGAGGACATGGGTGGGTGAGCATTTTGGAAACTGTAAGGACCTGTGCACATGGGAAGGCTTGAGTTGATTGTAAATAGGAGAGGAGTTGCCTGATTGTGTGCGCCCTGGGGTGCTGCGTGGTACTATCTACTCTGGCTGAGCGATGTCATCCAATACCTGACTCTAAAACATTGTCTTTGTCTGCTCTGGCCTTCTTTTAAGGAGATCTCCTCTCCTTTCCTTGGGCAATCCATTCTGACTTGAAAGATGTGTGGCAGAATTTATTTGTTTGAGACTGGATTATGTAGTCTACTGAGTATTGGGAAATGTCGCCCAGGGAAGTTGTAACATCATCGTCCTTGCAGTGTTTATTTTTGGTGGAACAATTATTATACTGCTACGAATATTAATAATAATATTATCCTTACTAATAATGGCAGGAGACACCCGTTTTTTTTGTGATTGAGCCAGACTTGCCTGGAGGCAGGGGAATGGACTCAATGGCCTCTTGAGCCTGGTCACAGTTCCCTGGTCTATTGTCATCTTGTAAACCTGAGCGTGGGCTATTTACCCCCCTTAGGAGTTACGGTTAGAACCTGATGGAAATTTCTCATAGCACACCTTTTCTGATAGTTATTGCCCTTTGTAACTTACCTTGTCACTCATGGCTTAAGATTTCTCAGACAATGACAGAGAGGAACTAGCCATGTGGATGAAGGCAGAGGATTTACGTGACACCTGCCAAGTCTCAGAAGCTAAGTTCTATTGCTGAACTGTAATACTTGTCATTGACCATGTCGCCATTTATGGTGACAACCATAACAGGTCATTCCTCACTTATTAAATACGTGTTTACAGACACCTGCAAGGCACCAGCCACTGTGCTAGTTCAGCTGCAGAGTGACAAGTAAATAACTCATGACAATGCCATGTGGTAAGTTCTAGACAGAGGGGAATTCAGGGAGAAGAGAGGCAACAAGTCAGTGCGAGGGTGGGCCCATTAGGGGAGGCTCCCGGAGGAAGCTATGTTTGGGATGAGAGATGAAGGATGAGTAGCCGTCCCAAGTGAAGAACATGGAGTAAATGTAATCCAGGAAAAGGGCACAGCCTATGTGACAGTTTTTGGGAGAGAGAGAGACAGAGAAGAGACAGAGAAAGAGATATGCAGAGAAATAGACATTCAGAGAGAGATAGAAATAATGGGACAGATACATACAGAGAGACAGACAGAGACAGAGAAAGGCAGAGACATACAGAGAGAAAGAGAGACAGAGGGAAAGACCTGTTTGGGCTACTGAAAAAAGTCAATATGTAGAGTTTTTGGTAAGAAATAGTTGGAGATAAGGCTGAAGAAATAAGCCAGATCACAAACGGCTTTGCAAAACATGTTTCAGCAGCTGGACTTTATTCTAAAAGTCATGGGAGTCATTGAAGGGAGCTCAACAAGCAGATGGTCATTGTAGAAAGGCCACTAAGTCTTCTGGCATCTCCTCTTCTTCCTTTGGCTCTGCGGACAGCTCCTTGGGGGTTCTTGGGCAGAAGTTTATGTAGCACACCTAGGATGGGATTGGTCCCAAAACCACACTGGGTTTAGGCTTGGCTCACATACAGTTTAGAGCAAGACTCATCCCAGATGACTCATCCCAAAACAACAGAGCAGTCACAGCAGGGAGGCACCTGTTAGGGTCTCGCTTACCTGGATTGTGGATGGCCTATGCATCTAATCGTAGGACAGCATACCAGACCTTTTGCTCCTTCTCTAACCCTTTTAAAATCTCTTCTCTACCATGCTGTTTGACTCCCCATCTCTCACCCTACTGTCGTCCTCTCAGCCATGCCCATGATCTCCTGGTGATGCCACCACTTGGGAGGGTGAGTGCTTTCAGAATGGGGAGGGTCGTGAGAATGGGGGGGGGGAGTTTCCACCTGGAGAAGAGAAGACCTGAGGTCAGTGCCACCTGATTTTGGCCATGAAAGAAATTCTGCAGCTGTCAGCTGGGAAGAGGTGGAAAGGCCGCTGGTGTTGAAGGCAGATGACCTGGGCTTCCTGTCCTGATTTACCAGCCCTATGATGCGTGGCAGACCCACTTTTCCTCTCGGAAATAGGGTAGTGTTAATCTCACAGGGATGGTGTGAGGTTTAAAAGAGATTTTCTTTGTGAACGTGCTTTTTAAACAGCAAAGCTCTGAACGAATGTTTATTTTTGGATTATTATGTATTGCTTTCTAGAAGGGACTGCTAGACAGTAAAAGAAATGGAGAGTTCTGTTGCGTTGGGATATTTTTATTATATAGACATAACTATAGATGAATATATGCATGTTATAAAATAAAACAAAGAAGAATGTGAACTTTCCTCCCAATCCACTCCCAGAAGCAACTACTGTTAATTATTTGTAGTCTACATTCCCAGGTATATACAAAAATACATACATTTAAACAAAAAATGCAATCATGTTATAACTCGGTTCTTTAGCTTGTTTTATTTATTTATTTTTTCACTTACTACACGGACGTCTTTCGTTTAGGTCTATGGTGATATATAGACCTAATTCCATTGCCTTATTATTTTGTGGTACAGCTAGGTCATAATTTATTTAAGCATTTTCCTGCTGATGAACAGTAATACTATTTCCGATTTCTCATTTATATTTTTGTGGTCTTTTGTATATATATCTCTGGGAGGATTCCTGGAAATGGAGTTGCTGAGTCAAAGGATATGGCCATTTCAAATGCTGATAAATACTATTAAATTGCCCTCCATAAAGATTGCACAAACATACACTCCCACAAGCAGAGTGCCTGCTTCTCTGAACCCAAACCAAGCCTAGCAGTAGCAGTTCTGTTGGGGCTTTTAGAACCGTGAGACCCACCTCCCTCCACCTGCCTGTGGCCCCCTGAACCTCTTTTTTGGCTACCAAGCCTGGTCTTCATGACAGTAGGAGGCTGGGGACAAACTGAGAAAGGGGGATCCAATCAAACGGTAGGAACCAGACCCTAGGATGCTGGGAAAACGTGTCTTGGAGGGTTAAATGGAGGATCCACATGTCTGAACATAAAATCTGGAAGAATGGAATAATGTATTTTAAGTACATAGCATTTTGCTTGACACCATGGTGAGTCTCAGTAAGTTATTATTGTTTCTGTTGTTACAGAAAGATCTGACACGCCAATCTTCGCTGTGCTTGGAGGGATGGAAGTTAGGGAAGGAGAGTATTGAAGGACAGGCGACGTGCTTGTTTAAGGAAAGGGTGACTTTGTTATTGTCAAGCTGTGGCCGGTCACAACATCCTGGTCACATCCAGGCCCTCGGTGTCACAAAATGCTACCACCAGGTCACCAAAGAGCATTTCCATGGAAGGAACCCATGACCCCCTGGGGGTGCTGGCACTTGGGAAAGTAAGCGCTCTCAGAATGGGGAGGATAGAAAGAACAGGGAGGGAGTGAGACGAGACTTTCCAGCCTCTGAAACCGGACACAAGGGGCCATCGGAAAGTTCAGGGATCTGAGTACTGACAACGCAATCACTGCTGGCATAGCTGGGATAACTAAAGACATAGGAACCTGAGATTAAAGTTGACCCCAATTCAACTCACCTCACTTAAAACCCCCAATAAGCAGGGACAGGGGATCAAGTCAAAAGGACTCTGGGGAGATGGTGTTCAATGGTAACTGGGGGAAGAAAGAGGCAGAATTCAGAATTATAGGAGTAATAAAAAAAAAAGCTGTCAAACAGAGAGCTCTTTGAGTATATTATCTAATTTAATCCCTTTCATAACCTTACAGAGTGAGTACTGTTATAATCCATATATAACAAATGAATAAATGAGGCTTAGAGAGGTCAAGTCATTTGGCTGAGGTGACACAGCTATAAGCAACAGATCTGAAGCACAAACACAGGCCTCTGTCTCCAAATCAAAATGCTATGTATAGTCTCTATTTAAGTATGGCTCATACTGGGTAAAGAAGTTGTCATAGATTGCTAGATATGATGGTGGTAGGTTTTCATTTTCTATCTTAAGGGAAAATGAACTATTTTTACCTAATAAAAGAATGACGTGAAGAGCCACGCCTGCCATTTTTCAACTGACATTGCTGACTTGCATTTTCACAACCCCATCCTGAATCTTGTTCTTCATGCCTGCATACCGTCTCCTGAAACCTGTACCATAAATTTCAATGTGATGCATATGAGAACCTGCCTGGCTCATAGGTCACCATAGGGTAGTACCCTGTCTTCTCTAAATCTCAGCCCACTTCTTACAAGTGCCTGGAAAGAACAGAGGGAGTTTCATTATGGGAGCACACTCTCCAGGAGGGTACCCTTTCCAGGGGAGCACTTTCCACGGAGTCCCCTCCCCAAGGGAGCACTCTCCATGGGTGCACCCTCTCCAGGAGGGTACCCTTTCCAGGGGTGCACTTTCCACAGGGGTTCCCTCCCCAAGGGAGCACTCTCCATGGGAGCACCCTCTCCAGGGGAGCACTCTAGGGGGGAGCACTTATTCCTTTCCTAACTGCACTATCATCCTCCCTCCTAGTTGATAATGATTTGCCAGTCTGAGAATGACTCAGAAATACAGAGGGTCCGAGGCAGCCACATGTGGCCAAGATAATTACAGGCTGGGAAGGTGACAGGAAGGCCAAGGGCCATCTAATTTACACCATAATGAGTCACAGCCTCAAAGACTCCAAGAAGGTCTAGAGGCTCCATCAGGCCACTAGGCACCCGCATGGAATTTTTTTTTTTAATTCCCCAGGCCCTTCCACCATGCTCTGAGTGGCCTCCTTGCCTTCCTCCCACCAAAAGTTCATGCCCCAGATTTCCCACACCTTCCTCACCGACTAGATAGTCTCAAAGATTGGGAGGACGGTATAAGGTTGGAAGGAGGATGGGGTTGTGAAAATACAAGTCAGCAATGTCAGTTGAAAAATGGCAGGCGTGGCTCTTCACGTCATTCTTTTACTAGGTAAAAATAGTTCATTTTCCCTTAAGATAGAAAATGAAAACCTACCACCATCATATCCAGCAATCTATGACACCTTCTTTACCCAGTATGAGCCATACCTAAATAGAGACTATACATAGCATTTTGATTTGGAGACAGAGAGGCCTGTGTTTGTGCTTCAGATCTGTTGCTTATAGCTGTGTCGCCTCAGCCAAGTGACTTGACCTCTCTGAGCCTCATTTATTCATTTGTTATATATGGATTATAACAGTACTCACTCTGTAAGGTTATGAAAGGGATTAAATTAGATAATATACTCAAAGAGCTCCGTTTGACAGCTATTTTTTTTATAGCTGTCTAGAATCTGGAATTTATAGGAGACTATCTGGGTGTCAGACCTGGCTCCACCTCTGAACTAGATGTATGACCTTGGCCAAATTTCCTAACCCCTCTGAACCTCAATGTCTGCACCTGTAAAATGGACGAAAAAACATTACTGCACTGAAGGACTTTTGGGAGGATTTGAGGCAAAGAGGCCAGAAGAGGGCTTAGTACGTTGTAAGTACTAAACAACTGATGATGATGATACAGAGACAAATTTTATGCTCATTTTACAGATGGGAGGACCAAGCCTCAAGTTGTCTTAGTTGACACAGCTAGTAAGTGATAAAGTTGGGACAAAAACCCCAGTCTGTTCTATCTGGTGCTCTTTCCTCTATTATGGAGTGCCTACAGGAATTAGTCTGGATAATTGTTGTGGGTTAAAAAAAAATCTGTCCAAACCATGATGGTTCCTTGGCCATGGTTGGTTCTATGCCTTCTCCTCTGTCTGAAGTTGAGAGCGCTGTAATGAAATTATGTAAATATTCACCCAGGATTCCAGGAAACCCAGCAGGATTTCAGGGCAAGTCATCTCTCAGCAAGCAGGGGCTCGTCTAATTTCAATTCTGTCCAAGACCAATCACATTGCCTAGTACCTAATAAAATGCCAATTTCCTTTTACTTGGAGACAAGAAAAGCTGTCAACTTCAGCTGAAGCCCTGGGGGAGGATGCTTCTTAAGCATGGTTAGACCGTGGTGAGGGCTAGTGGCTTTGAGCTTGCTTGGGCAGACCTGGTATGCCTCTGTGCTTACCAGCGGTGTGACCATAGGTAAGTTACTTAATCTCTCTTAGCCTCAGTTGCTTCATCCTTAAAATGGGGGACAATAATAGTACCTTATGAGTTTGTTGTTAGGATAATGCGAAATTGCTTGTAAATTAAACTATGGCATCTGGCACATAGCTAGTGCTTCAGAAAAATGAGAAGGAAGAAATGAGTAGGTTCTGGATTTGGTTTCCTGTCCTTCACTAGCAAGTCTCTCATTTTCTGCCATTCTGAGATGTCTGGTTGGCCACGTGATCCATCCAAAACAGATGACTGCCCGGCTGGCATTAACCAACTCACGGGTTCTTTCATTCCACTGCAGCTCTCCCTCTGTACCCTGCTCTCAGCCCAGCCTCCAAAAATACTAACAACAGCACCATTTGTGGAGCACTTGTGATCTCCCTTATCTCTTTCATCTTCACAGGACCCCAGGAGGTGGGTATTATCTCCATTTTTTCCGAGGAGAAGGTAGGGTCAGAGATAGTAGGTAACTAGGAGGATTGAGGGGTTTCCTGGGACACAGGGCTTGTAGGAATAAAACTGGGAAAGTCTGGAGCAAATTAGGATGAGTTGGTGACCCTATATGTAGCTGTCCTGCTGAGAATTGGCAGTAGTTCTAGAAGAGGGATGGAGTGAGAGAGAGGAGAAGAGGGAGACACAGGGAGAGAATGGGAGAAGCAACTCTGGGCTGTTTATCTCTGGAAAGATGTGGAGGGTTTCCCACCCCTGGAAAGATGTGGAGGGTTTCCCACCTCTACAGTGCTCCAGGTGTCCTCCTCATTCCAGTAGTCACTACAGAGCATTGCGTGCTGTGGGCTTGATTCGCATTGGGAATTAAAATTGTCTGTGCCTGGAGGTTGGTCCACCCTGAGGGGTGAGGAGAGCAGTTCTGGTGGCAAGAGCAGCTGCTGGGCTCCACGAACTTGACCTCAGCTCTCTGCCCCATTATTTACTGACTGCATGACCTTGGGAAATTTGGGGACTTGCCTGCGTCTCATGTCCCAGGGATACCATGAGAGTCTGACATGATACACAGAGAAAGCATAAACACACAGAGTGTTGTGGGTCATGCGCTGCTTCTGAACGCTGGAGCCCCAACTCTGGGATTTTATAGGCTCTGAGAAATGCCAGCTGATCCGACTTATCAAGCTGGCTTGGATGCCCTGCTATGTGGGAGGAATTGTATCAGGTCCATCTGGAATATTAAATGAAGAAGAGACCCTTTCTGCCCAGGTGGGTTATAAACACTCCCTGGGATGAGGCGGGGTGGGGAGGGGCACCCCCAAGCAGCCCCCTATGGCACAATGTTCCATGATGGCAGCAATTTGGTCTTAATTTTTTTCCCCCTATGGCTGTTTCCCCAGTGCCTAGCACAGTGCTTGGCATATGGTAGAAGTTCAGTAAGTGTTCATTGAATGTCAAATATTAAATGGTTCCAAGTACAAATTGTTATGGAGATTTTAATTCTGATGAAGGCAATTGGGGAAAACTGAAAGGAGAAAATGGCATTGAAAACTGGGTAAAGTCCACTGGGCAAAGATGGGAAAAGGATGGTCTATGTGGAAGTGAGAGCAGGAAGCAGGGAAGCACAGGACACATGTAGAGCAGCAACTTGAGTCCACTGTGCCTACAATGCACCCTGGGAGGGAGAGCTAGAGAACTAGGGACCTGAGGACTGGAAGTAGAGGTGACCAGGTGAGGGAAGGGCCTGAATGCCATGCCCTCGGAGGCTTTGCAATGCCTGTCTTTAAGCCATTGTTTTCCAAATTTCTATCAACTTCATTCCATTGTCACACTTTTTGTTGTTTGTGTACCACTTAGATTATTTACTACATGATTTTCCTAAAAATGACTCACTTTTTTACTTTACTAAATTCTTTTTCATATCAAAACTGCATAACTGTTAAAATAAAAATTATTCTGATATGCATTTAAAATAACCTCGCATATCACCCATAGTAGGTGTACTTTCCTCCAAGGAAGACAACTCCAGGTGACTGGGAACTTGTGAAATTTTTTGATTAAGGGTGTTATTTGGCTGCTTCCTGAGAAGGTTGCAAACATGAGGAAGTACGGATTGGGTCAGGGAGGGGAGAATGTATATAAAATTCTCATACAATTGTGACTAAAATAGTAAGGAATTTAGCCAAAGTGGGTTTAAGGGACATTTCAAAGTCTTCTAGGGGCATCAGGATAAAACACGCAAGAGCTGCTGTCTCTCAATGTCTCTTTCCTTCTTGGTCTGGCTTTACCCTTTGTCCCAGCCACTCTGCCACTGTGCTTGATGGCAACAGCTCTGAGAACAGAGAAGGATTGCAGTTAGAGAGTGAATGGGTGGTGGCCCGTGTAGGAACCTGCGGTGGGTCTGGATGCCTGGAGACTCTGCTCAATTGGCATAGAACTGTGGTTTTCTAGTCTCACCTTACCTGGTAGTTCAAAGAATGTTACCCCCAGCCAAGGCTCAATTTCACAGAGCATTGGCCCATCCCCTAACAAGCATTTCTTCCTGGCTGTGCATTCAGCTTCCAAGTTAAGGTGACCTGCCAAGCTGAAAAGTAAATGGATTAGCAAAAATCAGATATTTGCCAAGGGCACCCCACCCTCCCCCTCACCACACCACAACCACACACAATTGTGAGATCCAAGGTTGAAGTCCTGAAGTTTTCTGCCCTAGTGAATCTAGAAACTCCTGGAGAACCATGGACACATGACTTTGGGAGCCATAAACAGTTGAGCACACTTTGAAGTTTTTTTGGTGATGATGGAGAAAATCCATAGCAAGCTGGGCCTGTCCTCCTCTTACATTTACACTTGCCCACTGTAATGGTCAATTTCATGCATCAACTTGGCAAGGTTATGCTGTCCAGTTGTTTGGCTAACCAGCCTCTAGCCCGATTGTTACTATGAGGGTATCTCTTAGATGGACTTATATCATTAGTCAGTTGATTGCAACTACAATTGATCATATCTACAAACAACTAAAGGAGATTGTCCTTAGCAACGAGGGAAGTCTCCTCAACTAATCAGATAGAAGTCTTAAAGCCAGTACTGAGGATTTCAGGAGTCAAAAAGAAGAATTTCTGTCTTCAGCCTACCACCCATCTTCTGGGGAATCCAACTTCACATCCATTGGAGTTTCCAGCTTGTTGTCTGCCCTATGGAATTTGTACTTGATCATCTCCACAGTTTTGTAGCCAATTCCTAGAATAAATCTCTCTCTCTTAAATATGATATGATATCATATGATATAATATAAATATAATACTATACTATACTATACTATACTATGCTATACTATAATATAGTACAATATAATATAAATCTCCTATCCATTCTACTTTTCTGGAGAACCCTGACTAATACCCCCTCCTCATTCTTTCTAGCATAACAGAGTTCAAGGGTTTTCGTGTCTTTCACTTTAAGGAAGTGAACAGACTGTGGCCTGTCTTTTTCCCAGCAGGGTTATCATCCCAAGAGAAGTTTTCAGATGAGCTGACTTCAGATTTTTGGTTCAGTTTGCAGAGGAGTTCCTTATTTCAGTTTTACTGTACACCCAACCTACACAATATTTTTTGGTTCTTAGAATTTCAGAGGTATTAACCTCTAACCATAAATTGGAACTCTCATAAAATTTTCCTGAGGTATTGTCATAAAAGATACTAGGTCTCAAAATAGGCCTGCTCAGCAAACTGTTTCTGTCCCGGGAGACAGATTTGACTAATTCCGAACCCTGAACTCACATGTGATTGTTAAGAATGAGGGTGAGGGAGAGAGGCCGGGAGAAAGATCGTATAATCTGGATTTTCCCCAAATATGGAATTATTCTTTCTTGACTTTCCACTAAAGTATAGGTGCATGTGTTTTGAATGGACTATTTATTTATGCAAATGAGTTTTTGCATAGTCACAATGGACGTGCTGGACCACTTGGATGTCACTTCCAGGAAGTTTCTAGATGCATTCTTTGCAGGGACAATAGCAGATCCAGAATTCTTCATTTCTATCTAGAGGGCATTTAAGGGCAGCAATTTGGTTGATTAGCATTTTACATTAATTTGAGATATTGTCAATCATTTATGAAGACAGGGATGACGAAACTCATAGGGTTCCCACTCCCAACTAAATTCCACCACTACCCCTAACCTTCACATATGATGCCTTCATCATCAATCCAACTCTTGGATCTAATTCCTTTCTATTTCTGGGTCCCAATGCCTAAGGACTCCTTACTCTGGTATTTAAACCTGCCCGGTGCTGTGAAGCCTAGTGGGGGGTGGAGGGACATTTCTGTGAAAAGAGTCTCATGACTTCCCAGGCAAAGCTAAGTCACAACTTTTCCAATGGGGTTCCCCTCAATTCTTATGCTGAGCATTAGGCTTTTTAAACATTTGATATTGAAGGGAAGGGATTGAAGGCCCTTCCTAAATGACCCAGACTAGTCTGGGATTTGTATATTTCATGTTTTTTGCACTTCACCTCCCCAGGTTCACCATTCTAGGAAACATTCACATGTCCAATTGCCTTCCAGAACTGAGTTTGGTTTTTCCAAGTCCATGTAAGATATTATAGTCCAAATTCCAACAAGTTACTAAGCTTTCTTTTTCTGAACAAGGTGGTAGTTAAGAGATCTCATTTGGAATTACACTGATTTGTGGTTGAGCTCCAGCCACTTGCTTTACTCTGTGACCTTGGCCAAGTTACTTGTCAGGCTTATGATGCTCATTTTCCTCATCTGTAAGGTAAGGATAGTAATAGTACTTTCTGATGGGATTTTATGAAGCTCCAATGAGGTAA
Organism: Tamandua tetradactyla; assembly: GCF_023851605.1. Lineage (NCBI taxonomy): Eukaryota > Metazoa > Chordata > Mammalia > Pilosa > Myrmecophagidae > Tamandua > Tamandua tetradactyla. The sequence continues at coordinate 110,982,153 of NC_135334.1, forward strand.
TACAGGTTAAGTTGTTAGTCTAGTGGTTGGTACCTGGTAGGACTCAATACATATGAGTAGTCATTGTTACTGTTCCTTCTCTCTATGCATTTGCAGCTTCTCCTACTTTGTCTTTTGAAAAAAGGAAGGTTATTTCTCTGACCATCCATATGTAATCTCAGATACTGCTAAGGGGATCTCGCTGAGTTCAAGCTCCATATTTAGTGGGAGACAGCAAACAAAGAATTCCTGAGAGCCTGACCAATGCCAGGCACTCTCCTAATGCTTTATACAATTTCTCATATTACTCTTCCTACAGCCCACTGAGAACATCCCTAGTAAAGATGGGGAAACTGAGACCTAAAGTTTAAGTAAATGTGACAAGCTTGTTCTGATCTTTTGGGCTCCAAAATCTATGTACTTTCCAACACACCAGGTTGTTTCTGAAAAACTTAACTCCAGTAGAAATTTTGGGTTGTATATATGTTACTAGAATAAAAACTTTAAACACAACAGAGGACTGTACAACACAAACAGTGAACCCTATTGTAAACAATGAAAAAATGGACTATAGTTAATAGTACAATTAGAAAAATGTTCTTTCATGAATTGTGACAAATATATCACATTTGTTAAGGGTTGGTATATTGGAAGTCTTTATTTTATGCATGATTTTTCTGTAAACCGATAACTTCTTTAATAAAAAAAATACGCGACTGAGACACATCATAGTCTAACTTATATACAAAAAATTAAAAAGAGAGCATTGGAAACAGCCAGAGAAAAAACACATATCTTTTACAAAAGAAAAAGATATAAATAAAGGCTTTCACAGCAGAAACAATGGAGATATGACAAGTAACCATAATCATATCTTTAAATAGATTAAAAGTAAAAGCAAAATCGTCAACTCAGAACTCAACATTCAGTCAAAATAGCCTAGAAGGTAAAACAAAGATATTTTTAGCTAAACAAAAGCTGAGAAGAGACATTGCAGTTGTCTTGTACTGTAAGAAACACTCAAGAAATGTTTTACATGGAAAATGAATCACATCAGATCTACAGGAAGGAATAAAGACCATCAGAAATGAGATTTGTAGATTTTTAAAAATGATTGGTAAAAAAAAGAAACAAAACAAAACAAAATGATTGTTTTTTTCCTTCTCTTAACTTCTTTAAAAGAAAACTGATAGTTCAATGCAAATATTATAACATTGAATTGTGAGGTTTATTATATGCTGCTTTTAAATATATGAAAACATTAATCTATAAAATGGGAATGAACACAGAACATTATTTCAGAGTTCTCACATCACTAAGATAAACCATATGGTGGCCCATTAAAAAAGTCTCAAGAAATGTCAAAAGATTGACGTCTTACAAAATATTTTTGAGAACCACAAAATTAAATATGTCAAAAACAGTAAGGTAGCAAAAATAATCCAAAATGTTTGGAAGATAAACCACACACTATTAAATAATTACTTGTGTTAATGAAGAAGGCATAAGAAAATGAAAATACATGTAGCATATAATTATAACAAAAATGCAACATATTAACAATTGTAGAATACAGCTAAAATAGAGCTTTGAAGGAAATACATAGTTCTCAGGGTTATAGTAGAAAAGAAGATTTAAAATCACATATAATTTTCCACCTGAAGCATCTATAAAAAGATAAGCAATTTATGCACAAAGTAGAAGGAATAATAAAGATAAAAGATTTTAACAATGTAGAAAATAGATAACAAAATTGAGTCCATTAACAAAGAAAAAATTGGTTTTTAAACAGGATTGATACAACTGGTAATACCTAGCAAGGCTGGGTCAAGGAAACACTCAGCTAAAAAAAAAAAAACCACTACTAATATCAGGAAATAAGGAAGGAATATCATCTTGTTTTTATGGAGTTAGGCAATAGTTTCTTAGAACATCATGGGTTCTCCAGAATAATTATACATCTGGAGGGTGATTTTATACACCTTCTGCTCTGGGTCTGAGTATCTGCTGTCTCTTACGGTCCCTGAGTGAAAGAGACCAGGCACTGAGTCCTTCACTGAAGGTCTGCTCCATTAAAATGTCCTTTTGGCAGTGTGGACAACCAAAGCTATAGGCTGAGCCCCCAGTCTTGGGGTTTGTTCATATGAAACTTAACCCCACAGGGGATAAGTCAAGCCTACTTAAAATTAGGCCTAAGAGTCACCCCCAAGAGAACCTCTTTTGTTGCTCAGATGTGGCCTCTTTCTCCAGCCAACACAGCAAGCAAACTCACCACTCTCTCCCTATCTACATGGGACATGACTCCCAGGGGTGTGGACCTTACTGGCAAGGTGGAACAGAAATCCTATAATGAGCTGAGACTCAGCATCAAGGAATTGAGAAAACCCCTAGAATGAGCTGAGACTCAGCATCAAGGAATTGAGAAAACCTTCTCCACGAAAAGGGGGAAGAGTGAAATGAGACAAAGTGTCAATGGCTGAGAGATTCCATACAGAGTTGAGAGGTTATTCTGGAGGTTATTCTTATGCATTAAGTAGATAGCACCTTGTTAGTCAAGATGTAATGGAGAGACTGGCGGGAACTGCCTGAAAATGTAGAACGTGGCTGTGTTCCAGTAGCCACGTTTCTTGAAGATGATTGTATAATGATATAGCTTTCACAATGTGACTGTGTAATTGTGAAAACCTTGTATCTGATGTGCTCCTTTTATCTACCTTGTCAACAGATGAGTAGAACATATGGAATAAAAATAAATAATAGGGGGAACAAATGTTAAAATAAATTCAGTTTGAAATGCTAGTGATCAATGAAAGGGAGGGGTAAGGGGTATGGTACGTATATATATTTTTTCTGTTTTCATTTTATTTCTTTTTCTGAATAGATGCAAGTGTTCCAAGAAATGATCATGATGATGAATATGCAACTATCTGATGATATTGTGAATTACTGATTATATATGTAGAATGGAATGATCAAAATAGGAATGTTTGTGTTTGTTAGGTGTTTTTTTGTATTTAAAAAAATAAAATTAAAAATTAAAAAAAAATTCCTCTTGGCTGGTAGGAGCCGTGTCTTCTGGTTCATCACCAGTAGAACAATGTGGGAGCCCACAAGACAGAAGCGGATGGCAATGAATGCAAAATTGATTGTATTCTCTGCTATCACCTGCCCCTCCCCACTGGGAAGTGTGGGTTTGGTAGGTGTGGGAAAGAACTCAGGTATATGAATTTATAAAGGTGATTCTGATGTCCCATTGCCTTAGAGCAAAGACACAGAGTAGGGCTCTCTATACGGCAGAGAAGGTTGGAGTCTTCAGAACTGCCTCTGAGCGAGGAAGGAAGAGAAACCAAGTAGATGAGGTTCCAGCTGTCTCCACCCAATCCATATCCAGCAGAGCCTCTTCAATCTGTTTTACATGTTGGGATTTCCTAATAGTGGAAAAGGAGTTATGACGCCAAAATAATGCACGAACACAATGACTATGATTATAAAAAACAATTCTCCACAGGAAAAAAGAAGGCAATATTGGTTGCAAGAAGGCTGCCTGGAGGTGACCTGGTATTCCTCCCCTTTCTGAGACTGAGAAAATAAGCCTTCATGAAGACGAGGAAGGAAACATTCTGTTAGAAACCCAAAATAGTTCGATTCAAGAAATGAAGTGCTTAGTGCATCAGTGAAATTGGCATTGCCAGGGCACCATGTAAAGCCATTTTTGAGGAAAGATAAGGTCAGAAAGAGATAGAAGACAAGAAGGAGCGGGGCAGGTGCAAGTTAAGTTAGGCAAGAATGGAGGTGTCTTAAGGATAATGGAAATATGAAGGAAGGAGTTCAGAAAATTCATCTTTGGTGCATAGGTAAGATAGGTGTTGGTGATATGTTCAGATGTTTGGGCTGTGTGTGCGTGTGTCTGTATGCTCATGCATGCACATACAATAGATCATTCTCTCCAGAAACACGTAAGCCACCCTCCCCTACTCCAGCACTGAGGATGTCCCACTTCAGCAATTAAATGGTTAAGTGTCACTGGCAGATGGTTTTCTTTCATGTGGGCACAGATGTGATGGAGAAAGCCTCAATCTGAGGGCTTCACACCCATTTGTTAGGACAGCTGTCAACACTGGACCTCCCAAACAGAATTCAGGTGCTACCTTCAGGGCCCAAGAAGCCTCTCCCCAGGGCATCTGAAGATCCTCAGGAATCTAATCTCTATGGTTATGAAAGAGTTTGGAAATGTGGCTTTTGGAAGGGGGTAGCCCAAGATGATATTAATTAACCCAACTTCCTTATCTGACTCAAGCCAAGGTAACTGATTATAACATTCTATTTTATTTAATACTCCCTCCCTCTTGCCACGAGTTTTATAGGTTCTTGTTTCAGTCAATCCTATGTAATATTCTTATGTGGCTCTTACAAAATGGTTATCATGCCCTGCCCTGGAGGTAACTCCATGACCTCAGGAGGGGATGACAGACATAAACATATACACACTTATTTTCAAAAATAAATATGGGGCCTCCTGTTAAAAGGTGCTGTGTAAAGTCAGTGAGCATCCTCTTTCTTGCAGAGCAATCACACAACTCCCATTGACCCTGTAACCACAGCCTGTTTTGGTGTTGGGACTCAGACCCCTTAGGGCTTGAAACTTGGCCTAGAGAGAGTTTTTGTTCTGACCTTGATTTGGGCATTCAGATCCCTGAAATTTTTTTGGTTTTGTGAGTAGATAATCCAATTGAACTTGGGGTTCCTAGGCCATTGCACTCAATTCGGTCTGCTTTGCTCCATCTGTTTTCTTTTGTGCACACCAACATCAGGATTCAACTCAAATGCTCTGTGTTCTTGTGCTCTGCTACCTTGAGCTGTAGGAAGACCAGGAAGATTTCTATGCAGAGTAACTGGGTTCTTGGAGTTGGCTCCAGTTCCTAGTATTATTTTGTATATGCTGTTTGCCCCTCTCCTTTTAGTCTTCCCACCCAGAAAATGGAAGCAATAAACTTTGTCTCATCACTCTATTCCCATCCCTGTGCCTGTAACATCTCCCCCCAGCAGAGAATCTTGGGAGCATAGAAACAATGGAAACTAGAGTTGGATGTTTGAGGTGATAATGAGACTCTTGCCTAATACTCCCCCAGAGGGTTGATATGGGTTTTAGGGAACGAACAGTGTGTCCATATAGAGGCCTCTCCTTGGGGTGAGCTCTGATGTGTTTGATGTTTTTCTGATTACACTTTTAAACTTTTTATCCATGAAGGCCATGCATGATGGGGTTGAGACTTTTGCGGTAGTAGGCCTCAGTATCAACTCCAAATTTTAGCATTCTCGATTAAAACCCAACCACCCACTATCCATCCATCCATCTTTCTATCTTTCTACCATTTATCTTATTTGATGTAGAATACTTGTGAAAGCCTGCCATAGAGTACCCAAGATTGCATATTCCAAAGTATTTTCTCTATGGAGAAAAATTTGGCTTTTGCTTTTTTTGTGTGGGGGAGGGGGACAGAAGGGCGTCTTGCTTTTGTTTTATTCTGGGAGGTTCACCTGAGTCTCAAGTAAAGAAAAGAACCCATCCTTATTACCCACTAGATGCCAGAAACATTTGTTAGGCATTTCACATACACAAAAACTCCCGTATCCAGTGGCTTATGAATCAGGGGTGACATCTTTTTCCTTCCCTTCTACCACCATTACCTCAAAATGATTCCGTTTGGGGTGCCTCAATGGAACAGTCCTCTGATCTAAAATGGGCAGGATAAGAGTGGGTGAAGACCTAACCAGAACTCTTCAAATAGGAATTCAAGGGCCTTTAATTAAAGGTGGCTGGGACAGGGCCAAAAAGCCACCTCCCTCTGGAGTTGCATTTGAAGTTCGCCACCTCTTGACCACACAACCTTACCCTCTGCACCACTCCCCGCCCCACTGCTTTCTCAAGGTTACATCGCAAAGAAGGTCAAGTGTGTTTTCTGGGGTCCAAATGGCCCTGCTACCTCTCCCATCTCTACCACTGCCCACCCGCTTCCTCCACCCTGCCTTGCTGTGGGAGGAATAGCTGCTTCGCATTTCTCCAGATTCCTCTTTCCAGCACAACTTCCCCAGCTTCTTCCCTCAGGGCCCTGCACTCAGATCTGGAGCTGATAAACTAATTTGGGCTAATGTAATAATGGGTGATAATGAACTTTACTGTTTTTATCAGAGCCAGGGCAGAAGACATTTGCATTTTAACAGAGTCCTTGGGAAATACACCAGCGTGAACAGTGGGGAGTGTGGTTAGCATGTTTGGTGAAGAATAGGGAGGCCCAGGGGCTCTTAAGAACCTCCCTAAACCGTCCTCCCCAAAGCTTTAAGTAGCACCCTGCCTGAGTTCCAAGACCCTCCCAAACCCAGCCCTGCCCTCCTACCAAGCCTTCTACGCTCCCCCAAACCTGCTGCTCTTTTCCCCTGCATTCGGGGTGGGGGACAGAGGAAGGATTATTCCTTGCGATCACTCACCATCCCACTATTCCTTAATTCAGCAGCCACTTACTGCTTGTTCTATTAATAGTCGGTCTTCTTTGCCCACACACAGACTTTTCCTTTTTACATAGAAAACTTCTGGTTTTGATCAGCAAGCCTTTTGTCCGTGTGCCAAAACTCAACTTCCCTCCCCTCTCCCACAGAGGAGAGGCCCCGTGAGTTAAAGGAATCTGCTTGGATGCTCAGCCCATGCCAGGCCAGTGTCCAGGAAGGCCCAAGAGGGAAAGTTAATGGTTAGGGGATGGTGTTTTTCCCTGCCAGGCGCGGTCACTCACCTGAACAGGTGGAGGTGCATTTGTGGCCCAGCGAAGCAGGTGTAGGCAACTCCCCACATGCTTTTGGCCCAGGGCGACGGGGATTGCATGGGTAGTTGAAATCCACAGATCCTCCTCCAGATTCCACCTCCTTCTTCTCCAAACTGTTCTGTTTTATATCCAGTTTATTTCATGATCCTTCCCTTTCTAGCTCCTTAGGGAGTGTTGATATACAGAAAAAAAAGAGCAGGTAAGTGTCAAGAGGAAGTGGAGAACCTGGATGATCCATCCCACCTGGAGATCCAGCCCTCGCATTGTTGAGAGTTGACTATTTGACCTGAGTAATTCATAGTGCACCCTCCCTCCTGGACCCTCCCTTTCAAACCTTCTCTGAGGGATCTCACCTGGGGCTGGGGGTGGAGTAAGATCGACTTTTTCAAAGTCCATCCACATTGCCAAGGATCACTCACTGTCAGAGGTGGTTAAGGTGCAGGGAGAGAGGACCCATGTCCTCGGTTCCCTTGCTGGGAGCCCCTTGAGAACCTGGTACCCACACGGCCGGGCTGGCCCCAGCAGGTAACAATCTCCATGCCAGAGGAGAGTGGGCTAAAGCCAGGTTAGTCACTGAGACAGGTGTTCGAGAGGGCCTCTACCTCACTATATCAACGTCTTCTCCAGATTGAAACTTCTGCTCGCCTTGCCTTTATATTCTCCCCACCTGATGTTGTCTTTGGGGAGCACAGGGTTTTCACCCGAAACAGCCTCTAAGCTGAAAAGAACAGTCACTACTAAATCAATTCCTCATCCATTAACAGGTTGTCTCTGTTCTTGAGACACAGGTATAACCTGGTTAGACCTGTTTTGTTTGAACACTAACGTGTGAGTTGGCCAAATGCAAATGAGCCAATGTTTGCAATCCTTTATTTTATTTTTTTAAAGGGCCCAGCAGCCAATCAGAGGAGGGGGAAGTGACTTAGGGAATTCCCGGTTGGTGGCTTATTGCTTAACATCCTACAAAATGATTTAAAATTATTGTCATATGCATTTATCTTCACTCTGATGAGGGCTCAGACGTGATAACACTCGTGGTAACCCATCCCCATAGGAGCTGGCGTGTTTGCTGCCTGCTGCCTCCCTTCCATTAGCCACAGCTATTGGATTTCCCACCCAGAATCTTTAGGTAAATGAGGTAAGTCTTTATTTTTAAACATTCTTTTGAATCTTGAATTAAAACATCTGAGTAGAAAGAGAAATCTGTCCGGAATCAGACAGATGAAAACAAAACAGACTGCCGGTGGCAGCTGTGTCTGCTATGGCAGGAAGTGAAGCCCGCTTACCTGCAGTTACCTCACTGGTTCTTACTGGGATTGTCTTTTGGAGGGCAGGGGGGCCTGTTTTGGATGCTAACTGTGAATCCCCTGCATGAAGTCTGAACTCCCAGTTGCTGTGAATTGAGAAGCCCCCCTGGGTTCTCTCTACCTGTGTGGCACAGCCATTTCCCTGGGTTGAATTCTTCTAAAACAAGTGGGGATAGACATAGGTGACTCTGATTTAGCTCAGTGAGGAACTGGTTGGCTGAATGACTCTTGGTTTCAGAGCACATGGTCACACTTTCTAGAGGTGTCTTCTGCTGGTAATTTTTCTGACTCATGAGTTACAGGGAAAGCAAATGGGCATTCATCTTCAAATGTCCTATTGTTGGCAAATGGCTAGGAATGGTTAGGGGTGTATGCATCTACACTGGGGAGAGTGCTCAGGCAGCTGGGGTAGACATGTGCACAAGACCCACACACTTAAAAAATAAAAACTGTCCAGAAAAGAAACCAATTCTGGCAAAGGGTTTCAACATATCACAAGAGGACAAACTAGCCCTTTGTTCCACGAGGGGATGATTAGACAGGCAGACGTGACTCAGCACCAATACATACCTTCTAAGACAGGGACTCTTTTGATTTTGTTTGGACACCATGGAGAAGTATTGGCCCCAGTGTATATAGAATTTGCAACAGTGGGGAAGTAATCTTCTTGTTGATATACCAAGGTGGGAAAGTGACATTTTCACCATCCATCTTTGCTAAGACCTAGCAGCCACCCAGCGCTGTGGGAACTTGTGTCTTTTTAAAATTTTATTTTTATTTTTATGAAACAGAAGATTCTGTGAGTCCAAGTTTACAGGAGATTCTGGTGATTAACTGCAGTGACCTTAGCAGTGGGGAGAAAGGGAGTGTTTGCATTCTTAGAACTTTGTGATGGAAAGTCTAATTCGGGAGTCGGTTCTGTAGGCATGGGTCCGAGGGTGTGTGTTTAGATAGAGCCTTTCAATGTGTCAAGGAGAAGCTGGGATCGTGAGTGGTCATGTGCTAATTCTACTGAGGTCAATTTCCAAATGGAGAGATGAAGGCATGTCGTTAGGAAGACCTTTATGGATAAGAGCTGCTACTTAAAAAGGCTCTTAAGAGATATTTAAGAATGCTTTTAATAGCTGCTTTTTGAGTTTACAGAAGGCTCATGTTGTCCTCTTTTTTGAGACCTAGAATTCTGTAACTCTGAGGTAGCCCATCAATTCCAAATTCTTACCGTCGGGAGTCATGCAGGCCCATGACATTTCTGCATTACACCCACTAATGGCTCCTGCAGACAGATTTTAAAAAACAGCGGTCGATCATGAAGGGAGGGTCATTTGGAAGTCTGTGACCACATTCATAATACATATATGTATAATGGAGTATGACCTGCTCCATGTTCCCAAAATGTTTTTACAGAGGCGTTTTAAAAGAAAATAACTTTGAGGGAGTAGCTATATGGTAAGTTCTCTAGTGTTTCTGCTCAAGATAGCGACATTAGGGTATTTTAAGAGTGGTTGTGGATAGAATAAGGCATTTGATCTAGGCCTCCTGTTTACAAAGGCCTCAAATTCAACTGTATTTGTTCTTTTGTGTTAGGAGTATCTGTTAAATTCAAGCAACCTGCTGTGGATGTTTTTTTCCTTTATTAATATATTGTGAGCTCTTAAACACTGGAGTGCTTTGGGCTTCTCGTGACCTCTGAGGAGTCCTACATTTGCGTTCATGAATCCATGCGTACAGAGGTCCTAAACTGTGCTTATTAATTTTACCTATGTTATCCAGATAGTCTTTGCAATATCTTTTTTGACTCCTGAAGGGGCTGAGACAAAATGAAAGTAGAGAGGTTAAACTGTTTACTCAACTGCATTCAATGAACTAATTGGAAACTGGACAAAACTCAGATCAGGTCTCAGGTTCGAAAGTGAGTGCTTTTGGCCAAAGTTCACTTCTAGGAAGTACAATTCAGCTTTCTGGTATCTAGCAATGTTCTATTTTCTCCTCACCCCCCTCTCCTAAGCCCCTCCAAATTAAGAAATTTTGGCATTGGATTGGTGTTCATTAGACCATGTTGTTTCTCTGAAAACCCAGTGTAAGAACCCCATGTAATGTCCTAACATCCAGCACAGACTTATAGGTCTACACAAGCCATTGAGAAGCTGTTCAGTCGTGTCCCTTTCCTCCAGGCACAGTCATTTCTAAGACCTTCCAAACAAATGTGAGTTTTCAAAGACCCTGGTGGTTGGGGTGGTCAGATACCAAGAATATCATGGTGGAGACTGCTCACACGCTTGAGAAGCAATGCCATGATGTCGAGGAACCAAATAGGAAATCCAAGCTTGATTTTCTGCAACATCATTTTGTTGCCGTTTCAGCCCATTTCTCTGGTTACGATGGCTCTCTGGGAGAGGGGAGGGGACAACCCTCCAGCTCTGGGCGGTGCCCTGCTCGGGGGACCGTGACGGCGCTGCAGGCTGGGCATTTGGGGACCACACATTCTCCCCCTGGCTTTGTTACCAGGCAACTGAACAGAGTGCAGTGGCTTGCAGCTAGGGTAAGCTGAGGATGGTTGTTTAAAGACTGAGTCAGGAAGGCAACTGTGTCCGGCCTGGATTTTCTTATTGTACTGCTGAATAACCGAGGGGAGGAGGCAGATCGTTAACTTTCTTTAAAAGTTTTCTAATCTAATTTTTAATAATACAATTTAAAATGATCTGCTTTATTCGAAGGAGCAGGCAAGTGTGCTCTTTCTTGTTAGAGATACGTGACAATTGTCATGTTCATTTAAATTGGACTGGGTTTTAAAGGTCTGGGCTATCGAGCTGGGCAGGAAGCATGAGAATGGCTCCCTAGATCATGCTAGGATGGGAGTTATTGTCAAGCCGACAGTGTGCTGGCCTATAGATCTCATATATCCCCTCAGAGTCCTTTGATAAACACTGTATTGGACTTCAGAGAAGAAAAAGTTGATATCGCATTCGGCATTTTCCCTGGAGATGATTGGTGCACAGTGTGGGGAGCCAGTATGTGGTAGCGGGGGTGCTGCGCCTGCAGTCAGGAAACCTGGCTTTCTAGCCTTGCTGAAGCTGTGTGACCTAGACTGACACATTCTACCTCTCTGAGCTTTACTTTTCTCATCTGTACAAAGAGGGCTTTGAAGCTGGATAATCTTGAAGGTTCAGTTCACCCCTCATATCCTCTGGCCTTGATGATCTGGGGAACCAGCCCTGCCTGGAGGTCAGCAGGTTGGGTGTGTATATGGGAGGGCTGGGACTGAGGTGGGAGATGCCTTCCTAAGGGGGAGACCGGTCCTTGGGGGTCTTTAGTGATTCCAGTTGAAATATTAAGACCCGATACCTGGGGCCTTTATCAGGGGTATTGGAATCTACTCCTTTGACAACATTTATTTCATCTTTATTGATTTGCTTCATGGTTTCAGAGCTAGTGGGAGAAGCTATTAATGTGTGCAAGTGGGCACTTGAATGGCATCTTCTAGAAAACACCAAAGCAGCCAGCTGAAAGGAGAACATTCAGGCACTCAGAGAGTCCATTCACTTAGTATGGTACTGATGAACTTACTTGATTGGGTTTTCATGAATTAGGGGCTTTCCTGGGGAAGCCCCAGTGGTTGGCATTGGGGGGGCTTGGCTGGCCCAGATACTGGGCAGCCCAAACTGGAAGGCCTGGTGTCTCCAGAGGCCCTGAACACTGAATGTGGAATAATCAGGGCCTACAAAAAAAAGGTCAAGTAGGGTGGCCCATTTAAAGAGGCTCCCAGGGTTTTAATTGGCCTTGTTTAAAAAGAGACACCCTGTAAAAGAAGTCCTTTGAAAACAAATTTCACTAGCACCTAACCACACTCCGTCTTCAGTTTGTTTCACGGGGCTGGGTCCCTTGCTCTGGCTCAGTGGATTCCCATTATCCCCCCCCCCCCCCCCAAATCTTCCCCACAATCCGGCCTTACCCTTAGACCCAGAGCCTCCCTCGCTTCCTTCTCATAGCATCTTATCACTATTTATTTAAAGTATGGTCAGCAGAGGGGCATGCATTGTAAATTTTCTGCTGAAAACAAAGCCCAAAGCAAAAAGGAGCTAGATGTCTGCTGTAATATTTCAATTAATGACCTAACAGGCCATACCATTAACCCCACTACTTTAACATTACAACTTCTGTATGACCTTGTCCAGTTGCACACTTAGTTTTATGTTGCTGTAATTGTGGTGAGCTTAAAATTTCATAGACTGCCGTTTCCTTTTCACTTTATGTCATAGACACAAAATAAATCTATGGCCCAGTGGTGGACTTGAGAAATTTCACTCACCCTGCCAGCCCCTTCTCAGCCTGATGCAAAACTTCTTCCAAAAGTTGGTTGAGTCTTTTTTGGGGGGACAGGAAGAGTGCCTTCCACATTTTGTATAGGACAATGTTGCTTAGAGAGTATTGCCACCTCACAGAGATTAGTCCTGGATCCCTCTTAGATGAAGAATCTTCAGTTAGGGCTGGTGTATTTTAGTCGAGGAGGTATATGGGGTCTGAAAGGTAAGGCGTTTGTCTTCAGCCCTGCCTTCATGGTAACTATTGCAAGGCTGGTTTTGTCTTTGCAGTGGGATTTAGATTCAGCCCTTAATCAAGTCTGTGCCTCCACCATGTCTGCTTAGAAGATCAGGGAGCCCCCAGCTCACCTTTCACTTAGCCCAACTCCATTGTCCAGAAGGCTGCGGGGTGAGGGATACTGGCGAAGGGTAGACCTTGGCTGCTCATGTATCTGAGGTGCAGGAGGCTCTGAGTTTTTGTGACCTAGGAGCATCTGGGAAGTGGTGCAAAGAGCACTGGATTTACAGTCAGAATACCTGGGTTCAAGTATGACTCTGCCACTGGATGACTAAGTGACTTTGGGTGAGTTATTTAAGTGTAGACTCCAAGTTTCCTCGTGCGGAGAGTGGGTTTGATAGCAGCTCCTTCAGAGAACTCTTGTAAGGATTAAATGGGGAACGGGAATCACCTGGACAAATGTTTATGCGTGAAGAAAAACTAATTTGTGGAACAGAAATTGAGGGTAAAACCTTAAATTGGGTGTTTTTAGGCAGTCTCTGCTGGATTGCAGTGGGACCTCTGGGGTTTTGTTTCTCATAGTGATAATGGTTGGTTCTGCTCTGTGGCCTTGAGAAGGAAAGGCAACCCGGTTTACCCTGGGCAGGGGGGCAGCAGGGACATGGGAGGAGCCAGGCTACTGGGGACCTCCACACGGAACCCACTCCATTCTTAAACCCTAACCCATGGGAGTTTCGGGGAAGCCCTGGAGCAGGTACACGGCATGTTTCTATTCCTCTGCCTTGATGCTTGGCAGGTGGGGGCCTCCTGAAAAATCTCATCCCCTTCCAGGCAGTTCATACGATCAACAGCAGCTTCATGTACTATTGTCCACACGTAAAGTCCTTGCTAGTCTTTCCAGATGTCTCCTGACCACGCTGCTGAAGGGCGTCCTTGGGCCTTTGAAAACACTCCTACTTACTTATTTTGTCCAGATGTTCTGGGGGGTTCCCTCCTGGAAAATTGTACAAATGAGATTTCTAGCCACACTGAAGTGATGTCTAGAGGCTTAGTTGAACAGTCTTTGCTGTTAATAAAACAAGCAAGGCTTCCTAACATGGTGCTTTAGGGTCTCTTGGTGTCCATAGATAGAATTCAGGATGTCTGTGAACTTGAAAATAAAAAAATCACATCTTTGTCTTTACTAACCTCTAACTAAAATTCAACATTTTCTTCCTTATACGAATGGAGGCAAAAAACAAAACAAAACCAAAATACCACCCAAAACAGAAGAAAATACAGAGCTGTATTAGCTGCAAGTGTGAATTTGCTACTAAGAAAAATCACATTGTCATATCACATCAAACTCGTTGCAGATGTCTCAAAATATCATGCCCCCCTTCGCTACTTTGACCTTGCAGAGGTTATTAGACCTGCTCTAGGTCTTCTTATTTAATAAAGAAGCACGTGTATTATTATGACATTGCCTTTATTTGACAGTATTTCAATAATTTTATTGCAATATAAATTTCCTTTCTGACCTTATATATTTTACTTTGTGCACATTAAAACATTATTTTGATCATTGTTGTAAACACTGAAAAACATTATTTTGAGAAGTGGTCAAAATAATGACCACTTATTATTTTGGCCCTCACCTGACTGCAGAAGGGCTTTCAGGATACAAAGGAAAGGGTAAGAACTCTTGATAGACAGCATTCTCCTGCACAGGGCAAATGAAATGACTTCTGACCAGCATCAGCTGATAGATGGTCTCTGCCAAGGTAGGGGAAGCTGTCCTTCCCTCCAGGTGGTCTCGCCTTTGGGTAGCCTTGGAGGTGTAGAGGGGACTTGGCATAATGAGATAATGAAGATGGTAACGGTAGAAATAGCTAACATGTTGAGTGCCCACTGTAAGCCAGATACTCTTACAGACCTGTTCCATGACATATTTGGGTTAATCTTCCCCAAAGCCTTATGAAGTAGGTACTGGGGCAGTCAAAGACAGAAAATCTCCCCATCCCCAATGGGGATAGATCATCAGTGAAAGCAAAAGCTGAGACTGTCTGTACAGGGCCAGCTTCATGAGTCTGCAGCCCGTGCGGCTACGCAAGATTCCCAAACTTGGAAAGGCCCAGTGCTTGGTTTAATCCTCTGCTGTCACTGCCTGGAAATTCTTCCTTTTTACACTGAACCCTGCAAAGTACGTAGCCGGCCCGGAGTCTGGATGTGGTGAACTTGCTCGAATGTGAGGCAAGTGCAATGCCAGGAAGCTGGAAAGCCTCTGTGGAAGCACCCCCGTTCATCCTTCTCTTGCTCCTCTGACTAAAATCCGGTGGAAAGCTGAGCCCTGTTGAGGAGGGAAAGATGTAGTTTCTGAGTTGGCAAGAATGATCATTTTGTTTGAGCACCAAAATTTCCTTCCAAAGCAGCTGGAGGAGTGGCTGAATAATCAGCCGGAGGGGATAGGATTCCTTTGAAAAAGCTTTCTGGTAGACAGTTGCTTGCCTTGCTGATGGGGCTTTTACATTTTCCATTCTCCAGAGGGCTTGCTACGTAGACCAGTGTGAACCAGGCAAAGCCAGCAAGGGCTGTTTGGGAAGGGAAAATAAGATCAGGTGCGCCGAGAGCCTGTGATTCTTGCAGGAGGACACTCAGAGGGAACTTGGCTTTCTTGCCTGCTGTCATTTTATGATTCTCTGTGCGAAAAGAAACCCCAATTTCTTCCAATTTGTGAGAAAATGCAAGTATTATTTGCTTCCTAAAGCTAAGTAGATTATGACAGAATAAGCCTTTCTCTATGTGTTTTAGGACTAAATTTTTTTCCTGGGTGTGTGTGCTTTTCCATTCTTCTTTATTTCTTAAATTTTTTATTGGGATAACATATATATAACATAAAATTTCCCATTTTAATCACTTTCAAGTATTCATTCATAGAAATCAATTACTCTGACAGTGTTTGCGCTACTGTCACAACTATCCTTACTGACACTTTTTCATCACCCCAAACCAAAACTCTGTATCCATTAAGCAATGACTCCCCAACCCCACTCTTACCTTCTGGTAACCCATAATCTACTTACTGCCTCTGAATTTGCACATTCTAGGTATTTCATATAAAGTGAAATCATGCAACATTCGTCTTTTTGTGTCATTCAACATGATCTTCAAGTTTCATCCATGTTGTTGCATGTATCAGAATATCATTTCTTTTAATGACTGGATGATATTCCATCATACGTACACCAAATTTTGTTTATCCAGCCATCTGCCGATGGGCATGTGGATTGCTTATGCCTTTTGGCTATTATGAAAAATACTTCTATGAACAAGTATCTGTTTGAGTCCTTAGGGCAAAAAAATTAAAAACTGGTTTGAAACAGGGTGGAAGATGTGGTGATGGTGAGAGAGGTGGAGAATCTTCCTGGGTTTCTCTGAAGGATGGAATTTAAGCTCCCCAATGGCTCATCTATAGGATTTCTCTAGTTGGTGTCATGTTCACAAAACAAACAGCTTTGCCATCAAGACCAGTACGTGACTGCTCAGACATCTGGCGCTCTTCCAAAGGGCCGTAATTTTCCCTTAATTTTTCAAAACCTTTTTCTCATTGTTATTGTTGCTCTTTTATTATGGCTAATAAGTCTGAGGTGGCTTTCGGCAGCCAAGTTTAACCCTTGCGTCAAATAAGTGCTTTCAACAGGAAGCTGGGCTGAGGTTTTGATGGATGGGTTTGAGTGGCTTGAATCGGTGTTTCTGTGGCTTCTGGACAGATGTACACTAAAGGGGGACTTTCATGTTGGGGCACAAGGATGGTTATGATGCTTCCTATTCTCAGAGGAGCTGCACTGAACCGACCCCAACTTCCCAATTAAAGGACGAGTCTTAAGGGACATTCTTCCCTCTCTTTGGAAACATGAAGATCCATTTCCAAAGCTATAGAGAATTATGCAACTCTTCTCCCTGCCTCCAATACGCTTATTATAATATATCTAGTCCATTTGCCAACCTTACATATTTAGGTAAATTGCGAAACCTCTCTGTACCTCCTTATTTATAAAATGGGCATACTATCAGTACCCGTGTTTGGAGTTGTTGCAAGGATAAATGAGATAATTCATGTAAAGCCTAGCTCACTTCTTAGTGTATCAAAAATGCTCAAAAAATATGAAGTATTATCATTATCGTATTTTTTGCTGTTGTCTTGTAATTATACAGTTGTGAAATTCTGAATTGGTATCTGTTGACTTTTCCTTGGCTTGAACATCTTGGTCTTTTCCTGGGAGGAACCTTGAATCTCAGAATGGTCAAATCCATTGTCTGAGTCCATCCCAACCCCTTCTTGGCTCCAGTCCCCACCTCTTGCCTCCCTCCACCCTTCCCGCATTCCTGCCCAATCGGCCTTATTTATTTTTCAGTCAACTCAGGGTGTTGTTAAATCTTTTCTTTTTCTGGCTGCCCCATTTGGTTCTGAGGCTCTCCACTCCCTGCCCTGCTCATGACAAGAATGCTTGGGAATGCTCAGCCAGCCGTATCCCTCCCCTGTCGGAACACCCTGTTCTTAATGCCCCTTGAGAAGTGATGTTTCTGTGGCATTTCCCCATGGCTGTGACTCCCCTTTTAAGCAAGCGGCCTGGTGGTAATATAGGCCCTGGCCAAGAAAAAGCTGGGGGAGGCAGTTACCTGGGAGAACAGTGCACATTGCCCAAGTCCTTTCTTCTCCAAAGCACAAAAAGAGATATTAAGAAGCCTCCTCTGACTGTTGTGTCTTGAGGGCTGGGTGAATATGCCATTGCTTAATCAGTGTTGTCATGATCTCCATTTGAGTGATCTGTTTAGCTCTTTGTGGCCCTTTTTGGTTTGAGCTCGTCATGTGATATTGGCGAATTCATGAGAAATGAGAGCGTGATGACACTTGGATTAATGCAGAAATCACACCTTGAACATCTCAGGCCCTTTGTGACCTGGGACCTCAAATCCCTTGGCAGGGCAGGTGTGAGTCTGTACCACCCGCCTTTGAGGTAAGGATGTGTGGCCTCATTTCCCCAGTGGGAAAGCTAGACTCAGGGACTGGGGTTTTTCAAAATATGCTCTCTGCCCAGGGCTGGATGTAGGAAGTTTGTGGGTAAGGATTGACTGAGATTCAGGACTACTGAGTCTGCTTTAGGAGGTATAACCCATAGACCACACCTATTCCTTAAACCATATTGACTTTCAGAAAGTCAACCATTTGGAAGCTTGGTTTGGGGGTTGATCATATCCCAGCAGCCCCTTCTCTACCCTTGTTAATCTGATTCATGATCTGAACCCGGGCTGGCTGGAGGCTGGCCATGTCACTCTGCAGATGTTGGACACCCTTGAGTGCCCTCACGGAACCAGCCAATGGAAAAGTACAATGTCTTCTGGCTTCTTGGCCCTGCCCGCTCTGGCTGGCCTCTTTGATACCTCACTTTATTCTGAACGAGTGGGAGGGTCTCATCCAAACTGAAAGCACGGGTTTTTCTTTAGTTTTTAAAGGAAAAACAAATTGGCATGAATGCACAGTCAAACCAGCTCAGGCTGTTGGGGCAGATGCCTTTCTTTGCTTTTTTCTGTTTATTTTCCAACAAATCAATGCTTAACTGCGTTGTTATCGGAGCAGAGAAACAGGTGCAAAAAAATAACTCTGCTGCCAACTCAAATGAAAAGGTAGGGCTTATCCCCTCTGGGAGGTATTCAGAAGATAACAGAAGCCCCTGCCAGCAACTGAATTAACAGCTCTGTTTACGGTGGGTTTTATGTTAACAACCTGCTCCTAACCCTCTGACATAAACACACCATTGTCTCGGGGAGAGACATTTAGCCATCCAGACAACCAAGTGCTTTATTCTGCCCTGAGTGGAGATCGGTTTTGGCCGAGGCTGCTTTGAGAAATGCAGGGGCATTATCCTGTCTGCCAACTCGATGTCTTAGCAAGAACTTTCTGTGAAGGCCAGGGCACAGGGTTGCCGGAAAGAAGGGAGAGTCCTGCTTAAAAACTTAGTTGAAATTCTTTTCAAGGCTGGCTATCTCCAAATGCCGGAGCAGGTTGTCTGGCTTTCTCTGCTCTTGTTCCATTCCAGTCCCAACAGGAGGCGGGAATGAGCTCAGATGACTTTGAAAAGAACTGCCATTGTTCTGGAAGCAGTGTTCTTGCTGAGTAGTCCATTAGGGCAGGGCAGTGTCTGTGTTTTGCTCTCTTTTGTGTCCCCAGCACCTAGTATAGAGCCCAACATCTAGTAGGCATTTGATGAATAAATATCAATTGAGGAGATGAATAAATACTTGTAATAGTTGGACAAGCATTTCTGAATGATAGTTTCTCTTCTCTAAAGGGCAAGATAACAAGTTCTTTGGGTGTGAGGTCCAAAAACAGGATGGTCAAGTCATCTTTTCAAGGACTAAGGTGGTGAGACTCAGCTAGTCTGGGGATCTAAGGTTCTTTACATGGAGGTAACCATCTTAGAGACCCTCTGCCAATGCTGTGGCCAGTTTTGTTTGTTTGGCCTTCAGAAACTCATACTCGTGAGAAGCCAAACACCAATGACGTCAATGTTTTGGTGTTACTGAGCTTTAGGAGCTGTATTGTTTCAAGTTGGTGAATCATATTTTAATAGGTTCTCTCCAAGTGGATTTGGGCTTGAATTCTCCAGATTGCAGCTTTTGTCTCTGACTACGAAGACCTCCTTGCATTTAATAGATGCTTCCTTTGAGACTGTATCTTCTGGAGTTACTTACCTTGGGGTGGGAAATTGAAAGGAGGCAAGTAGGTAAGTCTAGAGAGCAAGAATTTTCAACTGTGAGAGTGCATTAGGATTCATGAAGAAGGTACTTAAAGAAGATTCTGATTCAGGGATCTCAGGTGGGATCCTGGGAGACTTCAAGTTCAAGTCTACCACAGATGATGATGGTACAGGTGGTTGATAGGCCAAATTTCAGAGACACTCACATGGCCTCTTTGGGCAAATGGGAAAATAGAATCATTAAGAATAATCCTGGATTCTCCAGTCTTACTTGTGCCCTTGCAAGGGCCTAAGGTTGCAGTGAGATGTGAGATCTGCTTTTTTGCTACACCTTATTTACTCATTGCTTTAGAATAGAGAAAGGGACATAGTGGAGAGACAGAGTCTGAGGTTCAGGGGTGGTAGGAAAGATGGCGAACCCTTCTCTGGGCTGCCAGCGGCCTAGCAGGGCCCAGCATGGCTCCTACTTCCGCTGCTGACAGAGAGGTAGGAGGGCAAGAATGGAACCTCTCGGACCTTCTCTCGTGTGTCTGAGAAAACTTGAGTCTCCCGACCCTGACTCAATTACACAATTTTTTTTGAATTCCAATCCAATGTGAGTACAAGAAAGATTTCTTAAAGACCCATAGTGTCCATAAGTCACTAGGGATCAATGGAATGTCTTCAGAAGATTTGGTTTGGCACTCGCAAAATAGAAAAAACAGGTGTAGATGTGATTTGTTTTGGTAGAAAGAGGGAACTCCAGCATCTATTGAGGCTTCAAAAGACTCTGTGACTTTGTAAGAGCCCAGGCTTACCCTATCTGTCTTAGATTGTTATGTCTGGATGGGATTGATCAAGTCCCCTGGGGATCATCTAAGGTAATCTGTTGATCAGCTTTGGTGCCTGTCTGCTGTCACTATCTGCCTTCTAGTCTGGGTCTGCTACCAGGAATGATAAGGATCAGTATAATATGTATATTTCCCAATGGCTCACATTCGATAAAGTGTACCTGGAATGGATCCGGCGTTGGCCTCCCAGCACTGCACCGTCAGTCATGAAAATGCTTGAAGGCCTAGGAATAAAGCTTCAGATGTCGCCTCTAGGAGCATGAAACGTCTATCTCAAAGACCCATTTTTAGGGTGTGAAATTATCTGTGATGTACCCCCAGGAGGATCACATACCTTCCCCAAACTTGGTTCACATTTTGATTCATTTGTAAAAACATGGATTATTGTATGTAGCACATTCAGTTACATCTATTGTGTATGTGAATTTTCTTTTCTCCTTCTTGGGAATAGTTCTTTTTGAAATGACAGTCACATTGAAACAGGAGGTCAGCAGGCTGTTGCAACATCTTTAGGGCAAATGCTGTGAATTCACCTGCTGGTAACTTTGATTAAGGACTGAGGATGGTCCGGATAGTACTGTCATCACAAAAGTAATTATGTAAAGGAGACTGATTGCTCCTCAGTCCTAAGGAATCAAAAGACCCGCATGGCAGTCAGTTCCGTGGCAGTTTGGGGATGATGTGGTTGAATGAATAAAGGAGTTGGAAAGAAGGCAAATGTGGCTTTCACTTTGGCTTACAATCCCCCGCGGCTGGGGATAAGGCACTCAGGGGCTGAAGGTCTCCTTAAGATGTGCCTGGTGGCCTTGATATCTCTCAGTGTATCTTCATTCTTGGGACAGCAGTAAACCATGCTCTTTTTGCCTGAGGGCTAATTCAGGTAAAGCAAAAATAATTATGAACGAGGCTTTTTTTTTTCTTTCCCAAAAAATATAAAATGAAAATCACTTTATTAAGTCATAGTGGGAGTATATGTATGTATGTATACATACATGTATTTATGTATGTATATTTAGTACATAGAAGATCTGTTTTAATGGCTGATAGAGTCTCAAGGACAAAACCGGCCCAACAGTTGGACCACGGACATGTTTCCTACCTGAACTTATTTTAGAAGTGGCAAAATGAGGCAGCTCTCTGAAATTTCCTCCCGAAAGGAGTGCTTGGGTATTTTGGCAAGCAGGGCAGCCTCA
Organism: Tamandua tetradactyla; assembly: GCF_023851605.1. NCBI lineage: Eukaryota > Metazoa > Chordata > Mammalia > Pilosa > Myrmecophagidae > Tamandua > Tamandua tetradactyla. The sequence continues at coordinate 111,003,550 of NC_135334.1, forward strand.
GGTTGCTCTAGCAAAGGGGAGAGGGCCTTAGTCAGGGTCCCTGCATGACTGATATAGACCAGAGAATTTTAAAGTTTTGGAGAAGCTCGATGAAAGTGTGAGTCTGAAGAGGAGATGGGGAGAAGGCTGTGATTACATATGGAATGAGGTTGGGGAGGAGGCTGAGTTGAGGGCAACTTTCTTCTCAAAGCTTCCCCTTCTCAGTAGAAATAGAGAGCCTGGGGTTTGTGGCTAGACAGGCTGTGCTTGAATTCTCTTCTAGTTCTAATTGCTATGCTGTGTGACCTTAAGAAGTGACCTAACCCCTCTGAGCCTCAAGTAGGCTGTCTGTTAAAGGGACATAATAGTAGAACCTACCATGTAGAGATTTTTGGAGTACTGGCTAAGATAATGCATTTAAAACTCTTAGCACACAGCTGGCACATTTTAAGTGTTGAATAGCTCTAATTGGTATAGTATAGTTGTCATTATTATAGCCTTCAGTCCTGGGTCTCAGTCGCCCCACAACTGGGCGAAAGAAAAACCTCCCTCCAGCTGAGCAGGCCTCAAAGCTGGGGACTGTGCTTGCCTCTGCTCAGAGGTTCTCTCTGTATGGTTAAGGGAGGCCAGCTCAGCATTTCTAGCTTTCTTAGGAGTCCTGGGACTGGACAGAGCCTCCTGGTTCTGAGATGCATGGCTGCAGCTTCTTACCAGAGTTTTACTAACAACTCCCCTCCCCTTGCTTTTCTTTCTTTCTTTCTTTTTTGCATAGACGAGCACTGGGAAATGAATCCAGGTCTCCGGTGTGGCAGGCGAGAATTCTGCCACTGAGCCACCATGGCACTGCCCCTTCCCCTTGTTTCCTGTCCTTCTTAGCCCAGATCCCAGCTCCCATTGCTTTGCAGTAATTGAGTGTTTCCTGTGCTATGGGATCCTGCAGTATAGTGAAACCTTCTGGCCACACTGCTGGGAGCTTCCATTTCAGACACGCTGTGCTCCCAGGTCTGCTCTTTATCCTTATAAACCAGCCATGGTGTATGGGTGTACAAAGTCTGCAGGTTACCCAGAGCCTGCAGAAGTGCATCCCCCCACCCCGCCCCACCGGCCTTAGCAGCCTAGGGCATAGTGTGTCTGATGAGAGCACGGGGAGCAGGAGGCGCTTAATCGTGGATGGCTTTTATCCCCTGGGCTAGGACCATACCCCGAGGGGAATTCACAGCTTCTGTGAGCAGGAGCCAAGGCATGCTGTTCATAGCTGAGCTGTAATGGTGCAAACACAGCAGCACCGAGCATGGGGGCTACGGAGACAGGCAATCCAGCCCTAGGTGTGCCTGTGCCAGCAAGCTGAAAATGGAGACTATTGAGTAAATGATAGAGTTTAAGGCCTTGTTTGAAATGAACTTGACCTTCAATTTCCTCCTTGGAGGTTCAGTAAAATAATAATAATTATAGCAATAACAACAGCAACAGAAAGAGTTATTATTATTTTTATTAAAATCAGCTGAAGTGTATCACATACTTAGTATATGCCAAACCCTATTCAAGACATTTCAGAGATATCTTATTTTGTCTTTCAATGACCCTTTTCATACCATCTCCATTTTATAGATGAGGAAACTGAGACTCAGAGACATTAAACAACTTGTCCAAGCTTGTCCTATTTGTCAGTTCCCAAAGCCAGGATTTGAACCAGGCTGTCTGACTCCAGAGCTTGGGGCTCCCAACTTCTCTACCCTGTCTCGTAGGAGGCCACTCAAGCATCTCCCCAAAGTCAACTGACACAGTTCAAAGAGAGACATGGGCAGACTCTCTAATGACAGGTAAACTTTACTGGGCACTTGCCAAGTGTGTAATAAGGTGCTAAATACTTTACAAACATGCTCATTTAATTCTCTCATCAGCCCCATTTTCTACTTTTTGTCATATGGGGAAACTGAGGCTTTAGAGAGGCTATTACTTCCCCAAGTCAACAGAGCCAACCAAGCACCATTTCAACCCTTGCCATCAGAGTCAAGAGCCCTTACTCTTAGGAGCTGTGCTCTGAGAAACTCAGCAGTGCTGGGCTGAGTTTGAAGGTCTTTGCCTCCCTGCATATGTCCTGTCAGCTCAGATTTCAGGGGGTTTGTTCTCTGTGGCTCAGTTTCATCCTCTCCCATGTACAAATTTGTCACTGGACTGCAGACAACATGTGGGGTTCTCATGAACTTCAGGGTTGGGCCAAGTGCCCTGATACCCCACCACCCCCACCATGAGGTTCAGCCTGAGCATAGTTGCGGTTAGGCTGGTGCTCCCTGATAAGGGAGGGGGGTGTAGGCACCACAGGTAGTGGGTTGTCTCCCTGTGTGGGCGATACAGACATGGCCCAAGTCCATGGCCACTGAGGACATTGTGGGAGGAAGCTCAATCTGCTCTGAGGCGTTTATCTGAAATCGCCCATTAAAAAAGTGAGGAGCAGAGAATGGCTTCTTTCTCCTGATTCGGATTTTGGCTACTCATCATGGCACAGTACTTTCTCCCTGCAAAAGAAAAAAGGGGGGGTTTCCATTGGCCACGCCCTGGGTGGTTAAGTTGGTGGCCCATCATTTGTGGGGGAGCCACTGCCGAAGGTCAAGTAGGTCCTGGCTGGAAGGCTGGCATGAGGTGTGCGTCTGTACTTTGGTCTGTTGGGTAACACACAGCAGCTCCTCCTCTGCAGATAAAGAGCAGACTCCTGTCTCCACAGCCTTCAGTCTTAGAAACTGCTGCACAAAGGAGTGAAGTCTTGGGCGAGTGTGAAACTCCGCATAACCCGAGCTGGAGATGGAGAGAAGCAAGTTTGTTTCCCAACTTGATTTTTAATCTTAGGGTGGAATCACCCTTCCTTCAGCTCTGAATTGAGGACACAGTCCTGGAAGAAGTAAGATATGTTAGAGAAACACCCTGAGACTTAATGCGTGAGGAAAGGAAAGGAAACAGATTTTTATTGAAGGTAGGTGAGCTAGGAGCTGGACTGGGCTCCTTCAAACTCATTATATTATTTATTCTTCGTAACAGCTCTTAGGTTTAGGAGAAATCATTATGGTCCGCCTCCCCACCCCTACCTTTTTTTTTTCTTTCCTTAAACCAATGAAGAAATTGGGGCTCAGAGAGGTGAACATATGTGGTTCACAGATGACCCCTGGATTCTAATTCAGGCCTCTTAGATCCCAAAGCCTCAGTTTTACATGCATGATACTTTTTTTGTTTTTAAAGAAAATAATGAAAGCTATGCTAAAGGTTAAGCAGGGAGCTTAAAGAAGAGCATTGAATAAACCCCTCACTTTTTAATTAAAAGGATCACTTTTTTTTAATTCCATAAAGTAATCACTATGTACTGTAGAAAGTCTCTATTAGTAGATGGGGGTGTGGGCGAGTTGGTTATAACAACCTTTTTTACAATTCTCAAGGCCCATTTATTACCCATTATTTCATTTGATCTCCTCAATGATCTTGTGAGGTTACTGGGGGCCAAATGTCTTCATTTTATACCCGTAAAACTGAGTCTGAGAGTGGGGTTTGACTTGTCCAAGGCCTTCTGGATGGGCCCTGGGCTGTCTGTGCCCACCCCGGAGACACACTCCCAGCAGCCCCCTGCTGAGTTGGAGACACTGACCTTCTTTCCTTACCTGCCTAGGTGAGCTCAAGTGAATGCTGACTCACTAAGGGTTAAGCCACATAAACTCTTTTATGAGTAGTAACCATTTAATATGCCCTGTAAAAAAAGAAAAGGGCCCCTCGCTGCCGTGCTGGCTGCTTTCCCTTGGAAAGGGGGTGACAGCTGGGACCAGAGCTTATGTACGCAGGCCAGCCTCTGGGCAGGGATGGGGCAGAGCGACCCCACACCCCTGAAGTCTTCTTTGTGGGTTGGGAGTAGTTTTGGATTCTTCCAGGAGGCCATGGCTGAGAAATGACGCCTGCTCTGAGGAAAGGGGCTTGTAGGCATTTGGCCACAAGCTGGGAACTGGCTCTCACTGTGACATTTTTTGAACTCTTTTTTATTACCTACTAAGTGCTGTACTTACATGTCCTTATTTGATTCTCACTATCCTTTGGTTTGGGGTCATTCCCCCCAAATTGGGAATCAGAACATCTTCGGCTTGAAAGCCTTGTACCTTGCTTTGTACCTCGCATCAATGAGCAGGGTGACTGGGGTTTAGAACCCACCTCTCCCAAGCCCAGAGCCCAGGGGCTTTGCTCCTGTTTGTTAGGAAACAAGCACACAGTGAAGGAGAACCCCGAGACTGCTGAGGAGGTAGCTAGCTCTTTGTTGGCCTGGACAGGTCTTGGGCTCACTGAAATGACTACTTTGAAACATCCCTGCAGGCAAATCCGTGTGAAAGAATTTGGGGGGAGCCTTTCTTTGCCCATCATTCCGAGCCTGTGGGCCAATCCCTCATGCCAATGGGCCGGCCTCTGAGCTTCAGCCCTTTCGGGGTTAAACAGTAACCTTCCTACAGCTTGTGGTTGAGCAAATGCTGGCAAGGAACAAGCCCAGCCTTGAGCAAACAACAGACTGGGGCCATGTCCCCTCCTCTCAGCCACCACGCTGGGGACTTGAAGGCTCTCCTCTGCCTTGAAGTCCCATTCTGATTTCTTAGCTTTAGGGCAGTTGCTCTAGGAAGTCGGGCGGCAGTATGCCCAGCTGTTGTGAAAAGGAGAGCAGGGTTAGACTTAGATCATCCCTCTGAGGATGAGACGCAAAGAGATTTCTAGAAGGGAACGTGAGGATCAGTTTAGTCACCTTGTTTAAATTGTTAGATGGGGAAACGGAGGCCCAATTCTGTTTCTGGTTCAGGTGATTTGGAGAGGTGACTCTTCATCCTGACATCTGCCATCTAATTGTGTCCTACTTTGTGCCGAATGCTTCAGAAGAGAAGCTCATTTAATCTCTACCCAAGGAACATGAAGGTGTTTTGCATATGAGGAAGCTGGGTTCGTAGAGGTTAAGTAACTAGTCTGAGTTAGCACTAACCTTAGCTAGTACGTGAGAGAGCTTGGCATCAGCTGCAGTTGTTTCTGGCTTCCAAGCTCTTATGTGTGGTGCTAGGACATGGGCTCCAGTGCACTCTCCTCCTTCCCACCCGGTGTTCTCTTCACTGTTACGGCGTTGCAAAGTCTGTCCTTCCTGCCCCATCTTTCCTTCTCCACCTTCTCCTTAGGCTGGATTTAACCTAATTATTTACCAAACAACAACGATGATGATGCTAATAATGCCGGTCTAATTCAACTCTTAATCATGGCTGCATCCTCAATACTCAGAACAGTGCCTAGCTTATTATGGCAGATAAATATTTGTTGAATAAATGAAGACACCAATAAACGTTTAAGCCTTGCCCAGATCCCTCCCCTCTCTCTCTCTCTCTCTCTCTCTCTCTCTCTCTCTCTCTCTGCTCAGCTCCTACATGGAACCAGAAGAACAGCAGCTAAATTAGGGGAAGGGGTTTCAAGGGCTGGACCTACTCTGGGTGGGCAATTTCCATCCTGGGGGCATGAGTGACACCCTGAGCATACGAGATTTCCGTGAAACAGGCAGAAAAACTCGCACGATCCACTTCCATCAGGCCACAGTCCTCTCCCTCCCCCAGCGTCTTATGAAGAGTGAGTTACCTTAGCAGATACTGGGAGGTGTCCAATAGCCTGGGAACATGATGATCTTCTCTGAATGACTGAACACCCTTCTGGGGTTCGGTTTGAAAAGGGAGGGGCCCTGGCTTAGCAGTAGGGACATTATGGGTGCTGGAGTACTGGTTCTGTTTAAAGTGTAAAAACCTTACACTGTGTCAAAAACCCAAATGGGCCCACGGGAGAAAGGTTTTTCGCCTGGGTCCCTTTCTTCCTGCTCTCCCAGACTGAAAAAGTTGCCTTTGGGTCAGCTTCAAAGCCTGTTGTGATCTCCAGGTCTCTAAAAGGAGAGGACGGACTGGTCATAATTTTTACCAGGGAACAAGGGGAGGGACGGTGTTCTGTCAAAGAATGTGGTCGAGTCCCCACTTTATCACAGAGCCAACTGCCTGAGGCGCTGTAGCTAAAATACAGCTGTGGCCCTCTGATGGCCAGCCCATCCCATGACATTTACCTACACTTGAAGACACTTGTCACTGGGTCCCTGGGTGTGGGGCTGCTTGGGTGTGTGGACTGGTGAACATTCTGATTTCGATCCTAGTTCCAACACAGGTGCTAGATTTGTGTTGCCACTGGCTTAGATTTTCATTGATTGAAATTCCACATTAAATACAATCTCTTTAGCATTTTCAGTTTTGTAAAACTCTTGTCTCCAGGCCAGACCTGCCCAGCAAACAGGTATTGCATTTTTTCCCCCCCTTCATTCCTGATCAGAGATTATTCATTTATGAATGGGTGGCTGTAAAAACTTGCCTCCTGCATATGAAAATTGAACCTGGAAATTTTTAATTGCTGGTGAGTTCTGTTTTTACCGAAAGGGCTGTGGCAACATGTTTTGGAGGCAATTGGTGGAAGGAAAAAATTCTCTTTTTTTTTCTTTTTTCTTCCCTAAATTAATTTATGATCTGCACTCTCAAATGATGTTTTTCCAAGAGGCACTGACTGAGCAGACTGTTTGATCGCTTTGCAGATCATGATTCTGGAAGGAAGTGGTGTAATGAATCTCAACCCCAGCAACAACCTCCACCAGCAGCCAGCCTGGGCGGACAACTACCCCACTTGCAATGGTAAGGAGGCCAGTTGGGTGTCGATATCACTCCCCATTGGGATTCTTCTCTTACTTTAATTAATTACACTCTCTCTCCCAACTTAATGTTTGAAAAATATAAGTCTTAATTCAATGGGGATAATAGAACCAGGGGAATGGTGAAAACTCTTGAGGTCTCCAGGCTTCAAACAGAAGCCCATTTCCTCTGCTCTTAAAATTCAAGGTACTGGGTAGGCAGCTTGGCAGAGAGGGCTCTAGAAGAGGTATCCAAAGAGAAGGCCACAAGTTGAAGCTTTTAACAGCATTTGGCTGGGATACCAGGAGAGGATAGGAGAGAAGGTGTGTGCATGTGTGTGTGTGAGTCTACACACATACAACATAATGATGGAGGTTGAGGAGGAGAGGGATATAGCAGCCTAACCTTTCTATGGAATCTTTTGGACTCTTCCCTTTGAAAGAGAAGGGGGGATTTACTAGAATGCCAGGGCTTTTCTTCAGTGCTTTAATCTAGAACATATTGATTAGAGGAAGGGGTTAGATATAACGTTGGGCCGATTTGTGGAGATTATAGAGGTTTTGGTGATCAGCCTGTGGTTCACTGTAAAAACAGGACTGAATAACAAGTTGTGGCTGGACCAGGAGTCTCAAACCTCAAGTGACAAGTGCACTGTGAAGGTCGTCTGTTTAGGCAGACTGCTGTGCATCAAACAGAGAAGTTCTGAGCCTAGTTTTGCTGCTAATCCTTGAGCAAGAGACTCGGCTGCTCTTGCTTCTCTTGATAAATGGAAATGGCCTTTCGATGAGCAGAGTCTGAGGATAATAGGAGAGGTATACTCTCTAACAACCACAGATCTGTGTGGAACTTTGCCTCTTTTAATTTGGAATCTCAGCCAAATATGGGTGAAAACTTGATCTGCTGACTTTCCTTTCATTAATCCTCCATCCTGCCAAACCACTGCCCTTTCTAAGTAGGTACATCTTCTGTTGCAAGCCTCAGAGTCCCTGTGCAGACCTAGAAAAGGATTCCAAGTACAGCAGGAAGATTCTTCAGACTGAAATTCTTTGGGATCCCCAGACACCAGGACCCTAGATTAAGGAAGCCTTCCCCCTTTTTGTTTTGGAGAAAGTTGGGGAAATATGTTGAAAGCCCATCTCCTTGTCATGATTGATGGGGAAGGGGAGGTCAGTTGAATGACAGAGAAGATCTGAAATCATAGGCATTTCAGTGTTTCTCCTGAAACTTTGAGAATCTTTTAGGCATTCTGGCTGATGGAGAGTTTCCCCCAGTCAACTTCAGATAAAATTCTCTGGCTCCTCCAAGTTCTAACAGGATGCAATTTCAGGAACTATCCTTTATCTAGAACATATTGAGTTTGGAGAAGAAATGTTTCCAGGATTGTGGTTGGGTTGTTATCTTACATTTGCAAACCCAGAGCTGCACAGTTAAAGCAACATGATTATTTTATTTTGGGAAAAAAGATAAATGACTTGGTGAGCTCCCCCAGCCCCAAATAAATCCCATCCTTGAACAGCTATATTTGTGAGATGCCAAAAAAATTGTGGGAAAATGTCTAGTCTAGGTTCCATATGTTTGGAAATATTTCTACATAACAAAATTATTGTACTAGATTTTTCGAGTCCTCTCCCAGGTCCTCCTGTTGGCTTCTCCTTCAGGGCCCAAGGTGAAGATTTAAGATTGCTTTTTCTTGGCAAAGAGGTATGATCAGTAAAGCACATTGTGTGGCAGGAATTGCCAATAGTGGGTCAACTCACATGCCCTAAATGATCTTGACCTCTTGCTATTAGGACTTCTGAGATCTGGAAGCAGTGAGTGAATTCTGGAGGGTAAGCAAAAGTGGGATTGGATTGGGAACATACCCTGTGCCAGCCTTTAGTCTGTAAGTCTCAAGGGGTGGACCTGGGCATCATGGGAATCACCTTTCTGAGTCCTTTATTTTAGCACCTTGTCACTCAAAGTGTATCCACAGAGCATTGGCATCGGCATCACCTGGAGGCTTGTTAGAAATGCAGAGTCTCAGTCCCCACCCTAGCCCTACCAAACCACAATCTGCATTTGACGAAATCCCAGGTGATTCATAGTCACATTAATGTTTGAGAAGCACTGATCTAGCATGACTTTGAACAAGAGAGTTAGGAAGGTTTCCTGCATGATGTCTTCCTCTATTAGTCCATCATTGAGTTTATGGTGTGGATGGTTGGCTGGGTTGGATTTCCCCTGCTTCAGCTTGGTAGGATGCAATAGTGTCTTCCCCTTGTCCCTGCTCCTCATCTTTCCTAGAATATAACTCCTCCCCGGACCTCTGCCTATAGGGAACAATAAGCTTTCTCATCCCTGTTAAATGCCTCTGGAGTCTGGCTCTCCCCTTTCCATCCCCCCAGGGTTTGGGGCTGACTATGGGAGCTTGAGTCACATAGGACTGCATCTATAACCATATACAGATGGTTAACACACAGCAGGCTCGGCAATCTTTACTCGCTTGAACAAACTTCACCTCTTCGTGCACCTCCTCACAACTCCTCCAGATTCCTACTTTATTTTTTTCTAAAGCAACAAATTCCATTAACTAAATATATAGTGACCACTCACTAAGGCAAGCACTCAGAGGTAGGTTTTATAGGAGACAGGAAGATGAATAGAAAGAAGTCCATGCCCTTGAGCATACAATTTACAAGGGAGAATGAGATGCCTCTCAGGGGCTTGCGAAGAAAAGCCGAATGTGACCAAAGCCACGAGGAGAAATCCCTAATGAACCTTCTGGAGATTTAGAGGACTGGGAGTTCTCCTGGCAATTTAGGGGTGTCAGGGGGGCTTTATGGGGTACTTAGAGTTTAAAAGACAGGGAGGAATTTGACAAGGAGCAGTAGGTAGAACACAAACTAGGCTAAGAGAGCAGCATAGAAAAAAGACAAAAAGTTCTAGGTCACTTGAATGCTGGTTCACCAAGCGCCTCCTTGCCTGGCTCAGTAGTTTCATACCTAATTTCAGTGGATAATGGGGAGTTACTGAAGGCAGGGAGTAGGGAAGTGACATCATAGTAGCAATAATTATCAGTATGGGGTGGGGGGTGGGGGAGTATGAGCCCAGATAGCAGATGAGGAAGCTGGACCACTTTGGAGGGAAAACAAAGGCATCAGAGAAAAAAGAATCTGAATTGCAGGCCTCATCTTTGAGAATGCTCTGAATTTTGGGTATGCATGTATATATTATACATGTAAGAGAGAGAAAAAATTGGAGAGTGAGAGAAGAGAGGAGGGAGGGAGAGAGGGAGGGGAAGGAGGATGATTTGGGTTGATAACAAGTTGCAGAAACTGTAGTGATCCTTTGACTTTCATGGTGCTTTGGTGGGGGTGGGCAGGAAGTGTCAGGCTAGGGAGGACATGCAGACATACAGGGGCTAAAGCATGGGCCTTGCCATACCTGGGGAAAGAACCACATGTCCATGAGCCCATCTCAGGTTCTCCAATGCCACACTGATGCACAGGGACCATGGTGTGTTCCCCGTGATGTCTGGCAATGAGCAATGGGTACCCCTGTCCCGGTTACGCCCAGGCACACCCACTGGTCACTCATGGGCCCTCCTTCTGTTTGCAGCTTCTGGTGGCTTTTTCGGAGGCCAGTGGTACGAAATCCATCCTCAGTACTGGACTAAGTACCAGGTGTGGGAGTGGCTCCAGCACCTCCTGGACACCAACCAGCTGGACGCCAGCTGCATCCCTTTCCAGGAGTTTGACATCAATGGCGAACACCTCTGCAGCATGAGCTTGCAGGAATTCACCCGGGCAGCAGGGACGGCTGGGCAGCTTCTCTACAGCAACCTGCAGCATCTCAAGTGGAATGGTGACTATGCCCCTCCCTGCCTCACTAGAAGCCAGCTGAGAAGAGAGAGGCTCCACAGCCAGCAGAGTTCCTTGTCAGGGAGGACAAATGGGGGTCTCATCTCCAAATTACCTGTTTTGGGGAGGTAGAAGGGAGGTGAGAGAACAGGAGCAAAGCCTGGGGTGTGAGGTGTGCCTGCTCCTCTCTAAGCACCCTGTACTGATTTACTTCCCTCCTCTTTCATGGAAAACAGGGCTAGCTGGGTATTCACAGAATACAGGTTATTGTCAGAAATACTTTTTTCCCCCTTTCCCTTGCAACCCAGGGCTTGATGGTTTATTTCTCAATCACTTGCTTGGTGAAGATAATCATAATCATCATCATCGTTATTTTTATTATTTAGTTTCTAGACCTAGGGCTTTTAAAATGGGCTCTTGGAGTGGTAAAAAAGATAAGCAAAATTAGAACTAAATTTGGTTTTGGGGAGGCAGAGAAAGCTCGCAATATTTCAGTAGATTCTTAAAACGTTCGTAACTCAGAGAAGGGTGAGAAGCACTGGTCTGGACGTGTGTGGGGTATTTCCGCCGTGCTTCCTGGAAGTGGGGCTGTGATTTCACCTTGCGCCTGGACAGGTCAGCAGCCCGATCGATCGTGAGCAGGGGGGATGGCTCCTTCCCACACGCGCGCATTCTGCAGTGTCGCGTAGGTCCCCGTAGGGCAGAGAGCTCATCTTGCAGAATGTTCTGACCCTTTCCTGGCATAAAGGCCGCCCTAACGACGGCTGGGAAAACTAGCGTCTCTGATTGCTGCGGCCTTCTGGAAAGAGGTGCTGTGTGAGAATGGTGCCCTGGCTTGGGCACGTGGGAAAGGGCCCGCCTGTGCCTGGGCAGGGAGCTGGGGCTTTGGAAAGCGCACTTTCCAGGACTCTGAAGCAAATTCAGACTCTGACAGCTGCCGTCGGGTTCCAGAGTCTGGCCGTGGAGCCCTTGGTTGAGGTGGCCACCTCGGGTGACCGCATTCTGCTCCTGGGCACGTCCTCCTTCCCACCCACCTCACAGAAGAGGGCGCTCAGTTTTCCTTTATTAGAACCAAACCAAACAAGGCTCTATAAATAACCCCCAGGAACCTTCAGAAAGAGCAGACTTACACTTGAAGAATGAAAAATATTTACCTCCCCACTTGCAATTGAATCTACTCCTGTCAAGCTTTGCCTTGATTGAAACCTAAGACAGGGAGGCCCAGGAGGTGACGTGGCCATCTTTGACCTTCTGTGACTGGCCTTGGCCACCCCACAGCACCCCACTGTTGCCTCTGAACACCAAATGGCTGGCCAGGCTCCTCATCCTTGTTTTGTTGCTTAGCCATTTGTAGACATTCTGTTAACTTACATTTAGTGCCAGCTTGCACTCACTCTCAGCGAATTGATTCATTAAGTGACCTTTAGAGAAAAGAACCATTATTGTACCCATTTTAAAGATGGGAAAATTGAGGAGCAGAGAGATTAGAACTATGACTGATGCTGAGATGTCTGCAATCTGGCTGGGAAGGAAAACATACTAGATTTATTTACAGGTGTAGATGTGTTTTTATATACGATACAACTAGAGAGGAGTTGTAAGCAAACATAAAAGTGTGTGGTGTATTCTGCTTCACATGTGCTGAAGGTATAAATAAGGGAAGGGTCACTGCATTTTATTCAGAGGCAGCTCATAGATTGGATCTAATCAAGGTTGGATCTAATCAAGATGGGTTTGATAAAATTTAATATCAAAGAAAGAATCAAATTAATGAAATGAACATGGTTGTCCCTGTATTTTCATTTTCATTTGGCCTCATGTCTTAGTATTGGGAAGCACCTAGGAGACCATTTAGTGATTTTATCTGGCTTAATTCCCTAATTTTATAGAAGAGGGATCTGAGAACCAGAAAGCTGAAGGGCTCGCAGCCAGTAGTGACAAAACTGGTGTCTTGACTGCTGAAGTTCTAGTTCTACTGTATTGGATGCCTTCTCAATACAACATTAAATAATTCCATCTTCTGTGGGTGTTGTAGACTCCTGATCTCATGGGGTCAGGGATGCGAGGCTTGCATTTGTGGAGGGTGGTCCTCTCCCATGAGCAAACAAAGGCGAAGCATCAAGTACTTCAAAGAGATAAGCTTCATCCTTGTTTAAGCATCGGGTTTTGGCACCATCAAGGTCCTCTCTGACTTTCCCAATCTGTCCCTCATAGGCCAGTGCAGCAGTGACCTGTTCCAGTCCCCACACAATGTCATTGTAAAGACTGAACAAACTGGTGAGTAGTAGTGGGCGAGGGAAGCCAGCTTGGCCAGGCAATGCCCTGGAGAGAACAACTGGGAGGAAGTGCAGGAGAGAGCAAGGGAGCAGGATACATCCAGTGGTTTGGCAGGGAACCCAGGGAGGCCTTTTCCCTGGCCATCTCCAATGGACACCGCACCATGAGCATTATACCTTACCCTTGGGACCAGTGACCACCAACTATTTATGGTTTATAGATTAATGGAGAGTCTCCTTCTGCCTATACTCCCCTGCTTCCCACTACTGGGCAGGGCTTTATCCAGACTCCGGGTCAGTAGTTAGTGAAAATGCAGTCTAAGGTGGGTCTCGTTCTCTCCATGAAGAGAGTCAAGGGATTGGATGTGGCCAACTTAGAATTTGCAAGGAAAGAGGTGAGCAGGAGTGACGTCACCTCTTACCCCTTCTTCCTCGGTCAGAGTACGCTCTGCAAAAAGCAAGAGGATGTCAACCTGGTGTTGTAGTTTCTGGGGCCCTTGGAGTTTCTGTAAGGATGTCCAAAGGCAGCCACGGGACCAAACTCCTACCTGAAATGTGCATTTATCAGAAAGCTGAGAGTCTGGAGTTCCACAGCATCAAGATGAATCTTTATTCCCTTTTCCCTGTCCAATCACTTCTCTATTCTCTGCCCCAACTCTCTCCTGAGGACACTCTGTCCCTCCATTGGACTTGAAGGGGATGGTAACTGTCTTGAGGGGAGATGCTGCTGCCTTGGGCCCTGTACCAATTAGAACTGCTAACATATTGACCCATGACCCATGACCTCTCTAGGGAGAGCCACGCAGTCCCCCAAAGCAGCTTCGTTGGCTGAAATATACCATAGCTCCGGGTCACTGAGATTGGGAGCCATGCGGGGCCCCTAAGGGTTGCGTGCCAGTCACCAAGGGCAGAATATGACCTGGGGGTGATTTGTGAGTCACCTGTGGCCTAAATTGACCTAGCATTATTACAGAAAAAACAATTGCTGCTAAGCTTGTTAATGAGGTTTTCCTAGCCCTGCCCTTCCCCACTAGGGACCAGGGCTGGATCACCCAGATGGGCTTTGTCAAACCTGCCTGCCCTACAGATGGACAGGCTGGCTGAGCGCACAGCCCCCATGGCTGGCTATGGTGACCCGACTGGCTACCCCACCGGAAGAGTCAGGGGTGGTACTGGAGAGGTCCCAAATAATTTGATAATTCCTCCTTGACCATCCAGACATTCTTGTGCTGCCAGTTCTGAAAAGCTGAGCCGAAGGGTGGAGGAGAAGGTCCACCCTGGCAGGAGGGGCCAAAAGGCTCGTAGAGGGGCCAACACCCCCAAATCTCTTTGATTCAGTTTGTTTTCAGAGACAACAACAGGTGTACGAGGTGACCAAACATGGAGAGAGGGTGTAACCCCAAATGCTTGGGCTTGGGGTGCCCAAACATGTAGCTATTAGTTAAAATACCAACTAAATCCCTATGTTGTAAACAGGAGGACTTAGCCAGTGAGTCAGGTTTTATACCATTTATGCTATAAAAACAAAATGAAGCTCAGCCAGTGGCTTACCACCTGGGCCCGAGAATTCAGAAACCCTGCAGGAGGGGACCTGGGGACAGTCCAGAGCAGTGGAGAGGGGAAAGCAGGAAGTTCCTCATGGAACTGAGGTGAGAGCTCATGCCAGATCTGACAGCTCTTGGACAGCCAGCAAAGAAAAGGCTTCTGTTGTAGACCAGCCCACATCTGAGGGCTGTGTAGGAGTTGGACTTTGTTTGGGGTAGGTGGAGGGGAGTTGCCTTCGAATCTGAAATCTGAAGAGTTAATTAAGAGGGAGACGTGCTTACCCTGCCCTCTGGAGAGAGATGGTCGACAATGGCCACTTCTCTGGCATAAGGCAGTGGTGCCCACTCTCCAACATTTGAGTTCCTAATGCTCTCTTCCCCCTCTCCTTTATTTCGTTTTGAGATTTTTTTTTTTTGACCCAACTTTAGGTGGGACACTGGATTTCAGTAATGAAGAAATTGTGAATATATTCAATTTTTAAATATTCAATTCTCCTTTATTTTACATTCTAAAAATAAAACACTAAAAAAACAAACAGAATCCTCCATAAAATGTATTTTATATACATTTTGCTATATACTGAGTTCATATGTTATGTTTTAGTTGTTCTGCATCCCCTACAATAAATAAAATAATGTCCAGTACCTTGCAGACACTAATAAAATAAAAATTACACAGCAATTTAGGAGTGATTAATTCATTGCTAATTGGGGACATTTAAGAATGCCTCAAGTGGAGGTGACATTTGAGCTGGACAAAGAGACCTTTTTGAAAGAAACATTGTTAATTCTCCCAGGAAAATTTTGGTAAAAAAAGAGGACCATTATTCATTGTAAATTTATCTGTCTCCTAACCAGTAAACCAGTTTCTGCTCTAGGGACAATCCCATTGTGATAACTTCCCTCACTTCCCTAAAATGTGAAAGGTATGAGATGCATTGGCAGGGCTGTAGCAGAGCCCATTTCCCCCAGGGCTCTGGAGGAAAATGTGATGACGTTATAAAGTAACACATGGTAGAAGCAGCACCTTCTCCCTTTCCTTCTAGGACTCTTCACTTCCCCCAGCAGTGAGTTAGTCAAAGCAGACTCTTCAAACAGAGGGAGATGATTGCTGATTATTCTCATTTTCTGTTTTCTGCAGATCCTTCAATCATGACTACCTGGAAAGAAGAAAACTATCTCTATGACACAAACTATGGTAGCACCATAGGTAACTAAGTCCCCAACCCTTGTGGACCTTTTGAGTTCTTATTCTGTTTGTGGAACTGCCACAGTGGTATATGGTGGGGGCGAGGGCTCTTATATCCCTTTATCTTTTCTTCGCTGCAGATTTGTTGGACAGTAAAACTTTCTGCCGGGCCCAGCTGTCCATGACAACCACAGGCCACCTTCCAATCAGTAAGTCAGCCTAACGTCCGAGATGTCTAAGGCAACTGCTTGCTGAGATTTAGCGAGGATTACTCGCATCCCATGTTTCAACTTAGCTGGAGCCTTTCTCATCAAAAGGCTAGGAAAGGAATGGTGTCATACATTTCAAAGAGGTCTGCTCTTGAATCAACTGAAAATTGCCAGCAGGGGTGCACTAGGCAAAGGGTGGGTCTCCCGTGAAATGGGACCTTCTCCAAAACTGTCCATCCTTTCCTCCAACTTGCTTTTGTGAGATTACCTGATAAAATAATTCATACTTTGGTATATATTTATGGGAAAGGAGGCTATATTTAAATTTCAACAAATTACATTTGGCTTTGAAGAAAGAATGTCTAATAGTGGAATCTTATAAGTTTATAGGAATTTTATAATGGGCTAATGGTCTCTGGGTAGAGAAATACCAACTAAAAATTTCTAGAAACCATGAAATCCCACCATTATGTTGGCTGCAACTTGTCAGTTTTTAAGTTTGATCTCTGACGGCTCATCAGGACTTTCTAATCAGTCAGAGCACCTTTACTTTATGAATTATGTTCACATCCATTTGGTTGATATTGCATGCAACTATCCAAAAATCTCAGCCAAGTTTACACCAATTAAGAGGGATGTTATCTGGGGAGTGTGGAGAGCGTCTTTCAGATTAGCCTCCCTCCATCTTCACAGATGGAATCACTGGCATGTACAATGTAGGAACAAATACACTGGGGAGTTAAATAGAGGGTTTTGTGCTGTCTCTTGACCTGGACGTAAACTTTTGGATCTGTTTAGGTCTATGAAATGGAGCTTGGACATGCGTCATGCATGAAGTGTCTTCTTCTGGAATTAGATTTGGGGCAACTTCAGAACTGGGATTTAAATGAGTTTTTGTGAAAGAAACCGTGGAGTCAAACAATCACCTCTTCCCTCTTTTTTTTTTTTGTGTGTTGAGAGTGTGTTTTTGAGAAATACTGAAAGCTTTCGGTTTGAGGTTTTGTTTGGGTCAAGCCCCTTGAATGAGAGAGGGCTGGAAGCCAGAGTAAATACTTCTGAAACTGAGGTTAAGAACTGAAGCCAATTCATCCCCCGCCCCCATAGCATCTGAGTATTTGTTAAAGTATTTCTAAAATTAGGAAGCAGATCAAAGATTGGAAAGGCTCTGCAGTGTATTTGCCATTCTGGGGGAACTGGAACCAGTCAGGGTAAAGTTTCTGTGGCCATGGTTGCCACCCAGATGAGGCCAAGGGTTTCAGAGCTAGAAACTACCCAGTCACCCTCTGACTTTCTCCTGGACTTCCGAAGGTGTCACCTCCCGTGTTCTTCCCGTTGGGTCTTTCACTTATGGCAAAAGATTCCAACTACAAATAAGCCTGCCCCAACCACTTCCTGAGCCTCAGGGGTTGTTAGGTCTTGAGGCTCCTGGAAAACCTAAAAGCCATAGATAGTTGTGGCTCTACAGCTCTCTCAGCCAGGCCACCCTTCACTTGACTCTATCCTGATTCGATGTCTAGAACCCCAGAATCGGTGGAGCCCTGGAGGTCGGTTTCTGCTTTCATATGTGCGGTCAAAGGGAACTCACCGTCCCTGTGTCTGCCTCTTGCAGTTTTGAATAGTCTTTAAAATGGATTTTATGAATCAGCTTTCCTTCACTGCCCTTAGTTCCCTCCCATTCTTATCCTGCGATTCAAACACAGCCTGGAAAACAAGAGAAGCCACTCATGCCATGTCTGTCAGAATGATCACTTAAAGAATTAATTCAGTGTCTGGGGTTGGCAAATTCTTTGGTGAAGGAAGCTCCGTGACAGCCCCACTACAGGATAAATGAACTATAGCCTTGTAAGGCGTCAGCTCCTTTCAGAACAGTGTAGGATGAAACCAGAATCCCCTCAAAGACCTTTGTCATTTGCCAGAGTCTTTAGATTTCAACCCCCTATAAAACAGAGTGCAGTTAAACTTCTCTCTCTGTTTTAACCCAAGTTACAAGCCGAGCTAAGGCGAGGCCCGACATGAACTGATGCCCTCTGCGATAAACACAGGTGGGGAAGCGGGATTTGTTTTGATTCCTCTGTCATCTGCCCATTTCATGAAATGGCTGCCGCCACTGTTTCAGAGCTGCCTCGGAGTCCCCGAGCCTGTCATGCCAACTCAGGCTGGATGTGTTTATTCACGGACTTGTTGAGCCTAAAGCTAGGGTGGCACGATCTATTATAACATTGAAATTTGTATATCCCGTAAAGACATGGCTCACAGCTGAATCATATGCAAATACTCGTAAGTCTTTGCTTCTTGCGAAGCAGCTTAGCTGAAGTCATGCTCTCCCACTTGTGTCCTGACCCCCGTGGCTGGGTGCTGCCCCTACCGGGACTGGACCTCAGCCCAGAGCCAGGGAAGGCCAAGTTGAGAGCAAGCCATTCCTTCATAAGAATGAATCGGTTAATCACATGGCTAACTGCAAAAAATCTTGATTTTTATTTTAGGGAGAGGGAGGGAGGGCATAGGGGGAGAGAGGCCATCCTATTAAAATGAAGTTTTAGATCCAAAGATTTTAGGGCTAAGGCAATTCAGTGGTCCCACAGCTTGCCCTGGCACTTTGGGGATGGGAAGTGGGCCTGGAAGAAATTTAATTTTTCTTTTGCCTTTGGCTACTTATTCCCACATATGATGGAAACATGTTTGTGTGGTGATTTTTTATTTCTTGTTCTTTCCCTAAACTGGATAGAAGTCTAACCCAGGTAACTGGCTGACATCTCAAAGAGCAAATTCCCTCTCAGTTTATGTAGTCGGGAAGTTTTTAACCAGAATTTCCAGGTGGGCCACAAACACCTGAAATTGTTTATGAGAGTTCATGAGTATATACACATGTGCATTTCTGTGGGGCATGGGCACAGGGTTTTCATGTAAATCACAGAGTTACCTTAACCCCAAAGGAACTGATTCTAATTCAGCCTGGAACCAGTAAACAATAACTGAGGCCAAATAAGCTGAGGGACACTTGGTTTTTTTCTAACTTCAGCCCTGGCTCTGAAATAATGGCCCTGCATCCCTCCTGGATGCCATTTGAGAATGAGCTTTGCTTGTGGCCTCCTGGGTAAATGCTGCTCTTTGTCTGCAGAACAACGTGGCCCTGTCAGAGTGATGTATCACTTGGAAACCGGGGTGTGTGCCAGCCCTGTCGCAATAGTGTCACATCCTGATGGGATGTTGCAACCTCATACTGCAACCTACAGAGAGGAAGGAGCGAAGTCTCCTCGTGTTTCCTGTGAATTTGTCCTTTCAGATTTCTGAGAATGCCAAGTCAGGTGCAGATCTCATCATGGTGACGGGGAGAGAAATTCTTAACCAGAGTGAGAGGCTTCTCTTCTACCCAGATAGTATAGGAAGTCCCTCTCCTCCATTCTGCCGTGACATCTCCAAGGAGCTTTTGGAGAAGCTGCTGGAAGCCCTGGGTTTGTGACAAGCTGGGCGATCAGATGAGCAAGTGGCTTCACGCACATGGGGACACAGAGTTGTCAGATTGGAAATTATTTTTTCCTACTAACTAGAGGTTACAGAACTGAGCCTGGAGGCTCAAGAGGGCACAGATTCTTGACTTTAGGCAGGGAGGATGTTTGTGAAGTCTCTTATGTACTGGGCAGTCCACCATTTTTGGAAGTATTTTAGAATAATGGTTATGAGTAAAGTTTCTGGATTTAAATTGTTTTCGGTTCACTTCCTGGTTCTACTTTCAGGCTGTGTGGCCTTAGGCAAGTTATCTGACCTCTCTGTTTCTCCCTTTCCACAGCTCTAAACTATGGATCATAATAGTATCTATCAGATGGGGTTATTGTAGGGATTAAATAAGGTAATTCATGTAAAGTGCTTAGCAGAGTACCTGGTACATATTAGGAGCTAATGGTCAGTGGTTCATAAACTTGAATACTGGACTGCTCTTAAGTGTCTAATGAATACTTTTCTCCCTTTGCTCACAGTTTCAAATGGTCCAGTTGCCCCTGAAGGTCACACGTAGGCTAGTGGACTCTGGGTTATGAAGCCCTGGTTTAATGAGCATGGAAGACACTTGCGTCTTACTGGCCCAGTTTCTTATTGGGATCAGCCTGTGCTTGGGGATTTTTCTGTATTAAAATTGGCTGGTTTTTGATTGTTGGATTTATGCTAAATTCATTTTCTTATAAGATCTGCCGTGGACCTCTCAATTCCCAAAGTGCTCTCTGAGACACATACGCACGCCCTGCTAGATGGTTTCATTTTCTCTATAACAAGTTTTATTCCATAGATCTACCTCTATCATCTCCTCTTTGGTGGCAGTCACAAGAGTTACCATGAGTCATTTGTTAACCTAATCTGTGTTTCCATAGTCCACTGTAGCCCTCTGTATTGAGCTCAGGCCACTCAATGGTCCCTTTGTCAGCCTGATTAAAATGTAACTTTGCATGCCAAAGAAGCACTCCTCTGACTTAAAAGTCATCTTTCTTTGTTATAAATGTTTACATTTTTATATTAGGAAAAAAAAAAAGGCTTCCAGTGACCTAAATCCTTCAAAGGCTTCCAAACTCTCTCAAAAGAGAAGATAACCTCTTTACCAAGCTCCCCACTGGTCCTAATGAGCTGAACCTCAGTTCCTCTCCACCTTCCTTCCCTTTGCTCACAGCCACGTCAGTTGTTCTGTGAACGTAGCAAGTACACGCTGACCTCTGGGCCTTTGCATTTACTGGTCTCGTTCATGGAAGGCTCTTCCACAAGCTCCCAGCATGATTCTCTTCCTTGTATCCTTAGAGTCCCCTTAGCAGAGAGCTCTACTGTGACCATCTTATATTAAATTGCAAATTACCCATCTCCAGCTTCTATCCTCATTTCTTACCCTGCATTAATGTTTTTTTTTTTTCCATTTCTGTTTTGCTTTGTTCACTAGCACATTCTCAGGGCCTAGAACAGTGCCAGCTGTGTAGTAAATACTTGGTAAATAAATGTTGGTTAAATGAATAGATGTATGAATGAAAATGATAACTGTAGGAAATAGGCAAACTAAGTGGCTCTCATTTTTCTCCTTAGCAGAGTCACCTGATATGAAAAAAGAGCAAGATCACCCTGCAAAGTCTCACACCAAAAAGCACAGTAAGTTGACTGGCTTTCGGATGGCTCTGACTCTTACAGTTGAGGATAACAAGAGGCTATTTCCTTTTAGACAAACATTGCCTCTGCCAGCTCCCTCGATTTCTTCATCTCAGATGGAGTAGTGTGAGAAAATAGAAAGCATCATTCTCTAAGTCACCTCCCTCTCCAGTTGTTTCCCAAAGTGGAGTCCTACTGGATATTTCCTCTTCATTCCGTCACAAGCATTTCAAAATTGAGATATCCAGTGACGAAGAACTTATTTAGGAAGAGGATTAGACATTTTTCTCTCTCCTAGAAAAAAAGGTGGCGAGAGGAGAAAGATGGGAAGGAACAGCTGAGAGGTGTGCTTCTTGCTTTTAAGTGTTGAATTCCTGTTTTTGTGGAGTTGTCGTTCTGAGAACTGACTTCCTTTTCAAGATGCAATGCTGCTTTTTTGGGGGGGTGGAGGTGGGGTGCCTGGTCCGGGAATCGAACCCGGGTCTCCCGCATGGAAGGTGAGCATTCTACCACTGAACCACCCGTGCACCCACCAACACTGCTTTTTGCAAGTTGGATTTCCCCAATAATAGAAACTTGGAAAAGTGTGTGAAATATCAGAAACTCGGAGTTGAGGGTATATAGACAGAAACCAAGATGGCATAATCTAGAAATTATAGGGGATCAGGCATCTTTATCATCCATTACTCCACATCACCCCATAGAACTGAGTTAATACAGCCCACCCAAATGGGGCATCCTATGTCCAGTGGGAGTAAAATTGAATTTGGTTGTTAATCTCATTACAGTAGCTGATTCATTTTTAAATTGGTCCCCCACCCCCTCAAATCTCACACGTCCACCCTACTTCCCAACATACTCTAGAAGTTAAAAGTCTAGCGCCCTATCGATGCACATTTGGCTGAAGCACAGTTGCTGGGTTGGAGAGACTTCATTGGTTGAGATACTAATAAAAGTGGGTGCTCTGCAGGGAAGTAACAAGTTGAAATCAATCCAAAGCAATTTGTTGATAATAATTAGAAGAAACCCCTCCCCCCTGGCTTAAGAGACCTCATTCCTTAGTTGTGACTTTGTCACTTGCTAGCTGTCTGACTTTGGTCATGTCACTCAAACTCTCTGGGGTCTCAGTTGTCTCATTTGTAAAATAAAAAATTGGGCTTGTTTATTCTCAAATCTCTCTCCCATTTCCATTTTTTGGCAAGTCTGTGATCCAGCTTCTAAGGTGAGTGGGGGAAGGTGAGCATTCCCTACTCGATGGAAGATGTTTTAACTTGATGCTTCCTCTACCCATTTCTTTGCCATGAAGTAGGTTTTTAATACCCCTGTTAAAAAAAAAATAATAATAAAAGGGTGGTGCAACAGTAGCTCAGTGGCAGAGTTCTCACCTGCCGCGTCAGAGACCCGGGTTCAATTCCCAGGGCCTGCCCATGCCGGAAACAAAAACAAATTAATAACCCTTTTTTGTTTTTTTCACTTTTAAAAAATCAGATCCACGAGGGACGCATTTATGGGAATTCATCCGCGACATCCTTCTAAACCCAGACAAGAACCCGGGGTTGATAAAGTGGGAAGACCGGTCTGAAGGCATCTTCAGGTTCTTGAAATCAGAGGCTGTGGCTCAGCTATGGGGAAAAAAGAAAAACAACAGTAGCATGACCTATGAAAAACTGAGCCGGGCTATGAGGTGAGGGGTCTGCAAGAGCCTAAAAATGATGAGGTCACACGACAAGTTATTTCCCCAGAAGCCTTCGTCTGACCAAATGCTTATGCAGTTCCCTTTGTTACAGATACTACTACAAAAGAGAAATCCTGGAGCGTGTGGATGGACGGCGGCTGGTATATAAATTTGGGAAGAATGCTCGTGGATGGAGAGAAAATGAAAACTGAAGCTGCCCACATGGTGAACACAAACCAAAACACACCCAATAATAACAAACGAAGTACTCCTGGACGTAAATATTTCAAAGACTACTTATTTTTTTTTTCCTGATATTTATGTACCATGGAGGGGGAAAAATTACTTCTAACGGGAAGAAGGAACACTACAGTTGATAAAATTATTTTGTTACTTTGAAGTATATCCTATATGGGGAGAAAACGTACACAGTTTTCTGTGAAATATGATGCTGTATGTGATTGTGACTTGTTTTTGCCTCTATTGTGAAGTTCTTTCCGCTGTAACCTCGTGCTTCTTTCTAAGAGGAAGAAAAACAAATCAGAGGGCATTAAATGTTTTTATAAGCAAAGTGATTTAGAATAAGGTGGTGTCCTCCATACAGAAACATCCACGTGGCTTTGTCAAGACAGGTGAGCACCGGGGTTGAACTCCAGGGCTGTCAATTGAGTTTCTAGGTTGAACTCCAGGGCGTCTGTCAGATTGACAAAAAAAAATAAAAATAAAAAGAGACTTAAGGATGCTGGAGAGTTTAACCTGACCTTTAAGAGCCGGTGAGTGAAGAATGGGGACTTCCAAAATCCAGAGTGGACTGTAACCACTGCCTGATCACATGCCTTGTGAGGCTTAAATTAATGGAAGGATACTGGTGGGAGGATTTATACACGGATCCACGGATCTGATGCCAAGGCCATTGGACCCACCCCTGCTCACTCCTAGTTATTTGAGGATCCGGCCCTGGTTGTTTTTATCCCAATCACTTAAAAATAAATGGGAAAAAGGAGGTGATGGCATGAAAATTACTGATGAGTTTCTATTGCATCTTTTTAGCCCAGAGTTTCTCAATCTCAGCACAAATGACATTTTCTGGTAGGATGATTCTTTGTGATGGGGTGGGGTTTTGGGTTGCTCTGTGCATTGTAGGATGTTGAGCAGCATCCCTGACTTCTACCCACAAGATGCCAGTAGTGCCACCCCAATTGTGACAGCTAAAACAATCTCCAGACATTGCCAAATGTTCCAGGGGTGGCGGGGGTGGGGGTGGGGCAAACTTGCCCCTGATTGAGAAGCACTGCGTTAGCCAGTCCAGATGAGAGATGGTGATATATCCTCAGAGCAAAAAGATAGGGAGGTCTTTTAGTCCCTAGAAGGAAGCCAAAGCCTTAAATTTAATTTAAAGATTTTACTTGTTAAGGATAATTGAGTCACGGATAATTGAGTTTAAGTCCCCAGAGGGACTCCTTTTCAGAAACCAAAATGAAAGTCAAAAGTCAGATAAGATAAAGTCAGGCGGTAAGAACTGGAGTAGAAAACATTTTCACTGAAATTACAGAGCAGAGTCAAAATTATGTTACAGGAGGAAGAAACAGGAACGTGCTGAAATGTCCATCTCTCTCCTTATCTCTCTCTCTTTCTCTGTGGGTAATAGGGAAAACTCTCATAGTCTTTCCTTCTTTGGATCATCTCTTTCCTGTCTCATCTGAACTTATCCTAAAGTGGACGGTGCTTAGATTTGCCTCCAGAGGACTCTTTTTAAGAAAGAAAGAGAAATGAAAGGAAGGGTAGAAAAGGAAAGCAGAAAACTGTGCTGAGGGTGTCTTGTCAGTAGGAAGTTGGGGACCTCTTCTTCAATAGTGGGGTGGCTCTACAGTACCTGGAGCATTATCATTGGGCCATGCAATCTGGAAAGGTGAGCCTATCGATATTTTGAAAATGGGTTTGAACAGCCAGAATTCTTTTGAGACTTTCTTTTTGGCTCCCACATCCTTGGCTTTCTCCTCCATCCTGGTTCTGTATCTGTAAATCCTATGGGGATGAAGAAATGCATGAACAAGAGGGATTGGGAACGTCTTGTCTTCATCAATTAATGGAGCAGCCACCGCAGTGCCTTACCCAGTGGGGAGTGCAATTCATATTTGAAGTTTGCAAAGTGTTTGTGATGTATTCAGAAGTGTGGAAGTAAGAAGAATCAAGAACTTGTCCTAATTATGATGAGAAGTAGATGGGTGACCTTGGAGCACCAGATTAGTAAGATGAATGACCTTCTGAGGGTGCATCCAAGTCTGTCTGTTTTCATGTCTACCTGGCAGGGTCACCTCCACACATGTGTTGCTTGGTGTTGTCAAGTAACAGCTGTTGTGGGAGCTGAGAAAAATAACAGTGAACAGCAAAGCTCTTTACTATGCAACTGAGACATTCCTGCATAAACGACACTCTGCTTTCAAAGCAAAGTTAGAGAGCTATGGGGCCTTCACAGTACTTGGCTATACTTCATACAGGATGTATTAACCATCCAGAGAGCTGAAATTGGTGTGCCCAGGGAATAATTGTGTGTCTTGTGTGAAGTTAAGGGGAGTGTCACCCAGTTTGCATTCTGTGCTTCCTTCCCTGGCTTTGCCCCTGTTCATCACCTAAGGTGGGTAGATCCTTCTCCGAGTTCCCTCTTCCCCAAACCCATACATTTCCCCAATTAGCCTTGGCTCTTTCTACAGCCTCTCCATGGGGGAGCTCACTGCTAAATAGTAAGTGAATCTGGGAGTACCGACTGGAACAGAGCCACAGATAATTAGGAGATGCAGTTATTTGCTGGAAGGACTGCTTCTTGGCATCTGGGAATCTGCTTAAATAGGCTGGACTATTACATTCCCAGAGTGTCTCTCTATTGCCTTGGCTGGAGTTTGTAGCATTTGTGACTTGGAGAACTCAAGAAAGTTGAGCCATTCCAACTTGGGTGTGAATAGAGTACTTCCCAACACAGTGTTGAAAGCAAGAGCAAAGCTCCAGGGATCAGCCAGCATCAAGTGAAGTCCCCATCTTCTTTCAGGGACACATGTCTTCTGACTCGAGAAGTCCATCTGTGCTGGATGCTCAGGGGTCACCAAACACAGTCTCCTGGAACCCTCCTTAAAGCAAAAGGCTTGGGCTCTTATTTGCAACTTTTGTAGGAATTTGAGACTCCGATTTTACAGGACTCGGATCATCTGAGGCTCCTAGATATTTGACCTGATAAAATTTGAGTAAGACCCTGCTTCTCAGAGACACATTCTACAGCTTCTTGATATGTCTCTTGAGCAGGCAAGCCCAGGGTATTTTTGAGCATGCTAGTTCTTCCTGTAAAGTTTTTTTTTACCTTGTTAGACTGTAAGCTCTTAGAGGGCAGGAACCATGTCTTTTTACTCTTGTTTCCTCAAGCATAGACAGGTACTCAATAAATATTTGTTGAGTTAATGAATTAATATCTTCTGGAAGACTACTCTGCTTGGGAAGTCATATCTGTAATTGGGACATGAATTATTTCCTTCCTGGAATAACAGCACAATGGCCAAACCGTCAAGGACATCTGTTAGATGAACATTTTACTGTGAGACTCTTTACTTTGCCTTCCTACCTGTGCTGAAATTAAACCAAAACAGGCGGTTTGGCTCCACAAGTCAATATATGTTGGATGAGAATTCTGTTGCCTTATTTGGAACTGTGAGAGACTTAACTGGTACAAGTAGCCAGCAATGTCCCTTTGGCCTGTTATAACCAATGAAGATTATGAATGTGTATATGATGTAAATTGCTATTTAAATATAAAGCAGTTGTAAGTTTTAGTATTTTGGGTTTGGTTTTTATTTTATTTTTTCTTTTTGAAAAATACTAAGGAATCTTTTGATAAGGTTAGTGATGCATGTTAGATTTTAGTTTTGCAAGTGTGTTGTTTCTCAAGCGCATAAAATAAAATAAAGTAAAAGTAAAATAGTAAGAGGGAAAGACTATTATATTATTCTATAGGTAAAACAAGCATTTTTGAGTGCCTGCCATGTGCATAGCATGGAAGCGTACATGTGAGGAGTTTGTCTAATTGTATAGGGTATAATAGATACTTGACAAGTACCTATTGGATGGATGCTTACTATATGAATGCAAAAAACAGCACAATAATCACATTATCAGAGCTGAATTATCTTCAGTTTTGAATCTCAGAATCCAGTTTCTGGAATAGGGGATAGCATTTTTGAAAACCTGTTGAGATGGTGTCTTACGAACCACTGAAGTGTACAGGCCTTCACATTTAGCTAAATTGGGATCAATCTTTCTGTAGCTGTCTGCACAATTCTTGCTTCTCTTTCCATCTGGCTTCTGTGTTGGCAATTCGAGGGAAACAAACCCTACTGCCACTATTTTTTAAACAATCAGAAATCTTGTCCTTTAAACTATTTCAAATTTAAACTGTTTCTGTTTTGCAAAAGAATTATATTTTTCAAAATATCGTTTATTGTTTGATGTATCCCAGAAAACACTAATAAAAACCACAGAGACTAGCTTGTAAAGTGTGTTTCATTCTGTAACAGGCCATCTGAAGCTGGACTAGGAGGAAATGTTCTTAGTCTGTAGCAACGGAACATAGGCATTTTCTGCATTCATTCACTCAATAAGCATTTACTTAGTATCTACTATGTGCCAGGCACTGTCCTAGGTTCTGAGTTATAGCCAAGAACAAAAGAGGTAAAACTATCTACTCTCATGAAGTATTTGTTCTATTGGGTGGAAACAGACAAGAAACAAATAAACAAAAATCATTAAAACATAGCATATCAGAAATGTAGTAAAGGAAATTTGAGCAAGCAAGAGAAGTAGAGAGTGCTGGAGCATGTAGTGATGTATTGCAAGTTTAGGCATGGGTGTAAAGGAAATATTTCAGTAAAGACCTCAAAGATATAAGGGAAGGAGCTTTGCACATACTTGGGATAGAGTGAGCCATATGGAGGGACCAACAAGTGCAAATGTTCTCATGTTCTGAGATAGGTATGATCCTGGAATGTCTAAGAAACAGCAAGGAAGTCTGTTTGCCAGAGTTGAGTAAGCAACAGTAGGAAATGTTATAAGAGAAACACCTGCGGGCCAAACGACAAAACTTAGAGGCCCTGTGGAGGCTCTAGTTTTTCCATTGAGTGAGATGGGTAGCCACAGAGGAATGACATGCTCCAACTTCTGTTTTAAAAGAATGTCTCCACCTCTCTCTCTAAGCCAACTCAGCAAGTGAACTCACTATCCTCCCCCTGTCTTCCCCCTCCCTACGTGGGACATGACTTCCAGGGTAGTAAATCTCCCTGCAATGTGGGACAGGACTTCTGGGATGAGCCAGGACCCAGCATCATGGGATTGAGAGAGACTTCTTGACCAAAAGAGGGAAGAGATAAATGAGACAAAATAAAGTTTTATTGGCTGAGAGATTTCAGAGTCGAGAGGTTATCCTGGAGGTTATTCCTACGCATTATATAGACATCCCTTTTTTAGTTTATGATATATTGGAGTGGCTAGAAGGAGGTACCCGAAACTGTTGAATTGTATTCCAGTAGCCTTGATTCTTGAAGATGATTATACAACTATATAGCTTTTACAATGTGACCGTATGATTGTAAAAAAAATGTGTCTGATGCTCCCATTATCCAGGGTATGGACAGATGAATAAAAAAATAAGGGCATAAATAAATAATGAGAGGGGAATACGAGGAAAAATTGGGTAGATTAAAATACTAATGGTCAATGAGAGGGAGGGGTAAGAGGTATGGGATATATGACTTTTTCTTTATTCTTTTTGTTTCTTTTTCTGGAGTGATGCAAATATTCTAAAAAAGATCATGGTGATGAATACACAGCTATGTGTTAATATTGTGAGCCATTGCTTGTATACTTTGGATGGACTGTATGTGTGTGGAGATACTACAATAAAATATTTTTTGAAAAAGGATTCCTCTGGTTGCTGTGTTGAGAATGGATTTCAGGGGGACATTTGGTATTGGGTGTACATTCTTAGTAAATGATGAGCAAAGATGGGTTAGAAAAGATCCCTCTCGCATCCACGTTTCCAGTTCAATTCTCAGCAAAAATAATTTTCAAGGCAGTAAGTGAGTTCTACCAGTCCTTAACATGTTTCTTTCTGGGCCCAGAAAGTCTCATTCATGCAGTCACTTAACTTCATAAAGATAATGAAAATAATATCTTTACCTGATCCCAGGTTCTGTAATATGTTCTTTATATACATTATTATATTTAATCCTTATGCAGCCCTGCAATATTTAGGTATTATCTCTAATCTGAAGGAAATGAAGGTCAGAAAGGTTAAATGACTTTCTTGGGGTCACATAGCTGGTAAGTGGTAGAGCCGTCATTTTTTGCTCTGGTCCCTCTTTCTCCCCAAGTTTTCTGATTCCTCAGGATGCTAATGTAACACACCTGCGCACGCACACACGCACATATGCACATACACACACACACAGATGGTCATATGGTCAATGTTTGAGAAACCCTGTGCTAAAGTTTTGCAGTTATTGGCTGCAGGATTTCTCAGTGTCTTTATTATGTTACATGTACTGTGAATTTCTTGAGAGAGGGAAAAAGTATGTCCACTTTCCCAAACCCCTTTGGAGTAAAACGTTCCATTAGGAACCTTTGCATAAAAGAGAACTTTATGGAAACAGCATACCTGAGAACATGCTTAGGGAAATGATGATTTTGAAAGGATTACTTCTCAGACTTAGAAATGTGACATTTTCATGTTTGAGCCAAATGAGTACCTTGAAAATATTCCTACCTATCAAACTTGGCTAACTTTGAATATATTCCATTTTTTTCCTCATCAAGGAGAAATTCCTTTACTGTTCTAAGCATTATTTATTTACATTGATGCATTTTCAAAAATCACAAGAAACTTGAAAAGTGCTCTGGCAATGATGAACCCTCCTTAATTTTAATTCTCAGGAACTATGCTGTGTAAAACTATGGGCACAGCCACGTGTCCATTTAAAATTAAATTAATTAAAATTGTATAAAACTGAAAATTAATTCTTAACTGCATTATCCACATTTCAAGTGCTGAGTAGTCATATGTGGCTAGTTACTGTTTTAGTGCAAATACAGAAAATTCCATCGTCACAGAAAGTTCTATTGAATAGCATTGCTCTGGAATCTGGCCTGGAGAGGGTAGGCTCAGATAGAAAGGGTAATGAAGAAAACCAACTAACAGTGAAATAAGATCCATTGAGCCTTAGAAACCAAAGATGACCCTGAACAGTAGAGAACAAAAAAAGATCCAAAGTAAATATCTCTGTTTGCTAAAATGGTGACAAGATCTGCGGTACAAACAAGTTTGATGCTGTCACTGGACCTCTGGAGTGAGAGGATTTGATTATTCTTATTGCCAAACCCTAGAATATGCTACAGTCCTTAATATGAATGTTCCAAAGATGTGACTGTCAGGGTGAGAAAACTGGCATTGATGGGAGACCCCTGAAATGGGAATGGAAATGAAAAGGCCCCAGCTAGAAATGGCTGCCCTGCCCACAAGCGGTAATAATGCCACTTTCTTCCTTTTTCTAATGACCAACTTCTCGAATAAGTAGTCTATCCTTAGGCTCTCTATTTCCTTATACGTCATTTCTCCTCCATTACCTATCATAATCTGGCCTCTGTTCACTTCAAGTTGTTAAAAATGCCTTATTGAAGATCATAGTCAAACTCATACCTGCCCCAGGGACTTTGCTTTAGCTGTTCTCTCCTCCTAGAATGCACTTTCTTTTGACCCTCATGCTGCTGGTACCTTCTAGTCATTCAGGTCTCAGTTCAAAAAGTTGTCTTTCCCAGTCACACTAGCTTCAGTGTCCACCTATTCCACCTATCACTTCCTTTTATATTATCCTCACTTTATACCACCTGAAATCATGTTTTTTTTTAATTAGCTTACTTTTATAGTATTTATTTTCCCAGCTAGAAAGTAAACTCTAGGAGAGCAGGGACCTTGTCTGCTATGTTCATCAACATGTCCCTAGAGCTAGGATGTGCCTGATACATATATCTGGCTCCATATTTAGTTTTTGAATGAAAAAAAAAAAGAAGGATCTTATTGTTTTTGAATTCCAAGGTCTTTCTTCTGACTTCATGTCTCTTCCACTAGTGACCCTCCTTCTCCTGCCCAGTCTTTACTTTTGGAAAAAATCTCCTCCCTTGTTTTCTGCAACACTGAAATTCTTGTACTACTCCTGCTTTCCTGAGTACTCCTTCTTCACTTCATATGTTCGTATTCCCAAAGATTAAATCCTCAATCCTGCTCTTTCTTTACAGTCTCTCTCTCAAAGCTTAGCATCTCGATAGCTCAGCTCAGAGATTCCATAATCATATAAGAGCTGCAGGCTGACTTGTTTCTGGTCTTGGCTTCAACTCTAACTAACTGGAGACATGAGCCAGTCACTTCTCTATCTTTTCGTTTCTTCATTGACTAAATAGGTATATATATCTACTTTATGGAGGTTTCATGACAATCAAGGAAACAAATTCTAACAGTTGATAATTTACAATTTATGGGAGGTTTGAACACGAAAACACTATGCTAAACACCTTGCTTTAATTTTTTCATCTCATTCTAAACCCATGAAGCAGTTTCTGTTGTTATCTTTATTTTATAGATGAAGCTCAAAGAAGGAAAATATCTTACTGAGCTTACCTGCTGGTATGTGGCAAGGCTGATATTTCGACCTCATCCTGTGTCCAGAGTTTTGATGTCTTAAATCATATTCTATTTTCTGTCTTTGAAAGTTTATGAAAAGAATTAAATACTGAACAAAGCAAAGGAATTATTGTGACAATCCAAATAGAGGATTTAGTGTGTCTAGGCTGGGAATGCAATGACATCTGGCCAACATGGGTGTCTT
Organism: Tamandua tetradactyla; assembly: GCF_023851605.1. Classification (NCBI taxonomy): domain Eukaryota; kingdom Metazoa; phylum Chordata; class Mammalia; order Pilosa; family Myrmecophagidae; genus Tamandua; species Tamandua tetradactyla. Next base: position 111,034,992 of record NC_135334.1, read on the forward strand.
CCAATCATTTTTACAAAGAGTTACAGTCTGACCTGACTATCTTTGGACAGGAACTATGATCCAAAGAGGATTTGGCATCTAATCTGCCTTAAAGTCTTTCTACATCAGACAAACTTAGAGCTAGAAGATCATTTAGTGCCACTCCCTATCATAAGAGCTCAGAGTCTTCATGGACAGACCCAAAGTCACCCAGGCTGTGAGTGTCAGAACTAAGAAGGGAAGCTAATTTTCCAAATTTACCATCCATGAATTCGCTACCCAAACGTGAACTCTCCTTGTGTGAGTTTCCCATAAGCACAGAGGTTTTCCACCAACAATGCGGCATCAAGCTTCTTCCCTTCCGGCTTCCATGGGTGATGCCATGTAAACTTCATATACTGATTCTTTGAATCCAGCCAATATCATCTCCCTTCTGGGTTCCAGCCAGGCCATGGAGGAAAAACTGCACATCCTAGATGTTACTGGAGAAGCAGATATGGATCGATAGGGAACAAGTCGAAACCTCCAAGAAGTGATGACAGCAGAAATCCCTAGCATTGCTGAGAAAGAAGCACAAGAATGTGGATTCTGCTAAAAGATTCCATTCATCATCTGCCCTCTGACTTCCCTTCTCTGCTTTGTTGTGTGTGTGTTTACAGATGAGCCTGCCCTTCTCGCTCTTGCTTTCTGTGTCTCTTTTAGAGTTCTGGTTTCTTTCCCATACCCTTCCTTCCTCTTACTAACCAGTCCCTTTCAAACTCCTTTCCTCTCCAAACCTGTCTTTCCAGGTTACTGTAAGACAGAAAACCAACAAGAGTATAGTCCTGGACCAGGACTAGTGCCACTTCTCTGAAAGCCTCAGTGGTGACAATAACAAATGGTATTTACCTAAGAGTTATTAACACATCAACTGTTCTCCCCTTTACTGTTTGGTCATGTCATCAGCACTAATGGAGTTTTCCAATGGCAAACAGAAGAAGAAGAAGAAAAACAAACAGTGTATTCACACTAGATAGAGTTGATGATCCCTGCTGAAGCTGTGAAAACAGAGAAGATCTCTTAAGTTTGACTTGAGGAGTCATCTCACCCTATTGAGGATACAGGATTCTGGGGCCATGTTGGGCTCTCCACTGGGGGTTGCTGTGAGGGGGAAAAGCAAGAAGTGATGGATGTGGCTGCATGGTACAGAAGATAATATACTTCACTCAACAATTTTAACCTCTATTGATCACAGGGTTCCAGGCACTGCATAGAATGCTGCCACAGAGCACAAAACAGACTCAAGGTGAAGTGATTGCTCTGAGTTACAATGGGTTAGTACAAAAGCCCACCTGACTTCCAGTTCCACTCCGACATGCTGCCTGTTGATGACCACTCTTTCTTTAGAAGCAGGTAACCTCAAATCACTGGGACTGGAGAATATGTTAGCAGAGATCTTAGCAAATGATTTAATTCTGTATCCTAGTTTTTTCACGAACAAGTAGGAATTCCTAAGCTGGAGCTCATACTTTATTGGGGAGACAGTCAAAGAACCAGGATACTACACTTCTTTGTGATCAATAATATGGAAACACAGGGTGAAGGGAAACTTGGATTCTAGTCATGGGCCAACCACTAGCTAGTCATGGAGCCTTAGGCAAGTTTCTTAAACTCTCTAGCTTTGCTTTTCTCATCTGTAAATAGACAAGTTGGGCTAGATCATCCTGAGGTTGCTCCAAAGAGAAAGTTTCAGGAATTTATGAAAATAGGTTTTGAATCTAGTCCAACATTTATTTAAATATTTATGATTCAATAAAACTATTTTAAAATGGCTACATTGCTCCCTCTGGGATGGGTCGGGAAGCTAAAGTGAATGAACATTAAATCCTCTCTGATGGGGTGGTAGGGTGTGGAGGTGGGAGGAGGTGGAGACAAAAGCAGCAGTTTCTGGATCCCTGGAATATATGTAGCCAGTTCCAAAGGAGGTTGCTCTTCTAAATCTAAGGACTGTGTCCACATCTGGTAAAGCTGCTCCCTGGGGATATGGCTTGCAGGCAACAGTGTTGGCTATTTATTTAGCTCTTCCTCTGTGTCAGGCACAATAACACTCACTTTATCTGTATGATCTCACTTAACCCTAAGAGATACCTACTATCATTATCATCATTTCCTTGGAATGAGGAAAACAAGACAGAATGATTAAACAGTCTGCCTAAGTGGCAGAATTAAGACTTGAACTCAGCTTCCAAGCAATGACATTTCTAGTGGCTGAACTGCCTGGGCTGCTAAAAGAAGCATCACCTGAGATGTAAACAGCTGGGTGAAGTCCCTTCTTTCTTTTGAGTCTGTTTTCTTAGAAACAGAAACCAGAAATTTGCCAAAAAAACCCCTCCATAATAATAATAATAAACAAACATGCCTGGGGTACTAAGTGTCATTGGAAATTTAAAACCCATAAGTCTGATTGGTCTCAGTAATACAAATCACGGAACCATAGATTGGACTCCCAGGGAACTCATCTAACAGAATTTCATTACATGTCCACAGATAGCTTTGGTCCCAAAGAGAATGTGTGTGGTGTGTGAAAGATACAGAGTAAGGGCTAAAGGATGGCAGAGAAGAAAAATGTAGTTTCTGTCTCTGACAACCAGGAAAGACTTCACAAAAGAGTGGATTTAATTGGCTATTAAAAGAGAGGGATTATTTTCATTTTTTAATTATGAAATTTAAAAAATGGTATCTGATCATTTGTTTTGAAAAAATCAAGAACTACAAAAAATACAAAGAAAAACAACAACAAATACTACCACTCTAAATACCATTGTATACATTTGGTGGAGCCCATTCCTGGAATCTAGTGTAATGAAATGGTAGGTGGAATGAGGGCTTGGAGGGTAGAGGATATGGGTGAAAGCAATATGTTTCATTGTAAAACTTTTTATCTGAGCCATATTAGTGTATTATCTATTCAATTAAGAAAGAACAGAGAGGTGCATAGACAAAATTTTATAAAAATGTGACACCTCTTACATACTATTTCAAAATAAAAACCATTCCATTTATCTTGGACTCAACTGAAGAAAAATAAATTGAGGAACCACTGAATTTTCAATAAATGCTTCTTTAATATAAGATGTATTAATTCTACAGAGATACCTCTAAGTTCATGAAGATAAAGTAGGAAAATACTGACATTGGAGTAATTATGCTTTCTAAAAGTGCATGTCTCCATTTTAGACAGGATTAATGGACCTTTTGTTGTAAAAGATGATAAAATTAATGGTTGCATTTTTCCTCACATTTCCCTTTCCCCATTTACTGATTTGAGCTAGTATATTTTTATTTTTACATTGCTGAAGTTTAAATATTTTAATTCTTATTGACAATATAAAAACCAAAACTCCAATAGTGGTTATGTCATAGGTCTATAATGGAATGTAGTAAACAAAGCTTCAGAGGACAGTGAACAGAAGGTACATGGTCCAGTTTTGGGGAGCTTAACTTTTCCTCATGCTGCAAGGGGCCTTATTCTTGTTAAGGAAGAGTAGAAAATTGTGCAGACAGCTTGCCTATTAGAGTAGAAGTTGTTTCCTTATAGGAATGTTTTACTTAAGGTTGGGAAAATGCAAGGGAACCAAGAGGAGCTCAATGGGAGAGTTCTAAAGTGGGACAAAGACTTTGCCCTGGAAAATACATAGGGTCCTTTCACTCTCTGATGGAGTGTTATAAGGCATTGGGTACATTAGGTTCTGAGACAGGTAGAGACAGAATCCTAAGAAAGGGAAACTTGAATTCATACAAATGAAGTTGACTGCTTTGCATCAGAAAATCTGGTTGCAGTTGTCTGCCTATAGGTCTAAGCCTTCTCTGGCATTTTTCTGAAAGAACTCAGCTTTGGAGCTACCAACCACTGGTCTGGTTGATGGGCCAGGACAACTGCAGGACTTGAAGGAACGTGAAAGGATCCCTTTGCTTCTAAACTGACCCACACAATGAAATTTTTTAAGTGGTCTTTTGGGAATATGCAGATTGGGGCATTTCAACCATACCCTAGATTTTCTGAGAGGCAGTATATTGCAGTACATTTAGCTCTAGTACAATTGCTTGGGTTTGAGTCCCAGCTCAACCATCATACCTGAATCACATTTAGCATGCACAATAACTCCTTGCAGTATTAGTATTCTCATTTTACAGTGAAAAAAAAAGTGAGAGTCACAAAGGTTGCGATTTTACCAAATCCATACAGTTAGTTAATGGCAAGGCTAAGATTTAAGTTAGCTCTATCTAGCTTCGAAGTCTTTTACCCCCAAACTTACCTTTTATCATTTCTCTTCATGGTGTGGCCAATAATCACCACTGTGGGGCAAATATCTTTTTTTCTGATTTTTCCAGAGCAAAAGGGGTGTGAAAGGTTAGGTCATATCTTAAGCAGAGACAAGAAGTAGGGAAGCAACTGCTGGTCTCCTCCTATTTTGCATTCTTCCATAACCTGCTGCCAAGATAATTTACATAAAACGCAGCTCTTGTCATATCACTATAATAGAGTAGCCCCCACCAAAAACAACTAGAAAAGCCAGACATATCTATATATATATCTATAGCTACAATCTATCTATCTACCTATCTATTATCTATCTATCTATCTATCTATCTATCTATCTATCTATCTATCTATCTATCTATCTATCTATCTAACTATCTGTGTATCTATCTATCTGTTTTTTCTTGAAGGGGAAAATATTAGAGAGAGGGAATCATGTAGAAAGGGGAGTTGACATTCTAAGTGACTTTTTCTTCAGGGTTTTTCAATTTTGAATTTGGTACAAAGGGCCTGGGCAGGAAGTCAGCAGAGATTTTGATAGTCTCATGGGGCTGCAAAGACAAAAGTAAGATAAACATAAGATACTTGAGGGTCATCAGAATACCAGTGAGAAATGAGAGCTGGAGACTTATCCCAATAGATACTCCACTATGTCCACCAAATATTTACCAAATTTTGAAGCCATTTTTGGAATCTCAGAAAGGGGAAATAAATCAGAGGAAATAGATCCTTGTCACAATTACACATCTACTTCAAATCAGCTTAGTTCTCAATTAGTTCAATTTGATATAGCCCCCAATCTATGTGTTTAGCAAAGGAAAAGGTGAAGCCTTTTATGAGGAAGATACCATTATTAAGGATCTCAACAATTTTTCAAATGCAATTCAATGGAATATTACTAAGCATGTAAAAAGCAAGACAAATGAACAAAAACCAAGAGAAAAAATGGGCAGTAGAAAAAGACTCATGGGACACATCAGAAAAGCCTTTGAAATAGCCATGATTAACAGGTTTGAGAAAAATAGAGAAAAAGACAAGGAAGATATAGAGAAATTTATCAGAAAATAGGATTCTGAAAAAAATAAAATTAAAATTTTAAACAAAAAATTCAATAGTTAAAATTAATGACTCATTAGATAGGTTCAACAGCAAATTAGATACAGAAGAAGACAGAATTAATGAGCTGAAGGTCAATAGAAAACACCCATATGAAAGAAGGAGTAGATAAAAGATTTAAAAAATCAATGAAAAAAGTGTAATAGATATGTGGAACACAGTAAGTAGATTTAAACACTATATAATTAGAGTCTCAAAATGAGATGAAATAGGATGAGCTGAAGAAACATTTGAAGACATTATGTCCAAGAATTTCTCAAAATGGATGAAACTCTCAGGTTCAACAATTACTGAAAACTCCAAGCAGAATAAATAAAAAGAAACTACTTCTAGGAATATCATTGTAAAACTTCTGAAAGACAAAGACAAAGACAAACAGAAACTCTTAAAAGTGGACAGAGAAAAAAAAGACAACCTACTTTTCTTAAGAAACCATGGAAGACAGAAGACAATGGAATAACATATTAATGTGCTAAAAAAAAAAAGTTCAGTTGAAAATTCTATACCTGGGAAAAAGTTCTTTAAACATGGAGGCCAAAATAAAGGAATTTTATACAAACATGAACAAAGACAATTAATTACTAGCAGACCAACACTAAAATGTTCACTACCTAATTCACTAGTGTGCCCAGGGTTGTGACTGACCATATTTCTTCATAGTGGACCCAAATCCCTCTTGTGGTTGTTAAAACGAACTATATCTTTAAAATCAAAACATTTGTAAAATTACAAAAAGAAATAATATGTAAATAGAACTTATCCATGTTCTCATTCTGTCAAATAAAAATTTTAAATGTTTTGATATCATTTTACTACTCTATTATTGGATATATACGTTTCATATTATTTTTGAATTATGAGTAAATTTTATGGCTACTATTTCACAATTCTTTAGATTTCTGATGACTTTTTAAGAAGTATTTCTGAAAGTAGAATTTTGGGGTGAAAGGTATGGATTATTATTTTTGGTCCTTGATATCTATTTCTATAATGCCTTATAGAAAGAGTGTATCAATTTAGAATCCTATCAACTATGCTATTTTCTCAAATCTTCCTAATGACGAATATTATAATTTTAAATGATCAGTGCTAATTTGAAATATGAAAAAAATCGAATTATTTTCCTTTGTTATGAATTAATAGGAACCTACTTTCATGCTTACTTGATTCTATTACCTCTTGTGTCTTTCAACAGTGTTTGAGAACAACTGATCACACTGCCCTCAGTAAAAACTCATTATGTTTGGAAGAGAGCAATACAAATACGTCAACCTTCTCATGTCCTGACTAAATTTTCCCAGTTCATTCAGCCTATGGTTTATTCCCCCATCATTTTATCACATCTGTCATTTGAACCTTCTCCAAGTTCACCGCATTCTACTTTTAGTGGAGCTCAGTGGAACTAGTACAAAACTCAGTGGGTTTCCAGATTGCCACATAAACCTAAATTCACTTCTGTTCAAGTACTCTGACACCACGATAACTTAATAATTAGGATCTATTAATAGTCTCTGGGGCAGAGGATATTAAACATCACCTGTTTACATTGTTCCCACCTCTCTGTATTCTCTTTCCTCTTCTTTAACAGCATCTTTCAGTGGACAATGTTTTCATTGTATTCCAGTGCCATATTCCATGTGATCCAGTTTCACTGCAGGGTCTTAATTGAAGAACACCGTCCAGAGTGACTTCAAAATTATTCAAATTCTTTCCTTGTATTTCTAAAAACCCATGAAGGGTAAATATTCATAGCAATTCGTCTTTAATTTTTTTCTTTTTCTTCTTCTATCCACGTCTCTCATAACAGCAGCTTCTCCCTTTTCTCTCTCACCACCCTTCTTCCCCAATTAAGATTTTTTCCACCAAGCCTAGCTTGCTCTTTTTTCTGTAACTTCTCTACCACCCTCTTTTACTGATTCTGACCCCAACGGTTTGAAAGACCTCTGGGAATGGAAGAAGTCTTCTTTAAAGTTGTGGTCTTGGGAGAAATTGAATAATCAAAATCAAAATAATCATTGACAAGCAGAGAATTGGGAGAAACATGGAACAGTTAATGTTATTTGTTCACGTAAATGTCCCATGCTGAATAAGTGGTCTGAATGTGTGTGTGTAAACACACACGTAGGTCTATATAACTTTCCTCCCAGGCCATTAGTGCTTATCCTTAGCTACTATCTTACCCCAATAACAAGTGACAGGTATTCAAATATCCACACTATAGTAGGTTGTAAATTGCTTATTATAAGGCAACAATGAAGTTCTAGACTTCTGAGATAACCACAATTTCTTTTGTTTTCTTTGTGTGTGTGTGTGTTTATTAGTCAGGATGCTACCTAACGATGAAGGAGATGGCAAAGTATGATGCATAAGTACACAAGCTTTGTAATCAGAGAAATTTGGTCTCAAATACGGATCTTCTACTTATCTGTGCGACTTTGAGCAAGCCAAAGTTCTCCTCTATAAAACAGGGACAACATGTACTTCGGAATGCTATTTGAAAGCTTTAATTAAATCATCAATCAATAAGTATTTATTGAGCAGTTCTTGGTACCAGTGCTGTTCTAGGCTCTGGGAATACAACAAATGGACCAACAAACAACACTCCCTGCTCCCAAGGAACTTGGGGTCCAGGGACAATCTGTATAAAGTCTGCATATCGCATGACACATCATGAACACCGAAAAAACAAAAGCAATCATTACACTGCTACTAGATTTTATGTAAAATCTTTGCCTTTCTGGTCTTGTTAAATGAAGAATAATATAAAAGTTTCTTCAGATAAATTATATTTTAGAATTCTAAGATGTCAAAGTTAGAAGCCTAATGGTCTGGTTCATCGCTTAGGGGTAAGGAGTGTACCACCTTGCGGTGTCCAGTCCCAAGCTGGCCTCCCACTGAGTGCCATTTCCTGGTATTTATACCTTTGTAGAATCTGCTCCAACGCTGAGCCATGGTTGATCTTTGTGACAGTGCATTATGGCGGAGTGGTGGTATGCCAAGATTTGGCTATGGTCTCCTTGGGCATTCTCTCTGTCTTGGATCACTCGCTCTGGGGAAGCCAGCTGCCATGCCATCAGCAGCCTTTTGGAGAGATCCACATGGTGAGGAGCTGAGGTCTCCAGCCAGTGGCTATGGAAGAGAGCTTGGAAGTGAATCCTCCAGTCCCAGTCAGTCCTTCAGATGATTGCAGCCGTGGTTGACAGCTTCACCGCAGCTCCTAGAGACTAGGCATCCAGCTAGGCAGCTCCCAGAGTCCTGATCTTCAGAAACTGTATGAGAAAATAAATGTTTGCTATTTTAGGATGCTAAGGTTTGGAGTAATTTGTTATTCAACAATAGATCCTAATATATTCCTTACAGGTTTGGAATAATTTAATTCACCTGTGTTTGGTTTCCTTACTAAGTCCAAGATATTAAGTAACTTTCCCAAGATCCCACACTTGCCTCTTCCTGTCTGATTCACGAAGGAGACGTCATTTTAAAACTGCTGCATTCTGCTCTCCATATTTCTTTACAGGAAGTAGGTTGTGGTATTATGGTCATTCCTAGAAGCGAAGGGATTTTCAAGTCATCCTGTCATACCAGAACCGGAAAACTAAGGCAGAGGTTGATCATGAAGCCCAGGGTCAAGTCAGATTTGGGGAGGTTGCAGTGTGCTAAGGACTTATCTCAGGTTGGGAAACCTGTAGTATTTTTCCAGCTGTAACAAGAGCCAGGACAGTGATTCTCAGGGTCCAAGATTCCAAGCTGCTGCATGTCACAATTTTCCACTTGGGGAAGAGTTTGGCTTTTTTTCCTCTGTGTGTGTATGCTTGATTACATTTATGTGTTTGATTGCATATAAGCTGGATGATAAGCTCCTCCAGGGCAGGCACTAGGTCATATTCTGCTTTACATCTCCAGAACCATGCAGTTCTAGGAACGAGGTAAATTAATGGTGAATGAGGGTAAAGATGTACATTTTTCTTTCTGTATGATTGTATATCATTGTTGTTATATATTTTTTCTTTATTCATTTTTAACTTAAAAACAAAACTCTTCCTCCTTATCTGAAAACAAAACCACCCAGACTGGTGATCTAACAGTCAACAGTTGTTGACTGCTTTTTATATAACATACTGTATATGGAGCTGTTTTCATTTATTATTGCATTTATTCCCTTGACAACTGCCTCAGGCTGGGACCAGAGTGCCATCTTACAGAAGAGGAAGTGTCCTCAGAAAGGTTACCTGTCGTACAAGTCACACTCATCGTAAAGGGCAGAGATGAGATCTGAGCCCAGGCCTGCCCAGCTTCAAAGTCCCATTTACTTTCCATTTCCCACACAGTTTCTATGCACATGCCCACGACACAGCCCTTTAGTTCTGAGCTACATGGCTGCCCTCTTGAATTCAGAGATCATGCGTTTTTAGGTATTCTTGGTGGAGGTGAGGCGCTGGGCCTCCCACTTGTTTTCAACTTTTATTAGCTTTATATTTTGGGTTTTTTTTTTTAAATAGAATTTCATTTCAGCAAAGTATTCCAAGTCAAAACCAAATGAAATAAGAATAAAACAAACAAATGAGTCCACCCACTTTCATAATTAGGTAACTTCTAATGTCCCTATTATAAAAGCCCCTCCAGTTTCTTCCTTCCTGAGCCATCTGTCTTCAGTCTCAGAGGCTCCTGGCAATTGAAAGTGAGTATAAAGCCAGTATAACATCTGCTTCCCTCTAGTCCTGCTCTATTTCAGGGCTTGGACCCCATGAGATATGATGGGGGAAGGAAGTCTGGCACCATTAGACTAAGAATTTTCAGCATGTCACAACTTCCCCTAGCAGGACTCTGAGCCAGTACATCCTATTGGTCAACAGCACAGACTTTGGACTCAGACTTAGAAGAAAGCCTAATTTCTACTGCTTTCTAACTTTTTGTCCTTGGGCAAATTCCTTAATCCCCCTTATCCTAAGTGTATTCAATGGTAAAGTAGAGTAATAATCATAACCATTTCATGAAGTTATTACAAAGACGAAAAAAGGCCATGTATGCAAAGTACTATAGGCTACCATTAGTTGAACACTTACTATATACCAGGTGCTCTGCTATGTGTTTTATGTATGTTGCTTTACTGCATCTTCACAACAATCCTATGCAGTAGCTGTATTTGGCTTGCAGCTGGCTACAGGAGAAGCAGCAGGGTAAGTGGGAGTTGTTGTTATTATTATGGTTATAATGATGTGGCCATTGGGCCAGTGGTGCAGGATGACTGCAGTGAAGGCCCACAGGGGATGGTGCTGGGCTTGGTCCTGCCATGTGCTGTCTCTGCCTGGCTCCCTGGCTGGGAGAACACAACTTCTATGGAGTTGGTGGCTTTTCTCAGTGAGATTTTCCTGCTGGATCTTCTGTCTTATCCCAAAGAAACTGTTCTCCCCTCCTAAACTTCAGTCCCCAACTGGGCCTCCACCAACTGGCACTGATAAGTGAGAAGGCAAGAAGAATTTTAGAAAATGTGTTAGATTTTAAAACAGGAGACTAAATGTGAGTCCTAATTTTTCCACTTTCTAGACAAGAGAATGATATCACTTATTGACCACTGAAGTGAGAGATCTTTGGCAAATCCTAGTGACTCTCCAAACTTAGATTTGAATCTCTTCATCTTAAAAAAAAGTGGAAAGAAATGAGTAAGTTAAAAAAACACCTATTGAGCACCTAATACATACCAGGAGACCCAAATAAACTGTCTCAATTGTTTTTCTCAACCACCATAAAATAATTGTTACCATTTTACAGATGGCAAAACTGAGGCTCAGATGAGGCCTCTCTCTAAGCAAACTCAGCAGGTGACCTTTAACTGCCCGTCCCACTATGTGGGACATGACTCCCAGGGGTGTAAATCTCCCCGGGGAAGTGAGACAGGACTCCAGGTATGAGCTGGAACACAGCATCATGGGATTGAGAGACCTTTCTTGACCAAAAGGGCAAAGAGAGAAATGAGACAAAGTTTCAGTGGCTGAGAGATTTCAAACAGAGTGGAGAAGTTATCCTGGAAGTTAGAAGTTATTCTAAAGTATTACATACATATCTCTTTTTAGTTTATGGCACATTGGAGTGACTAGAGGGAAGTAACTGAAATTGTTGTACAGTATTCCAGAAGCTTTGATTCTTAAAGATGATTGTATAACTATATAACTTTTACATGTCACTGTGTGATTGTGAAAACCTTGTGTCTGATGCTCCTTTATCCAGGGTATGTACAGACGAGTAAAAAAATAAGGACAAAAATAGAAGAATAAAAGGAGGGAAATAGGGGAGTAAAAGAATTGGGTAGATTATAATCCCAGTGGTCATGAGAGGGAGAGGTAAGGCATATGGGATGCCTTTTCTTTTACCTTTTTCTGGAGTGATGCAAATGTTCTAAAAATGATCATGGTGATGAGTGCACAAGTATGTGATAATATGGTGAGCCATTGATTGTATACTTTGGATGGACTGTATGTGTATGACGATATCTCAATAAAAATATTAAAAACAAAGAACAAAAAGCTAAAAAACTGAGGCTCAGGGAGGCTACGTGGCAAAAGCAGAACTTGAATGCAGGTTTTCTGATATAAGTCATATGTTCTTCCTACAATGTTAACCAGTAATGCCAAATGCTGTCCTAGAATTGCCTCCCATCCCTCCTTCTGAGTTTATGGAAGGACACAATCTCTTCCGTTCCTCAGGCTCTTCATAGGTACACATCTCATTGCAAACCACATATTACACTGGGAAGAGGTGCCTGCAGCCTTTCACTCCCTGACGGAGTTTCAAAGGCTATAATACCTCCACCTGCAGGCAGCTTAGCACTCTTACCTTTTACAGGTATTTTAAGTAATATGAGCCTCTGGTTATTTCTTGAAATGGTTTCTTCTCTGAAGCTTAAACTCAAGTATAGTTTTGGTCTCTGGAAACAAACACAGTGACACGACAGCCACATGACTCACCTGCCAGTCATTTCCAGTGGCTTTCTCAAGCATGGCACGTCATGGCACTGACCACCAATTTATCTCCTTTAGGACACGCCTGGGCAGATGAATTCTAGGTGTCAGTCACCTGTGCTGTGCCATCCTGCCAGTTTGGATTGAGGAGGTGAAGGAGCAGGGTCTGGGAGCAACGCTCTTCTTTGTTGGGAAAGAAAGCGGGCTCCCTTTTGCTAGGAGAACCGGTCATCAGAAAATCAGTTAATTTGGGATCTGTTGAGAACCAGCCTCCTGGAATACAAAGAGGGATGGGTGTAAGGACCTTAGAAGCAAAACTAGCATTGCAATATGTCACCTAACCCAAGTGGAGAAATACTTGATCCTATGACTGTTCGAGAAACTCTGGATCTTTCCTGTAGATGTAAGACATGGATGCCGTCATTAATCTTACGATTTTTTGGTAAAGGAAAATGAGATTGCAGGGATAAAAAGTCCCCTCTTTCTAAATCTTTCCCAGATATGGGCCACCTAAAAATCCTACCTAGAGTTTTATGTCCTTGCTTGAAGTTTGATCACTGTTAACAAACCAATATCCTTGGAAGGAATAATACATGGGACCAGAGATAGGCTTCATTCATTGAGCTACTTCAGTTGATTAGAAGGAAAGAAGAGATGGACTGTTGTATTGAGGATTGTAAATCTCGGATAGGATTCTAGGGGGAAGGGCTGTGACTGATTAGAATGCCTACCTTGGGCTGGAGTGAGAGGTGGAAGGACTTATGCTTTGTAGGTAGGTGCATTTGTTGACTCTATGATAGGTATGTTTGTTTCCTTAACGTGTGAAAGAACCATCTAGAAGCAAGTTCTTAAAATAATCAAATACTTTGTGCCCATTAGAGAAGTTAGGAAACTAGTAAAATATGAATATAAAAAAAACCCATAGTTTTCCCTGTTTCTCCAAAGCCTGTTAATGTTTTTGTATACTTTCTCCAGTATTTTCTCTATGCATTATTTTTTAGTCATAAATTAGAGAGATTAATACTGAGATTAAATGACAGTATAATTTTGTGTCTGGATTTTTTCATTATACCATAAGAACTTTTATATATTATTACAAACTTTTCATTAATACTAAAATAGCTAGTATTTTCTAAGTATTGGTGATCAGTATGTACTAGACACATACCATGCTAAAAACTTTGCAGTGACTATTTAGTTTAATCTCCCTAGAAACCCTGGTTAGTGGATTCTATTACTATTTTTATATTATGAATGCTGATACTGAAGCATGGAGAGGTTAATTCACTTGATCACAGATATACCGCTATGGTGGAAGAGTCGGGATATAAACCTAGGCTTGCCAGGCTGCTAAATATATACATATATTTTCAAAGAGTGGCATTATGTTGTGGTTCAATTTACAGAATTAAAAAAAATTATTTAATGTCATGGAAAATATTGGAGCGTCTTGCAATCAATGGTGTCTTAGCATAGATGAAATTTGGTGTGATGGTTAATTTCATGCATCAATTTAGCTAGATTACTGTGTTCAGTTGTTTGGTGACGCAAGTACTGACCTGATTGTTACTGTGAAGATATTTCGTAGACAGATTTAAATCATTAGTCAATTGATTGTATCTTTGGCTGATTATACCTACAATCAACTAAGAAGACTGCCTTTAGCAATGAGAGAAACCTCTTCATCCAATCGGTTTAAGTCCTTACAGGGAGAACTGAGGGGTACAGCAGTCAGGAAGAAGAATTTCTATCTCTACTTCAGCCAGCTAGCTGCTCCTGGAAATTCATCACCACCATCCTCGGAGTTTCCAATTTGTGGCTTCTCTTGGACAATTCAACGTCACCACTGAGCAGCCTGCCCTACGGAATTCAGACTTGCCAAGCCCCATGATCGCGTGAGCCAATTCCTATGATAAACCTCTTAATATTTACATGTACGTGAGTGAGTGTGTGTGTGTGTGTGTGTGTGTGTGTCCATAGCCTGTCGGTTCTGTTCTTCTTGAGAACCCTGCGTAGTATATTTCGTAATATTTTATCAGTATTAGTTTTTATAGCTCTATAAATATCTATACTCTCACCCAGTCAACTTTGAATAAATATTTCATGATCATCTTTTTTTTCCCCATACCTAACTTACTACTGTGAGCAACAACCATTCCGAATTTCCAAAGATTGGTAGAGGTGTTGAATTTGTAATATTAAATACTGTTTGCAATTCAGATGAAGCAAATCGCCAGCAGCCAAATAACTCACCAGGGAGAAATGGAGCTCTGTCGTGTTAACCTGTATTTGCCCCCTTCTTAGTGCTCGGTCCTCCTCTTCTCTACTATGATTTTTCATGACTGCGCACTATTTTATCAAGTGAGCAACCAATCATTGACCTTGTTTGTTCTCCTATTAGTAGGTATTTCTGCTATTTCAAGTTTTACCATATAAATAATGTATGAGCAGGCATTAGAAAGCAATGGAGGAGCAACTCGAGGGGATTTGTGTTGCTTCTGGGACAGGAGGAGAAGAGAGGGCACAAAGAGAATGCCCATTTTTAGTTTGTACTTTGTTCTTCTCTAAGATGGTCATAAAGTCTAGAAACATCGGAAAACATACGTGCTTAGTGGCTTGTAGTTATTATAAACAATACATGATGGGCTGACCTTCAATAACAATGCACAGTTCAATGCACTAATCAAAAAACTGCAAGGAGCACAGTACCTGAAT
The DNA here is from genome assembly GCF_023851605.1 of Tamandua tetradactyla. Lineage (NCBI taxonomy): Eukaryota > Metazoa > Chordata > Mammalia > Pilosa > Myrmecophagidae > Tamandua > Tamandua tetradactyla. The sequence goes on from NC_135334.1 coordinate 111,050,058, forward strand.
GCATTTTGATCAATCCTTGCATATTCATCTGTGATGTGATGCCCCCAATAAAATAAGCTTAGATTTTCATTGAATAAACTGTGCCATTCATATACCCTAGAAGAAGTAATCTAGGGAGTCCAATCTGTAAAGAAAGAAAAAGATGTTGGCCACCCTATATTATGTTGTAATAAACACTGTAGTATGACTTTTATTACAGTTTTTACCTCGCTTAATAGGAACATCCGTATATGGAACATTTCTTTGCTAGACTCCATGCTAATTCCTTATTATTATGGATTTTCTTTTTCTTTTATGGTTTTTTTCCTATGGTAGTATGAGCACCTAGAGGGCAAGAATATTCTCAGTTGCAGAGTTAATCACACTCTGCAGTTTATGGAACATAATCATTATTGGTCCCTGAAATACTCTTATTTTACTTATCCGTTGTCTTTTGCTTTCATATTTCTACCATGCCTCTCATTTCCTATACACATCCCATTCTATTTATTAAGTTTTTGTTGTGGGTCACATTAGAACACTTTTTTTATATGTGTTCTTCAAGTGTATATTTTTGTTTTATACATTATTTTAATAGTATGCATGTGGTATTTGAGTATATATATCATTCTATTTTTTCTTACTTTTCCCACTAAGTATAAGCTTTTTTGAAGTCTGTTCATATTATTATATTTACGGTAATCCATTGTTTCTCACTGCTACATAATCCTCCAAGGTAAGTGTCCTCCACAATTTACCTCTCCCCTCTCCTGGGTGCTGGTTGCTGCCAATACTCTGCCACCCCAAATAATCCTGCATTGAACATCCTGTAAACAGTAAGTAATTTATGGATTTATGGTAAGTAATTCATGTGGGATATGCACGTAAGAGTGGAATGGCTGTGTCTACCTGCCACCAGCAGTGCCTAAAGGCTCTAGAGCACCTTATGCTTGTCAACACGTCCATGGTCCAACTTTGAGATTGTTCAGTCCAGTAGGCATAAAGTGGTATCTTTTTGTTTCAATTTGCTCTTTTCTGATTACTAAAAATTTTGAGCATCTTTTGGTTTTCCCATTCTGTAAATTGTCTTTTCATACCCTCTGCCCATTTTTTTTTTATTGGAGTTGCTGTCTTTTATTGAGTACAGAATTTTCATGAATATTTTAAATATTGGTTTTAGAGATTGTAAATCTCTTCTCCTATTCTGCCATTTGCCTATTATTTTGTTCATGGTATCCATCAGTGAACAAATCTCCTTACTTTGCTTTAATCAAATTAAGGGAGTTTTATTTTTAAAAAAATCCTCCCTCACTCCTAGGTCCCAAAGACATTTTACATTTTCTTTAATAATTTTATGGTTTCACCATTCACACTTAGGTCTTCAGTTCATCTAGAAACCAACCTTGTTTATGGAGTTAGATAGGGATCTAGTTTCAATTTTCTTCATGTAATAATCATTTTTCTAGTTTTCTCAATGCTGTCTATTAAACAGAGTATCTTCTCTCAGTGACTCTATGAATCTATGTACTTATGCATCTATCTAGCTAATCGATTTGTCTGACACTAATTTCTATCTTCTGTTCTATTGATTGATTTGTCTGTATCTGAGCCAATGCCACACTGCCTTTATTATCATTTAAAAATGTGTCTTAAATTTAATGTCATCTTGGCTATTTGTGGGCCAATATAAATGTCAAAAATAATCTAACTGGAATTTTAATTGGGATTGCATTAACTTGACAGTTCTTCTCCTAAAACCCAAGAGGTCCTTTGGCTATTGGTGACCTCGTGACCGCTGGCAGTGAGCCAGATGTGGCGCTTAGTATCAGGGGAAGGGTCAGTGATGCCAGCACATTTGGTGAAGCTGGTACATCAAGGCATTCCTAAGGCTCCTGGAAGTCCGCACTTAGAGCGATGACTCATGGTTTCGTGAAAAGCTGCTGATCTCATTAGTTTCAGAAACTATTGCATGGCTGGGAGGGTGTCTCCGGTAGAAGCAGTGCTGACTGTGTGCCCCCAGGAGGGACACCTCTCACTTCTCCTGGGGTGGTGAAATAGCCAGAAACTGGTTCCTATCCAAACCCTGGAAACCACCATGGGTGAGGTCATGCCTATGCATGCCAAATCCCTGATGAGATCATTATCTGCATAGTCCATAAAAATCACTTTTCCACCTACATTCTAGATGATTGATGGAGAAAAGAATTCTCCAATTGTGTTAACGTCCATTGTTTGCGATTTCTAAAGGTATATGTGCCGCACACCCAAAAAATCGTATGGAGAAAAGCTAATTATTTCACATTCAGGGGGAAAAAAAAAGAATTGAACCAAATTAAAAGATGAAGAAGGAAAATAAATCCTCAAACAATAAAGTAAATGCACAGACAGAATCACTGTAGAAGCTTTCCCTTCTGGCCTTTTAAGGTAACCGAAATATTTCAAACATGAAGAGATGTATGTTTTTTTAAATATAAGGAAATAGAGGAGTACAATGACAGGTACAATTGAAGGCCAATAGGTGCCTTACACCCAGGCCTATACCCTTTCCTGTCTCCTGGGAGATAAACTCTCTCCTGACTCCCCATGCTTATTTTAATACTTTAGCCATGTACACATCCCTCAACTGTAAACAGCAAAGTTTTGCACGTTTTAAAATTTTATATAAATGGTCTTGGACTGTCTGTATCATTCTGCGATTTATATTTTGTCCATGTCAATATATGCCGCACTCTCCATTGTGTAACTACATCACCGTCTATCCCTTCTTCTATTGATAGATATTTAAATCGTTTCCAAATTTTTGCTCCCATGAGACAGTTCTGTAAACATTCTTGCACATACTTCCTTGTGCTTATGTGTTAGCATTTCTCCAGAGTAAATCTATTAGGTGGAGGATTATTTTGGAGAACATCAATAGCTTCAACTTTCCTAGAAAATGGCATTTTTTCTTCCAAAATAGTGATATCAACTTACCCTCTCACCACCATGCATGAATGATACTAGCGTTCCACATTCTTGCCAACATTGGACAAATAATGTGATATTTTTATGAGTATGATTGATGTAAATTGGTATTTGATTATTATTATAATTTACATTCCATAATGGCATCTGATTATTGTTATAATTTACATTCCACAAATATTAATGAGGTTGAGTTCTTTATTATCTTTTCAGCTTTTTTTCCTTGTGAATTGCCTGTTCATATACTCGGCTCTTTTTTTAATCAGGTTGATGATTTTTTTCTTCTTGACTTGTAGGCTTTCTCTATATGCTCTGGATATGAACAGCTTTAGTTATGTGTTTGCAAGTATCTTCACTCAGCCCAAGACATGCCTTTTATTTTGTTTGTATATCTTTTATTGGATAGAAATTATTACTTTTAGCTTTTACTTTATGGTTTGTTCTTAGGCTGTGTCTAAAAATAATGTTTCCTACCTTGACATCATAAACACTTTCCTAAATTCTAAAATTTTGCAGTTTTTGCTTTTCATCTTCAGATTTCTAATTAATGTGGAACTTGTACGTATGGTGGGATGTAAAGAATCAATTTTATTGTCTGCTTTCCATATGAATAAACAATTTCCCCAGAATCTATTATTGAATAATCCATCTGTTCTTTTTAAATTATGACATCACATCTGTGTATATTATAGGGTCAAACATGGCGAGTTCTGTTTTTAGGTTCTCTATTCTGCTCCATTTATTTATTGGTCTGTTACTGTGTCAGTTGCACATTTTCTAAATTTTTCTGCCTTATCTTATTTTATCTTTGCTCTTTTGTACGATTTTTAGGATCAAATTTTGAAATTGAATTAATAAATTCACATTGGAATTTTATTTGGAATTACATTGATTTAAAAAACTAATTTGAGAATAATTGACATCATTAAGATTTTCTGTCTTCTCATATATGAATATGCTAAGTGTCTTCATTTATTCAGATGTTCTTTCATTTATTTCAATAATGTTTTATAATTATCATCATTTGTCATCATACAGGTTGTGTATATTTGTTAGATATATTCCTAAACACTTTATATTTTTTTGTAGGCCTGTAAATATACTTTTTTCTACTCAGTTTTTAAATGATCACTTGTTTTTGGACACACTATTGATTTTTGCATGTTATCTACTGTGCAATCATCTTGCTGAATTCTCAGATCATTTCTAATAATTAAAATATTTTCATGTAGTCCAATCATACCTGCTGTAAGTAAGAACAGGTTCATCTTCTATTTCAAATTTTATACTTCATTTATTTTTCTTAACCTATTGCATTAACCTAAGTGCCTAATACAATGTTGTAAAGAAGTCGTACTTTTCCTAACAAGACATGGCTTCTAAAGTTTTACACTTAAGTGTGATGTTTGCTATAGTCATTTGCTAGAAACTGTTTATTAACCTAAGGAAGTGTTCTTTTATTCCTTGTTTAGTACGTGTTTTAAAATCATAAATGGGTATTGTATTATATTATAAATTTTTTGCATCTATTGAGATAAGAGTATTTTTTTATCATTGAATCTAATAATTTAATATGCTACTTAATAAATTTTCTGATGTTGAACTATTCATTATTCTGGGATAAGCGAGTTTTGGGTCATAGCTATCATTATCATTACTATTTTTATTATTCATGATGACAATACTGGCTTCAATTTTCTGGTTTATTGAAGATACAGTTTTGATATTCAAATAGTGTACCTGCTTTGTTACTAAGGGTTTGTTCTTTCCTTAAAATATGCTGAGTAGCTTTCCAGTTCTTTCCCATCTCTGAAATAGCTTATATAAAGTAGGAATGTTTGTTGCTTAAAGGTTTGTAAAATTGTCTGGCTCTGATATCTTTCAGGGGGAGAACATTTGATTACTAATTCTATTTCTATAATGGTTTTTGGTTATTCAGGTTTTCTTTCTTTTTGAGTTACTTTCCATAATTGATTTTACCTAGACGATTATCCATTTATTTTGTTTTCAAATATATGGGAATAAAATTGTCCATAGTATTTTCTTATTATTTAAAAAGTCTCAATTACATTTATAATTTTGTCCCCTTTTTGTTCCTGATAATATTTGTCTTTTCTCTTTTTTCCTGAGCAACTAGAGGTTTCCCTATTTTGCATTTATTAAAGTCTCTTCAATTCTACTGTTTTTAAGATCCACTAATTTTAGCTCTCATTATTTACTTTCTTCTATTTTGTTTAAACTTTATTCTCTTATTTATTTTCTAATATAAATTGGATACTTAATTCATTGATTTTCAAGTTTTTCTTTAAATATTCATTTAAGACTAAAAATTTACCTCCAAATTTTGCTTTAGTCATACCCTACAGGTTGTGATAATGGTTCAATTTATTTGGTAATTTCCAATGAAATTCAATCTTTAACCCAAGATTTATTAGGAAGTGCTTTTTTTAAAAAAATAGTTTTGTCATTAAAATATTAGTTTTATAATAAGATAATGTTAGTATAATGCTGATTCATTGAAATTTGTTAAGCCTTCCTTTGGGACATATTGTATGGGTGTTTTTAGTAATATTCATGAGTTTTTGAAAATAATATATTTGTCCTTTGTTGGGTGGAACATTTTATAGAATGATAGATATTAAATCAGGCATAAATTTTACTATTCAAACCTACTTTATCTTTATAAGATTTATTTTACTTACCTATGAACCAATTTCTGATAGAAACTTCTTAATTTCTTCTCGTAATTTGGTTATTGCTTTATATAGATTGAAGATGTGTTGACAGGTATATATAAATTCATTACCATCTTGTCTTTCGAGTACATTCCTTGTACTATTGCAAAATAAGATACTTTATTATATAATCTCAGTACTTTTTTTCTTTAGATCTTATTTGGACATATAAAGAGTGGTGCATATCTCTTTTTTTTACACCTATTTTTATTCCTTTTTGTTGTTTTTACCTGTTTGTTTGTCTCCTATAAATGGCATATGGCTGAATTTAAAAAATTCAATCTGATAATCAGTTCTTTTAATAGGTGAGTTAATCCATTTACCTCACTTGGGATTACTGTTACATTTGGGTTTAATTTGTTTTTCTATGTACCGTTTTTTTCCTCACCTTAGTTTCTCCTTTCAGTTTTCTACATTCCCACTGTTTTCCTTTGTTGGGTTGGAAGCTATAAATTGTATTTCTATTCTTTAATTTTATCCTTAAAGTTTTTAACATGCACACTGAAAGTTACCTTAATCCAGATTATGCTGCAGTATAAATGATTCCAAAATCTTAGTGACTTTAAACCACAAAGAATTATGTCCTGCTCAGATTACAGATACATGGAGTGATTACAGCTCTGTTTCCTTTTGCCATTATTAGATAGTTTAAGGTTTCCAGATATAGTACATAAAAATACAGGGTGTCAAAAATATTGCAGGGGACATACTTAAACCAAAATATTATATATTGTTTATCTGAAATTCAAGTATTCTGGGCCTCCAACATTTTCTCTGGCAACCTTAAGCTGGAGGTAGAGAGAAAAGGGACCATCACAAAGAACATCCTAGCTCTGAAGCTTTCTCTTGGAAGTGACACATTTTTGCCCCAATTACGTTTCAATGGCCCAAACAAGTAAAATGGCCAAACCTAATGCCAGTGAATCAGAGAAGTATAATTATTCTAAAGGGAGGGTAACCTCACAGAGGAGAAGAAAATACGTCAAACAGCATTAGAACTTGCCATTAGAACCTAACAAAATATTTTTCTAACAAAGTTTGAAGTAGTCGACACATTGTATTCCTACCTACTCCTCCAGAAAGCGTAGACCTTAGCATACGTCAAATTTTTCCATTGCATGCTCCTCATTTTGTTTGGGTTGTCTGAAGTTTTAATTTTACCCTTTAAACAAAATGCTATTTTTGAATAATGGTCATAGGTTTAAATTTATTGGAATATTTTATACACTCCTGTGTTCGTCATTGCTCTCATACCTTCGTTTTGGGTTCACTTTTCTTTTAACATTCTTTTATGGTTCTTAGCATCTGTGACGTAATTTCTCCTTATATTTTTATGTGTAATGCTGTTTTTAATTTTTCCCTCACTCTTGAGCAATTGATAACCTGAATATAAAATTCTAAATTGATATGTATTCTTCCTCATCGGTTTGAAGAGATGACTCCATTGCTTTTGAAAACCAATATCGCTGATGAAATCTGTGCTGTCCGTCTTATATATATATATTTTTTTTCTGCAAGTAGCCTATTTTCTTTGCCAGCTCAAACATTTTCACTTACTTTTTTATATTATGAAATTATACCACACTTTGCCTAAGTATAGATTTGTTTTTATCATTCTTCAATTTACGTTTAGTCTAGATTCTTTCCTTCTCGTATTTTTTTCCATTAAGGCTGATGTTTTATATCCAAGATTTCTAACTAATCCTTTCTCACCATCCAATTTTTATTGTTTCATTTACCTCTATTTTTGTTGTATAATGTTTTGCTCTTCCTTGAAAGCTATCTCTTTTAAAAATGTTTTTTTTTGGAGAGCTCCTCAAGCAGATACAGTCCATCTATAGTATATAATCAGTGGCTCACAGTATCATCACATAGTTGTGTATTCATCACCATGATCACTTTCAGAACATTTCCATCACTCCAGAAAAAGAAATAAAAAGAAAAAAAGAAGAAACTCATACATCTCATACCCCTACCCCTCCCTCTCATTGATCAATGGTATTTCAAACTACCGAGTTTTTACTCTTTATTTATTTTTATGCTTATTGTTTTACTCATCTGTCCATACCCTGGATAAAGGGAGCATCAGACACAAGGTTTTCACAATCACAGGTCACATTGTAAAAGCTGTATAGTTATACAAGCGTCAAGGTTATTTCTTAATTATTTGAGGATTACAAAAAGACTTATTTGAGTCTTTGCCATATTGTTTTCTAAAATTAATTTCATTTGGAATGACTCTGTTTTTGAATGTTGATTTTGTTTACTGTCTTTCCTAGCATTGTATTTCTTTTGGTGTGGTAGAATTTTGGTATGACATCTCATTTTGTGTGAGTGCTTTATTTTCATTTCTGCTCCCTGTGACCCCAACTTCTGTGCTCGCACCATTCAGTGGTTTTGTGATTGCTTCCACCTGCCTCCCCTGAGCCTCTACTTCCCAAATCAGGCTCTACAATGACCTTTTGGACCTCCTGTCCCAACAAAAATATTCAGGCTATTACCCACTGGAGCAGATGCTCTGGGTACCCCACCCAGATGCTTTAGGTATTTAATAGATGGCACTTGGACCTTTCCCCAGATATGCAGCTTCATCTCAGGAGATGGTATGTGGCCAACGACTTTCCAAAGTGGAAGAAGAGAGTTTAGCCTCCTTGTCTCTGGACAGAACAGCCTTAGTGGCACAATTTTTACTTCAGAGATTCCCTGTGGGATCAGGCAGAAGTTATGCTTTCCTTGAAATGATATCTGTGCTTAGATTCTTCTCCTATTCTGCTTTCCTCACTCCATTACTGGTGTGTCCTGAGAACACGCCCTAGAAAAATCAATTGTGCAAGAATCCCCATCTCAGAATTGGCTTCTAGGGAACCCAACCCAAGACAAACCCAAGGTGGCTTGGTTTACCTCTGGGTCATAAGATTATATTTATTTTGTCCCTAGGCTTACACCTTTCTTCAACTATAGCCTCCATCATTAGCAACAGTTTTATTCAGTCTCCTTTTATAATGGGGAGAGACTGAGATAGAGGTCCTTGGTCCAGCAATGATGCTAGTATCTTGTCATAGATGAAACATTTTTACCCTCCTTACCTCATGCAAATGAACTCTCAGCCATTGCAATGTGCTTCAACCATACTCAAAACCTTTCACTTGTTATGTTTTTTTTCCATCTTGTTTTGGGGCTCAACAATGTACTTTTTAAATTATTTATTTTTACAATAAAAATCACCTCTCCAGGTTTGGATCAGGTAGTTGCATCACACATAAAGAAGTTACTCAGATCTTTTTTATTTGTACACATTTCCCCTGCAAAGAGATTATACCATGATACTCTTTTTATGGCCTGATATTTTCCTCTGATTTTATTGTAAATGTATTTCTATGTCAAAATATGAATTTTATGCAACATTAATGTTTTTTCTGAGATAAATCACATATAGTCCTGATGTATTGTCCTTTTTATATATTGCTGGATTTAATCTGCTAGAATTTTGCTGAGAATTTTTGCATCTGTGGTCAGCAGGGATACTTATCTGTTGCTTTGCATTTTCTTTCCTTTTTATAATGTCTTTGTTTTTGGAAGTAGGACAATGCTGGTTGCATAAAATGAGTTGGGAAGTATTTCCTACTCATCTTTTTTCCAAATGAGTTTGTTTTTGATTGATATTATTTTTTCCTTAATTGTTAGAATTCACTAATGAAGCTATCTGGGCCTGGCATTCCTTTTTGGAAATATTCTTAACTATGAATTCAATTTTGTTAATAGTTGAGGACTATGAAGATTTCAAAATTTTTTCTTAAAGCATTCTGGTAACTTGTGCTTTTTTTTCAAAGAATCTGTATTTTTTTCCTAAGCTTTTGAATTTACCATTATAAGTTGATTATTTTATTCCCTTATCATAGTTGTTATGACAGTAAGTTTTGTGGTATTTTGCATCCCTGAAATTGATAATCTCTACCTTTCCTCTTTTTTCTAGATCAGTCTAGATTTATCAACTTTAATGATCTTTCTGAGGAGCCAACTTTTGATTTAATTGATTTTCTGTATTCATCCACTATTTCATTGATTTCCGTCTTATTTTTTCTTACTTCTTCTTACTTTGGATTTAATAGGCTCTTTTATTCTCTAGCATCTTAAGACAGACTCTTAGATGAATGATTCTGGATCTTTGTACTTTTCCAGAAAACATTTATTAACATAAATTTGCTAATAAGTACTATTTTAGCTGCATCTTGATAACCTTGGTATGTTAGGTTTTCTTTTTTATTCAGTAAAAATATTTTGCAATATCTTTTATGATTTATTTGACTTTGGTTTATAAAGTTACGTGTTTCTCAATTTCCAAATGCTGTTTAATATCCAAATTTGCTATTATTCATATGTATTTGTTATTGATTTCTAATTTAATTCCACTTTGTTTAAAGAACAATCTCTGTATAATTTCAATACTTTTGAATTTATTGAGACAGGTTTCTGTCTCAACACATGGTCTATTTTGGTGAAGTTTTCATGAATAATGGAAAATAACGTGTATAGTGTTCTAGAAATGTCAGTTAAGTCAGGTTTAGTTGCTAGCATTGTTCAAATCTTCCATATCTTTCCTGATTTACTGATTTGTCTACTTCTGCTCTCAATTATTGAGAGAATAGTGCTGGAGCTTCCAACTCTAATTGTGGACTTGTCTATTTCTTTTTCTATTTCTAATCAGGCTTTGGGGTCTGCATTTGGAGCTCTGTTATTGAATGTACACATCAGAATTAGGATTGTTATGTCTTTTTGATGAATTGTTCTCTTTATCATTATGAAATGTCCCTCTTTGTCCTGGTAATATTCCTTATTGTAAAGTATATTTTGATAAAAATATTGCCACTCTAGTTATCTTTTGATCAATGTTTCATGGCATATGATTTTCAATGCTTTTCCTTTCAATTTATTAATGCCTTTGTATTATAACCAGGTTTCTTATCTATTCAAAAATCTCTGTCTTTTAACTAGAGTATTTAGGCCATTTACATTACATTGAATGTAATTATCAACTTGGTTATGTTTAAATATATCATCTGGTGATTTGTTTATATTTATATCATGCATTCCTTGTTCCTCTCTTTCTCTTTTCCTGCCTTCTTTTTATTGATTAAATATTTTCTTGGGATTCAATTTTACTTCTAGTATTTTTTTTTACTGTTTATACCTTTTAAGTTATTTTTTATTTGTTGCTCTAAAATTTAAGTAATATTCTTTCTTTTGCCCCCTATTTTTCTTCAATGCCCTTGTCATAAAATTTGCTATTATGTATGTGACAAGCACCACAATACAAAGTTATTACTTTTGCTTTAAACAGACATTTGTCCTTTAACAAAATTAAAAAATAAGAAAAAGTGTTATTTATTGGTCTACATGTTTACCATTTCTGGTTTTCTTCTTTCTTTAGTTTAGCTCCAAGTTTCCTGCTGGTATCAATGTCCTTCCACTTGAAGAACTTTGCCAATTCTTATAGTACAGATGTGTTAGAAATGAATTTTCTCAAATTTGTTTTGCTTGAAAAATACTTATTTCCCCTCCATATGTGAAAGATGTTTTGCTGGACATAGAATTTAAGTTGGAAAATTTTGTCCAACATATAAAGATGCTGTTCCATTGTCTGCTGATTGGTCTAGATTCTGATGAGAAGACTGCTGCCATTCTTACCTTTGTTTCTTTAGATGTACTATATATTTTCTTTTGGCTAATTTTAAGATTCTTCAAATAAACTCTAGGTTTCAGTAATTTGATTATCATGTGCCTTCATGTTTGTCTTTACTGGCTTTGAGACCAATTGTTTCACATATTTTGTCCAGTTTTCCACTAATTTACAGTGACAGGGCAAATTCTCCAAGGCCAAAAATGGAGGTCTTGTGCTTCTTGTTGTGAAAAAGTGTCCCAGGTGATTCAGACGTAGTCTGGATTTGGAACCGCTAAAAAATTTTCCATTCCCTATTTTAATTGGGACTAAGGTAGATTTATGGGAAAGTAGCAAGGGCCAGTTCACAAGCACCCATCCACTACCATGTATTGCCTGCAGAGTACACCATAGTCTCACGGAGTCAGTGGAGTTACTTGTACCTAGTTTGAAGAAGACAATGTGTCTCTCTTCTGGCCACAACTCTCATGAAGTTAATTTTCCTGGATAATGTTACTGTGTGCATGGCAAAAGACGAAGAGACTGGGCTTTAAGGACTTCTGTACAAGCCATATACAGGGAAGTGATACTGGAGAATGATGGGAACATGTGTTTTTCGGTACACCTCATGTCTCCTTCCATACTTCCTGACTCTAGATCACTTATCTCTTATGGGTTGCACATTTGTTTGTTGAACAACCTCCGAATAATCCATCTAAGTCAGAATTCCATTCTGTCTTACAATATCACCAAAGGGCTCACTGTGTCCCCCATGAAGTGCTTCGCTAAAGGAAATGGGTAGCCTGATAACTAAGTCCAGCCTGCAGATTTTTAAAAATATTTTTATTGACAAAGCAAAACAACATACAAAAGTGAACATTCTTAACATATGAACATTCCATACTTGCTGTACAATCAGTGCCTCACAATATCACCACATAGTTGTATAGTCATCACCATGATCATTTCTTGGAACATTCTAGAAAAAGAAATAAAAAGAAAAAACTCATACATGCCATACCTCTTACCCCTCCCTCTCATTGACCACTAGTATTTCCATCTACCCAATACATTTTAACCTTTGTTCCCCCTATTTTTTTTCTATATACCTTACCATTCCCTTTCACTGATCACTAGTATTTCAAGCTAATCAATTTATTTTAACATTTGTTCCCACTATTAATTAATTAATTATTTTGTTTATTTTTACATGGACAGGCACCGGATATCGAACTCAAGTCTCCTACATAGCAGGCGAGAATTCTGCCACTGAGTCACCATCACACCACTCTATTTATTTATTCCTAATCCATATTTTTTACTCATTTGTCCATAACATAGATGAAAGGAACAGCAGACACAATCACACAGTCACCTTGTGAAAGCTATATCATTATACAATCATCTTCAAGAAACATGGCTACTGGAACCCAGCTCTACAGTTTCAGGCACTTCCCTCTAGCCTCTCTAATATACCTTAAACTAAAAAGGGGATATTATGTAATGCATAAGAATAACCTCCAGGATGACCTCACAACTCTGTTTGAAATCTCTCAGCCACTGACCCTTTATTTTGTCTCATTTCTCTCTTCCCCCTTTCAGTCGAGAAGGTTTTCTCAATCCCTTGGTGCTGAGTCCCAGCTTATTCTAGGATTTCGGTCCCACATTGCCAAGGAGGTTTACACCCCTGGGAATCATGTCTCACGTAGAAGGGGAGGGAAGTGAGTTTGCTTGCTGTGTTGGCTGAGAGAGAGAGATAGACCAAACCTGAGCAACAAAAGAGGTTCTCTGGGGCTGGCTCTCAGGCCTAATTTTAAGTAGGCTGAGCCTATCCTTTGTGGGGATAAGTTTCATATGAACAGTCCCCGAGATTGAGGGCTTAGCCCATTGATTTGATTGTCCCCACTGCCTGTGAAAATATCAGGAGTTCTCCACATGGGAAAGTTGAGGTTTTTCCCCTCTCTCCTCTTTCCCTCAAGGGGACTTTTCAAATACTTCTTTAGTCACTGTTCAAATCATTCTGGCATTTATCGGGGCATCATACTTACTCTGTAGATTTTTTCCAATGTTAGTTTTTTTATTTTAACTAGAGGAAAACATAGGGAGGCTTTATATTAAAAAAATCTGATTTCCAGCTTCTCAAAAATCATAAGGGCCACATTTCCACCTGGCAACACTTCACAGGAAGAGAGTATTGACTGCTACTCTACACAAACCCTGTGATATCCACTTTTTTCACAGTCACCAACCAGTCCATTTCATTTATTTGTACTATCTCTTAGAGTCTTTGGTATTTGAGTTTAAGACCTTTGCTCTAAAGATTAAGCATGGAACTTCTTGATAAGGATAGTGAAATGAAGCCATATCACAGGACATCCTCCCCCAAATATAAACTAAAATGAATAAAAGGAATTTTGAAAGAAAAATGCTCTTTAGTTATATGAGAAAAAGAGTACAATTCTCTGTCAGTTATTTCAAAAGATAGGGACGAGGAAAGAAAGAGCAGATTCCGAGACAACTCAGCATCAGTCTCAGCCACAAACTTGCCCTGAATAAGCAATGCTGGGTAAAGAACTCGAACAGATAAATTCCCGAGATGTTTCACTTCCCCAATTTAGAGAGAAGCAAACTGAGAAAGCGGTAAGGCAACCAAAGAAGATTTAAGTGAAATACCAATGAGAGAAGAAAAAGAAAAACAATACTTTTCTCTGCAGAATAACAGGCCGTCAGCAAGGCAGGTAAGTTCATGAGGAGTCACCATTTTTCAAGATCCCACATTGAATGGAAGGGATGAATTCTACTACCTAGAACTCGTAAAATGATAATAACTAACATTTCTGATCAAGTGAAGAGAAACCTGGTACAGAACACTTAATCTTAGAAAAGAGAATAGAACCGCAGATTTCACAAAACAGCTTCAAATAGCCTCATCTGTACTTAATTCCACAAGTCCTGCTACCCAGCCCTCTCACCCCCTCAAGCCATAGTCAACTGGTTAAATGCTGTTGAGGATTGAATCATGTTTCTCATAAAGACATGTTCAAAACCTAAGCCCCAGTCCTGTGGGTATGAACCCATTTGTAAATCGGACGTTTGAAGTTGTTATTAATTAAGGTGTGACCAAACTGAATGAGGGTAACTTTAAATCAATGTGCCTGAAAACCTTATAAGCAGAGGAAATTCAGATGCAGTTAGTCAGTGGAAGCCAGAGAAGGAGACACATTTACAAACCACAGAATGACAAGGATTGCTAGCAAACCAGCACCCAAATACTGCAGACTCTGGGAGAGAGCATGGCATGGCAATTCCTTGATGTTGGACATCTAGCCTCCATCACTGTGATACAATAAATTCCTGTTGTTTAAGTCAAGAAGCCTATGGTATTTGGTCATAGCAGCCTGGCAAGTGAAGTCAGATGCTACCTCCAGAACTTATCTGTAAAGAAGAAGAGAAGACAGAGAACTCAGATAAGAGGGAAAGGGTGTTAAAAAGGAGCCATCCGTCGTGAGGCATGCAACTAGGTGAATGAATCTTAAGGACTGTAGGCTTAAATGAAATGTGAGAAACAAAAAGACAAATATCGTCAAAGCTCACTCATATGCACTAACTATAAAATAAAAGAGCATGGGTTATCAGGTTCGGGACTATTGCAAAGGGTCCTAGATTGTAATCTCTTAAAGCAATCACATATATTCAGGAGTTGTAGCTGTTATTTCCAAACTGAGATACTGAGCTGTTTGTATCTAACCTGGTCATTCCCTAAAACTATTAATGTGACACCTGAGACTCAGAGTTACAGCACTGAAGCTATGAAAGTCAGCATTACCCCATTCAGCAACTGTTAAAATAGCTGAAAAAGTGATCAGACTTTGTTTAGAGATATGAATGAAGCTGATCTGGATAGGACTAAGGTAAACCAGAATACTGGGTAAAGGATGATATGGCCCATATTTTCAACTTCAACTTCTATGTGAGACCAAAGGAAGAGATGTTTATTTGGTGCAAAATTTATATTTTGGGTAGCACATTATCTAATTTAACCTGTATGGTCAGTTTACTTGAACACCATAATTACACGGAATCTTGAATAGAGTGTGAGATCTTGTCGGTTCATACAGCTTAGTGTGATGCCCCGAGAGATCCCAGAGTAATTTGGGCAGAGAATAAACAAGTATTTTCAAAGTCCCCTTGGAGGACTTGGAAGAAAGGAGGAAATATTAAACTTCCCTATCTGGGAAATTCCTGATATTCTCACAAGCAGTGGGGACAACCAATTCAATAGGCTGAGCCTTCAATCCTGGGCTTGCTCTTATGACGCTTATACCTGGAAAAGAGGAACTAAGTCTTCTGATAATTATGCCTAAGAGTGATCCCCAGAGAACCTCTTTTTTGCTGAGATATGGCTTCTCTCTGTAAGCCAACTTGGCAGGTGAACTCACTGCCCTCCCTCCCCAACATGGGACATGACTCCCAGGGGTGCAAATCTCCCTGGCAACATGGGACCTGACTCCCAGGGATGAGCCAGTACCTGGCATCATGGGAATGAGAAAACCTTCTTGACCAAAAGGGGGAAGAGAGAAATGAGAAATATAGTCTCAGTGACTGAGAGATTTCGAACAGAGTCGAGAAATTATCCTGCAGGTGATTCTTGTATATTATATAGATATCCCTTTTTAGTTTATGGTGTACTGGAGTGGCTGGAGGGAAGTACTGAAGCTGTTGAACTGTGTTCCAGTGGCCTTGATTCTTGAAGAAGACTGTATAACTATATAGCTTTTACAATGTAACTGTGTAATTTCACAAGGTGAGAACCTTGTGTCTGATGTTCCTTTTATCCAGGGTATGGACAGATGAGTTAAAAAAAAAAAAAGATAAAAAATAAGTAAATAATAGGTGGAGATAAAGGGTAAAAATTGGGTAGATTGAAACATTGTTGGCCAATGAAAGGGAGGTGTAAGGGGTGTTCTTTTTTCCTTTTTATTTCTTTTTCTGGAGTAATGCAAATGTCTTAAAAATGATCCTGGTGAAGGACACAAAACTACATGATGGTACTGTGAGCCATTGACTGTATTATATGGATGGACTGTGTGTATGTGGAGATTTCTCAAAAAAAAAATTTTTTTTTTAAAGAAGCCGTCCAAATCACTCATTTTATGTAAAACAAATGGAAGATCTGGACAGAGCTGCCTACAATAAGTATATAGCAAGACTGGGGGAATGGACAGAAAAGAAGGTTATCCTGAAAAGACAGATGAAAAAATCAATCTAAAAAAAGCTGTGACTCTGGCAAAGAAGTAATTTTCCCATGAGTACTTCATGCTATAGAATAAGTTAACAAAAATATAATTTAATAAGTTAAGATCTCAAAGACAAAATGACAAAACAGGAGGAGTAAAAAGGGGAAAGGATCTGATTAATAGCTATAAAAAGTATTATTGTAGACTCAAAAAACCAGTTAAACATATCAAGAAACCTACTTAATATAAATTACTAAAATAGAAGAGACTTGAAATAAACAGAGTGAATGCTGACAAAAAAAAAAAAAAGAGCAATTTGTTGTCTTTGTTTTGGGTAAATGTAGAGGTTCATTTGTGACTAATCAGATATTTTCTAACCTTAGTGAGTCCTATCACTGTTCACACCCTGCTGCACATGAAGCCCTAATACCCTCAGCTGGGGGACAGTCCACCAGGAAAAGAGGTTTTTATAGTAGTGATGAGCCTTTATAAGAGTGTACATAGGGAAGAATAATATTTCTTTTGAATGAGACAGATTTACCCTTTTAATATGGCTGAGTAAGCTCCCAACAGACTGAAATTACCGTAAATGACAATATAAACTCTAGGTAAATAAAACAAAATGAAACAAAACAAAACCAAACCAAAAATTAGCTGAAGGCTCTGGAGAGTGAAAGGAAAGCCATATTGTGGGGAAGGGAGATCAAAACTTGGAAGAAGGGTCATGAATGGAGTGTTTTCCATTTTATGGCATTTAGATTGAGGGAAGTTGGAAATTGGAACCACATGGAGTAGATAAAATTCTGATAGAAAACAAGAAATCTTTCTTGCTGCAGAATCAGATGACAGAATTTAGAGCAAGCAACTTGCTGGAAAGCTAGGGGAAGTCTTGATAAGGAAAGAGACAGAGATGAGAACCTTTAAATTCTGAGCTCTACAAAATCTCTAGCTGACTCCTGAGCTATGACTTAGTAGGGAAGATTTCAAGCAGTCCAGCTAAGAAAAAAAGAACTGAGATTTGAACTGGTACCCAAGAGACTGAGTTCTCAGCTGGAATCTAAGTAAATGGCCTGCTAAAACAAAAACATCAACACTTTATGAATGAGGAAAACATAATCTATAGTCTTCACAACATAACATCCACATTGTTCATAATATAACCCCAAATTACTTAGCATATAAAGAGCCAGGAAAATGTGATACATTTTCAAAAGAGAAGACAATAATTGAAGGCCAATCCCAAGGTGGACCATATGTCTGAATTAGCACACAGGACTTAATACAGCTATTATAAATATGTTCAGTAAGGTAGCAGAAAATATATTCATAATGAATGAAAAGAAAGGAAATCTCTTTCCTTTATAGAAAGAGAAGCTAATAAAAATGACCCAAATGGAAACTTGAGAACTGAAAATTACAATGTTTTAAATAAAAACAAAACCAGTCACAATGGATTTAACAAGAGAAGGGGGGTATCAGAGGAAAGAATCCGTAAACTTGAAGATAGAGCAATAGAAAATTTTCCATCTGAAGAACATAGAGGAAAAGATTTTTTAAAATGAAAACATCCGCATGGACTGTGAGACAATATAAGTTCTAACAGGACACTCTGTAATTCTCAAGAAAAGGAAAAAGAGAATGGGAAGAAGGAAATGTTGGAGAAAATAATGGCTAAAATTTCCCCAAAATAGTGAAAGACGTAAATCTAGTTTTAAGAAACTCAGTGAATGAGATAAATATTAAGAAATTTGTTTCTTAATCAGCAAGATAAATATTAAGAAAACCATGACTAGGCATATCATAGTTAAACTGATAAAAACCAAAGTAAAAGAAAAAAGTCTTGAAACATCCAGAGACAGATACATACACACACACACACACACACACACACAGGGGAGTAATTAATTGAATGATTGCTGAAATCGCATCAGAAACTGTAGAGGTAAGTGAACAGTGCACCAACATCTTTGAAGAGCTGAAGGAAAATAATTGCTGTCGAGAATTCTACATGCAACAAAAATATTCTTCAAGATTTATTGCAAAATAAAGACATTTTCAGACAAAAGAAAACTAAAAAAAATTTGTTTGCAGGCAGTTCATAAGGAAGATACAACTACTTATAAATTATAAATGTTTGTACACCTAATAACCCAGACTCAACATACATGAAGCAGAATTTAATAAAATTAAAGTGGAAATTGACAATTCTACAGTCATTTTCTTGGTTTTACCACCTTTTTTTTTGCATGGGTAGACACCAGGAATCAAACCTAGGTCTCCGCTGTGGCAGGAAAGAATTCTGCCACTGAGCTACCGTCACACCGTCACGCCGCTACGCCGCTCTTACCACCTATTTTAAGCAATTGATAAACCATCTGCTAATAAAGTTTCTTGGTTTCCTAGGGTTGCCTAAACATATTGCTACAAACTAAGTGGCTAAAAACAAGAGAATTTTATTGTCTCACACTTCTTGAGGCTAGAAGTCAGAAATTAAAGTGTCAGCAGTACTCTGCATTCTCTGAAAGCTCCAAGATGATACTTTCTTGCTTCTTCCTAGCTTCTCAATTACTGGTAATCTTCGGTGTTCCTTGGCTTCTGGCAGCACAATTCCAACCTCTTCCACCATTCTTTACATGATATTCTTTTTGCACATCTTTCTTCTTCTTCCTAAGAGAAGACATATTAGGTTAAGAGCTTTCCCTAGTCCAGTGAATTAACTAATTCCATCTGCAATGTCCTTATTTCCAAATGAGGTCACGTTCTGAGCTACTGAGGGTTAGGGATTCAACATCCATTTGGGGAGGGGCATAATTTAACCCATAATAGATAGTAAGGATAGTAAAAACACGATCAGTAAAGACATAATAATCTGAACCACACAATCCTTGACCTAATTGATATTTATAAAACAATGTTTCGAGTCATGTGCTGGGCCATGAAACAAGCCTCAGTAAATTTAAAGGAATTAAAATTGTATGGTACTCTTTGCAAACTGACTCAGTTCTCGTTCAGGTATCCATTTTCCCCCCTATGACCAGAGAAAGAAAAACCCATCTCCAGCTGAGGGATAAATCCCAATTGGCCTAAGCCAATGATGAAAGGGTAAGCATGTGACTCCATTTCAGCTTAAAGAGACATGAAAGGAAATCTTAACGAAGTGTTTTGGGGAAGGTTTTCT
This sequence comes from Tamandua tetradactyla, assembly GCF_023851605.1. NCBI lineage: Eukaryota > Metazoa > Chordata > Mammalia > Pilosa > Myrmecophagidae > Tamandua > Tamandua tetradactyla. The sequence goes on from NC_135334.1 coordinate 111,069,807, forward strand.
TGTTCTTAAGTAGAAAGAAGATATGGTCCCTTCTTGCTGACAGTGGATATTGCCAACTCTAAGACTGCAACTGCCATTTGGGACCATGAGGGAAGTCAGGCTAAGTGCAAAGCTAATATACTCTGCTTGTTGGATGAATAGTTGAGATGTGCCTTAAAGTATGGATAGTATTTATATGCAAAGATGTAAGAGATTATATTCCAAGTCAAGCAAAGTTGTACCAGCAATGAACATACATGGAGATAAATGTTCTTGGTAGAACAAATTACTACACAAATATGTATATAACATATATATGACTGTATACATCTTTAACACATTATTTAAAATTTTTCTCTTTATGAAGGTTGTTCTTACAGACAATTCTTTGGCTTAATAAAAAGTTCATACTTAGCCAAAGAAATAAAAGAAATTGTATGGTGAATATTCTTTGATCACAATGGAATAAAATTAGAAATAAATAAGAGCAAATATTAAGGAAAACTGCAATATTTAGAAATCAAATTATATACTTTCAAATAACTCCTGACACTAAAAGACAATCACAAGGGAAATTAGAAGATATTTCAAGTGGACATTAATAAAAATAGGACATCAAAGTTTGTGGGATGCAGCTAAAGAAGGGTATAGAGGAAATTTTGTGACTTTATATGCTTATATTAGGAAAAAAGAAATGAAAAACCAATGACCTGAGTTTCTACTTTTAGAAGCTAGAAAATGAGGAATGAATAAATCTCATTTATGGAAGAAAGGGGGTCATAAAGGCTAGAAATCAACACAGAAAACAGATGACCAACAGTGGAAATTACCAAGGCCAAAAGTTGATTCTTTGAAAAGATCCACAAAATTGATAAATCCCTATCTCAATTGTTACAGGAAAAAAAAGGTGGGGGGACGAGAACACAAATTATCAATATCAGGACAAAAAGAAGGTTCATCACTTTTGATCTTACATATAGTAAGAGAATAATTTACAGTAAGAGTACTAAAAACATATTTTCACAAATAAATCTGACAACTTAGAAGAATTAGACAGATTCCTTTAAAAATACTTCTTTCAAAAATTGACACACAGTATGAACTTTATTTCCTGAAGAAATCGAATTTCTTATAAAATATTGAAAACCTCCTCACAAAGAAAAGTATAGTCCCAGGTGGTTTCACTTCTTAATTCTATCAAGCATTTAAGAAAGAATAAGAACAATTTTGAACAATACTTTGAGCAAACAGGGTTGGAAGGAACACATCATAATTTGATGACAATATAAACCTAATACCAAAATCTGGCAAAGATTTTCCCCAGGAATCCAAGATAGTTTTAACATTCAAAAATAAATCAATTGAATTTACTGTATTAACAGACTTATTGATCAGATTTATTAAAGAAAGAATAAACATAGTATCTTCTCAATAGATCTAGAAAAAGCATTTGACAAAATTCAACATTCATTCTAGATTAAATAAAAATGTAGCAAACTAGGAATAGAAGGAAACTCCCTCAATTTAATAAAGGGAATCTGTGAAAAATCTACAGCTTGCATCATACTTACTCCTGCAAAATTGAAATCCTACGACTGGAAAAAGATAAGGATGCCCACTTTTACTCCTTCTCTTCAATATTGTACTGGAGCCAGTACTAGACAGGCAATTAAAAGCACACAGAATGGAAAGGAGTAATTAAAACAGTCCATTTCAGAAGACATAATTTCTCACATAGGAATTCCTAAGGAATCTATAAAGTGACCATTTTAATTGAAATGTGAATTAGGCTAAGTCACAAGTTTCAAGGTTAATCTTCAAAAGATGACTATATTTTTATATGTTAGGACAAATCATTTGCAGAATAAAGTTTAAAAACTATTTTATTACCAATACCATCAGTAACATAAATCCTTAGGATTAAATTTAACAAAAGATGTGCAAGATCTCTGTATTAAAAGCTACCAAACACAGCTGAGAGAAATTAAAGAAGACTTGCATAAGTGGAGTGATATACCACATTTGTGAACTGGAAAACTCAATATCATTGAGATTCAATCCTCCTCAAATTGATACACAGAATCAATGCAATTCTAATCACATCTCAGCAGACTTTTTTAAAATTAGAAATTAACAAAGCTAATTCTAAAATATAATGGAAATACAAATGACTTTGAATGCCCAAAACAATCATGGGAAAGATCAAACTTGTAGAACTTACACAAAGTTTCTAGACTTTTTGTAGAGCTTTAGAAATCGAGACTATGATATAAAGCCCAACAAAAAGATCAATGAAACAAAAGAGAGTCCAGAAATAGACTCCCAATTAAATGGTCATGCTATTTCTCAACAAAAGTGATCAAATAATTTCCAAGAGGGAAAGAGTTTGGTTGTAAATAAATAGTGCTGAAATAACTGGAATAACATGGGAAGACATGACTTGATCTTACCTTACATCATACATGAAAGTCAAATTGAAATGAATCATAGAGTTAAATATATAAGCCAAAACTGTAAAGTTCTTAGAGGAAAATGTCTTTGTGACTTTGAGATAAACAGTTCATATAAGCAAAACTATAAAAGGAAAAAAAAGCCCATCAAGATAAAAAATTTCTGCTCAAAAAAAGATAAATTATGAAAATGAATAGGCAAGCCACAGACGGGAAGAAAATATTCACAAAATGAATACGTGACAAAAGGCTGGTATGCTATACATAAAAAATTCCCACAACTCAATAAATAAAATTAACAAACTAATAATTAATGAACAAAAGATTCAAAACAGTCATTTAATGAAAGAAGATCTATGAATGGCCAAAGAACATTCAAAAAAGTTCTCAAGGTCATTAGTAATCAAAAAATGAAAATTACATTCACAAAGAGGCACCACTACACACTCCCAGAATGGCTAAAATTAAATTTAAAAGATTGACAGCACCAAATATTGGCTAAGAGGTGCATATCCCAGGGTTTTCTTGCACTATTAGTGAGAGTGTAGAACTGTACAACTATTTTGGGGTGGTAAAAAATCTGGCAGTTTCTTATACAACTATACACAAACTTATCCTTTGTCCCATCAATTCTGATCCTCAGTATTTAACCAAGATAAATATAAATAAATGTCCACAAAAAGACTTATATGAGAATGTTCATAGCAGCTTTACTTAAAGAGGCTAAAAATTAGAAACAACCCAGTACTAGGATGGAGTGACCAGAGAGGTAGAGGAAAACAAGGCATGTTCTCAAAGAAAGTGTTTCACATGGTAGAGAGTGATCACCCGGGTTAAATACTACCCGTGGGCAAGTAAAAGGATGAGAATTGAACACCAGCTTTAGCAACATGGTGGCAATTGGTGATCTCTATAGAGGAGAAAACACTTCACAGTGTATTGTTGTAATGTCTACTTGAAAGTTGTAATGTCTACTTGAAAGTAGACATTGTAAAGTAGACATTGTAATGTCTACTTGAAAGGGAAAACTTGATAATGTGGAAGTGAGAAGGGAGAACTGCTGAGCCAACACTGTGAGCGGTTGAGGGAAGAGATCGGAAGTGCAGATGGAGGCGTTGGCTTCGTAGAAGAACGTGGAGAGTTCACTAATACTAGTGCCAGGAGGAAAGGCAAATATATGGGTTCGGATGCAGGTGTGTGGGGGCTGGGGGAGTGCGTGATGGGAACATAGGGACTTTCTCTTCCAACGCTTCTATTTTCTTTCTGAAATAGGAAGGAAGATTATCATTGGAGGGTGAGGATGCGACAAGGATGTGTGAGACAAGGTCTCCGCCCCAAAGAAAAGAGACACACAGCCAGTTACTTTCGTTCTGAGTAAGAATGAAATGCTGAGTGAGAAGATGGAAGTAGGAACAAAGTTCGTACTTTGAAGTGGGAGTGATTAATTGCCCCGTGATCTGGCAAAGTCCTCATAAAGGGATAACATTCTCCAGGCAGACAACGGTGGTGCAGAGAAAAGAAATAGCATGAATAAAAGGCATTTTTTCATGTCAACAAGGATATTTTAAACAGCCCTGTAATGCACACCCTGTTAGCAAAATCTTTACTTACATCCTCAATCATTTCCTTAAGATAAATGTTTTTAAATGGAATTTCTTGATCAAAAACTTTGTCCTTCTTTTCGTTTCTTTATATATTCAGGAAGGCCTCTGGATTCTCTAATTAGAAAGTTCATGGAGGATTAAAGAAAAGTTTTGCAAATAAATTCAGTTTGGCCCCTAAGGGGTAGAGAATATTGTGGGTTATATCAGATAATAAAACAAAGGCTAATTTGAACAATATTGTTAAGGACTTTTAAAAAGATTGCTAACGGTTTTGGACTTTATCCTGTGGGCAATAGGGAGCCTGTGGACAGAGTGAATAACATGATCAGGTTTGTGTTTCAAAGCTTAGGGACAAAAACTGAAAATAAGTAAAAATAAAAAATAAAAAATAAAAATCTAGGGACAATTTGGGGAAAAAAAGAAAAAAAACTCTAGGGACAACTTGGAAGATAAAACAACGCCTAGAAGAAAATATTATTTAACTCCTGGATCATAAAATATCATCTGAGATTGGGGTCACTATTTAAAGGAGAAGATGCCTTTGGTTTACCAGCACATATTGGCACCCAGGTATTTTAAGACACAATTGATCTTGGCTTGCTACCCTGAAATGTTGAAAGCTGCATTCCTCTTTGCTACCTCTAGTGCACAAAGACCACTGTCCCTTTTCAAGGTACTGCACTTAGACCCAAGTAAGAGGGGCCTCTTTTTCCCAGGACCCACCCATTAGAGGGACCCACTCTGGCCCATCTCTGGCTATGAATCTCCCCATAAGTTGAAGCATCCATGGGACCAAAAGAAGGGAATCACCTAGAGCCCTTATCCTTCCTTCTTGACTATGCTTCTAGACCCAGTAATTCCCTTCTGACGTGGTTTTGAACATTTCTCTGGGACTTGTACAGGTCTCTTCCCTTCCTCTTTTCTCTTTAGGATTTACTGCACCCTTGGGAGCGGTAGCCAATGGGCACCAATTTGGGAGGGCTATGACAGAGTATGGATGTAGGACTGGTTATTTACAGATGTGTAAATGCAAGACACTCGTGGTGCAGGAAGCAACCAGGGGTGAGAAGAAAATGGGGGTGGATTCCTGGACAATGGCAAGGGGCTTGCTCTTTCTGAGCCACCATGTTGAAAGGCGTTAGAGAATTCCAAATTGGAACTTGGCATTCTATGCTGCTGTCGGGTGTATTTGTCAAGGTCGGAGAACAGGACGTCTTCGTTAACAGAGTATGAGCTTAACTTATAAATTTTAAATATTTGGAAGTAGGGTACATGGACCTTCATCTTCTTCCTCTGATCCCATGGAGTGTCCTCCCCCCAGACCCCTTTTCCTATAAGCCAGCATGGACTGGGGCTGCTAGTCCTCAGAATCCTTTCCTTAGGGGAAGTGCAGGGAAGGAGTCACCCACACCACACTGACTCTCTGCCCACAGGTCTGTATGGTTTGTGTTATGCAACATGGCCACCACGTTCCGTAGTTCAGGGCTTTTCATTTAAGGCCAAATTTTCAGGTTAATAAAGCTAAGGAAGTTTAACAAGGTCCTGGATCCTGGCTGGCTGTTCAAAAGCAAGTGAAATTCTGGCTTGGCATGGTTGATTTTTCACAACTCTTTTCTAGGAAAGCAGTTTGAAGCTCTTTTCTGACGTCATTGCAGTTCTGGCTTGGCACAATCTGATTATAACTTTGCCACGGAGGCCAACCAGCCAAACTGAGGTTCCACGCGGCAGAAACTTTTAAAGCCGAGTAAGACGTATTCCCTGCCCTCATGTAGCTCACACCCATGGATAATTGAATTATGAGATAAACACTGTTACACAGATACAAAGGGCAGAAAAACAAATTTCAGACCAAGAGAGTTTTCGTGGACCAAACCTTTGGTAAAGAAATGAAGTCTTGACATTTCAACAGACAGAGGTGATGGGGATTACTAGAATGGGGAGGACAAATCTGACAGTGGGAGCAAAGTGAGCCCAGGCATCTCGATGGACCTGCTTAGGGGATGAAGATTGTTCCAAAGCTCTTGTTGCACAGTGGGTGAGAGTAAACAGTGGGCGGCTTCATCAAGCGCTTTCTTGCTTCAAATGCATTCTAATATGCTGTTCCATTTGCCTGGGATGCCTTTCCTATCCACACTAGAACATCGTGCTGAGTATCTCCTAGGGCATCTATCTCTCCTTCATCACACTTATCGCAATGCAGTTAAACAATTAATTGCATAATTGCTTGTTTAATGTTTGCTTCCCTTGCTAGAATGTATACTCCATGAAGAAAGAGGTCTCATTTTCCTTCTTCACAGAGATATTCCCACCAAGTGGCATGGAGTCTTGCACATAATAGGCCTTCAAAAATACTTAGAGAATGAAAAAATGTACGAACTAAGGAGTTAATAAATAATGTATACGTTAATTAACAATGCATTAATGAGTTTGGACTTTCACTTGGTAAACAGTTGTTTTTCATTCATTTCTTTATTCCAACTCAAATAAATATCCATTTAGTTTCTATTTTGTGTCAGGGTCTATGGTAAATTACGAGCATAAAAATGATACTTAAGATGTTCTGCTAGGATCTTGTAGACTAGTGGGCGGGAGCAGATAAACAAATAACTACAATAAAAAATGTGGGAGATCTTTGTTAAAGGTATGTTCCAAGTATGTAAGAACATAGATAAAAGACTAATCTATTTTGCTTTAGGAGAGGGTGGGGCAGCAATTGTGCTCCAGAAAATGATATCTCAGTGAGACATTTAAGCATGACTTAGAGTTTTCCAGCATGCTCCTGGGTTCCAAGGGTGAGCACCTTGACAGGGAAACCAGGAGGAAGGTTTTTACACGTTTCACGGCCTGCTTCTGAAGTCACGCAGTGTCACTTCTGTCACATCCTAGTCATTGGAAGTGAATCACTGAGACCATTCCTATATTCAAAGGCAAGGGAATTGGGCTCCACCTCTCGACTGAAGTATCAAAGAGTTCGTGGACATGTCTTAAAACCAGTACCTTTGGGAAGAGAGGGAAATCGCTGATATGTTAGACTTTATTAAGTTAAACATGCTATTTTTAAACATCTAGAATTATGACAGAAGGAGATTTATCATGAAGCTGATTACGCTTAAGCTTCAGGGCCCATCCCTTGCACAAACTCCTGCCACTCCACGATGAGCCCTAGCAACATATCCATATGGTCATATGCTTTTGTAAAATTTTCAGAAGTGAGATACTTCTTTCTACTTGGAAGTTCTCTTTGTCATATGGCTCCTTGTGTCTAGTGGAAATGAAATGGTGACAGGCATTGTTGGGCTCTGGCTAAGGGGAAGTTGAATGCACTACATTTGGTTTGAGTTGAGTGGTCCGTTGATGTGGTTTGCAGTCACTTCCACATAGAGCTAAGCTATTGCTAGTTGCCCCATATAAGAACATATATATATATATATTTTTTTTTTGCATGGGCAGGCACCAGGAATCACACCCGGGTCTCCAGCATGGCAGGTGAGAATTTTGCCTGCTGAGCCATCGTGGCCCATATAAGAATAATTTACAGGAATATACAGCTACTACCCATGTTCCAAATCCCTTGGTAACATCATACAGAGATGCAGGGCTAGATGTGTATTTTGATAGGTGCAGGATTTGGCATTATAAATATGTGGGTCCTGCAGGAGAAACAAAGTTGGCATTACACAAAGCTGGAAGCTGCTTGGTGGAACATTCTTCCAAACATCTGTTGGGGAAGATTCAGTTCTCATCAACTCTTAGTCAAGAGGGCAGTTCTCTTAGGTTAGCATTCTACAAGAATATACTTTAAAATAAATGCACTTTTTATCTTTTTTGTAATGTGATCTATGAAATCAAGTTTATCAAACTTTCTGTGTAACAAAACAACAGGAGTATTACAAATAGTGAGTGGTTTGTGTGTGAAATTGCATATTTTATATATCCCAGCTACAAATATTAAAAATAAATATCCATCAATATGCTGGAGGAAAGACTGAATTATATCTCTATTATCTATATTAAAAATAATATTATGAAAGTATTGCATTTGAGAAAGTTATTAAGGAATATACAACCAAAAATACAGAAAAAAAGATTACATTATAAAGGTGTGTTAGCAAATTAATTAATATTATGCTATTTCTTGTGTTGAAATAGCATATGTGTTGTCCATGACATTTGCCAACTTTTTGAAATAGTAATTTCCTATGAATATATCTTATTCTGAATAAATATTAATTTCATATATAATTTTATATTCCTTTTCTTAAGGTCCCTCGCTATTGTATAACTTCAGGTCTCAGAAAACCTGAACCCAACTATGGTTAAACACTAAAGATTAGGAAGAGTATAACTTCAAAACCAGTAGAGAATAAAAAGGAATGAGATAAAGTATCAATCCAGATAAAGAAAGGAAAAGGATAAACAGAAAGCATTAAACAAGATGGTAGAAATGAACATAATTTTATATCACCAATCAAAATAACAGTAAATAGCAAATGTTTCATTCAAAAGATAAATTTTGTCAGGCTGGTTTTGCAAGAAATAAATCTAAACCATAAGAATAAATAAAGAAAACTGCTGGGGAAAAAAAGCTGTTGTAATTACATTAAATACGATATGCAATAGCAACCAAAAGAAAGCTGGTTCAACTATATTAAATATCACACAAATCAGACTTTAACTAAAAAGAGTATTAATGGAGATATGGCCACTTAATATTGTTTAAATTTTCAATTCACTGGGAAGATATAAAAATTATAAACCTGTATGTATATCATAATTATATAGATAATTATATGGATATCTATACCTATATATTTGATTCATAATATTAAATATAAACTGGTATAATAAGTAAAATGACAAATCTTCCATCACAGTAAGCGATTAAAATGCAGCTTCTTTAGTAATTGGTAGATCCAGCATCTAAGCAGTAAGATAGACAAGTCTTGAAAAATGCAATGAACAAGCTTCATCTAACACATATAGGATACTTCCCATATTCTTTTCAAGCACACGTGATTTTTACAAAAATTGGTCATGAACTAGGCCATTAAGCAAATATCAACAAATAATCTGTACCATATAGGCAATAGTCTTTGACTACAATGCAATTAAGTTGGAAATTAATAACAAAATTCCTCAAAATCCCCATATGCCTCAAAACTTAAGAAAAACTGAATAACTCATAAGTCAAAGATGTAATCATATTGGAAAGTAGAAAATATATGGAATTGAATGATAACGTTGTTTGCAAAATATAAATTTAAGACATAAGAACAGGGGGTGCAATGGTTGTTCAGTGGTAGAACTCTGGCCTGCCATGCGGGAGATCTAGGTTCAATTCTTGGCCCATGCATTTCCCAAACAAACAAACAAACAAATGAAAAAACAAACAAACAAAAATTCAGCAAATGGTGCTGCAGTAAAGGATACCTACATGGAAAAAGAATGAAATGTGACCCCTGCCACACAGCATACAAAAACAAAACAAGACAAAATATAAGAACAAAAAAATATGATGATGGGGGAACCAAAGGTGATGTACCTACCTTCAATATGATAAGTAATACTGAAGTACTGCATATTAAAACATGTATAAATGCAACTAAAGGTTAAAGTTGCACTTTCAGGGGGAAGGGAAAACTTTGAATGCTTATATTAAAGGGAAAGGGGATAAATTGATTAATTAACTAAGCATCTGGCTAAAAATTTAGAAAAAGAAAGAATGAACCTAAATAAAACAGAAGGAAGAATGTAACAGAGATTAGTCAGGAAAATCAAGAAAACTCAAAGTGATTCTTCGAAAAGATTAAATAATTGACCACACTCTGGAAAAAAAAAAAAAAAAAGACAAGAAGAATGAAGTAAAGAGAGAGGGTATAAAAAGCATGTTGGAAATCCAAAAGGGAACCTAATCAGATATGCTAAGATGATCAGAAATGATTAGACAAATGGACAAAAACTACAAATATCAAAAATACAAATCAACAAAACCAATTTGTGAAGAAATGAAAGATCTGAATTTTTCTATGACCGTGAAAGAAAATAAATCAGGCTTTAAAAATTTCCTCAGTGAGAAAACAACTGATAGAAGTGGCTTCAGAGGAGGTTCTACCAAACATTCATGAAATCCTTAATTTTAATCCTCACATACACTCTTTTAGAGAGTAATGATAGAGGTAGTGCTTGCCAACACATTTTATAAGGCTGGTATAGCCTTTAATGCTAAATCAATTAAGTGCAGTATGAGTTGGGGAAATACCACTAATCTTAGCCTAAGTGCAATATTCTAGCAAACCACTTGTATAAAGATGATAAGACTTTATACCAAGAATGCAAAGGTGGTTTAACATTAGAAAAACTATTAATGTTTTACATGAATACATCAATATATTAATAAATGATTTACATTTATTAACAGATTAAAAGGAAAACTTTATTATATTCTTAATAGATACAGAACAAACATTGATAAAATTCAACATATATTCATGATAAAAATCTTATTAAATTTAGTCTACAAAGAAAATACTTAATCCTGAAGATAACTTATTCACCAAAATCCTGCAGTCAACATCCTATTCACTGGTAAAACCAGGAACAAGCCAAGGGTGCCCACTATTACCCCCTGGTTTAAATATTTTACTTGAGGTCCACAGTAAGTCAGGAAAAACAAATAAACAAATATAAGTATTGGAAAGGAAGAAATACAAATGTTATGATTAGCCAATGATATGACTGTCTACAAAGAAACCCCATAGAAATTACCAATAAATTATTAAAATCAATGACAATGTTCAAATACACTGCTATATTTAGTTTTTAAAAAACTTCTAAAAGATATATAGGAAAATATCTTATAATTTCACTTGGATAAATGGATTTGTCAAGCAGAAAATCAAACCCTTTAAAAGTTGCTTAATTCAATGTGTTTAAAATAAAATATGTTCACCCGAAGGCACTAGAAAGAGAATGAATGACAAGCTACAGAGCAAGATAAAATACATACTGCACCTATAACTCAAAAAGAATTAGTATCCAGAATATCATAAAAAGCTCCCACAAATCAATAAAAATGATAAATAACCCCACAGAAAAGTGGCCAGAAGATATGAATAGGCACTTCACAACATAGAAACACAAACGGCCCATGTACCAATGAAAAGGTGGTCAATTACTCATCAGGGAAATAAAAATTAAAATCATCATGAGATATCATTTTACTACCAGATTGGAAAAAAAAATTAAAGCTTTCACAATGCTAAATAAGTGTTGGCCAGGAAGCAGGGCAAGAGGAACTTGCGTATGTCATAGGTGGGTGTATAAATTGGCACCACTTTACTTAGTAAAGATGAGAATGTCTCTCACTGAAGAAAACAGAAATTCCACTCCTAGGTATACAATGTAAAGAAACTCTTGCTCATAGGACCCAAGAAAGGATGAATCCATTATATATGGGTAAAGGCAGCTTCTAAGAACTGAACCCTCATACAAATAGGAATTCGAGAGTGGCTAGCTAAAAACAAGCAAACAAACAACAAACATGAAAAAGACACCACTCCTTACACGGGGTAAAGACAGGTCTGGGTTTGCATCGGGGGCCCTCCACTTACCAGCTTCGTGATCTTGGACAAGCAACTTACACTGTCTAAGGTTTGGAATTTGCCTGGGTAGACAGAGGACATGAAACCGATCTCAAAGGTTGTTATAAGAATTAGATATACTAGATGTAAAATGCCAGGCATGTAGTAATGTTCCACAAATGCCAACTATCATTACTGTCACATTGAACAGATTGGACAGTGACCCACTAAGAAAGGTAAGTGGAGGCAGAGAGCCAGTTATTTACTGAGCCTCTCCAATGTCTGTCACTCTAAAGGAGGAGGAAAGACAAAATCTTTAGAGCTGGGTAAATTCAAATTAGAAAAGAAGAATCCCTCCAGGTAAAATGTGTAGTGCAGGTGTGTCAACAAGAGACTTGGGATCTGCATTTGTATCCTGCCCCTACCACAAATTGAATCTGTAAGGTTGGCAAATCATTTAAGCTCTCTAAGCCTCTGTTTGCTCTATGCAAAAAATAATAATATTAGGAAATAATAATGCAGCAGTTTGTTGTGAGGATTAGAAAAGACCACAGGTGCACGAGTGCCAATCTGTAAACAATTATGCAAATGTCCTGACACCCAGTCGTGTCCATGTTTGTTTTTGTTTTTTACACCTCTCCTCGTGGAACACCCCCTTTCTGCACCTTTTTGGTGCCCAATATTCTATTGTTAGTTCTAAAGCTCCTGCTTCTCTGACCTCTTCTTCCTCATCAAAAGATGTCCTTCCTAATCTTGGTATAGACCTACAACAATTGAAAGCAGGAATTGAAATAGATATTTGTACACAAATCGTCACAGCAGCATTACTCACAATACCAAAGGCTCCTTCAAAAGTTGAGTGAATAAACTGAATGTGGTACAAACATGCAGTGGAATATTACCCAGATGTAAAAAGGGATGAAGCTCTGATCCATGCTACAACGTAGATGAACCTGGAAAACATCAAGCTGATGGAAATAGTCCAGACACAAAAAAGACAAATATTAGTTGATCTCATAATATGAAATGCCTAGAATAAGCAAATTCACAGAGACAAATAATAGATTGCAGGTTACCAGGGGCTGGAGGATGTTGGGGAATCGGTGCAGAGGTTCTTTTTGAGAGGATGAAAAAATTGGAGTAATGGATGTAGGTGATGGTAGCACAATATTGTAAGTGGATGCAATTAATACCACTGACTTGTACACTTAAAAATGGTTGGATGAGAAATTTTGAATTCCATATATAACTATAATAAAAAGTTTAAAAAGTTACTCTTCCCAAGTCCCATATTCTCATCTAACAGCAGATAATCATAAATTCCTGACCTCTTCCCCCATCTTGTTACTATGCTTGCCATTTTGCTGCCATTTTAAAGATAAACCTTTCCAAAGGTTTAAAAATAATAAATTTTTAAACCAAAAAATAAATTTTTCCCAAGGGAAAAATTCTTTAATGAAAACTCTGACAAAGGCTCAGAAATTTAGGTGGGGTGGAAGGTGTTGGGTAAGTTCCATTGGGGTCATAGAAGCATTTTTACTTCCTCGTGTGGCACCCCAGAGGCACCTTCTTTGTCAAACTTGATGCATTTTTCTGTTTTCCCAAATAAAGTGTGAAAAAGTTTCAGGAAGAAATTGAAAGTTTTGACCTTGACACTGAAAATCACAAGAACATGGATGATATCAGACTTTGTTTTTACTTTGCACGAAGAATTTTTATGCCTGTTTTCTCATTCAATCTTTGCATCAGAGACTGAAAGAGGAGAAAACTGAGATAGGGTGTATGATCCACGGTTTTGTAAATGAAGAAACTGTGGCTCAGAAGTTCAAGAAGTCAAGGTCAAACTCCCAGTAAGTGGCTGAGTTTACTTCTTTGGGGCACTCTTCCCTACCTGGTCTTTAAAGCACTTGGCCACACCTACCACCTGGGACACCCAAGAAGTCAGGTTACGTGAGGAGTCTCCAAAGATCAGTTCCTTTCTTTAGTGCTTGGGACTCTCAACTCCTGGAGGAGCTGGTTCTCAGGAGGGTCAGGGTGAAAAGAGCAACAGCCCTAGGGCCCAGGAAAACCATTACAGCCTGCTGTTCCTCGTTCATTCTAAGACATGCCACAGGTTGCTTTGGATGCTGAGAAGATGGGTCTTTCAGCACAGACTTAGAGCAAGTGGTGGGGCTGGATCTGTGTCGCGTCCACCTTCGCCATCCCTTTCACAGCTCTTGAGGTTCTTCCTCTAGGTCAATAGATAGTTGTCCCCCTTCCAACCAGCAACTTCAGAAATGTTAATTAGCCACTCCTCCTAATGAGTTAATACTCATAACTGCCATGAAAACAGGCCTGGTGTTTTCAAGCTCCTTTGCAATCATTAATTAATTCTCCACCCAGCTCCCCTGAGATGTAGGTCACCTTGATCACTTTAAATGTGTAGCTGTGTCAACAAGACAGACCAGGGATCTGCCCAAGGTCACAGAGCAGTGCCCCACCAGTCAGGAGTAATGAAGGTTATAAGTCAGCCCTGCTCTCACCTTCTTCTTTCTCAGGATCCAATGCTCCCACATTCCTTCCTTCCCATTCCACATGTTTTGGATAAAGCTTTCCTTCCTATCCAAATGACATCTCCTGGTGCTCTGATGGCCATGTTAAATGACAAGAGATGGCCCGATGCAATAATTTACATTAATGTATTATTGATTAATATGCCTTACTTTAGTGCCCCTAGAGGCATGGGCATTTTAACAAAGGGTCATCTGCAGCTTCAAAACTTAATTCATAATCCATAGGGATGATGGATGAAGTTCCAGTGGTGGAATTCCAGGCATTGGTCACCAGCAGTAGGCACGCTACTTTTGCATTGGGTCTCTTTTGGGAGAAGTCTCACATCCTACCTTAAAGTCCCCTTAAGCCTGAGTAGTCCATGGACTCTGCCCTCAAGCCCCTTGTCTTACTTGGGCTTGGTCATCAGCTTACTCACCAGAGGCTGGAGAGGAGCAGAGAACTTGGTCTCAGGTGCAAAACATTAATTAAGAGGTGGAGCTGGTTCTCCCTTAATTAACTCCACCTGAATCCACATTCCGGCAGATAACTAAACTGTGTGCCAAGCCAACCTTTGCCCTGTGTGATCTGGGCTGCCCAGTGTGGGGTGCCAGATTTCAGGATGCCCAAACACATGACTCACAGCACTCAGTGTGTGCTTGTGTATGTGTGAGTATGTGTGTATACGTGTGCACGTGGGTGCCTGTACATTTGCATGAGGCATAGATCCTGAATGAAGTTTAATACAAAGTGCACATAGATGACATTGTCAGTTGAGCTTTGCAAAAAGTCATTTCTCAATTACGTGCTTTAATGAGGGGCTGGGAAGGAGGCACAGGGACGCAGTAGCTAATTCCAAAGCATTTACGAGGGGTTTAGAAGTCAACTGGTTGGCTTATTTTTGCTGAGGCTATTATCATTAAGAGGAATTGACTGATTGGAAATCAAGAGAGCCAGACAGGGCTGGCGATGCTCAAGATTTTGGAAAGATGCCTTAATTAATTGTGGTTTTTCTGTAGCTCCTAATCGAGGGGAAGCTTGGATCTAGAATCTGAATGGAAACAATTGGCCACAAATTAGTTTACCTGATGCACTGAGAACATTCTGGAGCAAGCTCTCTTAGCCTAGCCTTTCTCTGTAACTGGAGTTTAAGAACTTGATGAAAATTCCCAAATCTCCTATGGAAAATTAGCTTTTCCTCCTTGTTCATTTTTTGGGAGGGGCAGCACTGATTAGTGAGAAGAATGGATTTTGAGTCAAATTGGGGTTTGGATCCGAATTCACCCCTTACCAGATGTGTGAGTTGGACAAATGACTTAATTCTCTGAGCTTCAGTTTTTTTCATTTGTATAATTTGGCAGCGTTTCTGTGATGATTAAGTAAGATAATAATTATGATTCTTGTTTATGATAAAGATAATTAACATGTATTGACTACTTGCTTTAGGCCAAATTACATTTATATTACCAGTTTATAAATACCCTGTGAGATCAGAGGAGGAAAGTGGGCTTCAGGGAAAGTAAGTGACGTAACAAATGCTTAACATATACCCATATTTTCCAGATAATATGTGCAATTTTTGTTAAATTGATAAGTATTTGTGAGGAGATAAAACTGAAAGGGCATTACCAAAATAGTAATTGAGGGTTTATCCAGGTGGGCTCATGCATGAACTTTACTTTTTGCTTGCATTCTAATATGTGCTTTGAAAATTATGTGCTGCTTTTTGTAATATAAAATTAAAAAAAACATAGTTGGACTATTGGGAATGGGTATGGATGATGAGGATAAAATGTGGCACACCTGCCAGCCTACTGCCTACTCTGCAAGAGTTAGGGGTTAAAATCCTGTTCTGCTCGCTGAGCTGCACCGCACCAGATCCACAACCTTGCACAGAAAATGCACAACTGGACAATTACCCGTTAATTCTGACTCATGTGGCCTTTCCCATTTCTTCTGCTTTTTTAGCTTAGAAATGCAAAAATGCATCCAAATAAATAATTCTGCAAAGCATATTTATTTTATTTATGCCCACATATACATATTTCTATCCTTCCCTTTTCTCTGAAGATGGGTTCTGAACACTTGAACCCAATTCAGTTATGTGTGACATCAGCACCTGTATTTTGGGCTGAGAATGTGGGGACTGAGAAATGTAGACCTGGACATACCAAACTCATGGTCTTGGATCATAAAGGAATGTGTGGTTGAACATCTTAGGATTGCAGAGGCGCTCCAGTGCCCCTTCCAAAGGCCACAGGACACATGCTTTTGTTTCAGGACTGGTCTTGGTGCCATCTCCTTGTATCCCATGCCCTGGAGTTAATCACGTACCTTGGCAAGCTCAGGGTGGTCAGAGAGACAGAGCTTTTGTGGACTAAACTGGGCTCTTCCCTCAAGGGACAGTGAGGGCGCCTGGGATGTGGGAAACTCATCCACGCAATCCAAGGGCTTGGCTCTGGAGGCAAGAGGGGAGGCCTGCCAAAGTCTCCCACGGCCCACCTGTCTGCTTCTCTCAGGTTCTGTCCCCTCCTTGGCAGGCAGTCTGGCCACAGTCCAGGGAGACCATGGTCATGACTGGTGAAACTAACGACAGTAGATTTCATTAAACTTTGAGCACTTTGAACATTATCTCAATTAAGTGCCCCACCAGCTCTGTTTGATTGACACTATTATTAGCAGCTTCATTTCAATTAAGGTCATTGGAATGTTCAATTTCAGTTCCCTGAACCTGCCAGGCCTGGACACACTGCCTTTGGCATGCATGCTCGAAGCTCAATGTGGAATCCCCTCAATAGCCCATTCCCCACCCATCTCTGTTTGAATTTATTCAACCTTCAGGCCCAACTGCTGTTCTTTCCCTGGTCTTTCCTTTTGATAGTAGTCTTTTTTTTTTCTCCTTGGCTAAATCACAATGGATTGTGTCTAATTATGTGTATATATGTATGTATGATGTTATATTCAATATATAAATATACATAAATGATGCATATAATATGTGTGTTCAGAGAGTTTTTAACTCTGTGTGGTGGCAAATAGTGCCTCCCTCACCCAAGACACCCATGCCCTAATTTCAAGAACCTATGAACTGGCAGTACAATGGTGGCTCAGTGGCAGAGTTCTCACTTGCCATGCTGGAGACCTGGGTTCAATTCCCGGTGCCTGCTCATGCAATAAATAGAAAAAAAAAACCTATGAATATGTTACCTTCCATGGCAAAAGTGTCCTTGTGGATGTGATTAAGGTTGAGGACCTTGAGATGGGGAGATCATCTGGGGTTATCTGGGTGTATCCAATGTAATCACATAAATCTTTGAAAGAGGAAAAGGAAGGCAGAAGAACGATGTGAGAAGGACTTGACCCGCTGTTGCTGGCTTTAAAGATAGGAAGAGGGAAGCAGGGAATGAGCCAAGAAATTCAGTGGCCTCGAGAAACCAGGAACAGTCTTCAGCTGACAACAAAACTCGGGACCTCAGTCCTACAGCCACAAGCAACTGAATTTTGCCAACAGCTCAAATAAGCAGGAAATAGAGTGTCCCCTAGAGCCTCCAGAAAGGAATACAGCCTGTTGACACCTTGATTTTAGTTTAATGAAATAAATGTCATGAATTCTGACCTATAGAACTGTAAAATAATACATTTGGTTCTTTTAAGCCACTAAGCTTGTGGCAATTTGTTACATCAGAAAGGGGAAACTAACACACACTCAGAAGATGTTATAATCTTATTGCAGAATTTGTGCCAGTCTCCCTACTGTGATTGCTGAAGTAAGTTTTTCTTCACTAGTCTTACTGAATGGACAACGTGGCACTCATTTTTATATTTTTCTCCAACCTTATACCACCTGTTGCATAAGTGTGAGTGATCAGACTTGGATGCAGAGGTACAAGGTGAAGTCACGGGGGCAGTCAGTGGAGCACTTCACAGATATCCAGGCTCCTACTTCTTCCAGGCACGTGACAGATTGTACCTCTCTGCCTACTCAAAGTTCGGTGTGGCCAAGTGCTTGTTTGGGCCAAGAGCTATGAACACATTCTTTGTCCCTCTCTCTTTCCCTTTTGGCACACCAGTTGGCAGTGCATGAGATGGTGTTTGCATCTCTTAGTGATTATGAGGCACAAAGCCTCCTGGCTGACCCTTGTTATACAAATAGCTCAAGTGAGAAATAAATCTTATTTCAAGCATCTTAGATTTTGAAGTTATTTGTTATAACAGCAAAAGTTAGCCCTTCCTGACTGATAAAGTTGGTTTCTGCCTTCCAGGTTCTTAAAATCTTTGGGGAGGGAAATAATACACACACACCATTAACTACTATGTAGAATAGTCATGGTGGACCAACTGAAGTTTTAATGGTTTACTATGTGTCCTTCTAGACTTTACACATAGTCACAACCACACAGATGCATGCCTACAAAAGTATGTCTATAAAAATAAATACTTCTTTTTATTAAAATGGCATCATACTCTACAAATTGTTGTAATTTGACTCACTGATGTTTGTGAGAAAGGACACTTCATCCTTGCAATGACTTATGAGTAGGCATTGCCCCTTTCTAGCAGATGAAGAAACTGCCACAAAGAGGATAAACAACGTTTTCAAGTTGAGCTGATAAGTAATGGAATTGATCTCTCTGGCTCCAGAGTCATTGAATAGCACAACACACCCCTACATCACATAGCAGGACATGTGTACACAATGCATTGCAGTAAGATAGTACAGGCTGAGTGATAAACCAGCACCATGGATTGCATGTGTGTTAAGTACTCTGAATGAAGAGCTGGCTCTGTGGGCTGGGGTGATTGGGGAAAGGCTTTGCAGAGAAGGTGACACTAGAGCTCAATCTTAGAGGAAAGTCAAGATCCCACTAGAGAAAATGGAGAGCATTTGCTCATTAATTCCTTCAACAGCTATTTGTTGAGTGCCTCCTTTGTGCCAAGCACTCCGGGCAGGGGACGCGATAGGGAGAAAGCTTTGGAGGCAGCCCTGGATTTGACTGCGTTTGAGAAATGATGTGAGAAAAGATGGATCTCAAGATAGGATAGACAGATAAGGAAATAACCAGGGAAGATCTGGGAGTCCTGCTCCCTGCTTAAAAACTAATCTCAAGCTTAGGAAGAATTTAAAATATTTCAAAAGCAGTTAGGAATTCAATTCCTATTCCAAGGCTGATACAAGACTATTTCGGTATGTGTGTGTGTTAGGGTTCTTCAGAGAAACAGAATTGACAGGATATACACACATAAAGACATATATTCATATGTATATACACACTTGCATACACACACACACACATGCTCATGCACATACATATATATAAAGAGATTTATCATGAGGAATTGGCTCACACAACTCTGGGACTGGCAAGTTTGAATTCTGTAGGACAGGCCGCAGACTCCAAACTCCAATAAAGATGATTCTGAAACCCACCAAATCTACATTCCTCAGGGGAAGCTGGCTGACTGAAGTTCAGAAACAAATTATTTCTGATTTCTGAAATCCTCTATTCAGGCTTTTAAGATCTTTAATCAATTGGATGAGGAGACTCCCCACATTTCTGAGGGCAATTGCCTTTGTTGATCGTAGATGTGATAAGCTATAGATAAAATCAACTGACTATAGATGAAAATCCATCTACTAAATACCCTCACAGTAACAATTAGGCTTGCGATTGCTTGACCAAACAACTGAACACCATAACCTAGCCAAGCTGATACATGAACTTAACCATCACAGGGGAAAATGGGAAGATTTTACAGTCCTCCCTTAAAATGGTTTCATCAGCCCTGAATTTTTATTCTGTTCATACACCATGGTCCAGTATATTGCTGGGCACTAAGTGAGACTCAAAGGAAGGGGGAAACAGCCCCTGACACAGCTGAAGACAATAGACCCACCATGGGGCAGTACATGGTTGAATGTGGGTGACAGAGAGAAGAACTGGAGAGGTTGAAAAGCAGCCTAGTGTATGAGATAAGACGTGGGCTCTGGAGCAAGGTATA
This sequence comes from Tamandua tetradactyla, assembly GCF_023851605.1. NCBI lineage: Eukaryota > Metazoa > Chordata > Mammalia > Pilosa > Myrmecophagidae > Tamandua > Tamandua tetradactyla. The sequence continues at coordinate 111,089,949 of NC_135334.1, forward strand.
CTTGGTTCAAATCCCAACTCTGCTCCTTCATATGAAATGCTGGCTAAATTGTTGAGCTCAATTTCCTCATTTGAAAAATGGTGATAATAATGTTGACTCTGCAGAGTTGTGAAGGTTGGGAAATAATGAATGTAGAGAGCCTAGCAGGCGTTTGGAGCATAGCAAGTGATCAATAGAGCATGGTAAGTGCACAAGTGATGGCAGCGATTGCCCAGTCTCTTCAGAGAATGAGTAGTTAATGTTGGGCAGATGGTGCCACGTTGCCCAAACATGAACATGGTTGTGCCTAAGGTACGATAACTGGAAGGCAGGTAAAATGCAGTGTGGTATAGTGGGGCTATCTCCAGAACCCTCCCTAAGGCTTCCTCTACCAGATCAGCACCTCTGTAAGTGCTTCAGATGCAACATGACCTCTCTGTGACCTCCGGGTTCCATGCTTGGATGCTTCTTGCAACAGCACAAAGCAAGCCCTGACTCACCAACCTCATGCAGGCGGCTGGGACCATTTTGGCCACAGCCAATACTTAACCTCTTGGCCACCTGCAGCCACGTCTGCTCAAACCTGTGCTACATAAAGTCAGAAACCAGGAGCTTATGGAATGAGAAGTGCAAAGAGGGGGTTCCTGGGAAATCACGCCTCTTAGGAATTCCCCTTCAAGATTTGCCTTTGGTTTGCTGAAGCCCTTACTTTATTCTTTATCTTTGAAATTGAAAATGATGTTTTCTATTTTTTTCTTATTTCAAAAGCAAATTGAGGTTGTTACAGAAAATACAGATCATCAGAACAAATAAGAAAGAAAACAAGTCAACCAACCAAACATCATCTCACAAACCCACGGATAGCCACTCTTAAGTCCTTGGAAATTCTCTTAAACATATGCTACTGAATGCACACACACACACACACATATATACACACAAAATGATATGTAATATATTATAACATCTTTCCCCATCAATGAAGACATTTCTATCACTTCACTTTTAATGACTGCATTGTATTCCATTGAATGAAGGTGCCCCCCTGCCATAATCAGGGAGATATTTAAGGTGCTTCAGTTTGTAGCTTTATAGCAGTATTTCAACCAAATATTCTTAAGATTATCTCTTTCCTCAAATCCTTCATTACTTTATCATTTCTAGCTGTAATATTTCATATCCTTCATTATTTCTTGGGATATATTTTAGCAGTCGTGATGCAGGATAAAAAAGTGTGCATATTTTTAAAGACAGTAGCCCTTACTTTTGGTTGGATCCCTTTCTTGTAGCGTTACTTACTGATAATGAAAAACCTCTCTGGGAGTCAAAGCAGAAGTGGATGTTACATCTTAAATGTTACTGAGTCTCTAGCAGAGTGCGGTGTTCCAATTAGCCATATTTAAATGGTATTTCCCCTTCGGCTTCAATAGCAATGATAAACAATAGCTATTATTATTGTTGATGTTATTGTTATTATTTTCTGCACGGTTTAGCTGCTCGGAGACCCCCTCCAGTCAGGCTCAGGAGGGAGGAACGGAGCATTGGCTGGGAGGGAGCCTGACTTCTACAAAGCAGAGTGGAGGTGTTAATGCATCCCCTGCCTGAGGAGGTGAGGCTGAGCTTTGCCTGACCTTTCAGAGCCCCTCAACTCTAGACAATAGGTCTTCTATAGTGTTTGCCCAGTGACACCTGCAAGAGGCTAATGTTCATTGTTATGCCCTTCTCTTGGCAGGCTCATCTATTGAGTTTGGCTTCTGCTGTCTAAAATAAGGGAAGCTGACCTAGCTGAGGAAAGCAGTTTGAAAGAAAAGTCTAAGTGTTGCCATATGGCCTGAGGGCTCCATGTGAACCTGTCAAAATAAATACATATGAATTAATCACCCAAAATCAAAACAAGTCCCAGCATTGAGCACAGTACATGGCACATAGTAGAGGCACTATTGAAAAATAAAGAACTGGCAGTATAATCTCTAGGGCAAATTCCAAAGAAATGCCCAAAAAGGTTGAAAGTCATTGCCTTCTTGGGAGAGCAGCTTCAAATTTAGAAGGAGTAGGACAGGACTGATGTTTTTCATTATAAGACTTTGACATGTTAAAACTATGCACATGAATTACTAGAGGATGAGTTACTCAGAGAATTGATGCAAACTTTTTCTCTTGGGGCTTTCAATAGCTAAGCCCACATTTTGTTTAAACATCATGTCCCTTACAGGTGTTTAAGGAACTGTCACAAAGAGAAATGCTGAGAGGGTGGGGTACTTCAGTGCTTTCATCAGTTCTATGGTTTGGGGTTTCTGTGAGGTTTCATTTGAATTAAATGGTCAATTTCATTTAAAAAATTGCGTGAAAGCACAGACCCAGAAACAACTTTCCAAGGATTTGATATCTCTGGGTAGCCCAGGGGTTCAGTGTGCCAAACCCAGGGCTCCCTAACGATGTATTATGCTTTACCTTTACAACAGGAGAGGTCCCCTGTCTCATTGCCATGGCCTTCCACAGGGAAGAATGGATTCCTGGTGCGCTAGCTACATCTTTTTATTTATTCTTTTCCAGGACCAAAGGCCTTGTCTGTGAGATGAATGATTTGGCAGTAGGAGTGTGGCAGGATTTCTAGGAAGACCCCAGCTAACAGGTGAACTTGAGGCATTCAACCCACACGGCCTGTCTCTCACTATTTACCAAACTGAACAAGCCACTGTGAACCCATCAATGTTGCTCCTTTAGCAATAAAAACTAACAGTCATTGAGTCTTAATGACTTGCCCAGTATTGCTGTAAGCATTTCACATTCCTTCAGTCATCAAAATACTAACGGTGGGTACTATAACTCTGCACATTTTACAGATGAGGGAACCGAGGCACAGAATGATAACATGCCCAAGGTGACATGGAAAGCAAGTGGCAAAACCACAATTTGAACCTAGACAGATTGAGTCCAGAGTTCATGCTCTTAACAGCTTCACTTTCCTGCCCCTCAATACACACACTTTAATAATCCTTTTCCATAAATGTGTCCACATTCCCTTCCAAGACAACTTTCATTGAATTATCCCATGCCTATTTCAATCTCTCATATATCTGGTTGGTTTTTCATTAAACTGGAGTCTCAGTAAACATCAGACTCACTTAAAACCAAAGCCAGGAGGGAAATCCTTCACTGACAGAACATCTGGCCCACACAAGCAAAGCATTTTAAGTCATCAGCAGCAATTGGATACCCATGTCGTAATGGTTTGGGATTAAGGAGTTTAAGTCTCACACCCAAGGGCTGACATCCAGAGAAATTGCTCACTAATCTCTGTGTTTGGAGCTTGGGCAGGGAAGTGGGGGGCTGGTGCTCTACTGGGGAGGACACACAAACCGAAGAACTCTGTCCGGCATAAACCAGAGAATCTCCAAACCAGCCCCAGGTATTCTTTAACTAGATGGCCCCAGGCTCTGAGTGAGGGATAGGAAATTATGGATGGTTTGGTGTCTGGGTAGCAGAGGTGAGCACAGCTCCTTTGTTCCATGAACCCCTTGATGGCCTCCTCTCCATTATTCCATGCTGGACTCATTCTTACCCAAGGGGCTCAGCACTTGCCATTCCTTCTGTCTGGAATGCTATTCTCTTTGCACATCAGTTCAAATATTACCTCTTCAGAGAAGCCATCCTGACCACTCTAATGTCAATTAGTCGCTCACTTCCCATACTCATTGCTTTCTCACTAATCTGCTTTAAAGAAAAAGCCATAGCACTTACAACTAACTGATATTATATATTTAATTTCACTTTTTTATTTATTGCATGCTTCCTCTCCTGCCATGAAAACAAGGACTTTGTTTTGTGTAAATATCAGTCTGGACCAGTACTGTTATACAGGAGAAACCCCCGCGAATATTTGTTGAGCCACTGAGTATTGAGTGATATTCATCAATGAGGCAGGTGGAAAGACTCAGTCATGAGCCCATGCTGTAGGAGGGAGCATGAAGTTTATCGAACTGGGCACTACCCTTCACCACTGACCTTTAGCAAGTCAGCTCCTTTACTGGTCCTCCTTCTGGCTTGGCTAGTTTTGACTACCTGGTTTCCATGCTCAGGGAGAGAGTATGGAACCTTTCCTTTTGGGAACTCTATGGCTATTCTGGGGATTAAGGCCAGGAGAATCCCGAAGCAGAAGGAAGGTCGATCTGAGTCTCTTTTAGACTTGTTGAGGGGGATCCTTTGGGGAGTGTTGGTGGGAGAAAGGCTGTCCCTCATGGATTCCTTTCTGGCTCTAATTGATCCCGGGTCCCCAGTGGTCCCCAGTGGCTTCTGGTTAAGGACACCTCCAGCATGAAAAGCAGGGCCAGGCACTTCTGGAGCCAGGGGCTTTTCCTTGCTCAGAACTGTATTTCTCTTCTGATCCCACCCCCTGCGCCCCACTCCAGCCCTCCCTCCCCCACCCCCCACCCCCCAACAAGGAGACTCATCTCTAAGCCATGTCTGCTTTGCTAGGACTATGGGAATGACAGTGACAGGAGAATCAAAACCCGCTTTGGTGGGACTTGCGACTCCAGCCTTTCCCCTCCCTCCCCTCAAGCCCCACCCCAGCGTGGTGCAACCTCGTCCTAGTGGGTCACCAGACTGGTGAAACCTGAACAGTTGGAGGCCAGAGGAAGCCCTTGATGACAAGAGGGTGGGGAGGTAAGCAGGTGGAGGAGGAGTGGGGGCTTCAGAAGTGGAGCTAGGGGCAGGGGGGAGGGCAGAGAGAGGCACCAGGGCTATTTATTTTTAAATGGAGATGGATTTTATATGTCAACTTCATTGTTTTTATCATAGTGAAATCTTATGAGGTTGATGTGAACGAGGCTCTGTATGCATTGTTATGCTATTTGGTTTTGATAAAAAGTGGCATTGTACAAGATGTTCCTTGGCGACGTAAAACCGCATCGCATAGCCAATGGTGGTACAGAGCCACACCACAAGTTGTGCAATGCATGGCAGGGAAAACAGAGCTGCTTCTCAGGGATTAAGGCTGGTATTTCAACGTGAACTTTAAGAAAGAGTTTAAGGAGTAAGAGCAATAGTAAAAAAGAAAAAAGGGAGAGGGAAAAAGAGGACTGGAAGTAAAGAAAAAAAGAAGATTGGAAGGAAATACAGAGAGAAGAAAAGAGCAAAAGAATAAAGACAAAAGAAAAGAATGCCACCAGTTAACAGGGGGTGAGGTGGGGAGAGGGGCTGGGATCTCTTGCAAAACAGGAGACAGCTAATAGGTTCTGAAAGAAGAAATTTCTTTGCTCCTGTGGCTATTTTCTTTCCCATCTAGTTTTGTTCCAAAGCTTTGCTGTATCTGTAAGTATATTCTTTCCTCTGCTTCTTTCCACTTAAGAATAGGGGCCAACATTTCTGAGATGTTTCCCCCAGTTTTGTAAGTTGCCAATACAGTTTAGCGATGCTCTTTCATTACCTCCAGAACCCAGATATTTTCCTCACCTAAATCTAAATCTGGAGCTCCGGGTATTTGTTTGTTGGTGGCTTCAATGAGATCTGAGAAGAGAAGGTATAAATACTTTTCTTCTCATCACTCTCTTTTTAATTTGACTCCTTAGAAGCAAAATGTGAAGACCTAGCAGAGACTCTTTCAGAAGAGCCCCTAGGGGCAAGATGGGGTGGTGAAAGAGGCTTGAGTTTTGGAATCAGAGAGCCATGGATCTGAATGGAAGATCAAGAGGCACCTAGCACATATTTGGTGTGATAATTCTTGGGTCTTTTGTTTTATTAGAAAATTATAGGCCATCATTTTGCAAACAGTAGACTTATTTCTTAATGTATAACACCTGACCTTGTTCCTGAACAACTCACTTGCAGACAGAAAAAAATTCAGCCCCATATCCAAGAAAACTCAACCAAGATATCACCATTCAAACAAATAGTTCCACCTTATACTGTCTCTAAAGACTGTGACCTGACATGTGGAGAGAAACCAATCTAACAGTGGTTCAGTCCCTGGAGAACCTGAGAGAAGCATGGCCAGACCCACCAAATGCAATAGAGCTATTAGCTGCCAATGTGAATGGTTGGCAGTTGAGTTAGAACTTTGCAAATTCCTCTTCTGTTGTCCCAAACAATTGAGTGATGTCCTCCCTTTCGGAGATGATCAGTTTGCTTAAAGAGAACTTATCTACAACCTGCAGCTCCTTAGCTCCTTGAGTCCACCAACCATACCTACACTCCATTCACCCTAACGTAGGTGTAGTTTCCAGATTCCACCAGGCTTTTGCACATACCCAGGACTTCGTGCCTGCTGCTCATTCCACGCAGGCCCCTTCCTTACTGTCTCTTCCTGGCGAACACCTACTCATCCTTGACTCCTCTAGGTGCCCATTCCTAAATCTTCCCTGACACAACTGACCACACCTTTCTTTTGAGCCCCTAACGTGCCCTGAACAGACTTCCTGTGGACATTTATTCCTCTTATTTATTCACATGTCTGCTTCCTTTTACTCACCTGGAAGCATTTGGAATTCAAAGGCAATGTCTAATTCATTTCTGTATTCTTAGTACCTAGCACTGTGCCTGACACCTAAAGAGTCTCAAAAATTGCTTGTTGAATGAATGAAGATCAGGGTAAAGAAACCTTCAGCAAAGTTATTGATGTATCCAAAAAAAGCAAGAGGCTGAAGCTTTCTCCCTTTTTCATAGCTTTATGCTTATTTAAACTCTCTTCTAATAATTAACCAGCACTTTACCCAGGCAACAGTACTTGGCATATGACATCATGAATATGCAAGTTCAAGACCAGATGTACCTGCTGAAGGAATAGAACAAAAGCATGAATTTTAAAAATTTTATGTGAATTCATTATACTCACAGGAAGGAAGAGAAGGAAAGAGAGAAGACAGGGGAAAGAAAAAGGACAGAGGGAAGGAGATGTAGGCAAGAGGAAAGAAGCTCAAAGTATTGGTCCAGAAACTATACCAGCTGCTTTCACAAACATTATTTCATTTGATCCTCACAACAAGCCTGTAGAGGTGGGCACTATTATTCTATTTTACAGACAAGAAAATTCCAGCCCAGAGAATTTTTAAAGGTGATATATATTGGGAATTGACCAAGGCGTGTCTGCCTCCCCATTGCAGGAGTTGTTGAACTCTAGAAGTTGGTGAGTTTCTACATCACCTCATCTGACTGCATGAATTGACAGATGAGAAAACTGAAGCTCAGAGACATAGGTTCTTGTCCAGGTCACTCAGTGGTAGGGGCAGAGCTGGGATGCAACCTCAGGCCCTCTGAGCTCAAGCTTGGCATGGGCAGGCTACAAGGACAGTGGCTCACATGCAGGGGAGCACAGTCCAAGCCTGTGCCCCTGCAGCTAATTCTGGGCAGCCAGGGTGTCTGGGTCAGGTTTGTGGGCCTGGAGGAACTAAGGCCAGAGCTTTGAGACAAAAGACATATTTAAATTCATGATGTCACTCTAGACTGATTCTGAGAAGAGAGAGAGAGAAGATTGCATGCAGAGTGGCCCAAGAAAGTAAGTGAGCTGACCTGGTAAAAATAATCAACACCTGCTGAGGGTTTATTGTCTCCAAGGTGCTGCCCAAGTGCTTTACAGCTGTTATTTAATAATGAGGCCCCACCCATGAACTATTTGCTTTTTCTTAAGTCAGCCTTTTTGAGATATAATTTATCTCAAGACAAAATTTCACCCTTTTTTAGGTGTATAGTTTGATGCATTTTGGCAAGCGTATGTAATCATAATATCAGATATTTTCACCACCCCCAAAAGTTCCCTGGTGATCCTCCATAATCAGTCTTCATTCCCCATCCCCAGGCAATCGCTGATCTGTTTTACGTCCTTCTCCAGGAGGTCCTATACACAGAGTCATCCGTTATGCAACCATTTGTTCTGGCTTCTTTCACTTAGCATAATGTTTTTGAGATTCATCCATGCTGTGAATTATCTTCCTTTACTATCTCCACTTTACAGATGAGGAAGTTAAATCTAAAGCTGTTTCAGTGACTCATTCTGCTTACAAGCAGTGGAGTGAAATTTACACTCAGCCTGCCTGATTCCAGGGCCCGTGCTCTTAACTAGCTCTCACCATCCCTGGAATCGCTCAACTTGGAGTCAGGGCTGCAAATGCTTCACTAGCCCGGTGTTTCCCTATTGTACGATCAGAATGTTAGTTTCGCATGAGAATCCACCAGCTGTTGTGCAAAGAACGTGGGCTTCAGAGTCGAACTTGATCCAGAAGACATCCCAGAGTAAAGCTGCGGCAGACAACTTGGTTGTGAAAAATGAATGTTTCCTCCTCTTCCTAAGCAGGCGTCTCTGACTCTTGCCTTTCAGAATCCCAGTTCTCAGCTCTGGCTGCCACCCAGCAGACGTTTACTGAGTATTTATTGAACGGTGAATCCTGGTTCAGACACTTGTTGGCTGGATGACCTTGAGCAAGTAACTTAGCCCCTCGAAGCCTCAGTCACCTTATCTATAAAATGAGGACAAGGACAGCATTAACTCAAACACAGTGTTGAGTAGTAACTGAGAGAACGCATGGAAAGCATAGAGTCTGAAACCTAGTAATAGCTCTGTTAGTGTTAAGTCCTTATTTTCCTTCTGTCAGAATTATGATAAGAATTAAATTACACTTAAGATGTGATCAAGTATTGGAAAGTATAACAAGTTATGGAAACATGAGATTTAATAAAATCACGCAACACACATTTAATGACCACCTACTATGTGCTAGCCCTGTACCAGGCAACTGGGGATGCAGCACGAGCAGTTAGACTCATTCTGACAAGGGAGACAATTGCATTTTTATCTTGAGTCACTCTGCCCAACAAAGACCCCGAGAATAGAAAGTTTGTCAAATATCTATTAATGAGACTAATAACTGCTAACATTGATTAGGGCCAAGTACTAACTCTGCTGAGAGCTCTGTATGTTGAGGTGACCTTAATCTTCACAATAATTCTGTGAGGATCCAGCATTCCTGTTTCTCAGGTGGGGAAAGTGAGGCTCAGAATGTTGTGTGACTTGCAGGTACCTGCCTGAGCTGGGATTTGGAACCACAGCCTAACTGGGTTATTTTATATTCACTAGAGATTGAACAGCAAGAGCTGCCAGCAGGGCCACCGTGATGGAAAGTCCAGGGGTGCACCTCTGCCTTCACCGCCGTGTGGGTGGCACCCCTGGAATTGCACGGGGCTTGGCACACACAGCCCTGGGGCAGCCCTTTTGCCAAGGTGAAGGGAAGGGTTGTCGTGCGCAAACTGGTCATCAGACAGGGCTTGTGTAACACGTAGTACATGCTCAATAAGTAGCTGTTGAATTTGTCAAGGTGGCCTTGGCTTTCTGCTTACAGACTGAAACAAAGACATCTAAGTCAGGGAAGTGAAGACACGTACAGTTGCCATGCAAGCTAGTGCCAAAAAAAAAAAAAAAAAACCATACCCGAGTTATCTTCAGCCTGTCATTCCCATCCACGCCAAAAAGTGTGTGTCCCTGAGTTTGGGAAGAGGAGGAAGGTACAAACTCACATGGCTTCCTCTCAGTCATGGCAGACTTCACGGAGGAGGTGTGCTTCTCAGAGGGCTATGAGAGTGGGAGAGGTGAGGCTCCAATGAAGCTAGGAAACTTTTTCAATGCAAAAACTACAGCAGAAGCTCGTGTTCATAGAAACGCAGCGACAAGTAATATGACAAGTACAGTCAGCATTTTTTAAAAGGAATGCAAGCTTCCCCTATAAAGAGATCTCTCCTTTCAAAGAGAGATAATAGAAAATCCCTCTGCTGTTTTTCAAATCACCTCTCCATTCTGCTCTGCCCATGAGAACCTATCTTCTTTTGTTTATTCACTTTTTTTTAAAGCCAGAGATTCCCAAACTTTCTCAGTGAAAGACACCCCGAGTATCTAAGTAATTTTTTAGTGCCCTACCTAAAAGAAATACCTTCAGTTATATTATGAAGTAGTCAGCTCCAAACACTTTAATAAGCATTTATATAATAACAACTTAGTAGTTATTAGAAAAACTAATGCACATACATTGGCAAAAAATGAAATTTCTTAAGAAACCACAATTCCATGTTGTGTATGTGTTTTGGGCACTGTACAACTTCTCAAAACTTGGAATCAGGTTGTGTCCTGCCAACCTTATTCCCTGTTCCACAATGACTTAGGGTATTATACTCTCTGAACTCCTTCATGTGGAGGGAGGATGGGGAAAAAGCTGCACTGCCCTGGCACCTGGAGCAGGTGGTTATACCCACTGGTTCGATACTTCAACCACTTCATGGCTACTAAGGACATTCTCTTGACCTTTTCTTCTTGTTTGCAAGATGGCTGCTATACTTCCAAATATCAAGTGCATATACAAAGCAGGAAGGAAGGAGGAAAACGTCAGCTGATGCCTTTTAATGAGAAAACAAAAATTAATTCAGAGACCCCACGGCAGATGTCCAGTTATATCTCATAGGCCAGAAACTGTGTCATATGCCCACCACTGGTTGTGAGGAGTCTAAGAAATCAGCATGTAGCCAGGTACATTAGGCCAAGTCAAGATTCGGTACCAGGAAAGGGAATGTGTGTCAATATTGGGTAAATAAGCGACAGTGTCAAGATTCGGTACCAGGAAAGGGAATGTGTGTCAATATTGGGTAAATAAGCGACAGTGTCTACTGTGGAGCCACAGACACTCATACAAAGATCAATAAAATAAGAGTTAATTTCTGCCCTCCATGACCTCAAGTGTGGCCTGGAGACAAATATGGTCTCCAGAAATTGAAGCTATGATAAACAGACATACATTTAGTTTGTCTGGTGAGAAGGCGCTTAGTTTGCCTGGGAGTTTAAGAGAAAGCTCTAGGAATGCACTGACTGCACTGTTGAAGAAAAGCATCCAGGCTGAGGAGCAGCAAGCCCAGAGGTCTGGACATGTGAAAGGAGCACGGTTGGAATGGGACCTGACCCAGAGTGTCAACAGCACAGCATGGAGGCAAGGAGATGAGGGATGGCAGGAAATGATACAGGACAGGTTATGGAGCCAGCTGGGGCTCTACATATGCACCAGCTCTGAGGTGGACAGCTTAAAAGGGAAGTGGGCACCTACTTCTTGTCCTTTCCCCTTTTGCCCTGCATTCCTTCTTTTAGGGAACAGCTCTTTCACATTCCACTGGACTGCCAATCATATGTACAACTTGCTATGTTCTGGGAGTGGACTCTAAGCAGCCAATCAGGGCCTTTCACAGGTATTGGTATGGATGCTGAAGGAGAACCTATATCCTAAGGAAGACATAAACCAAGAGCTGCCACTAGCCATATTTTCCAACCTTAGAGAGAGTTCACCTAAAGGAAGTAGAGAGAGAGAAAAAGAAAGAGGGGGTGGGTGGAGACCTGGTGAAATAATTCTAACATCCTGACTACAACTGACCTAAAACTATGTCTGCTCCATGAGTTATTTAAGCTAATACTATTTCCTTTTTACTTAAGCTGGTTTGAATTGTGTTCCTGTCACTTGTGATTAGGAAGGTCTTGACAGAAGGGCTTGGGTTCGGAAGCAGGAAGACAAGTGAGGAGGCTCCCACACACTCCCTTCTTGTACCTCCCTTCCTAGCAGCCTGTCATGGCCTTCAAGTCCTGCCCTGGGTGCTGGGGAGAGACTCATCTCATCCCAGAGAGGCAAGCTTTCCACCATCCCCACTTCAGTTTCCACGTGCAGTCCAAGAGAGGCATGCATTCTCACCCCACTGGCTGGATGGCACCCAGTTCCTGACCTGCAATTGTCGGCTGCCTTCCCAGGCTGTTATCTGACTCCACTATCAGCCAGCAGCATCCAGGAACACACGGGACTTCTAGGAAAATGATGTTCTACAAGAGCAAACTCAGGCGGCCCGAGCTGATGGTAACTCTAGCAGCCAGGCACACAATGGAGCCCTGGCCATTATTCATGGTCTCTGGTGTACAGGAGCCTGGCACCAGCTCTGGCAGCCAAGATAACCAGCCAATTGTCAGGCATTTCTGAATTTCTGAGCTAGCAACTCAGATCCTCAGAGGCTATGGAGCTCTGAGGGTCTTTGGTTTCAGAGTGTTTCATCTGCAGGCTTTAGCATATCTTTCATCCAAATGCAGCTACTTACTAGCTAAGTGAGCCTGGGCAAGTTACTTTACCTGTCTGAGTTTCTACTTCCTCAATTATAAATAGGCATGATAGCAGTCATTGTTAACGTGTGCTTACTGTGTACCAGGCACGCTAAGTGCTGTCATGTACTTATCTCCCTCCTTCTCAGGGGAGGGAATTGCAAGGACATGCTCAGTGCTGTGAGACTTCAATCTGGGTTTGCCATTGCTATAATTGCCTTATAGTACCTCAAGAACCGTGGATTCCAGCCCAATCTTCTAATGAATAGGAAACTGACACCCAGAAGCAGTGATTGACTTGCCTAAAATCTACAGCACAAACACTGACAGAGCAAAATCTAGAAACCAAGTCTCATAAAAATATAAGTGCAATACATAAGGACAGCAAAAATTATAAGGTTATCTAGGAATAAGTTAACGAAGAATACACCTGACTTCCATGGAGAAAACTAAAATTCTAATGAAACATATAAAAACTGATCTGAGTAAGTGGAGAGAGTCTGTGTTCTCAAAGGGACAACTTAATAACATAATGGTATCAATTATTTCCATGTTAATCCATAAATTAAATGTAATCTAAATCAATACCCAGTCGGACCTTCATGAGGAACTTGAAAAGGACATTCTAAAATATCTATGGAGGAAGAAAGATCATGAATAACTAAGCCAACCTGATGAACAAAGAAAGAGGAGAAGGATTGCCTTATCAGTTGGTAAGATGTGTTATGAGGTGATAGAAATTAAGGATAGTTTTGTATTGGCACAAGAACAGGAAAATAGAACCATGAAACACAATAGAGGTGAAAGACAGAACCATCAAGTGGACACCTAATACATGAAGAAGGGACTTCACAATTTTAGAAAGAAAGACACATTTGTTTAACAGATGGAGTGGGGGAAGCTGCTTTTCTATTTGGAGTAAAATAAAACAGGATCCCAAGTTAGAAAGATTCCAGATGATTTAAAGACCTGAGTGAGAAAGATACGATATCAATTTATTAGGGAAAAAAAAAGTAAGACATCTGTGCCAGTTTGAGTCTATTATGTACCCCAGAAAAGCCATGTTTTAATCCTAATCCATTCTAGTGAGGACAGCTGTTTCTTTTAATCCTGATTCAACACTGTAGGGTGGGAATTTTTGATTAGATTATCTACCTGAAGATGTGACACACCCAATTGTGGATGTGACCTTTGATTAAACGGAGATATGACTCTGCCCATTCAAAGTGGGTCTTGATCAGTTTACTGGAGTCTTTTAAAAGGGGAAACATTTTGTAGAAACCTCAAATGTAGACACTTGGAAAACAGTTGCCTCAGAGCTGACAGAGCCAACATGAGACCCAGATGGTTAGAGATGCAGGGCCCAGCAGACATTGCCATGTGCTTTCCCATGAGATGCTGAGCAAGCCAGAACCCAGAGAAGCTAAGTGAAGACCCACAGATGCCAAGTGAGGAACCCCGACAGGAAACAGAGGCTGAAAGCAACAGAGCCCTGGGAGCAAGGACCCAGCAGAGGCCAGCCACATACCTGCCCAGCTGACATAGGTGTTCAGGATGGCATCAGCCTTTCTTGAGTGAAGGTAACCTCTTGACGGTGCCTTGGTCTGGACATTTTCTTAGCACTAGAACTGTAAACTTGTAACTTACTAAATCCCCTTTATAAAAGCTGATTCGTTTCCGTTATATTGCATTCTGGCAGCTTAGCAAACTAATACAACATCTTTATGACCTAGGGGCACGAAATGACTTTGAAAAAACAATAAGGATTTATTTTTAACTAAGGACATTATGGACAAAGTTACTAGACAGATGACAGGAAGGATGAAGATTTTTGCAATATGCAAATTTGAGAAGGACTTTAGATATTGCATATATGATATCCTGCTATTTAACTAGAGGAGCAATCCCACTGGGAAAATGGACAAAGGAGATTTTATGGACAATTACAGGAGAAGAAAGCTAACAATCTAATGGATGCAGGAGGAAATGTTCAATATCATTAATAGCTAATAGATGAAAAAGCAATAAGATATTACTTTAAACCTTTCAGTCTGTAAAAATTAGAAAGCTTTATGATGCAAGTGCTATTTGGGTAAGGGGATACCAAAACCCATATGCACTGATGTAGGTGTGAGTGTAGATGAAATTAAAAATACGCATCCCCCATGACCCAGCAATCCCACTCTTGGGGAACACATCCCAAAGAAATTTTACCCAGTTCCAGTAAACCATAAGAATTTGCTCCCCTCTCCCAATGAAAAAGACTAAACACCCCCTACCCAGTTCCTTATGATGTTCAATGTCTACCTGTGGGAGACTGCACTTCCCTGCCCCGCTGTCAGGCTCAGGCACGTGAATTGCCTTGTCCATTGAAACAGGAGTGGAAGGGATGTATGCCAATTCAAGCAGAAGCTCCAGGCACCATCGTTCATCTCCTCCAGCTCTCTGGCTCTTCCTCCTCCCCTAGAAGTATGGTTTGTTCCTTCACCTGAGATCCAGGGATGAAGAATATGGATGGAACCAGAGGAGTGCCTGTCACCGCCAGCTGCCCACATGTGGCATGAATGAGAAAGGCACGTTTGGAATTGTAAGCCACCAAGGAATATATTTTAAAATCATTGTTGCAGCAAAACTAATCCAGAACATGTATACGAATCAATCACTGCAGTGCTGTTCATGATGGCACATTGGTGGGGCTATCTCCGGTCCATCAGTGACCAAACATGGCCCACGCTGTGGAGTCAAGCAGTCATAACAAGTGACAGATTGCGTACATGCAATCTGGGTGAATCTTAAAAACACAGCGCTGAGTGAAGAATACTAAGAAATGGAATCAAATCTGTAACAAATAAAACTACAGTTTCCATCTTGCAATAGCGTATACCCATAAAGAGGTGAATACGTTGACACGATTGTCTACTGAGCGGGAGAAGAATGGGAGTGGAGTATGGGGAGAAACAGAATTTCTATTAAAGTTAAGAAAGAATGTCGAAAAAAGAAAAGAAGGAAAAGAGACCCACATCTCCTTTATACCCCGCTGTATGATTCACAATCTCAGAATAACAAAAATAATGCCCTAACTCATAAACTGCTTCATATGTTTTAACCATGTTATTTCCTCTGACCCTTAAAAGAACTCTATGGTATAGGGAGAGCAAGTGTTGTAAATCTCATTTAACAAACGTATACATGGAACTGGATGGAGGTCCACTGGTTATGCTGGTACCTGACTGATAACAGAGGCTCAGCTGACATTGTCCTATGTGCCAGCACTATCCAGAGCACTTTATGGGTATCAGCACATTTAATTCTCACAACGATTCCCACAGTAGGTGTATTATTATCATCATCTCCATTTTTCAGTGGAGGAAACAGGCACGGAGATGTGCAGTGACTTGCCACTCAAGTAGGACATACTAAGCCTGGTATGTGATCCCAGGCCTTCTGACTCCAGAATTGATATGACTCTAGACTTAAAGCCCAGTTTTGAGCAAGGCTCTCTACAGAGTCTAAGCCTCTAGACCCTCCGCCTTGCCACCTCTCAGGATGAAACTCAGCCTCTGAATCCACAGGCCAGTGGCCCTTTCATCACATCAGGATTGTTTAGAACCAGATCCCGCCAACTCTTGGGAGCAATGACAGCAGAAGTTAGCTCACTGGGTTTTTAGAAGATGGAAATGGGGGATGTGATCTGCTTTTAGAGCTGAAAAGCGGTTGAGTCAGGCCAGCAGGGACTTAGGTTGGATCTGTCATTAGCAGGAGGATAAAACTCCAGCCAGGCTTTGGCTCCATGTCAAAGAAAAAAAGATGAAGAACTTGGAGACAGAAGCTCTTTCTCTTCAACTGGGGCTTAGTAAGCTGGCTGATGGAAATCACTTTCCTCTGGCACAGTCCACACCGCCCTTGTAAAGTGGAAATATTTCTGTTCATTTACCACCCAACCACCTCAGGAAGACTTAATAATTACACAATAATAGCTACGTTAAATGGATACTTGCAATGTGGCAGCACTTACTCACTGTCTTATATGCACGAGCACATTTATTCCTTGCAACGCCCCTACGAAGCAAGTAATATTATTACCTCCATTTTGCAGATGACCCAAACAGAGGCTCAAAGAGAATTTTTTATTGCTTGGTCCAAGTTATGCATTTTGTAATAAATGCATAACATTTATTATAATGTTAATAAATGTTATGGGCTCTGCCCTAGAGCCCATATTCTTGGCTACCCATTGGCTGTCTGCATGAATTTAATTTAGCAGTTCTCCCTCGTTTGACAGAATAATGTCCAGTAGACAAATTGGAGCCAACATTCCTCAGTCTGGACAGGGAGAACAGATTGGTTCCTAAATGCTGCAAATATGAGTTTATTTTCTCTTTACTATTTAGGAAAATATAGACACTCAGACTTTGAAAAGATATATTTGTTGATTGGAGTAGAAACAAATATCAAGAGAGCCTATGGACGTTTTTAAAATAAAGAACTGGGTATGTACAAGGTTACAGGAAAAGTAAGTCCCTTCTCAGGAGCGAGAAAAGAAGGTGCCTGCGTGTAGGGAACTGGGACCTCCACCTGGCCTAACATCAGTGCCCAGAGCCCGTGTGCAAAGCTCTCCACCTCCCGGACCCTTGGGGCTGTTGACCCCCCTCACAGGAGACCCTCAGGCATGCTATTAAAGTCATTGAAATAAAAAAGAAGTTATTGTTGGCAGGTCCAAGGAATCCCACACAACTCCACTGTGACCCCTGAAGCTCAATGTAATCTTTACTAACACATGTTAGATTTTGAAGATGGACCTAAAGATAAAAGGCCTCTTCGTTTCTCGGTGCCTTTCCATGGCAAAAAAAAAAAGTTAAAAAAAGGCCTCGACATTGGTGTCTGGCAACCTTAGGGTAGGTCCTGTCCCGGGCAGGGATGCCTCCCACCGTCTCACCAGAGCTGCATCTAGGCTGGGCCAAGGGCAGCCGGTGTTCCCTTGCCTGTACGTGCCACATTGCACAAATAATATTTACTCCCTTTATGAGTTCCAGCTGGGACTCCAGACACTACATTTGCCTCATTTTTCTTTTAACTGAAATTAAATTTTTAAAATCTTGGAGATGGAGAGAGCTATGGTGGATTCTAGTTCTTTCCCTACGAGCAACCATAACTCAGTGACTTAACCTCTTTGGAAGTTTGTTTCCTTATCTTGCTTCAACAAGAGAAGCAACAGTGAGAGTTTTAAGACCAAAATGAATAAATAAATAAATAAAAATCAGAGAGAACTACTTTGAGAAATTCCTTAGTTGCTGTGGGGTATATAAGATTAGCTTCCCAATAGCATTTTTTGGCCTATTTCCTCAGCCAACTTAACTAAACTGAATAAATAGCTCGATGATGTGGTAACACGGGGGTAAAGTCATGGTGGTTAGAAAAACTATTTGGCAGCTGCCAAGAAAAATACACAAATTTATAAAGGCAGTACTGACCCTAAGCCTTATAGGTAGAACAAAATTATTATTCCTTTTCATGCAGCTTAACTTTCATAATACTCTTCAATGTCGTGAGATTAGCTGGGCAAATGTCCAAGAAAACAGAGGAACAGAGTTAGCTTTTAAGGTATTAGAATTCCCAAAATGTAGAGCAGAAAAAGTGTTGGATCCCAGGGGGTTGAAATACTCCAACAAAAATACTGCATCACTACAGCATTTACACAAAGGGCAAAAAGAGTTTCTTCTCTCTGATTCACCAATGTAATGCCACTTTCTGAAGAAGAAACTATTAGAAAGGGCACTTAATTCTAATGTGGGTGGTGATTGGGTAGGTCCTTATTGATTGGAGAAGCTTCCCTCCAGGCACAATCTTTCTGTCTCCTATTTTCTTCTCCATTTGTGTATTGGTATGTCCAAGGTACACGGGGTAAGCAGACATTGTAAAAGCCAAGTATCAGATCATAAGAATACAGCAAGATGAGGTTTGAAATATATTGCACTTTCTTATTTCTACTTCCTCAAGCAAGAGTCATCTGTTGCCTGAACCCGACTGGGCCAAAATAATAGCTACAGCAACAACTTATATTTATGAAGTTTTTCCTAAGTGCTTGCATAGTTCTGACCACTTTATTACCTCCATATTTGCAGCAACTTTATGAGATGAGCATGATTATCTCCATTTTTGCCCATGAGGAAACTGAGGTGTGGAAAGTTTCAGTAACTCTAGCAAGACCAAAGAGTGAAGAAATGTGAAGCCCTGAGATTCCGTGCTCAGCGTTTACCTTCCAAACGAAGCTCACCCCAGAGAAAATGGTTATGAAAGCAAAAGCTTTTGGTTTACAAGAGGCTGGCAAAAAAAAAAAAAAAAAGCTGTTGATGGAATTACGGCATTCATACACGCCAAAAAGTGCACAGATCTAAACTCTACACATCAGTGCAGTTTCACAAAGTCAACAGTTTCATGTAACCAGATCCAGAAACATTGCCAGCACCCCCAGAAATCCTCCTTAGATTTCCTTTTGATCTCCTTCCTACCTCCACCCCAAGAGGATCCCAATTTCTAAAACAATAGGTTATACTTTTACTTGTTTCTGAACTTCTTATAACTCATATGCTATGTACTTTGTGTCTGATTTCTTTCACTCCAATTTTGTTGTGAGATCCATTCATTATTGTCTTTCACCCCATATGCATGTACCAAAATGTGTTTATCCATTCTACTACCAGTTGATATTTGGGTTATTTCCAGTGTGGGGCTAAAACAAATAGTGCTACTACAAATACTCTTGTACGCATGTTTGGTGAGGTTTCGTTTTGGGTACACACATAAGAATGGAAGTGCTGGGTCACAGGTTATACCTATATTCACTATTGTAGACATTGCTCAGTAATTTTCCCCAAGTGGTTGGACCACTTTCCACACCCACTGGCGGTGCAAATATTGCAGTTGCTCCACAGTCTTATCCACATTTGTTATTGTCTTTTTCATTCTGGCTAGTGTGGCCGTGGTCAGCTGTATAACCTGTGGGAACCAGTGCTAATTGTGGGTACAAGTGCAAACTGAAAACATGGAGCTTCTTGCTCAAAAAATTTAGAATCACAAGCTTATGACAACAGCATTAAACCAACAATGGGTCCCTTTTAAAGGTGGGTCCCATATGACTACACAGGGCTCGTGTTCTTGAAGCCTCTGTGATGATGGGTACTGGTAGCACATTGTTCTATTTTAATTTCCTTGATGTCTAATGAAATTGAATGCATTTTCCCATGTTTATAAGCCAGTTTAATTTCCTCTTTTAGTGTTATTCAAATAATTTGCCTTCCTTCTATTAGGTTCTTGTCCTTTTAAAATTAACTTTTAAAGTCTCTGATATTTTCTGGATATGAATCCTTCTTTTGATATATAAACATATGTATATGTACCTGTGTATCTACCAAGTCTCCTCTCCTCTCCTCTCTACTTCATGGCATTCCTTTTTACTGTTTTTGTGGTGTCTTTTTAAAAAAAATTATTTATTAATTAAATTAATAAACCAAATAAAACATCAACATATATAATCAGTAATTCACAATATCATCACTTAGTTGCTTAGTGATAGTTGCTTATCACCAAGCAACTATCACTAGTTGCTTAGTGATAATGATCACTTATTCATCATTTCTTAGAACATTTGCATTAATTCAGAAAAAGAAATAAAAAGACAATAGAAAAAGAAATAAAACAAACACAGGAAAGAAAAAAAAAAAGATTATATCTACTATACCCCTTACCCCTCGCTTTCATTGATCAGCAGCATTTCAAACTAAATTTATTTTAGCATTTGTTCCCCCTATTATTTATTTTTATTCCATATGTTGTGGTGTCTTTTAAAAATAAACAAAGTTATTAACTTTAAATAATTCAATTTATCAATTATTTTCTTTATGATGAGAGGTTTTTGTATCCTGCTGAGAAAATCTTTCCTACCACAGAATCATGAAGGTATTCGCTTTCACTTTATTCTAAATGCTTTATTATTTTACCTTGCATATTTAGAGCCAAGATCTGTCTGGATTTTTTCATCTGGTTTCAAGAAGTGGGTGTCAAGATGAATTTTTTAGCCATGTATCTAGCTATCTAAATGACCCAGCACCACTTTCTTTCTTTTCTTCTCTTGCTTTTTTTCCTTCTTTCCTCCCTCTCTTCCTTCCTTCCTTTTCTTCTCTCTCTCTCTCTCTTTTTTTAAATAGCAGAAGAAGCCATAAACCATTTCTTAAAAAGACTCTCTTTTCCCCCTCTGCACTGTAGTATCACTTTTGTTGTATTTTGATAATTAAATGTGAGTCTATTTCCGGATTCCCTATTGTCTTCCCTTGGTCCCTTAGTCTATCCTCACACCAGTATTAATGTGCCTTAATAGTAGGTTTTGATATTTGATAGGGTAAGTCTTCCAGCTTTCTTCTTTAATTCTATCTTGGCTACTCTTGGTCTACTGCATTTCCATATAAATTTTAGACTCAATTTGGTGTTTTAATGGGAATCATATTCAATCTATAGGTCAATCTGAGAACTGACATCTTTACAATCATGAGTCTTTCAATCCATGAATAAGTTACATTCCTCCATTTATTTAGGTTTTATTGGATTTCTCTCAATAATGTTTTATTGTTTTAACATGGAAGTCTTTTACATCTTTCATCAGATTATTTGTGGGCATTTGATATTTTTAATGTTACTGCAAGTAGCATTTTTTAAAACTTCATTTTGTATATATTTATTGCTGGCATATAGAAATTCAACTGCAATGGCTAGCATCTCCTGTACTATATTGAATAGAAATTTTATTAGTGGACATCCTTATCTCACTCATCTAATGGGAAAAGCTTGCAATGTTTTGCCATTAATTGCATTGTTTGCTATAGGATTTTTAGATGTTCTTTGCAAATTTAAGAAAGTTCCCTTCTATTCTTAATTTGCTGAGGATTTTTCGTCATGAATTGGTTCCACATTTTATTAACACCTTTTCTGTATCTTTAAGACAATCGTGATTTTTTTTCCCCTCCTTTTTCTATTAATGTGGTGAAATACATTGATATTCCAGTATTAAACTATGCAGGCATTCTTGGAATAAACCAAGATGTATTGCGATTATTATATAGTAATAAATTCTAATACATAGTTTTTGTTCAGAATTTTTCCAGCCATGATCAGGAGAAAAAATGATCTGTAATTTTTCCTTCCTGTCTTAGTTTCTTAGCACTGCCATAACAAAACATCACGCACTGGGTGACTTAAAACAACAGAAATTTATGGTCTCTCGGTTCTGGAGGCTAGAAATCTGATTAAGGGAGAATGCTTCCTGGTGGTTGCGCTTCAATCTCTGTCTCATTCATCACATACATTTTCCCCAGTGTTCTTATCTGTGTCTCTTCTCACCTTCTTATGATCCAGTTTGGCTTTACGTTAACTAGTTAAGATCTTCAAGACCCTATTTCCAAATAAAGCCACCTTTATAGGACCAGGGTTTGGACTTGAAAGTGACTTTCTCAGGGAGGGGTACACCGTTCAACCTGTAACACTTTCTTATAAAGTCCTGGTGAGATTTGGTTATAAGGTTTTTTTTGTGGGAAGGGTTTCGATGATGGATTTAATTTCTTTATAACACATACAATTATTTAGATTTTTAAACTATTCTCATGTTAGCTTTTGTAAATAGCATTTTTCAGTGTTTGCCCATTTCATTTCAGTTATCAAATTTATTTGCATAGACTAGTTCACATAATCTTGTTACTGTCTTTCTAATGTTTATAGTTATGTCCTATTTTTTAGTCCTGATGGTGATAATTTGTGTTTTTTTTTTTCTCTTGTTTTCCTGATTAGTTGCTAGGGGTGTATTCATTTATTGAATTTCTCCAAGAACAAAATTAAGGCTATGTTAATTTTCTGTATTGTACATTTGCTTCCTGCTTCTTTCATTTCTGCTTTTTCATTTCCTTCCGTTTATTTTCTTTGGATTTAATTTATTTTCTTTTTGCAGCTTCTTGAGCTGTGCTTTTTAGTCATTCTTATTTTCTAATACACTAATTAAGGCCATGCATTTCCCTATGCACGTTTAAGCTATATCCCACCAGTTTGAATGCACATTATTCTCATCGTCCTTTAATTAAAACCATTTCATAATTTCCATTATGATAGGGTTTTTTTTCTGTGAGGTATTTGGAAGAGTATTGCTCAATATCCAAGCAGTTGGGGATTTTACAGTTTTTTCTCTTCTTTTTTTTTTTCAAGTTTACGCCTACTTTGGTCAGAGAACATACTAGAATCAGTTCAATCATTTGAAATTTCTTGAAGCTTGCTTTATGACCTAACATATAGTCAATTTTGGTAGATGTTCCGTATGCACATTGAAAGAGTGTATATTCTTTAGTTGTTGGTTGTAGATTCTATATACATCAATTAGGTCAAATGTATTCATTATGATATTTAAACCTTCTATATTCATACCAATCTTTATCAGCCTTTTCTATTAGTTATTAAGATTGGTGCATTACAGTTGTCCACTATGATTTAGGATTTTTTATTTCTTTCTCTTGCTTCAGTCAGTTTTTGTTGTTGTTGCTATTTATATGTTTTGAAGCAAGGTTATTGGGTGCATCCAGATTTAGAATTGCAATTTCTTTGGTATAAATTGACCCCTCTATCACTATGAAATGTCCCTCTTTATCTCTAATCATTGTTAATGCCTTAATGTCTGCTCTGTTTGATAGTAGTAGAGCTACCCTAACTTTTTTTCATGGTATTCACGTGGTGTTTTCCTTCCTTGTCATTTTGTCTTCATGATTTAAATTTAAGATATCATACAACTGGGTGTTGTTTTTTAGTACAGTCTGACAATCTTAACATTTTAATTTGAGCCTATAAGTCATTTATATTTAAACCAATTATTGATAAATCTAGGATTATTTTTCTGATCCCTAAAACCTCCCTTCCGTATTTCTTTTTAGTTCAGGTCTGATGACCAAAGTTTTTCTCCAACTTTGCTTACATAAAATGTCTCTTTTTATCTTTCATTTTTGAGAGACATTTTTATCGGTGGTTCTAGGCTCGTATTTATTGGCATTCTAGGTTGGTTGGCAATTATTTTCTGTCAGTACTTTAAAAAAGCCATCTCATTGCTTTTTGGTTCTCTTCATTTCTATTGAGTGGTTAACTGTCAGTCTTATTGTTCTTTGAAGATAATGTCTTCTTCCTCCTGATACTTTAAAGATTTTCTCTTTGTCTTTGGTTTAACTTTGATGTGCCTGGATGTCATTCCATTTTGATTTATCCTGTCTAGTATCCATAAAGTTCCTCACCTCTACCAGTTGATGCCTTTCATCAATTTTGGAAAATTCTCAGCTCCCATATTTTCAAATAATGTTTTTGTCAAATTCTTACTCTTCTTTCCCTCTGGGACTCCAATTAAACATGCCTAGACTGTTTCACTGCATTCCACATGTATGTTATGCACCATTATGTATTTTCTGTCTTTATATCTGTGCTTTACTCTGTAGCTATTTCTTATTGAACTGTTTTTCAGTTCTCTAATTCTGTCTTATGCTGGGCCCAAATTATTAACCCTTCTACTGCATATTTATTTTAGATCTATTTTTTTTTTTTACTTCTAGAATTCCCATTTCTGTTTTTAGAGCTTTCAAATCTCTACTGAAATTTACCATCTTCTTGGCTGTTTTCTCTACATTTTCTTCCATTTCTTGAATATATTATTCAAAGTTAACATCCTTATATGCTAACTTCAATATCTAGAACACCAACCAGCCCACGCAGTTTTGTTTCTATTGCATTGTCCATGTTGTTTGTTACTGTGGTTTGAGTTTAGGTCTTACGGTCTTTTTCTTTTGACATGATAACAGTATATACAATATAGTAGGGGTTCCAGAAAGGCATTTTCCTCTCTTCTCTAAGCAGGTAGCATGAACTATTCACCTGAATTCAACCAGGGTCTGAAATGAATCAAACCTGAATTGTTGCTTTCCTGAGTTTTGGTCTATCTCTGGTTCATTTCTTTTCTTAAGGAATAGCCCTCAAGGAGTTTCAACTAACAAACAATTTTGTTAATTGTGCCCCTCCTTTTGAATGGTTTTAGATACTGATCTTTGTGGACTAAGCACTGACATAGTACAGAAAACTTTCTCCTGCTTTTCAGAATTTTTGCTTTTGTTTTATACCTTCCTACCCAACACAGCTCAAGAATTCAACAAAATTGAGTGTGTATTTTGGGCTCCTGAAGTCTCTAAATTCTTCA
Organism: Tamandua tetradactyla; assembly: GCF_023851605.1. NCBI lineage: Eukaryota > Metazoa > Chordata > Mammalia > Pilosa > Myrmecophagidae > Tamandua > Tamandua tetradactyla. The sequence goes on from NC_135334.1 coordinate 111,114,287, forward strand.
CCCCAACCCTTTAAAGTACTGATGCCAAAAAGTCTTCTGGCTTCTCTGTTCTCCTGTATAAAATCTCTGTCTGGGCATAACCTGAATTTTCAGCTTCTTGCCTCTGCCTAGAATAAGCAAATGCCCCCAGGGAAAAGTCAATTGCAGATGGTTGGCGCCCTCTCCACTTTTCTCCCTCCTCTCTCTCTTTTTTTTTTTTAATCTTAGCCTTTGAATCTTTGCCTCAGCAGCTCTCTAATGGAATTTAAACAAATATGGCTTTAGATTTTATCCAGCTCTTTTAATTGTTCTAAGTGGAAGAGTTGGACTCTTGCAAACCATTTCATCTTATATAAAGATCAGGCTTTTTGAGAGGAAAAAATAGTTCAAAGCAGAATCCTAGAAGAGCAGCTTCTCACTTTATCTTTAGAAATAGATAAAAAAAAAAGAGGCTAGAACAGTTAGATTATCCGGCCTATTTTAGTTTGCAAAGCTGATGCAATGCAGGTACCATAAAATGACTTGGTTTTCACAGTGGGGATTTATTAACTTACAAGCTTACAGTTCTGAAGTTGTGAAAATGTCCAAATCAAGGCATCAGCAAGTCAATACTTTCTTCATAAAGACAGGCTGTTGGTGATCCTGAGCTCCTCTGCCCCATGGCAAGGCACATGTGGTGTCTGCTCGTCTCTCCCTTCTCTTCCTTGTTTCCTTGCTTCCCGATTCTGGCTTCAGTGGCTTCCTGTCTGCTTCTCTGGCTTTCTCTCTCAGCTTCTGTGTGTGTTTCTCTCTGTCTTTCATCCTCTTATAAAAGACTCAGAAAGAGGATTAAGAGCCACCTGGGGCATGCTTCAACTGAAATAACCTGATCAAAAACTCCCACCCACAGGAATGGATTAGCTTTAACAACATGATTTTCTGGGATTCTAAACCATCACACTGCCCTAAGAGGGGACCAGAATGGTCTTGAAGGGTAGGTAGGTAGTGGGAGCAGGAGGATGGGTGCCTGCTCAGCCTCTACTTGAGTAACCCCCTCCATGGGCCCCAGAGAGTCAAGCCACGCTCATAGATGGCCTCCACTCAACAGTGCATAAATGAATGTGTAAGTACATTCATAACTTTTGAGTCTCTAAAGCGTGAGTAACAGTTCAACCACATATATTTAGCACAAATAACCAAGGAGACAAAAATCTTTGATTATATTAAAATATAATCAATGTCATACATCTTATTGCACCCAATAAGAGAGAGGAGACCCCCCCCATTCTGTTCCAGATTGCAGTCTTCAGGGACACATGGCTGGAGGTGGAAAGGGAGGGGGACAGTATGAAGCAGGAAGGTGTGTATGCACCATTCAGGGAGATCGCATGTGAAGATGAGAGCAACACTCCCCACAGAGAATCTCTGCCACCGAGATGCACTGTGCCCCTCCAAGGTGCCTCCTCCAATCCATACCATACCCTGCTCAAGTATTTGCCAGATGACTAGCTGTATAGGGGATCTGGAGGCTTGGAGCCCCACATGGCTTGGTGAACCTGGTAGAGTCCAGTAGAACAAATGGAGAGTTTGATTGTGCAGATCCAGGGCTGGCAGCCTCAAGGACTGTCCTGGTAAGCCCAGGTCAAGCCCAGGGATGGAAGGCTCCTCAGAAGTACACTGCCTTTAGCACTAGGATCGATGGCATGGTTTACCAGTACCTAGAAGAGTGTGCGCCAATGGAATGAGAAAAGAAGACTTTCTTTCCTCTTATTCAGCCTCTGGGGCTCTGTTGGCTTTTGTCTAAATGGGAGGGGAAGGATCCACTCCTGCTGAATCTCACGGTAGCTGCTGTGATAACCTCACTAAAACCCGGATAATGACTAAAATATTCCTTTAGACTTCTTTCCTCTGAAGGATTTTGGACAATGATTTCCTCTATTAAAAGAAATGTCAGTAAATATACATCAATATTATAAGATGTTAATAATAATAATATCTATTAATAATAGATATTAATAAATTATTATTAATAATAATGCGAAATGTGAGAAAAATACAACTAGTGCAAACTATGGACTATAGTTAACAGTGATACTGTCATATTCTTTCATCAGTTGCAACAAAGTTACCATACCAGTGCTAAGTGTCAGTAATAGGGGAATTTATGGGGTGTGTGGTTTTCCTATTTGGAGCGATGAGAATGTTTTCAAATTGGTGATAAAAGCACAACTCTGATTTAAATAAGAACCACTGATTGTACTGCTTGGATGGATTTTATGGTGTGCGAATAAAACTGCTTTTAAAAAAAGAAAAATAGTTACCAACCCACCAATACCACACACACACACCTACATTTTTTTCAAATAAACAAGGCAAGAAGCCTTGGACCCGAAGATTTTGCTTTTATCTTAGTAAAGATACATTGAGCAGAAGGTGGTCACATACAACTTAGAACCCACAACCTTTTCCCAGATAACCGTGTATTGTCATTCATTCACAGTAGAGAAAATATTGATAACAATAATAATAATACGGTTAACACATGACAGGTGGGCAGTGTGCTACACGTATTTTCTCATTCAATATTCACAACAACCCTATGTGGCAGTTACTATTAGTATCCCTATTTTATAGAAGAAGAAATTGAGGCCCAGAGAGGTTAAGTGGTTTGCCCAAGGTCGCACAGCTGGTAAGTAAAGGAAAGGGGTTTGACTCATGAGGTTCAGAGCCAGCCCTATCACTTACTAGGTGTCATAGTTTGGGTTCTCCCTGAAGCCAGAAGCAGACCAGGAGAATGTAAGTAGTTTATTTGGGAAATGTAGGTGTGCTGGTTTGAAACTGTTATATATCCCCAGAAAAGCCATGTTCTTTCAATACTAATCCAATCGTGTGGTGCAGCTATGTTTATTTTTTTTTATAGTGGCACTATTCTTTCTTTTTTAATTGAGAAATCTTCACACATATACAGTCCCTACGTAGTGTACAATCAATGGCTCATCATATCATCACATAGTTGTGTATTCATCACCATGATCATTTTTAGAACATTTGCATCACTCCAGAAAAAGAAATACAGAGAAGAAACTCATACCTATCATACCCCTCTCATTGACCACTAGTATTTCAATCTACCCAATTTTTTTACCTTTTTAAAATATTTTTATTGAAAAATATCCACACATGTACAACCCAACCATATTAAATAATCAATGGCTCACAATATCATCACATAGTTATGTACTCTTCACCATGATCATTTTTAGAATATTTGTATCACTCCAGAAAAAGAAAAAAAAGAACTCATATATCCCATGCCCTTTACTTACTCTTCCCTCTCATTGACCCACAGTATTTCAATCTACCTAATTTTTACCCTTCATCTCCCCCTGTTGTTTTATTTTTTATCCTTACTTTTTTTATTCATCTGTCCATACCCTGAATAAAAGGGGCATCAGACACAAGATTTTCACAATCCCACAGTCACAGTGTAAAAGCTGTATCACTATACAATTGTCTTCAAGAATCAAGGCTACTGGAACACAGTTCAACAGTTTCAGGTACTTCCCTCCAGCCACCCCAATACACGATAAACTAAAAAGGGGATATATATATAATGCATAAGAATAACCTCCAGGATAAGATCTCAACTCTGTTTGAAATCTCTCAGCCACTGAAACTTTATTTTGTCTCATTTCCCTCTTCCCCCTTTTATCAAGAAGGCTCTCTCAGTCCTATGATGCTGGGTCCCAGCTCATCCTGGGAGTCCTGTCCCACATTGCCAGCAGCCATGTTCTTTAAATCCTGATCCAATTCTGTAGGGTGGGACCTCTTGATTAGGTTGTTTCCATGGAGATGTGACATGCCCAACTGTGGGTGTGATCTTTTCATTAGTTGGAGATGTGACTCTGCCCATTCATGGTGGTCTTGATTAGTCTACTAGGGTCCTTTAAAAGGGGAAACTTTTTGGAGAAAGCTCAGACGCAGACATTTGGAGAAGCTCGGTGCCAGCAGAGATGCTTAGAGAAGCCGAATGAATCCAGGACACAAACACTTTAAGAGAAGAAATCTCTGGCCCTGGGAGATGATCAGATAAGAGATGAAATTCAGAATTTTGCCCCAAAGAAGCTAAGTTAGGGTCCTCAGACGCTTGGAGAGAAAGCCGTTGGCATCAGAAACTGGAAACAATGGAACCAGGAACAAGGATGAGCAGACACCAGCCACATGTCTTCCCGCATGACAGGCATCAGCCTTTCTTTGGAGTCAAGGTATCTTTCTCTGGATGCCTTAGTTTGGACATTTTTAAGGCCTTAGAACTGTAAACTTGTAACTTAACATATCCCCTTTATAAAAGCCAATCCATATCAGGTATATTGCATTCTGCAGCATTAGCAAACCAGAACAGTAGGGAACACAGGAAGAGAGGTGGAGAGGTGACAAAAGAAAGGGATTGTATTCAACACTAGGGTATGCTATTAAGTCAGCTAGTCTAATGGGCTACTGTGGCTTAATCCTGAAAGGGAGCTCTGTGAAAGTATTAAAACACCACCCAAAGTTGTCACGCCTGGTGTTGATTCCTTGGCACTTCTAGCTTGCCACATAAACAGGAAGCAGATGTTGCCACAGTTCCATGAAAAGTATCCTTAGGTACATACACAGGTACTAGTGGTGGGAAAAGTCTGAGGAACATGGGCAGGGCTTGATGGCATCTGATACCCTAGGTGTGAGGCTTGGGATTGTGAAGTGAAAATGACAGTAGCCGCCAGAAGTGATGTCTCAGCAAGGCTTTGGCTGATCATTTCCCTCCAACATGTTTAAATCATGTTCTTTGAGTGCTCTTCTGACCTATGCTGATGACCGGCCAGTTCAAACCACTGCCATCCCACTGGCTCACTATAACATGCCCTTGAGCACTCAACTTTAATGTCCTTTCCTTTGAAAAACTCTCCTTGCTCTCCCGGCCATTCCTTGCTTCATGCTCCCATCGTACTCTGTGCTTTCACTGCACAATACATACTTTGTGTTTATTGCCTAGTACTATTCATCCCCCACAAGATTCTAAGCTTCATGTGGGAAGGGGCTGGGTTTGTCTTGCTTCTCATTGTGTTCAGTGCACTTAGCAGTGCCTGGAGCACAACAGGTATCCATAGGTATTCATGGACTTAATAAATGATTATTGGCAGCACAAATTCTGCTTTTGAAAATTTGCTCTATAAAGTATTTCACATTTGTCTTGCTACTGTCAGCAACAGCAGTTACTCTGTAATGGTCACCATTCTAACAGTGTTAAGTAATTTATGTGTGGTCCTTCTGATATCCTTAGGAGGTAGTATCATTATCTCCACTTAAAGATGAGAAAACATGTTCAGAGAAGGTGATGCTTTGGTTAAGGTCACATGACCATCCAATGACAAAGGTGAGCTTTGAACCCATGTCGTTCTGGCTCCAATTCTCAATCTCTTTCCATGATATTGACTGATTTCCCTTGTTTAAGGCTTTACTCGCTCAGGCAACATGTTGGAGTCTTCTCTTTCTTTTGGCCTCTCTACAGTGCCTAATACGATGCTTTGCACTCATCTGGCACCCAGAAAATGGAAAGACAGACAGTGTAGCAGGAGGGTCCCTACAGATTGACAATGTCAGTTGGTCCATTTCCAACAAACAAATGCAGTCCCTGTGGCTCTCCAATCCCCAGGGAACCATCTTACTTTTCTAATTCCTCTCAGATGTTCTCTCCTCTGCCATTTCCCCCTCTGTGGGTGACGGTTATCAAGGCACACATCTATCAAAACATTTGCCCTACCTAGGGAAATAAATTGCCAGATAAGCAACAGTGCTCAGCCATAATAAAAAAGGCAGAATAGCAATAAAACGATGGTGCTGCCTGGGGGTGGGGGTGGGGGTGGGGGATGGAGTCTCCATCCTTCAAACTCCTTTCAGGCAAATTTGCTTTGAACTGGACCCATCAGGACTGGGCACTGCTTTGCCCACATGTCTTCGGCATGGCACTTTGCGAATGATTTGCTAAATACTTGCTAAATAGTTCCTAAATGCCTATTCTGAAGGCAAGGCTGAAATATTACCATTTCCAGTTCCATTACAAATGCCTCCTCCCAAAATGCTACTTTTGGGCCTCTGTTTCCAGACAAGTGGAAGCCTCACTCAATTTTTTTTCCCTTTTTTTTCCTCTTACGTAGGGAAGTAGAAGTAAGGCTACAACTATAAGAATCAGTGGTAGAAATAGAGTCAAGAGGCTACTCTGGAGGTCACTCTGCCACAATCTCCAGTTAGACATCACTACCTATCATAATTTGCCAACCCCCAACCAAAAGCATTCCTGTCAATCCTAAAGAATACCGAGGGCGTTCTATAAGTTTGTACAAAGGTTTCATGCACTTACAAACTTACAACCTCTAAATGGTTTCCTAGACCTGATAAGTCTTGAAATGCAGAGGGGCCAGCCCTTCCAGAACATCGATGAGTTCCATCCCCCATTCCATGTTGTTAACAGCCCCTTCCAACATGAGAGAGTCAGAATGGGAATAGCCCAAATATCCCTAAAGAATGGGACAAAGATCAAAGTTGATGGTGGAGTTATATAGAGAAGGTAGGGTTTAACAAATGAGTATGACTCCTGAATCATTATACTGATATTTCTGTTGGTCTCCAATGTCTTGGAGCAGTTAGAAGAAAAAGCGAAAAATCATGGAGCTATAACCTATACCAAACTTTAAAATCTGTTCTTTAACACTTGTTAAAATGTACTTGGAAATTTATGACTTTTTTGTATATGTTATATTTAATAATAAAAAAAGTTTAAAAATCTAAGGTAGTATAATAAAAAAACGGTTAAAATAATAGTTAAAAAAAAAGAATCAGTGGTAGGATAGGATAGATTAAGCATCTACAAAAAGGGGAGATTAAATCATTTGAGTGGTTCTCAATCTGTGTTCTCTGAGTTCTTAAGTTTCCATAAATATAATAATAATTGTGGCCTTTGAGCTTTTGTGACTATATCACACAAGATGGGGAAAATTCCCAGAAAGAAAGGTGCTGTTCAGACAAAAAGAAGAGGTATCCATTACACCAAGCTATTTATTGAATATTTGCTCCATGTTAAGAACTTGCAAAATAATCATTATTAAATAGGTCTTCAAATACAATTAGAGAAGCTTTAGACTGAAACTCAAACTAAGGTATGTACGGCTGATATCGGTCTTTCAGAAGAGGCTAGGCTCTGAGCAAGGCAGTGAAGTTGTGTTGTAGAGGAGGATGCCAGTTCCGAAAGAGCATGGGAAAAAAACAGCCAAGAAGAGCAGCAGAAGCCAAGTTATGAGCGGTTCCCAGGTTGAGGGGCTGGAACTGCCCAGAGCCCCTAGGATGCCTGGCCCCTTCATTCTTTTCTCATAAAAAGAAGCAATGAGCATTAGCATCCAGATCAGTTCCATGGTTAGGAAATTCCAGTTATAAGGAGCAGGGCAAGGACAAGGAGGGGAGAAACATACTGTGATCCACCTGGGGGAAAAGGGTCTAGAAAAAATGTCTCTTAACCACTGCAATATATTACTCCTCTCGCAGTCCCCTCTCCAGCACCCCTGACCCCAGTAGCATGGCCCACAGTAGCATGGCAGACTGGGGGGTGGGGATGTGGAATTCACGCTTGATTCCACTGGCACCTAGCCCTGACTCAATCATTTATAAAACATGGAGGTTTGTACTGACCTACTGTTGTGTTGGGGTTTCGGTCCAAGATTTAGTGAAAAATCAACATCAACACTTTTTGAGGCTGGTCTTATTAGTTGTGTATCTCTCCAACTTTTTCTCAAAGGACAGCTTCTCAGAGAATGTACAATTGGAAATTACAACCCCCCTCCTGCAAACTGGCTCCCTCAATCCCTCTACCCAGCTTCCTTTTTCTCAATAGCACTGATTTCCACTTTCTGATATGCCACATAATTGGCTTATTTATTTGCTTACTGACTTCGTTATGGGGGTGTAAGATCCATAAAGGCAGCAATTTTGAAGGGTTTTTGTTTATTGTTGTATCTCCAGAACTTAGAACAGTGCTTGATCTGAATTCATGTTCAAGAAATCTATGTTACATGAATGAATGATATTCATTTATACTTGTAAAGCATTTAGAATAGTGTCCAGTACATATTCAGCATTTAAAAATGTTAAGTTACAACTGTTTTTATTATTATGCTTGGAGTTCAGTAAAGTAGAAATATTTGTTCAAAGTTTTTAATTTTAAAACAACAGAAAATGGGAAGTCCTTTTTGTGAGGTTTTTTTTTTAAGTAAGGCAAACGCACCATCCCTAATGCTCTCTCCTACTCAACCTTGATCTTCCTTACTTCCAGATTACTTTTGTTTCTTATTTAGCCTTGATTTCTGCTGTCTACCATCCCCAAGAATGGTAAGTTCCTAGGTAAACACATGAAGAAACTTTTTAAAGGCAGTAATGGTGTCTTTTACTTATGAGGACTGAGGGTATCGACCAAATGACCCATAAATAAATTTTAATAAGGAGGTTGACTCCAGATTGTCTGTACCCTCTGATGTCATCAACCTCAGGGCACATTCTAAACCAGACACTAAAATGGAGCCATGTACTCTGTGCTAAATGAACTGGACTCCTCCCTCCTTCATCGTTCACTCTGTCTTCCTGGTTGGTGAGTGGTGCTCCTGCTTTCTACACCAAGGAGAACTGTAAAGGCTTGAGTTATCCTTTCTTTCTCTATGAACTCCTCCCTAAAAAGCAAACACGGTGAGAAATTAGACTGCCAAAGCTTCGCCCTCCATTGCTGTTTCAAAAGTTAGCAAACAACTTCACAGGTGTGCCCTCTGCCAGGTCATTCAGAGGCAGACAGCGTCAGGAGTTGGGGTGCTTAAGAAGGGGTCCAATGATATTAAATATCGACTGAAAAGGGGCTGCCCCATAGGCAGTGGGAATATCTGGGAGAGGTTCCTAGGGTGGAGGAAATGCCCAAGACTCAAGAATGGGGTGGAGAGTGCAATGACAGATGACAGCCATCAAAAAGAAAACAGAATCGCTTCAGTGAAGCAAAACTGGGGAAGCTGGCACAGAGGTGGTGCCAGGTAAACAGCATCATGGGATTCCTTGGGTCATGACCTCGCTGCTTTCCTGTGTAACCATGTCATAATGGACTGGTAGGAGTCCCAAGGGTGGGATTGAGGCCAGACTCTATTTGTCCTGTTTGGCCTCCCGTCCATCTTATGTAAGCATAGGTAACCAACCCTGTGGAAAGTAAGCTTTGGGTCAGGAATAAGAAGGGGCAGGCTTCATCCCTGTCAGGATTACTCAGTAGATCCAGTGCCTCATTGTGCATATAAGAAAGGTATGAGAAGATGACTCAATTATTCATTCATACATTTGCAAATATTTGCAGGGCACTGGCATAGATGCTGTAGATAATGATAACAATAAAAAATAAAGATGGTGTGCCAGGACTGTGTTAAGTGCTTTCCTGGATTAGTTTATATAATGGTCACAACAATTCTGTGAGGTGGGTACACTAGTTACATACAACTGAGTAAATGGAGGTTTGGGGAGGTTGAAAAACTAGCCCAGGTTATACATCTGCTGAGTACAGAAATAGTATTGAAATCAACATCTCTCTGACTGCATATCCTTGGATTTTAGGCACTATAAACAATTTCAGTGGGTCCCTACTCATGAGGTTCATGAGGCTGGTGGGAAAAATAGGTAAACCTGTGAGAGGTGTGCTAACTACTAGAGAGTTGATCAACTTCAGCCACCATGTAGTCATTGAAAATCTGCAGCTTTGAGTTATAACTAAGTATACTTTATAGTTCTGCAACAGAGTTTATCATCTTCAACACTATTGGCATTTGGAGCAGGATACTCAAAATAACAAAATATTGCTAAGAGAAATTAGAGAAGATCTAAATAAGTGGAAAAATATACCCTCTTCATAGATTGGAAGACTCAACACAGTTAAGATGACACTTCTCCCCAAATAGATTTATAGATTCAACCCAAACCCTACAAACCCCATCAATTTTGTTTGTAGAGAGAATTAATATGAAAATTTAAAGAATGTAGAAATGCCAAGACAATTTTGAAAAAGAAGGACTACGTTGGAGAACTTACACAATTTGACTTTAAGACTTACTATATACTGGATGGGCCACAGTGGCTCAGTAGGCAGAGTTCTCACCCTCCATGCCAGAGACCCGGGTTCGATTCCTGGTGCCTGCCCACGAAAAAAAAAAAAAAGAAAAATACTTACTATATACGTACAGTAATTTAGAAAGTGTCATATTGGCATACAGACAAATTTATAAAACAATGGAACAGAATAAATATGTGGCTTTATCCAGAAATAAAGCCACATATTTATGGTCAATTAATTTTCAACAAGGTGCTAAGGAAATTCAATGAAAGAAAGGATAGTCTTTTAAGAAAAGGAGTCAGTAAAAATTGGATTTCCACATGTACCAAAATGAACTTAAAGCCATTATGTTGCTCTACACATAAAGTATAAACTTGAATTACAGACCTAAATGTAAGAGCCAAAAGCATAAAATTTCTGGAAGAATGCATAGAAAAAAATTTTTGTGACCTGAGGTTAGGCAAAGAGGTCTTAGATATGACTTCATAACCATGATCTACAAAACAAAACCATTCATAAAATGAACTTCATCAAAATGAAAACCCTTTGCATTTTCAAAAAACATCACTAAGAAAATGAAAGGATAAGCTCCAGACTGGGAAAATTTTGCACATCAAATATCTTAAAATGGATATATATATATATTTAAAATATATAAAGAACTTTTGCACTCAATAGTAAAACACAACCCAATTAAAAGTGGCCAATGAATTTGAAACAGATACTTCACCAAAGAAAATATATGGAGTGCAAATAAGTACAAGAATATATGTTGAATATTATTAGTCATTAGGGAAATTCAACTTAACACACAATGAAATACCACTATGTACTAACTAGAAAGGCCAAAATGTAAAGAGACTGACAATACCAAGAGAGGATCAGGGAGTGCAGCAACTGGAATGCTCATGCGTCATTGGTGACCACAAGAAATGGCACAGCCATTTTTGGAAAGCAGTACAGCAATTTCTTTAAAAGTTAAACATAAACTTACCATACGACACAGGAATTCCACTCCTAGGAATCTACCCAAAGAAACTGAAAACCTATGTCCACACAAAGACTTGTACATGGATGTTTGTAAGCATTTTTTTCAAAATAGCCAGAAAACAGGAAATATTCCAGTGTCACTCACCTGGTTAACTGATAAATAAAATGTGGTGTATCCATAAAATGGATTTGTCCATACATCAATAAAAAGGAAACAACTATTGATACATGCAACAACACAAATGTACCCGCAAAACAATACGCTAACTGAAAGAAGTGATGAAGGACTACATATTTTATGATTCTATTTATATGAAATTTCTAGGAAGGGCAAAGTCATAGGGACAGAATGAAGAGCAGTGGTTGCCCGAGCCTGGGGGTGGGAGTGGAACTGACTGCAAATGGGTACAAGGGAACATTTGGGGTGTTTGAAGTGTTCTAAAACTGGATTGTGATGATGGCTGCACAACTGTATAAATTTACAAGGACCTATCAAAATGCCCACTTACCAGTAAATTTCATGGCATGTAAATTGCACCTCAGTAAAGTCATTAAAATATGAAAATGATCCAATAAAATTCTTAATGGAACAAATTATACTCCTGAGCTTGGGACTATTTTCCTTCTGCCCTTCTAAAAATAGATGTTTTCCTCGTCAGACTAATTCAGTGAGATTCCAGAGAAATCAGAGAGCATAAGTCTTGGACATGTTTATTCATGACTTCTGGCCAATGCTTTTGCTGCTCATAAAGTGGTAAAACTAAGGGATGCCAATGTCCTTGAAATTCAGTAGCTTAGGGTGTGCACTAACATTTTTTAAAATGATGCACTTAATTATATATAAAAAGAACTGAACAGGGCTGGACACAGCGGCTCAGCAGGCAGAGTTCTCGCCGCCATGCTGGAGACCCAGGTTTGATTCCTGATGCCTGCCAAAAAATACAGTAAAATAACTGAACATTTGAAAAGAAAAATGCAACACCAATCAAGTTATGCACCACACAGATTCTGTTTCTACTCTATCAAAGTGACTTTGGGTCTGCAAACATCACATCAAATGTAAACTATAACCCAAGCAACCTCTGGTTCCTGGTTGGAGGGAACCTGCCACCGACAGGTATGAAGTTTGAACAAACCTTACATCTAGTATTTCAAAGTATGGTCCACAGACCACCTGCATCGAAGCACCTCGACAAGTGCTTACAGACAGACCTCCTGTCTTAAAATCTGGCAATAAAAGATTCCTGAGTCTCCAGAATTCATGAATTAAATATTTATTGAATCATAATCTCTGGTGGTGAGGGAGGCAGGGTTAGAAGGAATATCCATGATCTACATTTTTAATAAACTCCTTGGGGTTTTAAGGTAAATTGAATTTGAACCGAGTTACGCCTGATGTTCATTATTTGTGAAATACAGGAATTGAACTGGAATTATTTCAAAAATTGTCCTTAACTCTGGGATTTTATCTTTTCCTTTTACCCATATTTTTTCTTCCTGCTTATAAAAGAAGACCCTCATTTTTCTTTGATCAGATCTTTAAATATTTTTAGATGTTTACTCTTAAAAGGGTGGGACCAACTCTCAATGCATCCATCCTTCCCCTTGAGAGCCCCACAGTCTAGTCATCGTTGATATATATCAGTTGATCCATCTGTGCTTTCAGCCTTTCTGTGTCTCTGCTTTTACCCACAATTAGGGCAGGAGGATGAGCTTTGCACTTAGCAACCCACTGCTGGGGAGAGTGGAGTTGCTTAGGAAGCAGACCAAGGATCCAGACCCACTTATTACACCTCTCCCAGGGGGCTTCATTATCTGGCTTCGTGACCTACCCCTTGGCTAGATTTCATGGTGGTCTAGTGTCGGGGCACGAGCGTGGGGGAGGCCTGGGGGCAAATCCGGGCTCCCCCACACACTCGCTGTGTCATCTCGGAGAGATGATTTGGCGTCTCTATCCCTGTTCATCGCCTGTAAAATAGAGATAAGCGTTTTCCTACCTCATGGGGTTTTTATGAGGATTAGGTGAGCTAATATTTGTAAAGCTCTTGCAGGAGGACCTGGCATCTAGCAAGTACTAAGTAACCGTTTGTTAAATCAATGTACTTGTTTGCATGGATTTCAGGTATAATTTCCCCTTGGGACAGCTCTGAGGTTCCTGCGGGGCTTTAGAGCACAGGCGAGCCACAGAATCTTGCTTTCGGTGTTTGGGGGCCTTGACACGGTCAAAGAGGCAACCTAAAAGCTACGTCCAAGGAGGCCCGGGATTCCATGGTCTGTATGTGTGGGAATGTGTGTGTGTGTGTGTGTGTGTGTGTGTGCGGGGGGGGGGGGGGGGTATGGGAGGGGTGGAGTGGGGAGGACAAACAGTAAACAAATAAACCTGTAATGAACAAGATAACTTCAGACCGTGGTATTAGGAAGTAAATAAAACCAGGTGATGTGGAAACAAAAGGCTGTGATCTTCTTGGAGCCGCTCGCTCCCGTCAACTGCTGCCTCTGCCCCATCCCTGCTGGTCCTTCCCGCCCCCTCCACCTCCACCTGCCTGGTGGGACAGTTGCCCTCCCGCAGTCCACACTGCCGCACTTGACTAGGTCCACTCCTTCGTGTCAAGCCAATTTCCCCACATCTTGCGATTCTCTTTATTTAAAAGCCCCAAATGATTATTCCATTGACACCCTTGTGAAAAATTTTCCATGAACTTCAGGCTAAAACCTTCCTTTATTTAATTTCATCTTAATTGCCTCAATTAGGCTCCTTTCATGTTTGCTCAACAAACTCTTTTGTTTCTTTCACTCAGCTCTGAGCAACAGGTGCCAAATGGAGCCTTTGTTCTGAGGACTTTTCTAATGGGCTTCACACCAATCCTGTTTGTTTTCCTGGGGGCAGCTCCCAGCAAACCTGAACAAAGTGTGGCCATTAAGCCCCTGAGCGCCAGGCTCAGTTGCCAGCTGCCATTTACTACCCCGTTCAGTTTCCCAAGCGGAAAACGATAATCTTCTCTCATTTTGAAGGGAGCTCTTTAAAAAACAAAAAGAAAAAAAAAAAACATTTTTTATTGTGAAATATTTCCTATTTACAAAGAAAAGAAAGAAAAAGCAGTAAATTTCAAAGTACACTTCCATAAGCTGCTACAGAACAGATTTCAGAGTCTGTCATGGGTTACCATACCACTACTTCAGATTTTTCCTTCTAGCTGCTCCAAAACACTGGAGACTAAAAGAAATAGCAATATAGTCATTCAGTAGTCTTACTTATTTGTTAAATCCTAGTTTCTCTGTTATAACTGAAGGGAACTTTTTTTTTATTGTGTTGGAAAAGGTGTCAGAAACCCTCTATAACTTGAGTTTTCCTTATCTTCTCAACTCATATCCCGTCACTCAGCCTTCCCCACCACCCCCCAAGTCATTTTTGCTCTTTAAGGCTATAGAAAATTCACAGCTCCCTGCCTCCTGCCTCATCTCACTTCAGCTCTTCTCCATAGTTGTCGAGACGGATAATTGTAAAGCGAAGACCATCATATCAAGCATGTCTAAATGCTTCCATGATTTCTCACAGAATTCAGGGCAAATTTCTGCCTCCTTAGATTGTTGCTGCAAGTACTTAAGGTCTGATGTTCTCATCCTAAAACCTACCTAATATAGCTTTTCTCCAAAATGGCTGCTGTCAAATTCCTTCTCTCCTTGTCTGGAAGCCATTCCCCTATTCAGGAGCTCTTTCTTTCCTCCCCCTGAATCTGGACTGGCCAAGTGTCTTGATTGATCATTAGAATACAACAGAAGTGATATTCAGGAACTTCAAAAGCTAAGTCATAAGAAGTTTTGTAACTTCCACTTGGACCTCTTGGATGCTCCTCTTGGAATATTTGCTCTGAGGGAAGCAGGCCACCGTTTAAGAAGTCCATCTACCTGAGACTGCCATGTTGTGAGAAGCCCAAGCCACTTGGAGAAAGGGCCTGGATATAATGAGACACTGGATATAATGAGACACCATGTGGAGAGGGAGGGAGAGCAAGGAACATAAGGCATTAGAGATGTCACTGTAGAAACCATCTTGGAAGTAGAACTTCAGCCCCAGCTGCCCCAGCTGCTGCTACAGTGGATCAGTGATGAACCAGTCTGCCAAGCCTTCCCAAATTCCTTACCCACAAAATCACAATTGTTTAAAATGACTAAGTTTTGGGTTAGTTTGTTATATAGCAATAGACAACCATAAATTCAGTTCTTCGGACAAGTCATTCAGAGCTTCTTAAAGTCCACCTAAAGCTACCATGCTTACCCCATCTCACAGTCTTTGCATGGGTTACTTTCTCTGTCTGAAATACCGTTTCCACTCTTCTCCGTGTGGCTAGCTGGTGCCTTTGCCTTGAAAATCTAAGCAGCACTTTCTTTTCCTACACATGAAAGACGCTTCCCCTCTAAGATTCATTCAACAAATGAATATTGAAGTCCCTACTGCGTGCCAGGCACTGATGATTCAACAGTGAATCACATTCCCATCTTGCACTGGGCTTCTATCTTACAAGGACTCTGAATATTGTTTGAAATAGTTTTCACCTTTATCTGAAAATAAGCTTCACAAAGGCAATTGGTGTGACCTTCATTTGGTGTTTATATGAGCAACTGACTTTAGGTTTGGTTGAGTCTACCCAAGCTTATTTTTGCCAAGTCCAGCTTTCTGAAGTGGAAACATGAAAACCCTGAGATGACGGTGGTGGGAATAAAGCCTAAAGGTAAATTTCCTTTTTGGGTACACTTCAGATGCAGGTAATAAACTTTAAAAAACAAGCGCAGCCATGCTAAGAATCCAGTAGTGAAATCGCTATAGGTTGAGCCTTGGGAAATGACTGCCCCGAAATGCACAAGGACATCTTCCATTTTGGAAGGTGAGAGCGAATATTATCAAATGCATCACTCTCATCACTCCTGAACTTATGAACTCAGCCTTCTGGTCTCCTCTGCCCTGGATATAGCAAACAAATAAGGGGAGCAGAGGAGACCAACCTCTGAAGGTTTTTGTGTTTGTTTTGTTTTGAGTATAACAAGAGTACTAGATCTTAAAGGTGAAGTAATGAGTATTTACTCTATGGGTGAGGGGTTGGATTCAGAAGAAAGATTTATCAACATTGGAAAATGGATCTGTTTAGGGAAGCTGTTGTGGCTATGTCTTTTTTTTTTTTTTTTTTTCGAGCATGGCCACACTTAATTTGGGATTTGTGCCTCCAGAACCACAAAAGAATAAATACGTAGGTGGGTTTTTCCTTTTTAAAAATTTACAAATACTCCTTCTTCCCCACTCCCTTTCCCTTTCTTCTAGCCTGTTGCTGACCTTGCTTACTTTCTGTCTCTGTGAATTTGCTATTTCTAGTCAACTCTTATGAGTGACATCACACAGTTTTTCTCCTTTTACGTCTTGCTTATTTCACTGAGCATAATGTTTCACGGTCCTTCCATGTTGCAGCTTGTCTCATAATTTCATTCTTTCTTAAGGTCAGATAGTATTCCAGTGTGTATATGGACCACGTTTTGTTCATCCATTCATTTGTGGACAGACGCTTGGGTTGTTTCTAGGTTTCGGCTGTTGTGAATAGTGGTGCTGTAAATAATGTTGTACAATATCTGTTTGCAACCCCTTTTTTTCACTCTCAGGGTTAGATATCTTGACGTGGGATTGCACAGTCATATGGTAATTCTATATTTAACTTTTTAAGGAACCACCATATTGCTTCCTAGTTTCTGCACCATTTTACATTTCCATTAACAATGCCCTAGTGTTACAATTTCTCCACATCCTCTCTAACACTTTTTTCCAATTTTTTATACTAACCTTCCTTGTATGTGTGATGTGATATCTCGTTATAGTTTGGATTTACATTTCCATAATGGCTAATGATTTGAACAACTTTTCATGTGTTTATTGGCAACTTATCTTCTTTGGAGAAATGTCCATCCAAGTTCCCTGCTCATTTTATAACTGGGTTGTTTGTTTTTTTATTGTTTCATTTACAAGTTCTTTATATATTCTGGACATTAAGCCCTTATCTATTATACGGTTTTAGACTATTTTCTCCCATCCTTCTTTTCACTTTCTTGATAATTTTAATCAATGCACATAACTTTCAAATTTTGATGAAATCAAATGTATCGGGTTTTTTTCTGGCTTGTGCTTTTGGGGTCGTATCTAAGAACCCATTGTCAAATTCAGGTCATAAAGAATTGCTTCTAGGTTATCTTCTAAGAGTTGTATAACTTTAGCTCTTATATTTTGGTCCTTGTTTCATTTTGCATAGATTTTTGCATATGTTGTGAGGTAGAGATCAATTTCGTTCCTCTGCCTATGACTATCCAGTTTCCCAATACTGTTAGTTGAAGAGACTATTTTATCCCCACTGCATGTACTTAGCATACTTGTCAAAAACCAGTTTGCCTTAGATATGTGGGTCTATTTCTGGACTTTAAATTCTGTTCCACTGGTCTATTTGTCTTTGTGCCTTTCCCACACTGTTTTGATTACTGCCACATTGTAGTACGATTTGAAGTCAGGAAGTATGAGTCTTCCAACCCTATTCTTCTTTTTCAAAATTGTTTTGGCTGATCTGGGCCCCCTGTAAGTCCACAAAAATTTGTAGCTCAGGTCTTCCATTTCTGGTTCCCGCTGGCACCACGCCGGACGCTGGTGAAGGTGGCTTCCCAGGTCAAGGCTCAACCCTGGGTGTGGTCACAGAGTGGGGGTGGGAGGCTGGGCAGAGAGGGCTCAGGGCTCAGCGCCGCGGACATGGGGTTGGTGCAGGAGGATTCCTGGCCACACCTGGGTCTCATTGCCTGAGGTTTGGGGCTGTCAGGCAGCCACGGAGCAAGCGGGATGAGCAACTCCAGGGGACTGGGGTGGTGGGGTCTCAGGGCGGTGGGGTCTCGGCCTGTACTAGGGCCGCAGGCCCCGAGGGGTTGTGGCTATGTCTTGTTGTGCTCATCGTTATTGTGCACGAAGGAGCCTCCAACCAGTCTGGCAGTTGAGTGTCCACATGGCACAGGAAAAGCAGAGCCCAGATCCCAGAGAAACAACTAGCAGTTTATCTATTAGCCTAGAGCAATGATTCTCAACCAGGGATGGTTTTGGCCCTCTCCCTATGACTGCGAGGACATTTGGCAATGCTGGGAGACATTTCTGATGGCCACTGAGGTAGGGAGGCTACTGGCATCAAGTTTGTAGAGGGCAGGATGCTGCTAAACATCCTACAATGCACGGAAGAGCCCCCACAACAAAGGGTCCCCAACCCATACTGTCAGTAATGCCAAAGTCGAAAAGTCCTGGCCTAGAGCCTTCAAAGTTTAGGATACATCAGAGTCACCGAGAAAGCTTGTTAAAATACAGGTTGCTGGATCCTCTGCAGAGTTTCTGATTTGGTAACATTGGAGTGAAGCCCAGGAATTTCCATGTCTAACAAATTCCCAAGTGAAACGGATGCTACTCCCTGGGCTGCACTTGGAAAGCCATCGGCTTAGAGCTTCCCTCTCTGGATCACAGGAGAGAGAGGCTCCTCTCGGGGCAGCATGATGGAAAGATCCGGGAAGGGAGCTTCCATGCAGGCCTTTTGCAGACCTTCCTTATCCCCATAGCAGGAGCCTTCCCCTTGGATCAGTGAACGCCATTCTAGTTCAGTCCAAACACCTACTCAAGGTTGGAACAGAAAACAACAAAATAAAACAAAACAAATAAAACCAAACAACAGCAACAACGAATGTACTCAAAAAAAAAAAAAAAAAAAAAGGGCAACCTAAACAGGGAAGGGAAAGCTATAACTTGGGTCATTTTTTGGGCACACTCTATAGAAGGACTCAAGTGGCAGATAACAATAACTCCAGATCTCCGGAGGAGCCCCCACACCAACAAAAGTTCAATTAGTAAGTCTTGGCAAATAAAGACCACAAACATTTTGGCAGTACTAAATCAAGGCCATGCTTGGCATTCTCCCAGGCTCGATACTGCGTCCCTGCCAGGCTTTGTGAAAGAGTGGCTTTGAAGGCTTCTGAAAAGAGTCCATTTCTCAAACAATTCCTGCTTTTGTGGCCACTCTGTTCTTCTCTTTGCTCCTTTTCTTTTTGACCTAACCTGAAGGGCACCTGAAGGAGTGGCAGGCTTCCGTCCTCCCAAAATTGTCAGTTCACTCCTTTTCTTCTCACAATGATACAAGGACACCACTGCCACTTTCACTGTCATCCATAAGGTTGGTGGGGAGAGGCGGGACCTATGGTGTGGGAAACTCAAAGAGATAAATTTTCTAGTTAAAAAATCCCATTTCCAAAAAGAGGGAAAACAGAGGCTGCTCAGACTTATAGACATGTTCCACTTTGAGGGTAAGGAAATGAACTCATTTGGTGATCTTGCTTAACACTTCACACCCTTGGCAAATGTAATGTGGAGTCCATATTCCTCCATGTTATCTGTGTCCCCTGAGATGTTGATAATGGCATTAATGATGACAATGATATTATCTAATATTGACTGAACTTTTTGTGTGTGCCAGACATGCTTCTAAGTATTCTATTTATTCTTTTCTTAAGAAGTCTATAAAATAGATGTTTTTGTTATTCTCATTTTACACATAAGCAAACAGAGGCAAGGAGAAATTAAATTATAGAGCTAGAGAGTGATTACTGCCTCTGAGATGAAGAAATAGATTTTATTTCCTTTTGGGAAAAATGTGGTCTGATGCTTGTCAATACTGTAACTGTTGTGTGCTTGTGGAAATTCTACAAGAATGGGCTACAACCTGTGGAATGCCCTGCTCCAACTCCGCACTCTCTAACAAATGTCTCCGCTTTAGGCAAATATGTTGCTGGAAACCACCATCAGGTGAGGTCCTGCAGCTGCACCCTAACTGCTGGCATTGACGGTTTGGGGCAAGGAGTAATATTTGGGTTGTGTGAGGCAGCACTGACTATACAGAGAGGAGAATTCAAAAAAGCTAAAGGACCTACCAACAGAAAAGAAAAGAAACTACAGACCTGATTTAATAATTTGTGAAATTCAGTCTCACTGGGTGATTTTTAGGTCTGGTGAAGCCACTGCAACCCCATTCCCAGTATCCCAACAGGACAGTGAAGTCATGAGCCTACCCAAGGATACACAGTAAATGGCAGTGGTGGGACAACCAGCTCTTATTCTCATGGTTTTTCCATTATACCTTTAAGCCTGCTGTTGTTAGATTGGTGGCATGGGCCATGCAGAAATGTTGAGCCCTCTGTGGATTTGGTAAAATTCACAGAATCACAGAATCTTTGCATTCAAAGAGATCTCAAGTGGTTTGACTTCCCACCTCCTGGGTAGCTGGAGTGAGAGCAGCAGTGCCATCAGCGGGATTTCTTGTGTCTGCGTTTAAAGTCAATGTCCCATTGATTCAGCCATTTCGCCAATGTGGTTGACCCCCCATGTGGGCCAAGCATTTCCAGGTTACAAAGTCAAGTAAGATGGTTTTCCCAAAACAATGGTCCTGTAAGAGCAAAGAATCAATAGACTAAGTCATCAGCTGTAGTGAATCAAGGGAGCGGCAGAAAATAAACATAGAAAGAAAATTGAGATGGAGTTTTGGGTGGTCTTGAATGCCTGGCCACAACCTTAACTTTATTCTGAGGACAATGGGAGAAGTGCTAGAGGTTTCTGAGTGGTTTTTTTTTTTTTTTTGACAAGGATAGAGTTCTCCTTTTAGAAAATGAACATGACATGGTGTCCAGTTTTAGACCTGGAAGCAAGTGGCAGAAGTGCCAACCCGGAGGTTCCTGCAGTCATCCAGAAAAAAGTAATGTGGTAACTCAGCAATTCTACTCCTAGGATTTATCACAAAGAAACAAAAGCGTAGATCCATAATAAGGCTTGTCTGTAAATGTTTATAGTAGTTTTATTCACAATAGGCAAAACTGCAAACAACTCAAATAGATGTCTGGTAACAGAAGAGTGAATAAATAGTCGTTTATTTATACAATAAAGTAATGCTTATAAATATTTTTAAAAAATGAATTGCTGGGGCGGGCCGCGGTGGCTCAGCGGGCAGGAGTGCTTGCCTGCTATGCCGGAGGACCCCGGTTCGATTCCCGGCCCCAGCCCATGTAAAAAAAAACAAACAAACAAACAAAATATAATAAAAAACAAGAAAATGTTTAAAGATGTTTCCCTTTCTTCCTCCCTTCCATCCTTCCTTCCTTCTCTGTCTTTCCTTCCTTTAAAAAGAAAAAAAAAAAAAAAAAAATGAATTGCTGATGCATGTGGTGGTTTGGAGCTTCATGTACCCCAGAAAAACATGTTCTTAAGTTTAATCCATTCCAGATTCTAAGTAGGACTTGTTAATGAGGTTATATCAGTCAAGGTGGTGCAACCTGCTTCAATCAGGATGGACCTTCATCCTACTACTGGAGTCCTTTATAACCAAAATGAAATTCAGATTAAAAAAAAACAAAAAAAAAAGCTACAGAGGGAGCAACCAGAAGCGGAAGATTAATGAAACCCAAAGAGAAGGGAGAGAGTAATACATGCCACCATGTGCCTCATCATGTGACAAGAGTCATCAGCAGCCAGCTCCAGAATGCCACAGTCTTTAGGAGAAAGCATTGCCTTGATGACGCCTTGATTTGGACTTTACTTTTTAGCCAGATAAGGTAAGGTAATAAAGTGCCAGTGTTTCAGATGAGTATTTGCTTGAGCCGCTGAGGAAATGAAAGCAATGCATGAAATAATTTGGAGGAGTCTCACAGACATTATGCTGAATGAAAGAAGCTGGATGCAAAAGAGTTCATACTGTATGATTCCATTTATGTGAACTTCTAGAAGAGTCAAACTAATGACCTAAGATGAGAAAAAATCAGAAGACTTAATTAGAAAGATAATGGGAGGTAAAACTGTTCTAGGCCACGAAAGAAACGTGTGTTAAATGGATGTTTCCATTTGTCTTATTTTCATAGCTGGGCTTTGTGCAATTCAATTTATCTAAATTTTCCCTTACTTATAAATTAACTGTAAACAACAACAGCAGCAGCAATAATAATAACTGAATGGGAGTGGGTAGGAGTATAAATGAAATAAGAATGGCACAAAATTGATCATTGGTGAAACTGGAAGATAGGCACATGGAGGTTCATTATACTATTGTTTATTTTGTTCATGTTTGAAATTTTTATATTAAAAAAAAAACAATATGGGCCCAAACCAGTGCAGTGGGTAGGAAAATCCAGGAGCAAGACATTGTAGGGGCGGACTCAGAGTGTCTCAGTAACACTTTGGGCTTTGTAGGAAATGTGGACTAGTTTCAATGGGAAGGATCTTTTGATTTTGAAATGCTGGTGGGACAGCAGATGAAAAGTCAGGCAGATGGAAAGAAAGGAAGAGGATTTCCTGCCTTGAATATCCTATGGGATTGAGGGAGGAAAACTTCAGTTGCTTCAATAAATTATTACACAGGTCTGTAAGTTACTAAGTTGAGCACAAGTAGCAAGTGAGAGGGAAGTTCCCATAATCATCTATGAAAGGACGCTTGCAATGTGTCATGCCTTGTAGCCTACTGAAGATTCAGCCTGGTAGGATAGGCCAGCATATTTATATGAATTCAATATGAAGTAGGTAGTGTGATGATAAAGCTATGAAAAGCATGCTCCAGAGGCCCAGAGGGGAGCCCCTAGACCAGCCCAGATGAGAGAGAAGGGATGAACCCAAACCATAGTTATCCTCGAAGAAGACCCGTGAGCTCAGAAAGAAAACATGGCCAGATGGTGCTTCTGGATTTAGAGGACTTTCTGGATGCTAAACAAACACTATGCTGTGAGCCTTATTCTCCCAGATAACAAATCACTAGGGGTAGGACTTATGTAATCACAGAATTCTGGATGTGGAATGAAACCCAAATTAGGTTCAAAGAATATTTATTGGGTACTGACTAGGTAGAGAGAAAACTATAGCCCTGCCCTCAAAGAGCTTGACGCTTGTAGTGGGGATAGCGGTAGCGAAACATCTGTATGTAACAAAAGATGGTGTGTGAAAAGAATGGTAGTTTGTTTTACAGATTTTAAAAATAATGCAAAGAAGTAAGAGATAATTTAAAACAGGAGATCATAGAACAGCTCACTCATAGAAAAGGAAAATAAAATTCATGTAACCTGTTTAAGACTCCATTTGTTCAATTGTTGAAAGGCGCTTCAACAATTTCAGCTGATCTTTTCTAATATTGGGCTATTTGATTCGAACACTAGCATTGTGATCTAGACATCTTCATTTCTAACCCAGTGCTATTACTGGACACCATTCCAACTCTTCCATATTTAGTTGAAAATATCCTCTTCCCCACCTACTTTCCCACTCCCCTTTGCTGTAACAAGCTCCATTTACAAGCTACTGAGAGTGAATATGAATTTCTTCTCTGAGCATGACCTTAATACAATACACTATGAAATTCAACCTGGACAACTGGCATCACTGACTTGCTCCTATAGGGAACCAATCTCCATATCAGCTAGGCCTCTTACATAATCTCTGGGTTGTGATTAAACACGTTTTAAAAATACAATTACATATTTTGTGTGTCAGAGTTACAGAGGCCTTTGATTCATAATTGGCTGATTGTTTCCAGAAAATTAACCAAGGGAGCAATAATGCCCAGTTGGCTCTGCAAGACCCATTGCAAACACACACCCTAATTCCTGCATCTGCCCAGGGTTGAAGGGACATCATGTCAGGTGGGCCCTTGTGCTGGTTTGAAAGGATGTATGCCCCATGAAAAAGCCAGGTTTTAATCTAAATCCCATTTCATAAAGGTAGAATAATCCCTATTCATACTGTATGTATGTTTTTCCCATATACAAAATACATTAGTTTCATAACAATATCACAAATCCTCAAACCATTTCAGTAGCAATATACATGAAATACAAAGTTAGAAATGTACAAACTCCTGTTAAAGTTAGTTACAGGCATGGTCTGTTCTAAGGCAAAATTATCTTCTGGCTTGGGACCTTTGAAAACTCATAACAAGTTATTTGCTGCCAACATACAAAGGAGGAACAGTCAAAGGATACATATAAACGTTTCCACAGGGAGGAAGGAACTCAGGGGTCACCAAACCCACACAGTTTTGCAAACCCACAGGGCAAAGTCCACTAGATTCCAAAGTCTGAGAATCATTTGTCTTCAGGGCTTTAGAAAGCTACAGTCCCACCCTTTCCAAGGGCCTATGCAGAGGCCTGCCTCTCTTCGAATGCAACCTTGGGGGACATTGGGGAGACCACCTTTTTCTAAGCTCCACCCTCTCCAAGCATCGGGGCTGCACCTGGGCTCTCTGCCATCTCCGGGCACACGCTCAACCCCACCATGTGGTGGCAGCCAGGCTCTCCCCAAACCCAAAGGAATGTGCTTCACCTCTCCAAGGCCTGAGGCGGCATGACTCTTCTACTGCAACCAGGTGGAAGGTCCATTCTCTGCCTTTGGGGCAAACTCACCCTCTCCACGGGCTTGAGTGGGTCCGCTCTCCTGGCCTGAGGCTTCTTGACTTCAGACCTCAGTTTCCATGGTTTTGCCTCTGAAGTTATTTTTTCTCCAATGTGTCCCTTCTCTGAACCCCCCAGTCCAGACTGGCAGCGGCTCTGTTTATACAGATCCCACAGCACTCTCGTTGGCTTTCTATGCAGTAGCCTTGGATCATGTCAATCAGACATAAGGAGTTTTCACAAATCCTTCCTGGATAACTCCATGTCCAACCCTGGCTTTCTCTGAAATGGTTGACTGGTTTCACATCTGGTCAAATCCCCACATGGAGCACTATTCTCTGGGGTCTCTTTTTCTGGAGGCCCAGAGTTTTCCAGGACATCAAGTTCTGATTTCTTTGTACTCAAGAGTTCAGTTTTCAGCTTATCTCTTTTCTGTCGCATTTCACTATTCCACTATTTCACTAGCTGTGAGGAGAAACCAGGCTGCACTTCCGACATTTAATTTGGAGATCTCTTCGGCTAAATATCCAAGTTCATGGCTTTTAAAATCTGTCTACCAGCCAAAGCCACTAGTCAATTTTGCCAGATGGGCTGTCATTTTAAAACAAGGCTCACCTTCCTTCCAGTCTGTAATAACAGGTGCCTCATTTCTGTCTAAGATTTTATCAGAAGTGTCTTTAGAGTCCACATCTCTACCAACAGTCTCTTCAAAGCATTCTAGGCCTTCTCTATAAAGAGTCTCACAACTCTTCCAGAATCTTCCCTTTAGCCATTTAAAAAGCTGTTCCAACATGTTTTGTATTTGCAAACTGCAGCAGCACCCCACTGTCAGGTGGGGTGAATCTGTTCTAGTTTGCTAGCTGCTGGAATGCAACATACCAGAAACATTCCAGCTTTCAAAAAGGGGAATTTAATGAGTTGCTAGTTTACAGTTCTAAGGCTGAGGAAATGTCCCAACTAAAACAAGTCTATAGAAATGTCCAATCAAAGGCATCCAGGGAAAGATAGCTTGGTTCAAGAAGGCCAATGAAGTTCAGGGTTTCTCTCTCAAGTGAGAAGGCACATGGCAAACATAGTCAGGGTTTCTCTCTCAGCTGGAAGGACAAGCACAGCATCATCTGCTAGCTTTCTTTCCTTGTTTCCTGTTTCATGAAACTCCCCGGAAGGCATTTTCCTTCTTCATCTCTAAAGCACTGGCTGGTGGACTCTCTGCTTCATGGTGCTGCAGCATTCTCTGCTCTCTCTGAATCTCCTGGCTTTCTCTCTTGTCGTTCTCTTTTATAGGATTCTGGTAAACTAATCAAGACCCACCCAAATGGGGGGAGACACGTCTCCACTTAATCCAGTTTAACAACCACTTTTGATTGGATCACATCTCCAGGGAGATGATCTAGTTACAGATTCAAACATATAATGCTGAATAGGGATTAGAAGAAACGGCTGCCTTTACAAAATGGGATTAGGATTAAAACATGGCTTTTCTAGGGTACACACATCCTTTCAAACCAGCACAGGCCCCTACCCACATCTCCAACCTCAGCTTTCAAAATGTAAATAAGATCATGTCACTTCATGGATCAAAACCCCTCAGAATCCCCCATTGCCCTCTGGACAATGTCCCAACACCTTGGCACAACCTGCAGAGCTCTTCATGCTCTGTGCTCTGCTTTGCTCAGTGTGTTCTAGCAAACCTAACCTTTCGGAGCATGGAATCTCATTAGCAAATCCCATTAGCAATCTCATTAGCAAACTCGTATCATTCATCTATTCTTTTACTCACTCATTGATTCATTCAGCAAGTATTTGTATCACTATATTAGGTATCACTCCCTGTGCTCGGTGCTGGAGGTTAGATGATAGAAGTCAAGGCACTTTAATAATAATCACACATCTATTTGATTGCAAATTGAGAGCATGCAAGAGTGGGAGAAAGGACATTGTAGGCACAGTGACTAGCAACAGCAAAGCTCTTGGGGAAGAGAAAAGGCTGCATAGCTGAGTTTCCGACAGTGACAAGGAGGAAGAACATGAGACAAGTTGAGGTTGGAGAAATGGTAAAGGGCCAAGCTATACCATCCCTTGTAAGCTATAGGAAGGGGGTTGAATTTCCTTCCAAAGATCTGTAGGTTTTTTTTTTGACTTTATGAAAGGGAAATTTATTAAATTGCAAGTTTACAGTTCTAAGGCTGTGAAAATGTCCAAACTACGGCATCCAGGAAAAGATACCTTGATTCAAGAAAGGCCAATGGGGCCAGAACACCTCTATCAGCTGGAAAGGCCCATGGCAATGTCTGCTAGCTTTCTCTCCTGGCTTCTCATTTCATAAGGATTCCCCAGGGGTATTCTCCTTCTGCATCTCCAGAGATCTCTAGCTGTGTGGGCTCTCTGGCTCTGTTGGTTCTAAAGGTTTTTCAAAAATAGTTCCCTCATAAAGGGCTCCAGCAACCCCACCTCGAATGAATGGGTCACATCTCCATGAAAATAATCAAAAAGTACCTACCCAGCAATATTGAATGAGGATTAAAGGACATGACTTTTCTGGGGTATTAATTTCCTCAAACTGGCACACCATGGAGCTAAAACAGAACTTAGAGGTGAGGTAGTAGTAAGAAAAATATCTCACATTCATAGAGATAAAAAGTTGCTTCTTCCCTAAAATCATACAGCTAGTTTGTGACCAGAGCTGCTACTAGAATCCAGGTTCCAATGGCTCCAAGTTCCCTGTCATCAGTCTTTCTGTTTTCCTGTAGAGATAATCTTACTTAGGATGGAGTAAGTGTTACATAGTCTGGAGAAAAGGAGAATTTGTCAAGGCTTTTCCTAATTTTGATCTCATATCATGTCCGCACAGTTATGGTGCTGTGCATAACAGTTTATGGATACTTGATTTTTCATTATTTCAGCTGTGGAATTTGAGTTACCTTCTGTTTTCCATTTTCCTCACTTCTTTTTTTTTTAATAGTCATATTGAGAAATCGTCACACACATACAGTCCATCCAAAATGTACAATCAATGGCTCACGATATCATCACACCGTTGTGTTCTCATCACCATGATCATTTTTAGAACATTTGCACCACTCCAGAAGAAGAAAGAAAAAGAAAAAGCTCATACATCTCATATCCTTTACCCTTCCCTTCATTTTCCTCACTTTTTTTTTTTCTTAGCTTTTTCAGTTGTATAGTATAACATATATATAAAGCAAAGAGCAATAGTTTTCAAAGCACTCTTCAACAAATAGTTACAGGACAGATCCCAGAATTTGTCATGGGCTACCATACGATCCTCTCAGATTTTGCCTTCTAGTTGCTCCAGAATATAGGAGGCTTGAGGGCTTAAATACTTTTTTATCATCATAATCAACTTTTTTTCCTTCTTTTTTTGTGAACAATAACATGTATGCAAAAACAGTTATACATTTCAAAGCAGAGCACCACCATTAGTTGTAAAACATATTTCAGACTTTGACATGGGTTACAATTTCACAATTTTGGGTTTTTACTTCTAG
This sequence comes from Tamandua tetradactyla, assembly GCF_023851605.1. NCBI lineage: Eukaryota > Metazoa > Chordata > Mammalia > Pilosa > Myrmecophagidae > Tamandua > Tamandua tetradactyla. The sequence continues at coordinate 111,142,361 of NC_135334.1, forward strand.
CTGTTCTAAAATACTGGAGACTAAAAGAGATATCAGTTGAATGATTCAGCAATCATATTCATTTGTTAAGTCCTATCTTCATTGTATAACTCCACCATCACCTTTGATCTTTCTATCCCTCTCTTTGGGGTTGTGACCTATAGGATTTTAAATAGGGAAAATGACACAATAATCTAAGATGTTGGAGTATCTCACTGCTTACCAAGTGCAGAAATAATTAAAGGGAAGCAAATATGGGAACTGGAAGGTCTAGTAAGGGCCTACTATGAAAGACCAACCAAAAAGAGTGACTAACAGTGCCAGTCTGTCTGAATGGGCTCCCTTAGCATGGAACTTGCAGTGTTAAAACTGGGAAAGTCTCTGGCAAATTCTAACATATTGGTGACCCTGTGGGATAAAAATGATGTCTTGAATTTGAGGTGACACTAAAGATAGAAGGATGGGGATGGTCTAGAGGTAGAGGACTTGCTGATGGACTCAGTTAAAGGAGGACTCAGATTTTGGCATTTGCAATCAGTTGATAAGGTGTTCTATTGGGAAAGAAAGAACTGTCTGCCTCAGGCCTTTCTGAGCAGAAATCAAGCAGGCCAAAGAGAGTGAGAGAAGCCAGCTGCGCCCTGCACAGTAACTTCCTGGACTTTAGGAAATAACTGATGTCTTGCACTAAAGCCAAGCTGTGGCTCATCAGGACTTTGCCTTGCTTTCTGTTTCCAAGGAGTTGAAAGCAATTTGTAAATTTTAGTATGACCTTCAGAAAATGCCCACGTAGCACCGATTAAGAAATAGCCAGAGAGAAAGAGAGAAGTCAAAACATCACTTTTATTATTAATAAATCCACACTGCCACCTCTCCTCCCCTCCCCCAAGCCCAGTGCGGACACTTACATGCAGATGAGGAGGCATCTTCTTGCAGACAGCTGCTTTTCCTCAAAAACAGACTGTGTGCTGCAATGAGCACAGACTCTGGGCTCCAGTTCTGCTTCAACCACTTACCGGTTATGTGACCTTTCACCTAACTCCATGAGCCTCTGTTTTCCTGCCTATCAAATGCGGATAACAATTATCAACCTTTTAGGGTTGTGATGACGATTAGAGATAAAGTATGTGTTTGCTGCATTATAGGCTTTCAATAATGGTGCCTATCATTGTCTTGAAATACATTCTTTTACGTATGGTAGTTAAGTTTTTTCTAATACACCGTAGGGGAAAAAAAGGAAAGCAACTGTGTTTCCTCTGCTCCGCTGTTAGTGAGACTTTCCCTGTATTGCTTCCCAAATAAAGCAGCAACGTGACACAGGGGGTAAAAGCTCAGGTTCAGAGGATGGACCACCTGCATTTGCATCTCAGCTCTGCCACTTGTTGGTCAAGTCATCTAAAACAGCTCACCTGACTCTTCTGTGCCTCATACTCCTCATCTGTGAAAGAAAGATGATCTCCTTCAGATCTACCTTATAGAATATTTATGAGTATTAAATTAGATAATCCTTAGTCAGTGTTTAGCAAGGTTTCTAGCACCCAGAGAAGGCTTAATTAAATGCCATTTGCTGTTATGTGTTGCTTGCTACCTAACAGTTGAAACTGGTTGCCATTGGCTCTCTCTACTCTCTCATTCGCTTTTACTAATGATCAGTATTATACATGTGCGCATCAAATGGAATCTCCCTTTGCACAAGGGACAAGTTCCAAGAGTACCGTGTAAGGCAAAAATCACAGGCATTCAAAGTTTTTCTTGAAAATACGTTTAATCCCCCATAAACTACTCTGTACTTGGTTTTTAAATTATAGCTCTGAAAAACAATATGTATGTACAGTTTACAATATGTTCTGCAATGCACGGTATACAATAAACATTATATGTGCAAAATTGTTTTTTTTCCCCAGTATCTCGCAATATTTTAGCATTTTAGGCATAAAGAGTTGAATTCTTATGGGTTAAATGCATGTGTTATGTGATACCACTGTCATTATGAGGGTGGGAGCTTCTTTGCAAAGCTAGTGCTTTTCTGTTCAAAGTTAAAGGAACAATAAATATAGTAAAGAAAAAGGGACAATGTAGTATTTCCCAATGCTGCCACAGTTACATTGAAAAATATGAATGAACAAATAATCCATTTAGCTAGCTAAATAAAAATAGCTATACCCATCAGTATTTTTGAGCCACATTTATTGATTTATAATAAATTGGCATGTAATAAATGCCAGATATTGTGTTAAGTGCTTTACATGTCTGTGGGAGAAGCAGTGCAGCTCTGCGTTTAGCTTCCATTATTATTACTTTATCTGTACATCAAACTGATGAGGTAAGAACTATTATTTCATTATATTACAGACAAGAGCATTAAGGAGCAGAAAGTTAATACAATAATATTTAGTTAATATTTACTGAGTGTGTGTTACAACCCAAGACAGTCTTAATTTTTTACATAGGTTCCCCCACCTATCCTCAGTGAAACTCCATTAGGTACATATTATACTGATCCAATTTTTCAGATGAAGATACTGAGGCTCAGTAGGATTTACCAATGAAGCCTGAGAAATCAGTTTGGAGAAAAGCCCACTTGCATCTCTAAAGAAGGGGCCAGAACCAGTGATTACTCCATAGATGGTCATTTTCAGTTTATCTCCATTCTGGGTTGAAAGAGAACATCTTCCTGTAAATTTGTCCCCTCAACTCTAATGTCCCTTTGACTGTTTATGTGTATGAGGGGGTAAAATCAGTTATTTCTTTCCTCTGTGTGTGTTCATTGAAGGTCTTTGTGCAAGCTGTTGGGGACACTGAAATAAAAAGTCTGCTCCCTGCTTATACTTGCTCCCTATGAGTTAATTATGTAACAAGAGAATAGCAGTGTCCCACATAGCATATGTCACATCATCTCGTGAGCTGCTCTCTGGGAGTAGTTTCACTGGTAATCCTATAGCAGCCCCCAAGATGTTGACCTTATTAGCCCTACCTAGCAGCTAATCTATTCAACTGGCCCTGACTAGTTATTCAACCAAGAAAAGGCTGTTTTTGAAGATACGACATTCTCAACAAGGGAAAAAATGCAGATAAGTATGAGTCTTTGGAACTTGTGGTGGAGGCTTGAATTACTGATTTTTCTCTACTTCTGTAGAAGAACTTTTTAATGGCTTCAGGTTAAACTGGTTCACCTGAATTGCTCTGATTTATATGCATCCCTCAAGGTTATTGACTAACAAACAAGTTAGGGCAGCAGTGCAGAGTTCTGGTCAACCTGGAAGTTTTAGACAAGTATCTGCCTTTTTACATAAATGGTATTAGCATTTCCCCCCAAATCTATATACTGTGGTCATCTGAGCACCAAACTAGAAGCTTAAAGAGGTCAATTGAAGTCTTGGTTTGCCTCAAAGAATTGTGTAATCTTGAAAGAAACATTTCACCAACTATAGCCTCAGTTTAATGCTTTATCATTAGAGTTAATGAGCTATTGGATCCCTTTCAAGACTAATATTCTGTGACTCTTAGACATGACTTCCAAGAATGTCCTAGTCTCCTAAAGATCTCCACTTATGGGACTTGCCTTTATATTTAACTGACAGAACTAGATGGTTATACACTAGAAGATACGCAAGGAAAAGTGGTCAGACTAGAAAGTAGCTTTAAATTAGGAAAACTACATATGAGCTCCTCATTGGTTGGTAATCAAGGAGATTTTTTTTTTTTTTGATGCTGAACTATAATGATGGTTACATTTATTTTCCTCATCATAAAATGTTCTAGGATTACTTTTGAATTCAAGCGAACAGGAAGGAGGATGCAATTTCTTTTCAGTTTTGGCAACCCCACATGCTACTTGGTCTCAAAGAAGTCATGTGCTTTCATGTGACCAAGAGCTAGCAGGGCCGTCAGTGCTAGTGCTATCAGGTTCCTCTTCCTCACCTCCTTTCCAAATCCAGTCAGTAGCCACAGGAGAATGGCAAAGGTATTACATAGATATTTCAGTGTCCAGGATTCCAAGAACTGTAGTACGCTTCTACTAGGACCACTGAGGTTTCCAGAGCCAGACCAATAGAAGATGACTATTCTGTTCCCACCTTACCAAAAGAATAAAAGGAAAATTGCCAAACCTGGTTTAGCATGTGACCACACGGTGCCAGAGAAGGCAATAAACATGATATTATCATCCTTATGCTCTACACCACACACACACACACACACACACACACACACACACACACACACACACACACACACCAGGACAGACCCACTTTCCTTAATTTGGTCAACAGGCAAGTGTATCAGTATTAATTTTAGCAGGGGTAAAACTAAAAACATTGAAAACCCCTAAAATGTTCCTCCGTTGAAGTCCTACAGTACAGGAGATATCCATTTGTTGCCATTGGACTTGAAAAAAGGGCATACGCTCTTAATTATTGCCAGAGAAAATGAGTCCCTCCTTCTCAACTCTCTTAATCTTATGCCGAATAAAACAGCAACAAACTCTTTTCCCCAAAATCTGAACTCCAGTGTCAAACCTGTTTGATGATATTACCAGTTTGTACATTTGTATTTCAAGTGGATTATTCATGAATCAGTAGAACAAAACTTGATGTGTTGAATTTTCTGTTTCAATTTGATGTTGGATTCCTTGGTTCAAAAGGAGCTCATGATCGAAACTAAATGAGGTATGTTGTTACATAGAATTCAGATTACAAACATTTATTTTCCTTTCCTTTTTTTGGCGGGGGGGGGGGGGGGGGCATGGTCCAGGAGTCAAATCTGGGTCTCCTGCATGAAAGACAAACATTGTACCACTGAACCACCTGTGCACCCTTCCTTTCCTTTTGTTTCCAAAGAAATGTAATTAAAACAGCTACTCTTGACTATAAACATGTCAGTAGAAGAATCTTTAAAAGAAATACTAACTTGAGAATGAGAGGCAACGATGGTTGAAAGACTAGGATGTTCAAAACCTTAATTCCGGTGCTGGCTCTGCAAAAATCAGTTGTGTGTGACCTCTGCCAGAAGGTAACTTCTTTGGATTGCTTTGTCCTTTCCTCCTTTGTAAATGAAAGTTTTAGGTTAGATGTTTTCCAAGTTTCCTTTGAAAATCTAAGTTTCAGTAACAATTTTAATTATAATTGGTGTTTTTCACACTGCCTCTTACCATTGTAATTGTCACTTAAGCTGACCCTGACCTCATGCCAGACAGTGATTAAAATTCTTTCTTTGTTTTATATACACACACCTTTGGTATACAGTAACAAAGACAAAATTTTGGCACTTCAGGTCAGCTTAATATCCAAAGCCCTTCTCACCAATATTTTCTCAAGATATGTGACAGTTTCTAACAGCTCCTAAATTGGGCTACTTGTTTAAATAATCATCTGTGCACCTACTTCCATTTGCTGGCTCTTTCCCCTTTCAGAAAGACACTGTCAACTACACCTAGATACAGAGAAAGCAATAGACTCATAGAAGATATTTATCTTCACAGCAAAATCTTATGGTGACATTTTCCAATCGTAAGTGGTAACTTTCCATTCTCTTTTCATCAAGAAACATTGTAAACTTTCTGTTAACTTTTTAAACTGGGAACTTCTGGCCAAACATATGGTATGCCTGTTAGAATACACTGTCAATCTGCAACTTCTAAAAACTTTATGAATAAAAGAATATTTCTAAGAAGATACTCTCAGAAGGAAATTGTATTTTTATGGCAATATATTTTAATATGGTAAAGACCTTTTTTTTTCTAATTTTGAAAGTAATGCATGTTCATTATAGGAAATTTGAAAAATACAGAAAAGTATGGAGAAGAAAAATTAAAATTACTCAGTATCTTCCACCCAGAATTCTGTTTTTATTTTTCTTGAGGACGCGTATGTTATACATGTAATGGTGTATATGGAAATCGACGTCTCCTGGACTAGGGATTAGTGCTGGCCTTGATGTAGCAGCAGGTGGGAAGGTCTGAGTTTTCATTGAATTGCTATTTCATGGTTCATTACACACCGCTAAAGGACAGACTCTGCCCGGAGGGTGGGGACATCCTCCTCAGCACCCAGCACCCCATCTCAAAAAGGATGGCTGAATTGATCTAAAGTTCTATCCCCAGCAAAGGAATCGTCAATTTGGCCATTGTTTGGTTCAATCTTGGGAGTCAGTCTCAAGTCAGGTCAAACTAACAATGTGACGTGTGACAGAGGAAGAAACCCTGGAAGCAAAATGACTTGCCCTAGGGTCACAGTCAGGCAGGAGGCTAGGTACAATCATCTGGGGGAACCATTTTTCTAATCCAGTCACCAAGTCCCTTACTCGGTTTAACCCTTCTGAACCATCTTTTAGAAGTTCTGCTCCCTTTCCTATTTTGTTTATGAAACCTTTGAACTTGCATATTTCTTTAATTTCAGAAACATTGAGGGTCTAATATATGCTCAGTATATGAAATATATTTTATTTGGCAATGAAGTACTTTGGAGTCAGGCAGAAATGAATTCGAACCTCAGCTGTACTTCTTCTAATTCATTATATTAGACAAGAGAATTGGTCACTCTGTGTCTCAGTTTCATCATTTGTAAAGTAAGAATAGTAACAGTATATAGCCCTCAGGTTGTTGTAGGAATAACTGGTGTTACTATCATTTTTAATATTGTAGTATGTGCTAGGCATCATGAAATTTACGAAAATTCAATCGCCAATTCCAGGAAAGTAGACACCTATAAACTGAAATTAAATTAAATTCCAAATGAGGTGGTACATGCTGGATGAATCAGAGAAGAAGAGTCAGTGAGGACCAGAGTGATCAAAAAGTTTTCATGGAGAAGGAAGGATTTCAGTGTGTTATAGAGAAGAACTCACCATGAGCACAAGTAAAAAGTGCACTTGGTGAATGTAAGAGTGGATTAGCGAAGAACAAGTCTGAAGCTAGACTGGGGAGGGATTGACTATCCCACTTAGGAGTCTGGATTTCCACTCATTTACTCATTCAATAAGTATTTATTGAGCAACTACTGTGGTTTCAGGTATCGTTGCCTTGGTGATATAATCATAAGGAAGACATGGTCCATTCCTGCAGTCTAGGAGAAAAATAGAATAGCAACAACAAAGAAAGGTTATGAGGAGCAAAATTTTTAATGTAATTTTTTAAAAAGTACAAATGCTTCCAAGTGGTATGAAGGAAACAAAGAGGATTCAAAAAGTATAGGTACAATGAGAGTCGAGTCTGTGGAAAACCTGCTTCAGGTAAGGTAGTCAGGACAGATCTCTCTGAGTAGGTGACAGTGATGCAGAGACTAAAGATGAACAGAGGCCAGACACTAGAAGGGCAGAGGGAAAAGCATTCCAGGTAAAGAGGTATAAAAATATTACAATCTGGAAAAAATATGACATGTTCAAGGAAATGAGAGATCAGTGTGACTACCCAGGAGTAAGCAAGTATGTAGAGGGCATGAAATGAGATTTGGGAAGTAGTCAATATCTAGATCAGGCACATTAGAATTCAGACCATGGTGAGACACTGATTTTATCTTAGTATAATGGGCAGTGGTGGAGAAAAGTTTCCGCAGGAGCAGAGAGCTTAGGGAGAGAGAACATTAAGGAGTCTATGGAAGTAGTCGAAGTAAAAGATGCTGGTGGCCTGAATTAAGGTAATGAGGAGTAGAGATGAAGAGAAGTGGGCAGGTCCTTCAGATGTCTTGGAGAAAAAACAATGAGGGCATGCTATTAGATTGGATATGGAGGCAATGAGGGCATGGGGTGGGGAGGGAATTAAGAGAGGAAACAAAAAATTCTTAAATTATTGACTTAGAGTAACTAATTAAAGGATTGTGGCATTTAATGTGATGGGATGACTGAGGAAAGAGAAAATAAATTTGCAAAGAAGAGGGAAATCAATGTTCAGTATTGGAAACCCATTAACGTAATAAAAGCCATCTGGAGACAGGTGACAAGTCAGGTTCAGAAGCCAAACACCTCTGGACTGAGCCCATATTAACAGACCACATTCTCATGTGACTGAAAAAACAGTTACCCAAATAAAGAATAGGCAAGAAAGACAAGTGGTACAGAAATGGAAACTCCAGCTGGAAATACTTGTTCCCAAAGTTACTGGTCAGTCCAGTTGAAAAAGCAAATAAAAAATGGAATTGCTTGACATCGTGTGGTCCGTTCACCTGGTCCATTGGCTATGCGTGAGCATCCCAGCTAATAGTCGTTTAACAGTGAAAACTCATTCTGGGCTATTGACCTTGCTTTCTACTTTATGGGGAAAATAAAAGAAATTGTGAGAGAACTTCCATAGATTGGCATTACAGCATCTACCAACTATCAGCATCTAAACCAATCTATTGTGTCCTCCCTCCTGCTACCATTGGAGAATCTTCCCATGCTCAAATCTGAAGCCATTTGTGTTCAAAATCCCATTCCTTCTCACCAATTGTCCCAACAATTCTCTTTGCTCACTATTGGATGATTCCTCTCAACAAACAAACTTACTGCTATTGCTTCCCTGTTTGAAAAATAGAGCAAAGCAAATTTTGAAATATTCTCTTCACTTTGACTTTATTTCCCCCACCAGGAAATGTCCTATTTCATTGCTCTTATTTCTAGCACAACTCCTTGAAAGAGTTGTCTCTTTGATGTCTACAATTCCTCTCTTACTATTCTTTCCTTTTCCCCTTTGATCAGATATATTGGGATATAAATAATCTACATACAATAAAATCCCACCCCACTCATTTTAAGTTGAAGAGTTTGGACAAATGTATGCAGTTATGTAGCCACCACCACAAACATATAGAACATATTTATGGCTTCAAAAAGTTTTCTCATTCCCCTTTGCAGTTGATCTCTTTCCCATACATCCACTCAGTAGCAACCACTGATCTGATAGTGTCCTTACATTTTAGCTTTTTCTAGAATGATAAATAAATGGGATTCTATATTCCTATAACATTTTGTGTATGGCTTCTTTCACTTAGTATAACACTTTTGAGATTTGTCCATGTTGCTCCATTTATTGTCATCTTGTTGCTTTATATCACCTAGCAGTATTCCAGTGTATGGCTGTTCCACAGTTTGTTTATCTATTCACCAGTTGATGGACATTTAGGTTGTTTACAGTTTTGGGTGATTATAAAAAGGCCTATATACATAGTCATGTGGAGGTCTTTACAAGTATTCCTCTTAGTGTGTAGCAACCATTTTAATTTCCTTAAAATCACCTTTCAAAGGGAAATTTATTTAATTTGATAAAGCCCAATTGATCAATTTTTGTGATTTGTGCTTTGTGTGTCAGAGTTAAGAAATCTTTATATAATTCAATATCACAAGGATCTAAAATTTTTCTAGGAATTTTATAGTTCTAGGTTTTACATGTCTATGATTCGCTTGAAATTAATTTTTTGCATATGGTAAAAAGTAAGGATTGAGATTCATTTTTTTGTGTATGTATGTCCAATAATTCCTGCGCCATATGTATAAAAAAAAAACTATTCTTTCCCTACCTTTGTTGAAAAGCAATTGCCCATAGATGCTTATGAGTCAATTTTTGGACCTCTAGTATCTACATGTCTACCTTTATGCCAAGAACTCACTGTTTCACTTATTGAAGCTTTATAGTATGTTTTGAAAATCCTCCAGTTACTTTCTTCATTTTAAAACTATTGAAACGATTCTAGGACCTTTATTATTTAATATACATTTTAGAAAAAGATTTTTATTTTTATTTTATATAAAAATGGCAGGCTGAGATTCTTAGTGGTTTGCATTAAATGTATAGATCAATTTAGAGTGAATTGATATTGTGATAATAATGAGTCTTCCAATCCATGAACACAGTACATCTTTCCATTGATTTAAGATCTTATTTAATTTTTCTTAGAAATGTTTTGTAGCTTTCAGCACACAAATACGCACATATTTTGTTACATTTATCCATAAGGACTTCATGTTACTATAAATTACATTGTGCTTTAATTTCAATTTTCAGTTGTTCTTTCTAGTACATAGAAAAAATGGTGATCTTTATATATTGACCTTGTATCCTATGATTGTGCTAAACTCATTTGTTACTTCTACTAGCTTTTTATACAAAATTTTTTGGGTTTTTCTATATGCTCAGTCGTGTTGCCTACAAATAAAGATAGCTTTATCTCTTTCTTTCTAATATGTATGCCTTCTATATTTTTTTCTTATTGCATGGCTTAATGCCTCTAGCAAAATGCTGAATAGAAAAGGTGGGAGCAAATATTCTTGCTTTATTCCTATAAATCTATTAAAGAATTTGAAATAATTGTTGCTCAGATAATTTTGCTGGTGAAACATATCAAACATTTAAGGAAGAAATAAATCCAATTATACATAAGCTCTTAGTCTTTCAACACTAAATATGGTATTAACAGTAGGTAATTAGTAGGTGTATTTTATCAAGTTGAGTAAGTTTCCTTCTAATTTTAGTTTGCTAACCATGAGTGGATATTGGATTTTATCAGATGCTTTTTCTACATCTATTGAGATGATCACATAGCTTTTCATTTTTAATTTGTTAATTGATTAGTTGATTTTTAAAATGCTGACCCAAACTTGCATTCCTGGGATAAACACAACTTGGACATAATGTATTAGCTTTCTAGTATATTCTGGGTTTGATCTGCTAAAATTTTGTGGAGGATTTTTGTGTTTCTTTTTTTTTTCAAATGCATGGGCTCCAGGAATCAAACCCATGTCTCCGGCATGGCAGGCAAGAATTCTGCCACTGAGCCACTGTTGCACTGCCCTTGTGTTCCTTTGGTCTATAACTTTTCACTTCTTATACTTTTTTCTGGTTTTGATATCAGGGTAACGTTAGCCTAAAAAAAAAAAAAAAAAAGACTTTTAAAAGTGCTTCCTCTTCTGTTTCTGAAATGTGAATAATTGATTTTATTTCTTCCTTATGTTTGAAAGATTTCACCAGCAAAGCCATATGATCCTGGAGTTTTCTTTGAGAAAGATTTTTTAAGAATGAATTTAAATTCCTTAATAGAAATGGGGGCCTATTCAGATTATGTATTTCTTCCTAAGTGAGCTATGGTAGTTTGAATCTTTTAAGGAAATTGTCCATTGATTTGTTATCAGATTTATTGGCATTAAGGTGTTATTCCAGTATTATCCTTTTAATGTCTATTGGATATTTTATGATGTCCTCTTGTTCATTCTTGATATATTTTCTCTCTCAGTCAGGCTATAAGTTTATCAATTTTATTGACATTTTAAAAGAACCTGCTTTTGGCTTCATTGATTTTCTTTTTCATTTCATTGACTTCTCCTTTCACCTTTTTTTCTTAACTTTTTTTATTATATAGTATAACATATATACAAAGCAAAGAAATAAAAAAGCAATAGTTTTCAAAATGCCCTTCGAAAAGTGGTAATAGGATAGATCCCAGAGTTTGTTATGGGCTACCACATGATCCTCTCATATTTTTCCTTCTCGTTCTCCAAAATATAGGAGTCTAGAGGGCTTAAATATTTTTTTATCATCACAATCGGCATTTTTTCCTTTTTTGTGAACAATAACATATATACAAAAAGCAATAAATTTCCAAGCACAGCACCACAATTAGTTGTAGAACATATTTCAGATTTTGACATGGGTTACAATTTCACAATTTTAGGTTTTTACTTCTAGCTGCTCCAAAATACTGGAGACTAAAAGAGGTATCAATTGAATGATTTAGCATTCATATTCATTTGTTAAGTCTAGCTTCTATGTATAATTCTGCCATCACCTTTGATCTTTCCATACCTCTCATCGGGGCTGTTTGGGCTATGGCAATTCTAAATTGTTCATATTGGAAGGGTCTGTCACTAACATAGGGTAGGGAGATGGAACTATCTGATGTTCTGGAGAGGTTGGGCTACGTTTCAGGACTTATCTGGACCAGGGACCCATCTGGAGGTTGTAGGTTTTTGGCAAGTTACTCTAGTGCCTGGCAACCTTGTAGAATCTTATATATTGCCCTAGGTGTTCTTTAGTCTCCTTTCATCTTGATGCTTTGTTTCTTTCTACTCACTTTGGGTTTGATTTGCTATTTCTTTTTCAGTTACTTACAAAGGATTAAAATATTGATTTGAGACATTTTTCCTAATATAAGTATCTGATAGTATAAATTTCCCACTGAGCATCGCTTTAGTGGCAGATCACCAATTTTGATAAATATTTTTTGTTTTCCTCAACTCAAAATTTGCTCTAAATTCTCTTATGAGTATTTTTATTTGACCCATAGGTTTTTTTTAGAAGTGTACTATTTAATTTCCAAATGTTCCAGATGTCATTCTGCTATTGATTTCTAGCATAATTCTGTTGTGGTCAGAGGACATATTTTGTGTAATTTCAATATTTATTGTGATTTGTTTTATAGTCCAGAATATGGTCTGTTTTAGTGAATGTTCTCTGTCTACTTGAAAATAATATATATACTGCTGTTGTTTGGAGGAATGTTCTATAAATGTTCATTATGTCAATTTGTTTCTAAGATTTTCAATATTCTTGCTGATTTTTTTTTGTCTACTTATTCTTTCAGTTGCTGAGAGAGGGGTGCTGAAGTGCCTAATTGTATATCTGTCTGTTTCTCCATTTAGTCCTATCAGGTACCACCACATGGCCAAGTTGACACATGAACCTGACCATGGCAGTAGAGAGTCCCCATGTATTATGAATCTCTACTGCCATGGTCAGGTTCATGTGTCAACTTGGCCATGTGGTGGTACCTGTTTGTCTGGTTGGGCAAGTGCTAGCCTGTCTGTTGTGATGAGGACATTTCATAGAATTAAATCATGATCATGTCAGCTGCATCCACAGCTGATTCCATTTGTAATTAGCCAAGGGGAGTGTCTTCTGCAATGAATGATGCTTAATCTAATCACTGGAAGCCTTTTAAGGAGCATTCAGAAGAGACAGACTCTCTTCCTGCTTTGGCTGGGGAGCCTGTCCTGTGGAGTTGGTCCAGACCCTCCATCGGAATTGTCAGCTTCACAGTCTGCCCTGCAGATTCTGGACTCTCCCTTACCATACTTATGTGAGACACTTTAATAAATTTTATATTTGAGAACGTTTCCTGTTGATTCTGTTTCTCTAGAGAACCCTAACTAATACATCTACTATTAGGTACCTAAACATTTAGGATTGTTATGTCTTCTTGATGAACTAATCCATTTTTTTATTATACAATATTTCTATTCATTCCCAGTAAAATTCCTTATTTTGAAATCTATTTTGTTTAATATTTATGAACCCCTCCTTTTTTTTTTTTGATAGGTAGTGATTGTATGGATATAACTTTTGTCAAAATGTTTATTTTGTCCAATTTTAGTTTATATATTCAACATCATTTTTGGGTTAATAGTATTTATTGAAGTCTTGTTTATTTGTCCTAGCTTTTAACCTGACACTCTCTGCCTCTTAATTGCAGTATTTGGGTCATTTACATTTAATGTAATTTTATGTGGTGGAATTAAATTTACAATCTTGATGTTTATTTCTTTTGTCATATCTATTCTTTTTTCCTTGTTTCCTGCTTTCCTCTAGATTGAATGTTTCTCATGACTCCATTTCATCTCTATTATTGCCATATTAGTTACAACTCTATTTTAAAAATATTAATGGTTTCTCTAGTTATTTTAAAGCATGTGTTTGATAGTTTTAAATCATCTCTGTATCTGATTCAATTTATTGTTATAATTTGACAATGAGTAATTTTATTCTTGATCTTTGAGTGAATGCTGGACTTTGTATGTCAAAGAACAGACACTGAGGTGAATAGTATAAACATCCAGAAATGGGTACTCCACTGTGGTGTTAGTGTGGGAAGGTTGAGTAGATCTTGTCAGTAATCAACCAGGCAGGCCAGAAGAGAGTGGGATGACACGTTCAAACTGTTGAAAGAAAAAGATTGTCAACCAAGAAATGTATATAACCAAGAAAGAGAGCAAAACTCTCTTTCAAAAATGAAGATGAAATTAGATACTCCCAAATAAACAGAAACAGAGAATTTATTACTAGCAGACCTGGCCTGGAAGAAATACTAGAAGATATCATTTAGGCTGAAATGAAAGTACACTAAATTGTAACTTTAACTCACATGAAGATATAAAGAACACCAGTAAAAGTAACTACATAGTTAAGTATAAAACTCAGTATGCACATATTTTATTTACAACTCTTTTCTCCAATCTGATTTAAAAGATAAATATTTAAAGCAATAATTATAAAACTGTGTTGATTGGGTTATAATTTATAAATGTTTTATTTATTTGAGAATAATAGTAAAAAGGAGGGGAAGGGACAGAGGTATATTGGGGCAAAGTTCTTATGTAATATTGAAATTAAGTTAATATTCCTCTGAACTATTGTTTTAAGTTAAGATGCAAATTGTAAGTCCTGTGGAAACCACTAAGAAATAACTGAAAATAATAAAGTGAAAGAAACAACAAGGGAATTAAAATAGTACATCAGTAAACATTAACACAAAAGAAGGCAATAATGAGAATGAAAGAACAAAAACACAAATTGCATAGAAAAATAGCAAAATTACAGATATAAAGCCTACTTTGTCAGTATTTACATTAAATGCAAATGGATTAATATTCCAATCAAAATGCAGAGATTGAAGAATGGTTAAAAACAAAAGATCTGACTATATGCTGTCTCCAACGACATTCTATAATGATAAGAGGGTCAATCCATTAAGAAGATACAACAATTATAAACATATTTGCACCTATAACAACAGAATCCCAAAATACAGGAAGCGAAAGCTAACCAAATTGAAAGAAGAAATAGATAATTTGACACTAGTAGAGAATCCAAAACCTTACTTCAATAATGGATAGAAAATCTAGGCAGAAGATCAATAAGGAATAAAGACCTGAACAATACTATAGGCGAACTAGATATGAGAGATGTCTGAGGAACACTCCACCCAGCAACAGCAGAATACATTCTTCTCAAGTGTATATGGAGGTGTGCACTTGTCCAGAATAGACTACACTATAAGCCATAAAACAAGCTTCAATAAATTTGAAGGAATTGAAATCATACAATGTATGTTCTCTGGCCACAATAAAATTAAATTAGTTATAAAGAACAGGAGGAAATTTGGGAAATGCACAAGTATGTGGAGATTGAACAACACAATAACCAAATGGGTCAAAGAAGAAATTACAAAGGAAATTAGAAAATACCTTAATATAACTGATAAAAAAAAAACAGAAATAACAAAATGAGTGGGATACAGCTAAAGCAGTACATAGTTGGAAATTGATCGCTATAAAATGACTATATTAAAAAAGAATTTAAAAGTCTCAAATCAATAACAGAACTTTTCATGCGAAGAAACTAGAAAAAGAAGAGAAAACTAAACTAAAACAAGCAGAAGGAAGGAAATAACAAAGATTAGAGTGAAAATAAATGAAATAGAGACTAAAAAACAATAGAGAAAATCAACAAATTCAAAAGTTTTATCTTTGAAAAGATCAACAAAATTGACAAACCTTTAGTTATAATGACCAAGAAAAAATAAAAGAAAACTCAAAGGACTAAAAATCAGGAATCAAAGGAGGAACATTATTAATAACCTATGGAAATAGAAAAAAATATTATAAGAAGATTGAAATAAATGGAAAGACATCCCATGTTTACAGATTTCAAAACTGAATTTTGTTAAGATGCTGCACTCTCCAAATTTATCTAGATTCAATGCATTTCCTATCAAAATCTTAGTTCTTTTATTTGGCAGAAATTAACAAACTGATATTAAAATTCATATGACAACACAAGGGCCCCAGAATACAATCTTGAAAAGAACAAAATTGGAGAAATTATACTGCCCAATTTGAAAACTTACTGCAAAGCTACTATAATCAAGACAGTATTGTGCTGACCTAAGGATAGTCACATAGATCAATGGAATACGATTGAGAGTTCAAAATTAAAACCTTCTGATTTGTGGTCAATTGAATTTTTTTTCACACACACAAAAAAGTGCTAAATTTCAAAGTACATTGTAACAAATGTTATAGAACAGATTTCAGAGTCTGGTATGGTTTACAATTCCACAATCTTAGGTTTTCCCTTCTAGCTGCTCCAAGACAATGGAGACTAAAAGAAATATTGATATAATGATTCAGCAGTCATACTCATTAAATCCTATCTACTCTAACTCCACCTTCTCCTTTGATCTTTCTTCCTATCTTTAGGGGTATTTGGGCTATGTTCATTTTAAGTTTTTCTTGTTGGATAAGGCTGTTGATAATATGGGACAGGAGGATCGAACTAGCTGATGTTCTGGGGAAGGTGGCCCCTCTGGATTCCAGGACTTATCTGGTCTAGGAACCCATCTGGAGGTTGTAGGTTCCTGAAAAGTAATCATAGTGCTTGGAACCTTTGTTGAATCTCAGATAAAGCCCTAGATATTTTTTTTTTAGGGTTGTCAAGAATGGTTTTGATTGGAGTTTGGCAAACCATAATAAATAGGGGTATCTATCTGAAGTTTGCATAAAACTAACCTCTCAACTCTATTTGATCTCTTTCAGCCACCTGTTACAATTCTTTCCCCCCTTCTGGTCAGGAAGGCATTATCGATCCCATGATGCCAGGGCCAGACTTATCCCTGAGAGTCATATCCCACGTTGTCAAGGACACTTTCACCCCTGGATGTCATGTCCCACCTAGTGGGGTGGGCAATGGTTTTACTTGCAGAATTGGGCTTAAAAAGAGAGAAGCCACAGCTGAGCAACAAATAATGTCCTCTAGAGGTAACTCTTAGGTATAACTATAAGTAGGCTTAGCTTCTCCACTTCATAAATAACCTTCACAAGAGCAATCTTCAAGATCTAGGGCTTGGCCTAATTGACTTGGGAGTCCATAATATTTGAGACAGTATCAGGGGTTTCCACAGTGGTAAAGTTTAATAGTTTCATATTTTTTCTCCTGTCCCTCAAGGGACTTTGTCAATATTTTTGGGGGGGGTTATAAATGAGCTTTTTTATTGTGAAAAATAGCATATACACAATAAAGCAATAAATCTCAAAGCACACTGCAACAATTAGTTGCAGAACAGATTTTAGAGTTTGGTATGGGTTATAATTCCACAATTTTAGGTTTTTCCTTCTAGCTGCTCCAAGACACTGGAGACTAAAAGAAATATCAATATAATGATTCAGCAGTCATACTTACTTATTAAATCCTATCTTCTCTGTTATAACTTCACCTTCTCCTTTGATCTTTCTCTCAATCTTTAGAGGTATTTGGCTTATGCCATGATTGAGCTTTTTAAATTTATTTTAAAAATTTTTATTGATATATACTATATATTCATGATATATATTATATATTTGGCTGTAATCATCCAAAGTATACAATCAATGTTTTACAATATCATCATACAGCTGTGCATTTATCGTTACAGTAGATTTTTTGTGAAAAATAACATATATACAAAAAAGCAATAAATTTTAAAGCACATCACAACAATTAGTTGTAGAACAGTTTTCAGAGTTTTGTATGGGTTACAATTCCACAATTTTAGGTTTTTACTTCTAGCTGCTCTAAGATACTGGAGACTAAAAGAAGTATCAGTATAATGATTCAGTACTCATACTCCTTTTCCGTTTAATTCCACCATCACCTTTGATCTTTCTCCCACTCTTTAGGGGTATTTGGGCTCTGGCTATTCTACCTTTTTCAAGTTGGAAGTGACTGTTGATAATGTGGGGTGGGAGATGGAACTAGATGCTTTTCTGGAAAGACTGGCCCCTCTGTATTTCAGGACTTGTCAATTGACTTTTGACAAGGATACTACGACAAATGAAAGAGGAAAGAATAGTGTTTTCCACAAATGGTACTGGAGCAACTGTATGTCTACTTAAAAAAGGTTGAATTTGGACCCCTAACTCATTCAATAAGCAAAAAAAATCAACACAAAGTTAATGGTAGATCTAAATATAAGAGCTAAAGCAATAAAACTCCTAGATAAAGCATGAGAGTTTATCTTCATGATCTTAGATTAAGTCATGATTTCTTAGATATGATGCCAAAATCAAGAGCTACAAAAGAAAAAAGTAGATAAATTGGACTTCATCAAAATTAAAAATTTTTGTGTATCAAAGGATCCTACTGGAAAGTGAAAAGATAGCTTACAAAATGAGTAAAAATATTTTCAAATTGTATCTGACAAAGCGCATGTATCAGAATATATGAAGAAATCTTAAAACTCAACAATAAAAAGGCATACACATGATTTAAAAACGGGCAAAGGATTTGCATAGACGTTTCTCCAAAGGAACCATACAAAAGAGTAATAAGCACATGAGAAGATGCTTAATGTCATTAGTCATTAGGGAAATGCAAATCAAAACTACAATGAGATACCATGTTATACCAGTGAGGATGACTATAGTCAAAAAAGAGAGACAGTAACAAATGCTAGTGAGGATGTGGGGAAGCCGAAACCCTCATACAGGCAACTGGGAATGTAAAACGTGGCAGCCACTTTGGAAAACAGCCTGGTAGTTCCTTAAATAATTAAATGTAAAGTTACCATATGACCCCACAACTCCACTCCTAGGTATATATATCCAAGAGAAATGAAAACATATGTCCATATAAAAACTGTACATGAATGCTCATTGTTGCATTATTCATAATAGCCAAAGGGGAAACAACCCAAATGTCTTCCACTAATGATGTATAAACAAAATGTGGAATATACATTTGATGGGATATTTGACAATGAGAAGGAATATTTTCTTAATACACACTGTAACACAACACAGATGAACTTCGAAAACATTATATTAAGAGAAAGAAGCCAGTCACAAAATATGCAAAATATACTTTATGATTCTATTTTCTTGAAATATATAGAATAGACACCTGTAGAGACAGAAAGTAGACCAGTGATTTCCTGGGGTTGGGGACATGGAGGAGGAATGGATAATAACTACTAATATGTACTGAGTTTCTTCTGGGGATGATCAAAATGTCCTAAAATTAGACTGTGGTGATGGTTACAGAACTATGTGCATATACTAAAAACCACTGAACTTTGCACTTTAAGTGGATGAATTATATGGTATGTGAATTAAATCTCAATTTAAAAAATGTTTTTGCATGAGGAAGAACAAAGGAATGTCATTACTGCAGGATGCTGAAAATAGATGGTAATTAATATTTTAAAATTTCAACTTATGTGTGAGACTAAAGCAAAAAAAGTTTATTTGGTATAAAATTTATATTTTGACTAATGCATTTCCTAATACAACTTATGTAGATAGCTTAATTGAACACCATAAGTACATGGAACCTTGAGTAGGACATGAGATTTTGTTGGTTTGTCCAGAGTGGTGCCCCGATAAATTCCAGAGTGATTTGAACAGTGAATAAAGAAGTATTTGCAAAGTCCCCTATGGGAATGATGAGAAAGGGGGAAATTCAACTTCCCCAAGTGGAGAATTCTTGATATTCTCACAAGCAGTGTGGACGACGAAAGCTATAGGCTGACCCCCCGGTTTGGAACTGCCTGAAAATGCAGAGCTGTGTTCCAGTAGCCATGTTTCTTGATGATGTTTGAATAATGATATAGCTTTCACAATGTGACTGTGTGATTGTGAAAACCTTGTGTCTGATGCTCCTTTTATCTACCTTGTTAACAGAGGAGTAGAACATATGGAATAAAATTAATAATGGGGGAACAAATGTTAAAATAAATTTAGTAGATTGAAATGCTAGTGATAATGAAAGGGAGGGGTAAGGGGTATGGTATGTATAAATTTTTTTTCTGTTTTCATTTTATTTATTTTTCTGGATAGATGCAAATGTTCCAAGAAATGATCACGATGATGAATATGCAACTATGTGATGATATTGTGAATTACTGATTATATATGTAGAACAGAATGATCAAAATAGGAATGTTTGCATTTGTTTGCTGTTTTTTGGTATTAATTTTTTAATTTTTTTTAAATCTCAATTTAAAGCATTAAAAAAATAATAACTCTGGAGTCATTCTTGACTCCTCTTTTTCTCTCATACTCCATGTCCAATGTATAAGGAAATCCTGTTGGCTAATGCACCTTCCGAATAGAATCTGAATCCAGCTACCCATGGCCTCCTCCACCTCTGTCACGTCACCTAAGACACATCATTTCTCACAGAACTTCTGCAACAGCCTCTAAAAGGACTCATTGCAGTTACTTTTTGTTCTAGTTTGCTAGCTGCCAGAATGCAATACACCAGAAATGGAATGGTTTTTAAAAAGGGGAATTTAATAAGTTGCTAGTTTACAGTTCTAAGACTGAGAAAATGTCCCAATTAAAACAAATCTATAGAAACGTCCAATTTAAGGCATCAAGAGAAAGATACCTTGGTTCAAGAAGGCCGATGAAGTTCAATGTTTCTCTCTCAGCTATAAGGGCACATGGCGAACATGGTGGCATCTGCTGGCTTTCTCGTGACTCTCCAACATGGACTCTCCCAAATATTTCCTCTTTTAAAGGATTCTGCCTTCAATAGGTGGAGACACACCTCCATGGAAATAATCTAATCAAAAGTTACCACCTACAATTGAGTGAGTCGCATCTCCATGGGAACAATCAAAATGCTCCCACCCAGCAATATTGAATGAGGATTAAAGGACATGGCTTTTCTGGGGTCCACCACAGATTCAAACTGGCACACTCTTGCTCCCTACAATCTCAACACAGTAGGCAGCATCCTTTTAAAATCCAAGTCAAAATGCACAAATTTAAAAATGTTTTTGCATGAGGAAGAACAAAGGAATGTCATTACAGCAGGGTGTTGAAAATAGATGGTAATTAATATTTTAAAATTTTAACTTATGTATGAGACTAAAGCAAAAAATGTTTAGGTACAAAATTTATATTCTGACTAGTGCAGTTCCTAATATAACTTATATGGACAGCCTAATTGAACACTATAAGTTCATGGAACATTGAGTAGGGCATAAGATTTTGTAGGTTTGTCCAGAGTGATGCCCCAATAAATCCCAGAGTGATCTGAACAGTGAATAAAAAAGTATTTGCAAAGTCCCCTTGGGGGAATGATGAGAAAGGGGGAAAATTCAACTTCCCCAAGTGGAGAATTCTTGATATTCTCACAAGCAGTGGGGACAACCAAAGCAATAAGCTGAGCCCCCAATCTTGGGATTTGTTCATATGAAACTTAACCCCACAAAGGATAGGTCAAGCCTACTTAAAATTAGGCTTAAGAGTCACTCCCAAGAGAACCTCTTTTGTTACTCAGATGTGGCCTCTTCTCTCCAGCCAACATAACAAGCAAACTCACTGCCTTCCCCCTGTCTATGTGTGACATGACTCCCAGGAGTGTGGACCTACCTGGCAACGTGGGACAGAAATTCCTAGAATAAGCTAGGACGCAGCATGAAGGGATTGAGAAAACCTTCTAGAGCAAAAGGGGGAAGAGAGAAATGAGACAAAATGCAGTATCAATGGCTGAGAGATTCCAGAGTCGAGAGATTATCCTGGAGGTTATTCTTACACATTAAACAGATATCACCCTGTTAGTCAAGATGTAATGGAGAGGCTGGAGGGAACTGCCTGAAAATGTAGAGCTGTGTTCCAGTAGCCATGTTTCTTGAAGATGATTGTATAATGACATAGCTTTCACAATATGACTGTGTGATTGTGAAAACCTAAAACCTTGCATCTGATGCTCCTTTTATCTACCTTATCAACAGATGAGTAAAACATATGGAATAAAAATACATAATAGGGGGAACAAATGTTAAAATAAATTTAGTAGATTGAAATGCTAGTGATCGATGAAAAGGAAGGGTAAGGGGTATGGTATGTATGAATTTTTTTCTGTTGTCTTTTTATTTCTTTTTCTGAATTGATGCAAGTGTTCTAAGAAATGATCATGATGATGAATATGCAAATATGTGATGATATTGTGAATTACTGATTATATATGTAGAACAGAATGATCATATGTTAAGAATGTTTGTGTTTGTTTGTTGTCATATTTTTTAAAAAAAATAAAAAATTAATAAAAATATAAAATAAAGTATCAGTGGCAGAGAGAGTTTAAATAGAGTTGAGAGGCTACTCTGGAGGTTGCTCTTACACAAGCTTCAGGTAGACTTTGCTACCTATCATAACCTGCCAATCCCCAACCAAAACCATTCCAGCCAATCCTAAAGAATACCTAGGGCAATATAGAAAAGATTCCACAAGGGTTCCAGGCACCAGAGCAACTTTCCAGAACCTACAACCTCCAAATGGGTCCCTGGTTCAGAGAAGTCCTGAAACCTAGCCCAATCTCTCCAGAACATCAGATAGTTCCATCTCCCTACCCCATGTTAGTGACAGACCCTTCCAATATGAACAATTTAGAATTGCCATAGCCCAAACAGCCCCAATGAGAGGTATGGAAAGATCAAAGGTGATGGTGGAATTATACACAGAAGCTTAACAAATTATACATAGACTTAACAAATGAATACAAACGTTGAATCATTCAATTAATATCTCTTTTAGTCTCCAGTATTTTAGAGCAGCTAGAACTAAAAACCTAAAATTGTGAAATTGTAACCCATGTCAAAGTCTGAAATATATATTCTACAACTAATTGTGGTGCTGTGCTTTCAAATTTATGGCTTTTTTGTATATATGTTATTGTTCACAAAAAAAGAAGGAAAATAAAGTTGATTGTGATGATAAAAAAGTATTTAAGCCCTCTAGCCTCCTATATTTTGGAGCAGCTAGAAGGAAAAATATGAGAGGATCGTATGGTAGCCCATGACAAACTCTGGAATCTACCCTTTAACCACTTTTGGAAGAGTACTTTGAAAGCTATTGCTTTTTTATTTCTTTGCTTTGTATATATGCTATACTACACACAAAAAAAGTTAAAAAATCAAAAAATATATATTATGGGATATAACAGAAAAGACAGGATTAAACAAATGAGTATGACTGCTGAATCATTATATTGATTTTTTTTTAGTCTCCAGTGTCTTGGAGCAGCTAGAAGGAAAAACCTAAAATTGTGGAACTGTAACCCATACCAAACTCTGATATCTGTTCTATATCCACTTGTTACAATATACTTTGAACTCTGTTGTTTTTTGTATATAAATTTCACAATAAAAAATATTTTAAAAATATATGGGAGGCTGATTTCCGGGCCAAGATGGTGGCTTAACAACGTGCGCGTTTTAGTTCATCCTCCAGAACAACTACTAAATAACCAGAAACAGTACAGAACAGCTCCTGGGGCCACGTCAGTGACCAGACACACAGCGTACCCCAGTCTGGACCAGCTGTGAGCACCCCCCAGAACCATGAGTTCCCAAAGCTGCGGCGGCCAGCACCCCTCCCCTACAGGCCGCTTCCCAGAGGGGAAAGGAAAGGACTTTACCAGCAGCAGGGACTGGGCACAATCAAACACTAATTGTGGAACTAATGAACAAATTCTGACTACTAAAAATAGGCCCCAGCTTAGGTGAACCTGATCAAAGCAGAGGTTGCTCATTTTTGCCCCAGTGCCAAGGGGGCAGGACTGACAGAAAAAGGTGGAAAAAAGAGAAGGAAACAGAGGTTTTTGTGGCTGTGTATCTACAAAGGCTTGACTGCCTCTGGATACAGTGACAGGACTTTTCAGGCTGCAACTGCCCCAGGCATAGGCAGAAGTGAGCTCTTTTGGCAGCTTATCTGGAGCTTGTGCCTTCCCCAGGGGAGGGGTGAAGCCCAACTCAGGTGGAATCCCTCCATCAAGGAATTCAGACCCCAGGGCTTGGTAATTTGAAGCCATTAAAACCAGCCTGCAACCTCTACTCTGTCTCCACCACGCCTCCAGCAGGGAGAGTCTGCCAAAATTAAAGGTGCTGCATCATCTTATGCTGGTGGGACCTGCAGTCAGACAAGCACCACACACAGGGCAGGATAAGAAAACAGTGTCCAGAGACTTCACAGGAAAGTCTTTCAACCTGCTGGGTCTCACCCTCAGGGAAAACTGACACAGGTGACTCTTTCCTCCTTTTAGGAGGCCAGTTTGGTCTGGGAAAATCTGGCTGGGGTCTATAATATCTAAGTGGACCCTCCTAAGTGTGTGTGGGAGAAAGGCACCACACAAGCGGGGCAAGAAACAGGAAAGAAGAACTGAAAAATTCTCCTCTGTTAAACAAAACTTAAGCTAAAGGTCCAGATAAGATGAACGGAATGTCAAAGAACAGATAGACAACAAATTCATCTAGCAAGAAAACCCTAGATAAAAGAAGTGAAAGCAATCTCCAGAATAAACTAATTAAGGTAATTAAATGCCTAGATGCGAGCAAAAATAACAAATCACACTAGGAAAATTGAAGATATGGCCCAGTCAAAGGAACAAACCAACAATTCAAATGACATACAGGAGCTGAAGCAATTAATTCAGAATGTACGAACAGACACGGAAAACCTCATCAAAGACCAAATCAATGAATTGAGGGAGGCTATAAAGAAGGCAAGGAAAGAACAAAAAGAAGAAACTGAAAGTCTGAAAAAACAAATCACAGAACTTATGGGAATCAAAGACACAGTAGAAGAGATGAAAAAAACAATGGAAACCTACAATGGTATATTTCGAGAGACAGAACATAGGATTTCAAAACTGGAGGACGGAACATCTGAAATCCGACAAGAAACAGAAACTATAGGGAAAAAATAGAAAAATATGAGCAGGGACTCAGGGAATTGAAAGGCAATATGAAGCACATGAATATACGTGTTGTGGGTGTCCCAGAAGGAGAAGAGAAGGGAAAAGGAGGAGAAAAACTAATGGAGGAAATTATCACTGAAAATTTCCCAACTCCTATGAAAGACTTAAAATTACAGATCCAAGAAGTGCAGCGTACCCCAAAGAGAATAGATCCAAATAGACATACTCCAAGACATTTAATAATCAGAATGTCAGAGGGCAAAGAGAAAGAGAGGATCTTGAAAGCAGCAAGAGAAAAGCAATCCATCACATACAAGGGAAGCCCAATAAGACTATGCGCAGAACTCTCAGCAGAAACCATGGAGGTGAGAAGACAGTGGGATAATATATTTAAATTATTAAAAGAGAAAAACTGCCAACCAAGAATTCTATATCCAGCAAAACTGTCCTTCAAAAATGAGAGAGAAATTAAAACATTTTCAGACAAAAAATCACTGAGAGAATTTGTGACCAAGAGACCAGCTCTGCAAGAAATACTAAAGGGAACACTACAGACAGATAAGAAGACAGAAGAGAGAGGTGTGGAGAAGAGTGTAGAAAGGAAGACTATGAGTAAAGGTAAAAAGAAGGAAAATTAGATATGACATATAAAACCCAGAAGGCAAAATAGTAGAAGAAAGTACTACCCATGCAGTAATAACACTGAATGTTAATGGATTAAACTCTCCAATCAAAAGACATAGTCTGGCAAAAATGGATTAAAAAACAGGACCCATCTATATGCTGTCTCTACTCAAAGGACACGAGGCCAAGGACACAAATGGACATTTACACACCAATGTTTATAGCAGCATTATTAACAATTACCAAGAGATGGAAACAACCAAAATGTCCATCAACAGACAGTTGACTAAACAAACTGTGACATTTACATAAGATGGAATATTATGCAGCTGTAAGACAGAATAAAGTTATGAAGTATGTAACAACATGAATGGACCTTAAGGACATTATGCTGAGTGTGATTAGCCAGAAACAAAAGTACAAATACTGTATGGTTTCACTGATATGAACTGACATTAGTGAATAAACTTGGAATATTTCCTTGGTAACAGAGACCATCAGGAGATAGAAATAGGGTGAGATATTGGGTAATTGGAACTGAAGGGATATAGATTGTGCAACAGGACTGAATATAAAAACTCAGAAATGGACAGCACAATATTACCTAACTGTAATGTAATTATGTTAAAACACTGATTGAAGCTGCATGTGAGAATGATAGAGGGAGGAGGGCTGGGGACATAAATGGAATCAGAAAGAAAGATAGATGGTAAAGATCGAGATGGTATAATCTAGGAATGCCTAGAGTGTATAATAATAGTGAAACGTACAATGTACAAATTTTAAAAATGTTTTTGCATGAGGAAGAACAAAGGAATGTCATTATTGCAGGGTGCTGAAAATAGATGATAATTAATACTTTCAAACGCCACCTTATGTGTGAGACTAAAGCAAAAAATGTTTATTTGTTACAAAATTTATATTTTGACTAGAGCATTTCCTAATATAACTCATGTAGATAGTTTGATTGAATGTCATAAGTACTTGGAATCTCAGGTAGCACATGAGATTTTGTTGGTTTGTCCAGAGTGATCCCCCGATGAATCCCAGAGTGATTTGATCAGTGACTGGAAAAGTATTTGCAAGCCCCCTTCGGGGAATGGTGAGAATGGGGAGAAATTCAACTTCCCCAAGTTGAATTCTTGATATTCTCACAAGCAGTGTGGACAGCCAAAGCTATAGGCTGAGCCCCCAGTCTTGGGGTTTGTTCATATGAAACTTAACCCCACAAAGGATAAGTCAAATTTACTTTAAATTTAGGCCTAAGAGTCACCCCCAAGAGAGCCTCTTTTGTTGCTCAGATGTGGCCTCTCTCTCTAGCCAACATGATGAGCAGTCTCACTACCCTCCCTCTCTCTGCATGGGACATGACTCCCAGGGGTGTGGACCTTCCTGGCAATGTGGGACAGAAATCCTGGAATGAGCTGAGACTCAGCATCAAGGGACTGAGAAAAACCCTAGAATGAGCTGAGAATTAACATCAAGGGATTGAGAGAACCTTCTCGACCAAAGGGGGAAGAGTGAAATGAGACTAAGTGTCAATGGCTGAGAGATTCCAAACAGAGTTGAGAGGTTATCCTGGAGGTTATTCTTATGCATTAAGTAGATATCACCTTGTTATCCAAGATGTAGTGGAGAGGCTGGAGGGAACTGCCTGAAAATGTAGTGCTGTGTTCCAGTAGCCATGTTTCTTGATGATGATTGAACAATGATATAGCTTTCACAATGAGACTCTGAATGTGAACACCTTATGTCTGATGCTCCTTTTAGCTACTATATCAAAAGAAGAGTAGAACATATGGAATAAAAATAAATAATAGGGAGAAACAAATGTTAAAATAAATTTAGTTTGAAATGCTAGTGGTAAATGAAAGCGAGGGGTAAGGGTTATGGTATGTATAATCTTTTTTTTTCTCTGTTATCGTTTTATTTCTTTTTCTGTTGTCTTCTTATTTCTTTTTCTAAATCAATGCAAATGTCCTAAGAAATGATGAATATGCAACTATGTGATGATATTAAGAATTACTGATTGTATATGTAGAATGGAATGATACCTTAATGTTTTGTTTGTTAATTTTTTTTAATTAATAAAAAAAGTTTAAAAAATATGTATATGGGAAAAAAAAATCCAATTCAGATCATGTCACTCCCCTGCTCCCAATCATGCAATGATTAGCAAAATCCAGTTTGGGAAACTATAGGTCAAATCGATTGGGTGTTTCAACAGATAAATTGTAAGGCAAAGAAAGGGATGGAAGAGGAATCTGCAGGTTAAAAAAGAGTTAAACAACATATCAAAATTAAATTATAGTGAATAGAGATGGGGTTCTAACTTGGGTGATAAAACATAGAGAAACCAAGGAAGGGATTAACATAAAAGCAGAGTAGTGGTTTTATTTGTCTGTAGAGAGAGGACACAGACCTGGACCCCATGGATGGGTTTCTGGGGAGGGTGGCAAATTTATTTCTTGACCTGGGATTTGGATATTGACCTTATAATAATTCACTGAGTTACACATTCATACTTATTTTCTGTATCTGTATCTTTTCTTTTACAATACAAAGGTTAAAAATGCAAACTCTATGATGCCTCCTCACTTCACCTCAAGTGAAAACCAAAGTCCTTGCAACAATTCATAAGGCCTTACCAAATCTGGCCCATTGTCACATGAACTGATTGATTCCTGTCCTCACTCTCTTTGCACCTACTATGCTTACCCTCTTTCCTCCACTGCAGTCACAGATATTGCCCTGCTTTTCCTGGAACATTCCAGGCATGCTGCTCTAGCTCTCACTCTGCCTAGATGTCCCCTTTACTGATGCCTCCAATTGTTTCAAACCTTTGCTCAAATCTCATGTTCTCAATGACATGTACATTGTCAACTATTTGATACGGCCATCTGTCCACACTCCTCTCCTTTTCCTGAACCCCTTTTCCCTACTTTTTCTGTTTTCTAGATTAGAGTATGTATCACTTTCCATCACATTATAGACCTCGCTTATTTATTATGCCCATTTTGTAGCCTGTCATTCTACTAGAATGTGAGCTCCATGGCAGCAGGGACTTTATGTGTTAGTTCACTAGTATATTCCAAGAGCCAAAAGAGGCCTGACATACAGTGGGATCAAGTTCATACATAAGAGCAGGCAAGGCCAAGGCTGAGAACTGATCAGTTCCACTGGTAAAGACACAATGACATGTTTTTAGATTTAAACAGTTTATTATTTATATACAGTGAAAAGTAGAATAACCCAAAGGTGACAGCTTCTCATGACCGTTGTCCCCCACACTAAAAGGCTGACCCTGAGATGACAGGGGCCAGATGGCTACAACACAAGTTGGACGATACCTCGTGGCTGAAGAGCCAATTATAGATTGCAGCTAAGCAAGCGGCTTTAGTTCTGTAGCTCTATTTTGAGGGTGGCTTGGCAGAAAGCCCCACATCTCATTAGAACCCGGGGCGTGAAGAGAAACTTTCATGACAGCCTCTCAGGGGAAATTTTAAAAGGTGAGTGTAAATGGCCCCTGAGCAGCTCTTTACCAGCCTCACGTGTTAGGGAAGAATCACAGGAGCTCTGCCAACACTCAGATGAGCTGCTGTTCAAGCCTCTGAGGCTATGTGCCAAGTTGCCTGTGCACTAGGGCTAAGTGAGACCCCATGCAGGCATTCCAAAAATATTTATTGAACGGATATATGAAGAATTGAAGTACATATAGTTGGGTCGACCTAGGAAGAGAGAGAACAGGAGAAGCAGATACTTTTTTTTTGGAGAAATCACTTTGTCCAGAGCAAGAGGTATGTGCTCTGGAGTTAGAGTGCTCTGGGTTCCAAAGGCAGTTTGGTCACAAAGCAGCTGTATAAGTTTGGGCAAATAGGTGTTGTACAAATGATTTCTATAATTTGAATTAACTTCATATTTTTATATTTTAATACGAGATTTCACATTTGCAAAGCCTCCTTGGTGGTTCTTTCTACCTCTCCCTCTCTAAATGCTTGCTTTTGCATTGCATGAGATACCTGACTCTCATTAAGCTTTATAAAACGTAAAGGTTACAGAACCAGCTCAAAGACATGGAGGAAAAAAGAAGAAAAGTCACTCAAACTCCAATAGCTTATCTTAGTTGTTGTTAGTACATTAATATAATTCCTGCTAGTCTCCTCCCCACATATATGTAATAATAATATCTTGTATTTCTTGAGGACCTAATATATGGCATATATTAACTCATTTAATTCTCACAATAACTCTTACAAGCACATTTAGTAGCTTGCCCAAAGTCACCTATCTAGAAAGTTTCAGATCGGAAATTGAAACCCATGTATTCTGTAGCCAGCATGTATATATTTAAGCACAATCACTTATGCAATTTACATTCTAGCATTGTCATAAAAATTTTCCATGTAGAAACAAAATATTCATAAGTATTAATTGTAATGGTCATACAATAGTCCAACAAGTAACTATACCAGGATTTCATTAACCACTTCCCCTATTTTTAGACAGTTACTTTTTTTTTAATTTTTCACTTTATAAACAAGGTAAGATAAATATCTTTGAACACAAAGTCTTTTCTGTAATTAGGATTATTTCCCAGAAGTGAAGATATAAGGTCAAAGGGTAAGAACAAGTACCTGGCTCAAGATTCTATCACCCAGTGTTTTCCAAACTGGCTCACCTTCTATCGGAAGCCAGCAGCCTCCTGGCCTGGGCTGGGCTATTCTGATCCAGCAGACAGTGGGTGACTTCCAGGAAGCCCTACTTTTATCAAGCTACCTGGTGACTCTGCTGCTGGCCAAGTTTGGGAATAATAGACCAACCCCAGTGTCCTCTCATCCTAAGTGATATTCGAGGTGTCCTAGTTTGCTAGCTGCTGGAATGCAATACACCAGAAATGGAATGGCTTTTAAAACAGGGAATTTAGTAAATTGCTAGTTCACAGTTGGAAGGCCGAGAAAATGTTCCAATTAAAGCAAGTCTACAGAAATGTTCAATCTAAGGCATCCAGGGAAAGATACCTTGGCTCAAGAAGGCCGATGAAGTTCAGGGTTTCTCTCTCAAGTGGAAGGGCACATGGTGAACACAGAGTTTCTCTCTCATTTGGGAAGACACATGGCAAACACGGTCAGGGTTCCTCTCTCATCTGGAAGGGCACATGGTGAACATGGCATCATCTGCTAGCTTCTTCTCCTGGCTTCCTGTTTCATGAAGCTCCCCAGGAGGCATTTTCCCTCTTCATCTCCAAAGGTCGCTGGCTGGTAGACTCTGCTTCTCGTGGCTATGTCGTTCTGCTCTGCTCTCTCTGAATCTCTCATTCTCCAAAATGTTTCCTTTTTTTATAGGATTTCAGAAACTAATCAAGACCCACCCAAATGGGTGGAAACATGTCATCACCTAATCCAGTTTAACAACACTCCCGATTACATCACATCTCCAGGGAGATGATCTAATTACAGTTTCAAACATACAATGTTGAATAGGGATTAGAAGAAACAGCTGCCTTTACAAAATGGGATTAGGATTAAAACATGGCTTTTCTAGGGTACGCACATCATTTCTATAGGATTCTATAGAAATTAAATCTTTGCCACTACTTTCAGGAACAAATCAATAATGGCACCTCCAATTAAGCAGATGTGGTTACAAACCCTCAATCTTTCAATGAATTCAACAAATAAATATGAGGTGCTGGTTTAGGTGCTAGATGTATAATAGGGCACAAGACAAACTCCTTGTTTTCACGGAGCTTAGGTTAGGGTTAAAACTGACACATAATTTACAAGAAAATAATCAAGTAAAGAAGATGATTTTGGAGAGTGTTATGTGCTGTGAGGGCACCAAATCAGAATAATGTGATAAGGGGTGGCATGGGGATATGGAAGATGCTATTTTATAGGGGATTGTCAGAGGAGGTGACACTATATGAAAAGAAGGACACAGCCACATGGAAATCTGTAGAAAGCCTTCAAGGGAGAAGAGGCAAATTGAAATGTTTGAGCAACAGAAAAAAAATGTAGCTGGTGAAAGGAAGAGTAAAGAAGATGAATTTAGAGAGGGAGGCAAGGGCCAGATGACGTAGGGCTTTTAGGCCTGGTAAGGAGTTTGTGTTTTGACTGTGATTACATTAAGGACACAATTGCTGGGGTTTAAGCAGAGGAATGGCATAGGATACACCTTTTTTAAAAGTTCGCACTGGTGGATGCGTATGGAACAGAGTGAAGAGGGGCAGGAGTGTAAGCGAGAGACTATTAGGAAGCTCCTGCCATTCTCATCAAGAGAACATGGCAGTTTGGTCTATGGAGCTAGTGATGGAGAGGCCCAAAAAGTGGATACATTGCAGTGCATTTGGAGGCAGAGTGGTTGGGGCACTCCACAGAGTAACTCTTAGAGCCAAGAGTGGAAACTGAAGGTAAGGCCCTCAATGAGTGAACGGAAGCTGAGAGTCTTGGATTCTAGTCTTCTCTCTCTCTTATCACCCAGCCATGTGACCTTGAACTAGTCATTTTATAACCTTTGGCCTCACTTTCCAGGGTTGAAATGAGCATGTAAGGTCATTTCTAGTTCTAACATTTTCCTATTGATTTTTAATGTAATATTCCCTGAACTCACTCCTCCTTTAACCAAAAAAACATTTTTGGAATGCCTACTAAGTGCTTGCACTGTGCTAGGTACTAATGGGCCAGTTAGGCACTGAACCACCTCTGTAGAGTCTACAGTTTGGTAGGAGTGACAGATATTAAATGAATAATTATACAATCAATTACTTAAATCATTATTGTGATAAGAGCTACTAGGGAGACATGCAGAAATAAACTCATGGGGAACACAGGCTTGACTGGAAGCTATGGGAAGGCTTCCCTGGAGAAGGGGTGTCTTGGCTATTGCCTTTGGTGAAGCCATAGTCACTTTAAGACAAACCACAACCTCCCAGCCATGTTTCCTGAACTTTGGCTTGGTGAGCCCCAAGTCACATTGAGAGTCAATTGTTTTGAGGCCAAAATGAGTCTAGATCAGGCCTGCTGCGGGGGCCTTGTGATGTGGTATGGGCACACTCTCTCCTGACATCAGCTAGTTCTTATTTGGCAAAGCCAAACATTTTTCCTAAAACTGAATGTCATTATATGATGTGAGGTCATGATACCTCCAAGTGAAGGAGGCATTTGGCAACACATCAGGCAGCTCAGTCTCCTCTGTCTCCATGCCAGGGTTCCAGAATGGAACATCAGTTGTTGAGCTTCCTGGGACCAGATTTGATCTATCCATTTGGGAAATATGGATATTTCCCATTTATCAATTTTGAGGATTATGTCAGGAATGAGTCTCCTGATAAAGAGGCTAAGAAAAGTATTTAAAGTTGCTCTGGTCATTTCCAAAATGACAATTGCACCCAGATAAGAGTTGCCAAGCACTAATTTCTCTAGTTGTTCCATCTTACCCCCACTGCTTCCCCAGGGTCCCACCAGAACACTTAAACAGGATCTCCATTGGGCAAGACTTTCCATTATCTTGGAGTTGAGCCTTGTCTGCCTTAGCAGCAGGGGTGAGAGAGCAATCACACTGTTTTCTTCCTTTCCTTGGAGGCGTCTAGACAAACTCTTGCTCTGGGTGAGATCACCCACTGGCAGGATCCAGATTCATCTGCCTGACAACATTGCAGAGAGAGAATAAACTCCTTTTCAGGAGCTGGAGAGCACCAGTGGAAGACAATCAGGGCTCTGTCTGTAGGACCCTACCCCATTATCCTGAGGAGAGCCCAATACGGAAGGCGCTCTGTTCACTAATTGGTTTTCTAATCAGGAATGCTAGAGACATTTTAAAAATCCATCTTTATGGAATCTTCCCATAACTCTGAATAAGAACCCATGACTTGCCTCCTCCCCATAGCTAGGCAGTGCAATGTAATGGCTAGGTGAGCAGATTCTTCAGCCAGACTGCTTGGGGTCACATTTTAAACCTGTGACTTCAGGCAAATCACCTCTAAGCTTTACTTTCTATATCCTGATGTGGAACTGATAAGAACGCACCTGCCATAGTTTGCTTTTCTAAAAATTTTTATTGATATATATTATATACTCACGTATCATGTAATCATCCAAAGTGTACAATCAGTGGTTCACAATATCATCCTATAGCTGTGCATTTATCGTCATAATCAACTTTTTTGTTTGAAAAATAACATATATACAAAAAAGCAATAAATTTAAAAGCACAACAATTAGTTGTAGAACAGAGTTCAGAGTTTGGTATGGGTTACAATTCCACAATTTTAGGTTTTTCCTCCTAGCTGCTCGAAGACACTGGAGACTAAAAGAAATATCAATATAATGATTCAGTGGTCACCCTTACTTATTAAATCCTATCTTCTCTGTTATAACCACATTCTCCTTTGCTCTTTCTCTCAATTTTTAGGGGTATTTGAGCTATGCCCATTCTAACTTTTTCGTGTTGGAAAGGGCTATAGATAATATGGGATGGGATAGAACTAGTTGATGTTCTGGAGAGGCTGGCCCCTCTACATTTCAGGACTTATCTGGTCCAGGGATCCATCTGGAAGTTGTAGGTTTCTGAACTGGTAACCCTAGTCCATGGAACCTTTGTAGAGTCTTATATATTGCCCCAGTATTCTTTAGGATTGGTTAGAATGGTTTTGGTTGGGTTTTGGCAAGTTATGGTAGGTAGCAATGTCTAACTGAATTTTGCATAAGAGTGATCTCTAGAGTAGCCTCTTGACTCTATTTGAACTCTCTCTGCCACTGATTCCTTATTTGTTACACTTCTTTTCCCCCTTTTGGTTAGGAGCCTGCCATAGGTTTGTAATAAAAAATGATAATAAATGGGTAAAGTGCATAGCTCAGAGCCCAAGCTCAGTCTCTGATATCACATCATTACTAGACACCCACAGGAATCTGTGCTGTTGCAGCTACTGATTGAGGCACGGTCCAGTGTCAGCCACTGGGTACAAATGGCCACATGATCAGAGGCAAGAGATACAGAGAGGAAGCAGGAAAACTGGGTTTTAGACCTGGGTCTTCCGTCAATTCTGCCTGTGATGTTGGGCAAGTCACCAATTCTGAAAATCTAGGGCCTGAAAATGGAGTTAGATGAAATGGACTCTAAGGCCCTGATCAGCATTTTGTCATTTTCCAGGAAGACTCGGTAGCTACTGGGAAGAAGATCAAGACTAGAAATCAGTCTCCAGGGCCCCTTCTCACTTTCAGCCTTAACACCACAGTGCTCTCTCCCCCATCCCTTCCCCTCCAGCTCCCCCAGTCACCTCACCACGCCCCAGCCAGGCACACCAGAGTTCCCAGGTCCTCCTGGTAGGAGGCAGGGCCTGCTCGTGGTAGAATGCTACCTGCTGAATATTAGTGCAACCAGTGACCCTGGAGATCACAGATCCAGAATTTCTATCTTTGCAAATAAGGGAAGGGATCTGCCTCCATCGTATCACTTGAGGTCACAGAACCCAGACTAACATTCACTTTTTCTTACTCTAAGCCCACCACACCCACCACTTCTCCTCTCCATCCAGGTAAGTATCAAGGACACAAGGAAGGAGTGATGCCGGTGGGGAGCCTTGCTCGGAACTGAACTATACAAGCAAAGGAAGTTGCTCCTTTAGCCTCTAAAGGGGCCAAAACACATGATCTGGGAAGTCTTTCCTGCTTGCAGCTCTGGCCTGAGCTGGTTGTGTGACTTTGAGGAAACCACCTCACCCCGCTGCGCCTTTGTTTCCTCATCTCGACCCCAGCTGCTCTTTCCCCTACCTTGCAAAGTCATTATTCCAAAAGGCCTTAAAGTGATAAAAAACTTGTCTTAGTTATGGAGCCATCAAAGGTGGCATTCAGTCTTTTAAAGGTTCAAATTCAGTTCCCAGTGTTTCCTGCTCAGTGTTAAGGTTTCCTCTGCCAGTGACTGAACAAAGCCCATTTAGAAATCCAAACCTCCCCACCAGCCCCTGGGGTCTCGGCCCAGCTCCTGTATCTGTGCAGACCAAAGGAGACAGCGCTTGCTTCTGGATTCAATGGGTCCATTATGCACAGCTAATTCCAAAGCAGAACATTGTGTCTTTGAGGGGCTCACGGCAACTAGCCCTACCTGTTTTAGAGTCAGTACATTCTGTTTGCTGGAAGGATGAAGAAAGAGCAGCACACACCACCATCTCATCATCGTAAATGCCATTTCGGGTTAATGGTTACCATATACAGTAAGACTGTAGTCCAACCCTGTGCACACCAGAGCACCCTCCCCATGCAGCCTGCGGCCAGTGCATAAAAGGGGTCATTGTGTGCAGTGAGCGAGCAAGAGGCGCCTGCCGGTGCCGGGTGAGGTCTCATAGCTCATTTGCCAGGGAGCGGGAGGTTGGGGCACTCTGTGTATGCATTTTCTCGTTTTATAAGACAATCTATTTACATTCGTTATTGACACGGGAGTCTTGTTACCAAAGATGGAATTTGTGTCATTCAATAAAATACCCTATCTGCCTGCCCCGGCATTACAGAACGTCAAGTAGATCTCACAAAACGTCCTCATCTCTGGCCAGAACCGGTTCTTCCAAAGCCAGAGCCATTCTCTGGAGTCTCCACGTCCTTGGTTTCTGAGCAAACATGCAGCTGTCTGCCGAGGAGAGTGGAGGAGTCGTGTGGGCCCTTCTGCAGCCTGACAGGGTGTTGGCGGGTACTTCTAACCACCTGAACGACCGGAGCTGATGGGTATCAGGTCCAAACCAGCCTCTTCTGTCTGCCAGAGAGCAGGAATGTTCCTCTCCTGAGGTCTCAATTTACAGGCCCTTCACATTGATAATTGGGCAAGGTTTACCACCTGCACTCCTATTTAGAGGTGCCTCCCCAAACAGCCTTGACATTGCCTTCAATCACCCCAGCTGTAACTCCACCTGTTCCCATTGCCACCTCCAGAGAGAGGAAATTGCTCTAGGGCTAGAAGGCGATGACCTTGGCTAAGTTTGTGGGTCAGCAAAAAGCCAGCTGGATAATTTGGCAAGATCAAAGAGACCTTCCCCTCCTAGATAAAGAAAAATATCCAGTGCCTGATATTCCATCTTCCGTGCTGTGTGTCAATCATGGCCTTCTGTTGCAATTCTCATTTAAAGTCCAAATAACTCTGGGAGGGGTTGTATTATAATCAAATCTTTATTGGATTGAGAAAGAGAGCATAAAAATCCTGAATGTTGAGGGTGGGGGACTACACTGAAAATGGGGAAAGGGAGCTCAAGGAGGTGGGAAACAAGCTGAGCTAAGTAGGAGTTGTGGCATCAAAGGCACACTTGAGAGTGTTTCCTGGGGACCCTGAGTTCAGATTCTCATTTTCTCTCTCCCTCCCTTTAAAAAATAGCCTTTCATGGACATGAATTCTTAATGGTTGTATAGAACATTGTTGTTTGGCCACCCAGCTCCCTTTCCTCTTTTCTCTTAAAATCTGTTTTCCTTTGGGAGAATTTTTCCTCTCATACTTTGAGGGCATGTGGTTCAGGTGTTCCCCCACCCCTTCCACCCACCTCCCCCTAAACTCCCCCCCCCCACCCATCCCCACTCACCTCCACCCACCCCCACCGGCTCCAGGGGCGGATGGAAGACCCAGATCCGGTCCATCAAACCAGTATATTTTCCCGGCCGTGGAAATGTCACATAGGTAGGCATATGACCTGAGCTAAACCAACAAAACTCAAATGCAGGCCTTCTCTGGTCTTTCTACTGGTGGTGCTGAGCTGATGGAATGTAGGCCTGCATCAGCTGGTGATTGCTCACCTTGGCATGGGAAAAGTCTGCTTGGGAGCGAAGCTAATCCAGAAGAGAACAGAACTAAAATGCTCAGCAGGCCAGATTCCTGATCATTCAGACACTTAGGTACAGCTATACCTGAAGCCACTACAGCCTCAGACTTTTAGTTACGTGAGCCCCAAACTTCCCTTTTTCCCTTGGCCAGTTTGGGTTTCTGATATAACAGAAAAAGTTGCAAGTATTACTAACGACTTTTTCATACAGTTGATGGTGATGCCAGTTCCAGGTCCTGGTAGCACTTTTCTCCCTGATTCTGTCAGGTTTCAGGGAACTTGGCTCCAACCTGGTCGTCAGTGGGAGCCTCAGTTCATTTGGGACAATGCTGGGGCAGATACGAGGGAGGGAATGCAACTACTGATGTGGAAAGACTTTGCTGTCCTTGGAAGAAACACGCTGGAGAAATCCAAAGTCGTCTGCTGGCAAAGGCAGACGCTACATTTTAGTCTTAAGAGGACACTGGAGTTTTGCCACCGAAGGTGCCGGACCAACAGCAGAGGCATTACCTAGAAGTTGTCAGAAATGCAGAACCTCAGCCTTTTCCACCCCCTAAGGTGATTCGTGTGCACATTAAAGGTAGGCAGGCACTGCCCCAGAGGCCCCAGGAGGACAGGCCCAGGTACATGTCCATCTGTTTTATATACTGCGGTCCCTTACATAGTCTCAGTTAAAAGTAGGTTCCCTTGCTTTCCAAAAGTTTGAAAACCACTCGTCTACTTTAACCTCCACCTCTCACAGCAGGACTAACCACGGCTGAGGGTTGGGGACCTGCTAGGATCAGAATCAGCTGCTCACTCAGGACTGAAAGCAGATGTCCTGAGAATCATTGTGACTTTGCATCAGGCGAAGATTTCTTAGGTATAGCATCAAAAGCATGGTCCATAAAAGAAAATCAATAAATTGGATTACATCAAATTAAAAATGTCTGCTCTTCAGAAGATACTGTTTTTAAAAATAAAAAAGAAGGGTATGTGGGTGGCTCAGTGGTAGAATTCTTGCCTGCCATGTGGGAGACCTGGGTTCGACTTCTGGCCCATGGATCTCAAAAAAGAAAAAAAAATCACATGTTGTGAACAAAATTCCCTGTGATATACATATAATATAATGCCTGTGTGTGTATGTACAGATAAAAAACATACATGTAGAGAGACATGTAATATATATATATGCCACAGAGAGGAAGCAAAGATTTGCAAAACACATATTTGATAAAGAACACATCTTGTCAAACCTCAATGATAAAGAAACACAACCCAAATAAAAATAAGAAACAGATTTGAACAAAAGAAGTTATATGAATGGCAAACAATCACATGAAAAGATGCTCAACATCCTTAGCTATTAGGGAAATACAAATTAAAACCACAATAAGACGTCTAGGCACACCTACTAGAATAGGGAAAACAAAAAGAGACCATACCAGGTGTAGTGAGAATGCAAACCACCTATCCCGTCCATCCATTGCTGGTAGGATAGCTAGAACAATTTGGTAGTTTCTTACAAATTTAAACATACACTTAACATAATTACCCATGAGAAATGAAGACTTAGGTTCACATACAAAATATCGAACGTGAATATTTGTATAGAGGCTTCAGCCTCAATAAATAAAACCTGGAAATGACTCAAATGCCTTTCAGCTGGTGAATGGCTATGCAAATTGGAATGCATCCCTACAATGGAGTTCTACTCAGCAACAAAAAGAAATGGGAAGGATGGGCAATGGTGGCGCAATGGCAGAGTTTTCGCCTACCATACCAGAGACCCGGGTTCGATTCTCGGAGCCTGCCTACACCAAAAAAAAAAAAAAAAAAAAAATAGAAATAGGAAAAAAAGAAATATGGATGAATCTCAGAAGCTTTGAAGTGATTAAAACAAACCAGACTCAAAAGGTTACGTATAGCATGATGCATATGTATGGCATTTATAATGTCCTTGGTCTGATTATATCATGGGTTCTAGGAATCCAGCAGGGCCAGGATATTATGTTTTAGAACCCCGAAGTAGGCCACAGTCTCACAGCAAAGACTTTCTTTGCTGCTGGGTGAATTTACCTATAAGCCACATTCCATAAAAGCATCAAGAATTCATCACACCTAATGGCTCCTCAAATGAACTGCCTTTCTTGGGTGTCACAAAATAATACAGCGTA
The DNA here is from genome assembly GCF_023851605.1 of Tamandua tetradactyla. Classification (NCBI taxonomy): domain Eukaryota; kingdom Metazoa; phylum Chordata; class Mammalia; order Pilosa; family Myrmecophagidae; genus Tamandua; species Tamandua tetradactyla. The sequence goes on from NC_135334.1 coordinate 111,181,608, forward strand.
AGGGCTAGCTGGGAAAATCCGGTTTGGAGCCTGCTAAGGTTGGCTCAACTTGGCTGGGGCTGGGCTCCACTCCCAGCAGGTAGAAGCTGTGAATTTTGCCCATAGGCCTCTAGACTCTTGGACCCCACCTGAGGCCATTCAGAGGACACATGCAGGAGAGGGGGTCAGGGGATCGAACAGCCTGCCTGCTACACTCAGATACACAGCAGAGAGCCCAGGAGGTGACCTCACCTGCACAGGAGACAGGAGGGGAGCAGGCGGGCTAACTTGGCCCCACACAGACTGCCCCCCCTTTAGTGTGTGGGGGAACGAGTATGTACAGCCTTTGCTTCACCAGTTTTCCAAGGGGCCAAAGATAACATAACCTTGGAGCATTCCTCCCCCCATCCCACCAACTTCCCCCGCCCCGGTGCATTCTTATCTGGCTTATGCTGTCATCATCTGACTTTTAGCTCTTCTGCAGGTTCACTTTCTGTGTCCCTGCTCCCGCCAAATAGTCACTTGACCCATAATGGAAGCAGAAGATCTTTGTTCCTTCCTATTTCCCTCCCTGTGTGCGCACACGCGCGTGTGTATGTGTAACCTAAATCAAGGTGTGACTGGAGAGAAACTGCCAGATGTTTCTGGAAAGATCCAAAATACACTACAGTGTATTCTGATTATTGCCCAACCCTCAGCTTTCTGGAAGTGTGTTCTCTTTGTAGACCGCTCTTAAACACCCAACTTCATCACAGGCGGAGTGTGTGGCTGAGACTGGGAACTGAGGCAGGGAGCCAGCTGAGAGGAAGGGAGCACAGCAGAGCTCACCTGCTCAGAGGGCTTGATCAGAGGTGGGCCGAGCTATGAGTAAGGGAACACGGAGCCAAACGTCAGGACGCTGGGCGGGACCGCTGGTGGCACATTGGCAGGCTGCCGGACCATGCCCCTGCGGGGTTTGACAACACGGCTTGGTTCTTTCCAGTTGGTTGTCAGAAATGAGATCAGCGCTCGCTCAACTTCTCAACCTTCGTATGTTGGTGGATGCTGTCCGCCTTCTGTGCATGCGGCCCTGAGTTCCTGTCTGTTTGTGTTTTCATTTCAGGTGCTCTGTTATCTCCTCCCATTACTTTTTAGTTTCTTAACTGTAACACCACCACAAACCTTACATCCATGTGGCCTTAGTTTTCTCACCTGTGAAGCTGGGAGTTGAGGAAGGGTGTTTTTCTTAGTTCTTTGTCAGAGAGTAGGTTTGGACTTGGAAGAACTGAGTTCCAACTTTCTTTTCCTCACACACTTATGAAGACTACTATGAATACACACACACACACAAGTGCTGTCTTTTTTTTTTTTTTTTTTGCAGGGGCAGGCACCGGGGAATTGAACCTGGGTCTCTGGTGTGGCAGGCGAGAACTCTGCCTGCTGAACCACCATGGCCCACCCCAAGTGCTGTCTTTTAATCTTCATGAGGTTTGGAAAGGTTAGGATGTCCCCACGTCACATCACATAGCTCTTGTGAGAGGACAGGCAGGCAGGGCTGACCTCAGCATTCCAGCAGCAGAGCTCATGCTCTCAACCACTCCACTATTTCAAGACCAGTTACTGCATCAGTTCTGCTGTTTGTTCTCGGTGCTTCGTTGGGACTGTTTGTGTTTAACTTTTCTCATTTGACAAATGGAGACAGTCCTATGGTTCTTGTTAGAGATGACAAGCTGCTGTATGTGAAAGCTCTTTAGACAGTTCAAGCAGCCCACGAATGTCAGCTTTCCACAAGTGCTCTCCTTTTTCAACTCTTACCTATTGCCTTTCCTTGTTCCCATGCTGGCTGCCATTTTGCTAATGATTGTGCTCTTTCCCAAAAAATTCAAAGTCATGAGAGCTTAAATTTTTGAGTGCTTATTATGTGCCAGGTACTGTGTTTAAACCCTTTGCGCACATTATGACATCCAACTTTTATTTAACCTCACAACCCTGAGAGGCAGGTGCTACAATTATCCCCATTTTTTAGGTGAAGCTGAGACACATGAAGGTTGAGTAATTTGCCCAAGTTCACACAGCCAGTTAGTGGTGGAGCTGACATTCAGAGTGAGTTCTCACTCCAGACCCCACCTATTACCTAACTGTGCCATGGCATCAAGGAAGACACTGGTGAGGGCAGCTAGAAATCACGTAGCTGACATTTGCAGCATCTTGAATCTCTGCCCACAGCAAGAACAAGCAAGGATCTAAGTTAGACAAACATTCTCACATATTTTTTATCATTAACTCTCTGGTCTTTTTCTTCTGGGCATTGGTGCTAATGGTGAATAAGTGAATGTCTCCAAAACATCCAGATATGAGAGAGAAGTAACTTTTACAAAAATTCTGAATGAGTCCATCCAGATATGTAAGGCAAATAGTCTGTTCCATTGTTCCTAGCCTGCAGTCGATTTCTGAGTCAGAGACAAGATGGAAAATATGGCTTCTGCTGTCACTTAGATGTTAGCTCTTCATTTTCATGTCCCTACTTTGGACCTTTCATTGCCCCAGGTGGGAAGAAGGTCCTTAATGAATTTCTTGGGGTGGGTGAGGTTTTTTCTAGGCTTCTATCCCCATCCTTCCACCACCAAGGCTCTATTACCCACGTCCTGGGATGGGAGGAGGCAGAGGCAGAGGATGGCCCCAAGACCAGGTGGAGGTGGCAGCAGCATGGTGAGCCCTGCTGGACCATCAGAGGAGGGGGCACTCTGGGAAGGTTGCATATCTGACCAATAGAAGGGGCTGTCTCAGGAAGGGTCCACCCCAAGACATAGTTTTCTTTAGATAAGTCTGGCATCATTGCCTGGACAGCCTCCTTCTAGATGCCTCTCCATCCCCCTATTGCCTTCTCACCTCCAGGAACTTCTCTAACCACCCCCATTAAAACCTTTCTTGCTGTCAACTAGTTTATGTGAAGACGTTAGCTATGAGTTGATTTACATGGACTAGCTACCTGACAGTATTTGATTATTAATAGAGGATTTGGGGGAGCCCAGAAGAATTAAAAATTCCTGGAAAGTGTAATGAGTTTTCTGGGGCTGCCATAATAAAACCAGGGGGCATTAAATGAGAAACTTAATTGTTCCACAACTTGGGGACCTAGAAGTGTGAAATCAAGGTGTCGACAGGGCCATGCTCCTGCTGAAACCTGCAGGGGAGAATCTCTCCTTGCCTCTCCTAACTCCTGGTGTTTGCTGGTGATCCTTGGCATTCCCTGGCTTGTAGATGTGGCACTTTAATCTCCACCTCCGCTGCCATATGGCCTTCTCCCCTCATGTCTGTTCATGTATCTAAGGCCACATTTCCCTCTTCATATAAGGAAACAAATCATATTAGATTAGGACCCACCCTAACCCACTTAGACCTCTTTTATTTTTTTTGTATGCTGTATGGTGGGGTCAATTTCATTCTTTCTCCATGTGAATATCCCGTTATGGCAGCACTATTGGTCGAATTTTATTTTCCTTTGGGAAGTGCACTGGCTGGAAATTGAACCCAGGTCTCCTTCATGGCAGGCGAAAATTCCACCACTGAACCACCCTTGCAGCCCCTGGCCCCATTCTTTTTAACATTTTTTATTGTATAATACAACATATAGAAAGAGTAAAGAAAGTCAAAAAGCAATTGTTTTCAAAGCCCTCTTTAACAAGTAATTACAGACAAATCCTAGAGTTCGTCATGGGCTACATTCCATCATCTTAGATTTTTCCTTCTAGATGCTCCAGAACATTGGAGGCCATGAGGAATATGTAGATACATTTGATCATCACAATTGACTTTTTTTTCCTTTTTGTGAAAAATAACGTATATATATAAAAGCAATAAATTTCAAAGGATATCGTTACAATTAATCGTAGAAAAGATTTCGGAGTTTGCTATGGGTTACACCTCCAAATTTTAGGTTTTTACTTCTAGCTGCTCTAATATACTGGAAACTTATAAGAAATATCAGTATAATGATTCAGCAATCATATTCATTTGTTAAACCCTACTTTCTCTGTATAACTCCACCATCACCTTTGATTTTTTCCCCATTCTTTAGGGGTATTTGGGCTATGCCTAGTCTAACTTTTTCATGTTGGAAGGGGCTGTCGATAATATGGGATGTGGGGACGGAACTAGTTGATGCTCAGGACAGGCTGACCCCTCTGCATTTCAGGACTTTTCTGGTCCAGGGACCCATCTGGAGGTTGTAGATTTCTGGAAAGTTATGCTAATGCATAGAATCTTTGTAGAATCTTACATATCACCCTAGGTGTTCTTTAGGATTGGCAGGAATGGTTTTGGTTGGGGTTTTGGCAAATTATGGTAGGTAGCAACATCTAACTGAAGTTTGCGTAAGAGTATCCTCCAGAGTAGCCTCTGAGAGGCTCTATTTGAACTCTCTCAGCCACTGATACCTTATTTGCTACATTTCTTTTCCCCCTTTTGGTCAGGATGGCATTGTTGATCCCATGGTGCCAGGGCCAGACTCATCCCTGGGAGTCACCTCCTATGCCACCAGGGAGAATTTTACCCCTGGATGTTAGGTCCCACGTAGTAGGGAGGGCAATGATTTCACTTGCAGAGTTGGGCTCAGAGAGAGAGACCACGTCTGAGCAACAAAAGAGGTCCTCCAGAAGTGTCTCTTAGGCATCGCTATGAGTACACTAAGCTTCTCCACTACCTACATGAGTACCTGGCCTCATTTTAATTAATCACATCTTCAAAGACTGTTTCCAAAGAATGTCACATCCACAGAAATGTGGGGTTAGGACTTCAACACATCTTTTGGGGGACACAATTCAATTCCTAACAGAAGGGAAGGGATTAATCACTCTTGGAGGGGAAGGAATCAAGCCATCAACCAATCTAGGTGGCATGGATTTGTGTGTAAATGCAACATACAGGTAAATGCAGATGTACAAGGCAAGCCTGGCTGGTGTGATGGGAAGAGTTGCAGCAGTACAGTGCAAAACCATGCCCCACTTAAAGGTATTCAAATTCCAACTTTTTTAAAAAAACAGTCTTCAGGCAAAACAAGCAAACAGAAAAAAAAATAAATAAATAAAACAGCTGCATCCTAATACAATGTGGTATGCTGGAACAGAAGATGGGAAGTAATGGGAAAACCAGTGAAATGCAGATAAAGTCTGTAACTTAGCTAATAGTAGTGCATCCATGTTTAATTGCCCAGTTGGACAACAAACCATGGCTATGTATGCTGTCAATGGTAGGAGAAGCTGAGTGATGTGCACAAAGGAACTACCTGTATTATCTTTGCAACTTTTTTGCAAATCTAAAAGAAAAAGTTCATCTAAAAAAAAATTAAAATAGCTACATCCAGAGATCAGATCTGTCAAGTTGAGAGCTCTGATAATTGTCATTATCACTTATTCAGGTGCAGGGCTCACTGTGTCTAAGAACTTTACATATCCTAACACATTTAATTCTCATGGTGATTCTATTGGGTAAATACCATTGTCATTCTCCTTTCATTAATGAGGAAGCTGAGGCACAGACAGGTTAAATATCTTTTCGGAGGTCTCCCAGCTACTAAGTGGCGCAGCCAGGACACTAGGCCATATGCAAAGTACTTTTTCCTCCACCAGCCCACCTTCAGGGTAGAAGCACCTCTGCAGGGAGCTCTGGCTCACTAAGGAGGGACTGGTAATCCAAGTTTAGGGTGAGACTAGAGTGAGATACTCGGCTCAGGTGCAAAATTTAAGGGGGCACTGAAAAACTCGTCATCAAGATAAATAGTATTTTAATGCAATATCTTAAAAACTCCAAACAAATGCAAAAAAAAGAAAAAGAAAAAAAAACTCACAGTAAACAAAATTTTAAATAAAGGCCAGGATTAGGGATAGTGTCATGTCAAGCCATCTTGGAGCCTGAGGGGAGAGGGATAATCAGTCACTCTGATCCTGTCTGCAAGTCACACCCCCTGGAAAACATATCAGAATCTTGGGAGTAGGAGGCAGGGAGTAGACATTGGAAAAGCTCCCTAGGGGATTCTAACAATCAGCAACACTTACCCCACCCCTGAAGAAAATAATTATTTCAACCGATATTCGAGGAAATGGAGATCCAAAGAAGTGAACTTGCACTTACTGGCGGTCACTGCTGATTAGCAAATGATAAATTAATGGTGGAATATCAATGGACAGAGAAGGGTGCCCTGGGGGTCTGGAGGTCCTGGGGTCCTCTCCTAGGGCAGGTCAGCCTGAGGAGCCCTCAGACCCAGGCTCTGAGGAGCTCTGTAGGACGGCGAGGCTGCACAGTTGCAGTCAGACCCTTTGAACATTTTACCCACCTCTTGCTCCAGGCTGATTTTCAAATATATTTGGACCTAACTGCCCAGCACCCTCCTGCCCGATGCCAACTCACTTGGGAAGTGGCAGGATGGGGAGGCCACAGCCAGGCAAGTTTCTGCAGCAACACCTGAGTTTAGGTACCTCCATTAACAATGCAAATGGAGGGGAGTGACAGGTGATTTGCTAAAGGAGCCCTTGGCAGCGCTCCCGCTCAGGCCCATCTGTCATCCCCTCCTCAGCTCTGGGAGACTGGATGGGCTGCATGTGCTAACCCAGCTCCACTAATACTCGTCTCAGGGCTCCGGATTTATGGAGGCTTATTTCTTAATTTTTGGATCCCCGTGATGAGAGTCATGAGATCCTGTTGTCAGCCTTGTAGGCTCCCACCCTCTCTGCCTGTTTTCTTTACCAGGGAGCAGACAATTCGTCTCCTTTCTCAGCCTGCAGACTGTGGCTCTGGCTGCCTCCCAGAGCTCATTGCCAGCCTCTCTCCCTGCCCCTCACTGCGTCTCCCAGCAGGGCCCAGGCCCCCGGTGTGGTCCCGGCATAAGCTTTCCCTTCCATCTGGCACACCTTTCCCCTCCCTCCAGTCTCCATTTCTCGTCCTCCCCTCTCTGTCCCTAGTTCCATGGTTCTCAACTAAGGGCGATTTTGCCAGGGAACGTTTGGCGATGTCTGGGGACAACTTGATTGTCCCTCCTGGGGAGAGAGGGTGCTACTGGCAACTAGTCAGCAGAGGCCAGGGCTGTTGCACACCCAAGACAGATCCCGCAGCAAAGAATTGTCCCACTCCAAATGTCTGCAGTGCTGAGGTTGAGCAGGCCTTGCTAGTGGATCCCACTAGGTCCATCAGTTGTTGCTTAGACATCACTTCTTCTGGTCAGCTTCTCTGACTACACTCTCCTTGCCACCCCCACCCCAAACACACCCCAGTCTGTGCCATTTTCATAGCCAGCAAGCTCCTTCTTTCCCTGAGAGGGCATATCTTAGGGGTCGTTATACTTCTGTGCTCTTGTTTGATGAATGTCTGTCTCCCCCATGCGCAAAGTTCCACGGGCAGGGACCTTGTCTATTTTCACTCTCCATTGAATCCCAGAGCAGAGCAGGTTGCTTGACTTATAGTAGGTTCTCAGCAGACTATCAAGCCAAGAGATGCACACTCATCCTTTTCCCCCTACGGAGGGAACACCAAGTTCAGGGCACCCCCTAGGATTTGCTGACCTGAAGTAGCTGGCAGAAGACTCAGTCTCTGCCCCACTGGAGCTGAGAATGGTTGGTGAACAGATCCAGATTAACCCTTTCTCTCCACCCCTAACCAAGTATTTATTTAGCACCTACTATATGCCAGCACTATTGCATAGGGTATACAGCAATGAACAAGATGGACACAGACTTGACTTCATGGATCTTTAGTCTTTCAGGAAGAAAGTCATTAAATAAGTGACCACAGCTCTGATGAAATTTCCAGAGGGGAAGGGAATGGGGCTATGGGCACCTATGTCAGGGGAACTGAAACTTGTCTGGGGTGGGATGGGTCATGGATGGACTCCCTTTTCTTCTTTCTCTTCCTCGTAATCCTTCTCCTGGACCTCCACCTCCTATCCAAGGGTTGGGATTAATGTGAATAATGTTTAATTGTAAACCGCGGGGCAATTATCTGCAAAGCAGGTATACACAGCTCAGGGTTACACAAGATAAGCTCTGGGGTATGAAAAGAAAATATTGGAGCTTCCCTTTATCGTTATTTTCAGCTTATCCTTGTTTGATTGTTTGAATTTGGAGGCATGTTTTATAGTATACTTAATTATCTTAGATTGGATTCTCTGTAACAGACCAACTGTAACAGACTGAAAGGTAGAGCTGAGTGCAGAAAATTTGTTTGGAGTGACTTCAGGAGATGTACCTGTAAGGAAGTGAGAATGGCAGGACTGAGCAGAGGGTAAAGTTGACACATGGGGTGAAGGCAAATGAGGCCTCAGCCAATCCTACAGGGACCTCTGGAGCTGGGATGACCTGCAGAGTGGAACTGAATTGTGATAGAGGAGCTCGGACCTGGCAACCCCATAAGTCAGTCACTGCGGCCAGCTACCCCCTGGGGGACCAGCCCTCGGATGAGAACAGTTTCCAATGAGAAATGCATCCGTGAGGCTTCAGTGATTTATGCTCCCAGCTGGGGGATGAGACATCAGCTTTAAAGAAGGTATCTACACAGAGCATCACAGAATCTATCACACAATAACCCATTCAGACAGTGATCATGTGAATTTCACAAGCACATTCATGCATTTCCTTACACTTTGGGGACTGCAAGCCTCCAAATGTTATACTGATAGGGGCTTGCCAGGCAGAAAGTTCTGAGACCCCCAGTTTAGAGCAGTGGTACCCAGTGATAAAAGGACTCCCTTCGATCAATTCACTTCCATACTTCCATTTCCTTTACGGACCCTTTATTTCAAAGGGTCTTCCCAAGTGCCACACTAAGTAATACATTTATTCCCCCATTTTGAAATTAATAAATGACAAACGAAAACAACAAATCTGGGTGATAGACAACAGTACAGGGAACAAGAACCTAATTTGGACTTTGGATACGATGACATTTAAGCTGATGCAGTGGCTAATGTAGCCTAGGTTTGGAACCCGGCAATATGGGCTCAGATACCAGTTCTACTACTTAGGTAGGCAAACTTAAGCAAGTTAGTTTATTTGCCTCATACCTGTTTCCTCATCTACAAAACAAGGATAATGCCATGGGGTTATTATGAGGATTACATGAACTAATGCATATAAAGGGTTTAGGTTAGTGCCTGAGATGTGGTGAGCACTCAGTGGCTGTTACTCAACATCATTAGCTTGCAGGGATTTGTCCCAGGGAAATGGAGAATTTGAGCTTTTGAAAAGGTTTGGAGCCCTATGTATCAGTTACAATTGCACTTAACCGTGAATGCCAGAAAGCCCAAAGTAAACCCAAAAGACCAACAATTCTTCTAGACTTTTGCTCTGTTTATCTCCAACATGAAGACCCTACCTCATGGTCCAGTTTGGCTGCTCCAGCTATAGCCATCATATCTGCATTCCAAGCCAGCTGATAAACAGAGGGTATACCCCCTACCTTTAACAATACTTCATGGAAATTGCACACCCACTTCTGTATCCATCCTGTGGGGCTAAGCTTAGCTGCAAATGAGGTTGGAAAATGTAGTAGTCTTTGTTCTGGACAGCCACACATTCGGCTAAAATTTGGTGTTGGGGGTGGTGGTGGTGGTAGGGAGTCTATTGCTGAGGGAAAAGGAGAAGGGACATTGGGAAAGAATTAGCAGTCTCTGCCAAATGCCCCAACTTTCTCTTAACTTCAGAAGGGAGGGTGGCACAACCCATTATCAAAATAGCTTCACTTTTACCTTTTCATATTAAAGCCAGAGGACATACAGAACCTTACTTCATTAGATCTGAAGGCAGCCACTATGATCCCCGGGAGCCCACGTTTGGCATGGAATCTGGAATGGACTGTGACTGAACCACCAGTTGAAGCCTTCTCCTGGCCTCTTTGGTAACTTCTCTCTTCTGGGGTCTCTCTAATCTCAAAAGCCCTGTGGATCCCAGGGCTCCCTAAATCCTTTTACTTTCTTTTCCTTGCCATACCTTTTCCTCTCCTTGGCCTTTTAACTGACTGTTCATTGAGCACTCTTTTTCATCTGGTTTTGGGTACATGGTCACTTCTCCTGCTTGGAGATGGAGAGGGCTCAGACTGGCTGTGTGCCAGAGCAGGAGGGGATGAAATAGAGCTGACCAACTGCTCCAGCCCCAGGCCAGACTTCCATGAGACAGTTGTGTTTGCTGCTCAGAGGGGTGGCTTCCTCTAGCCACACCTGCTGTTAAGCAGGATACTCTAACCTCTTTTTCCCACTTGGATTTGTTTTTTACCTGAGAAGGGGGTGCTGGTAAGTTCTTAGCTGTGTCTTAGGACAGGGCTTCAGGGAAGAGGAAAACTTCCATCCAGCCACAAGTGAAAACAGCTCCTGGTTCCCCACTGCCCAATTCCGGGACCACAAAGGGCTCCGGCATTTGATGCAAGCAAGGCCTGAGGTACCCCTGCAGTTCCCAGAGGGCAGTGGATTCTATTCTTTATCAAGGCTCAGACAATACACATAGCCCTGCCAACACTTGCATGATCTTTTACAATAATTCATTACAAAGGGAAAGGGAAGTAGTAGTTACTGTGTGCCAGGACCTGAGCCAATGACTGTGATTGGGTTGGTTTGTGAAACCCTTGCAACAGCCCTGTGACATGGGAGATTTTAGCTCCATTTTACAGATGAGGAAAGTAAAACTCAGAGGGCTCTAGTGACTCATCCAACACTATATATCCAGAAAGTTGTAGTGCCAGAACTAGAACTTGGGTTCTGATTTTGAGCTTATGCTCCTTATCCTATAGGAGTTGCATCTCTCTTAAATGAATGTCAATAGTCAGTGGGGATGGGGTATGGGAGAGTGGAAAATCAACAAAATTAATGGACAAATATTTACAAACTTCTACTAAGTGCCAGACATGGGGGATACAAAGATAAATAAGACAAGATGCCTCAAGGAGTTTCCGTGTAGCCAGGGAGAGAGTCATAGACAATTTCAGGTCCATTTACTAAGAGCAAGATATAGCAGAGGATAGCATGGAATTCCAGCAGCATAATATATACTTGGCTGCAAATGTGGGGGGTCAGGAGAGAAAATCACAGGAGGCTTCCTGGAGGGGGCAATCTCTGGGTGGAGTCTTAAAGGATGGACTTAACCTAGACAGGTAAAGAGGGTGAAGGGGCATCCCAGACAGGAGGTATGGTACATGCAAAGACCTGGAGGAAGTGGCAGCACAACATTTCAAGCATACCTCTAGAGAAAACAGCTTCAGTGTAGCATTCTAATACACACTCAGCCAGCTTTTTTATCAGCCAATATATCATGGAAAATATATTGTTTGATAGTTATGAATGAAATGGCATTCTAGAACAAATAACTGGTAATGTGATGCACTTTTTAATAGAATCAAGTTATTATAAGGACTACTTCACTTATTCTTATCAAAATTACTATCTGCATCAATCAGAAGCAAATTAACTCAAACCCAGCTATATTTGTGGTGTAATTTCTCTTCTTTTTGAATACCTCAGATTCTCACGTAGCTTCCTAATACTTTTGAAGCAAGGCACCTTGCATCTGGTTTTATTAAATTCCATTTGAGCATAATTTACAGTGATATTGTTCCATGTATTCTTTTGCTAGGTAAATGACAGGAAATGGCCACCTGCATTAGGTGTTGCCAGGAGTGAACCCTGAGAAGTGACAGGAATTTTCTAAAAGACAAAACAATTGATCTCAGGGACAGGACCATCTGAGATCCAATAGAACTGCAGTTTAAGCAATACTTAAATAGTAATAAGCCAGTCTCAATCCAATAGCTAAAACCTATCAGAAATTGATATATATGTATCATAGTAACCAACATATCTCTGTTCCCATTGCATAAGATCGTTCCATATAATAAGAAACTTAATGTCATCAATCATAATTTCCCAGTTGGGAATCCTCTAAGTTTCTTTAAAAGTGGCTGAGGGCATCAAGGGATTGAGAAAGGCTTCCTGATCAAAAGAAGGAAGAGAGAAATGAGATTAAATAAAGAGTCCATGGCTGAGAGATTCCAGAGTCCAGAGGTTATCCTGGAGGTTATTCTTATGCAGTATATAGATATCCCTCTTTAATTTTTGGCGTATTGGGGTGGCTAGAGGGAAGTACCTGAAACTGTAGAGCTGCGTTCCAGTAGCCTTGATTCTTGAAGACGATTGTATAATGGTATAGCTTTTACAATGTGACCATGTGATTGTGAAAACCTTGTGTCTATTGCTCCTTTTATCCAGGGTATGGACAGAGGAGTAAAAAAATATGGATAAAAAGTAAATAAATAATAGGGAGACACAGGGTAAAATAAGTTGGGTAGATGGAAATAGTGGTGGTCAATGAGAAGGAGGGATAGGGAGTATGGTACCTGTTTTTTTTTATTATTATTATTTCTTTTTCTGGAGTGATGCAAATGTTCTACAAAACGATCATGGTGATGAATACACAACTATGAGATGATATTGTGAGCCACTGATTGTATACCATGTATGGACTGTATGTGTGTGAAGAAAAAAAATAAATGGTCACAAACGTAGCCCACTAATGCAAGGTGTGGACAGTATGGTGATGTATGGGAACTCTGTATTTTAGGTATGGTTTTTCTGTAAACCTACAGCTTCTCTAATTGAAAAACTAATAACAACAAAAAAGGGACTGCGGGGCACGTCTCCGACCCAAGCGAAAGACCCGCGGTGGCCCCAGGCGGCTTGGGTGGCGGCCTAATTCACGGCCGGGGTCCGCGCGCCCTCCCATGGCGCCCTGCCACCTGGTGACACGGACGCTGTGAGCCCTGGAGGGGCTGCGTGGCGGAGCTCCCGTGGTGAGGCTGGGCCCAGGGTACATGGCCCCGCAGCCGGGGCCGCCAGGGAGCAGCCGCTCCGCAAGCTCGCGGCCAAGGCGGCGCTCAGTGTCTTCCCCAGCAAGTACCGCAGCTCAGCGGCCACCACCGTTAGCAGAAGCGGCCCCCATGGCAGTCACCTGGTGGTGGTGGTGGCGGACCGCCTGCATGTGCCTCCAAGTCAGGCACCGTCGCCGGCCCCTGGAGGCCCATCTTGCATGGCCACCAGCAGCCGGTGCAGGAGTTCCCCTAGAGAGGCAGCGCCCCAGCAGGACCACCCTGCCCTGGGTGGCAAGGGACTGCTGAGTGGCAGGGCTCCCCCCGAGCTCCCATCCTCACCCCTAGGCCCACCCACCCACCCTTCCTGTCCCACCAGATGCAGCCGCAGGTCCCGTCGCTCCATCAGCAGGAGCTCATGCCGCAGGGTCCTGAGTCCACTGCCTGAGTTGTGCAGAGCCGCGGGCACCTCCACGTCGGTCCTCCGGGAGGATGACCTGACTTCGGGGTGGACAAACCTCCGGATGGATGCAGGAACAGGCTCAGGAGGCCTGGGGAAGGCCAGGCACGGATCGCTCAGGCCCAAGAGAGCGCAGCGCGCAGAGTCAAAGCTCTCACTAAGCGTTTTCCACCCAAGTTTGTGAAAGATAGAGATTTCAGTGCCTGGGAATAGCTTTCCCGTCGCTCAGCTGATGCGTTAGTCACATTCTTCCTGTCTTTTTCACCTACCTATCTGACCTGGCTCCCACTATCACCTCCTCCCCCTTTTCTCCAGTTCAGAAATGTACTCTTTTTCACCAGCAGACACTTTTTGTCATCTTCTTGGTACTCCGCACTGGCCCCAGCTTGCTTGTGTTCACTGAAAGCTGAGGGAACGCTGCAGTCTTTGGCTTTTGTTGAGCTGTTGGTTAAGTAAGTGAGAACTCGGACCACTTAAGGAAGACTGAGCCCATCTGCTTCACCTGTCCTTTGGGAACAAGGTCTCCAGGTAGCTCTGGGCTCAGCTCAACCCTTTAAGGGGACCTTGCCTCCTGTGGTCCTCAGGTTTTTGTTGTCAAGACTCCTGTGGCCTTTGTCCTCACCTCTGCCTCTGTGGTAAGCCCCAGCATCTTCATCAACCCTTCCTGACTTGCTCCAGGCTTCTTCCCTCCACCACCTCCCACTACCCCAAACAAATTGTATCCTCTACTCAGATAATGACAGCTTAGAGGTTTCAGTTAGTGGCAGGGATTTCTAAGGGTGGTATTTCAATATCAGGGTTCCAAATGACCTTGACCCCAGCATTTTGTAGGGTGACTCCTCCTCTGGCACCCTGCAATCATGCCAGCCTGTTAGGGAGGAGGTGCTGTGTATAGCTAAGAAATGGGCTCTGCACTGAGAGAAACCTGAGTTCAAATCTGGTCTCTGTCACTTCCTGGTTGAGTGATCTCAGGCAAGTGACTAAACTCTCTGAACTTCTGCATACTTGTCTTTGAAGCAGGGATGAGAATAGTACCTCCTCAGAGAGCTGCAGGTTTAGAGGAGACCATGCATGTAAGGCACTTGGCAGGGACGCATTTGTTATACCACCCTTGCCAGCTTGGAAGCGCCTCTTACTCATACATGTGTCCACTTGAAAGTATTAACTGCCGCTGTGTGCCAGGCACTGTACAGACCTGGGGAACACAGGAGTGGACATGATAGACAAATACACTGATGGGTTGAGATCACATGACCACTTTACAATAACTGAAGATGTTGAGAATTTGCTTCCTTGGCATCTGGTCCTGCTGCTTACAAGGAGCAGCGACCCTACTCTGTGGATACACATGATGGAAAAAGGCCACGAGCCAGCTGCTCCCCCACATCTATTATCTGGCTTATTCCAGACAGTTTGTGAAGGATTTTCTTTAATTTGGTTTTCTGGTCTATGAAAAATCTCCAAAATAAATTCAGTTGTATAGTGAAGTTCATTCCTACACTGTTCGGTTTTTTACAAAATCATTTTAGGAGCAGGACTGTCATTTAGGTTGAAAAACCTCTGATTCAAATGAATGTGTGTGCATGTGACATGACTTTAAATACTAATCCTATTTTGTAGAATTGTCTTTATATTTGTGATTACCTGAATAATTTTTTTTTTAATATAGAACTGCATAACACAAAGAGTGAACTCAGATGTGAACTATGGGTTATAGTTAATATTCTAATAGTACTGCTTCATCAGTTGTAACAAAAGTACCACACTAATGCAGAATGTTAATAACAGGGGAAACTGCGTGTATGGGGGGGTGATATTTGGGAACTCTGAACTGATTGCATGATTCTTCTGTAAACCTGTAGCAACTCTAATAAAAATGAAAAAGAATGATTTATTCTTGTTGTAGGAAGGTTGAAAAATACAGACGAGAATGTAGAAGAAAATACAAATAATTTGTGCCAATATTTAGTGGTTTAGTGCAGCATTCTCAAAGTGTGGTCCAAAGACCACCTGAGGTTCCTGAAATTCTTTCAAGGCGGGGGGGGGGGGGCGGCGGCTTCTGGGTAAAAATTATTTTTATAATAATACTAAGAAGTTATTTGTCTTTTTCACTTTCATTATCTTCTGAATGTACAGTATATCACTAACTGTTAACAGAATGTGAGCTTCTGTATTCTTATGTTTAAAAGTCTTTTTGTTTTAATTTCAAATACACTCTATAAATATATAACTCAGATAAACAAAAACTGTTTGTGTTCCTTAGTCATTTTCAAGAATGTGAAAGTCTTAAGAGCAAAAAGTTTGAGAACTTCTAGCTTAGTGTACAGTATATTTTTCTCCAGCCCTTGGCCTATGAATATGTATCATCATAAAAACTCGGCACCATTAATGTATGTATATTTGTATCCTGTGCTTTCTTCTATATCATTGATGTGTATCTCTATGTTATTAAATATACTCTAGACAACAATAGCAGCCAACTGAGCACCTCTCCAAGACAGGCACAATTCTAAGCACTTGACATAGCCAGTGCTTTAAGATAGAAACCATTATAATGTCCATTTTAAGAAAAATACTTAATGTTGATTAACTTGCCCAGGATTACAAAACTGGGGAAAGGCAGAGTTGGAATTCAAACCTAGATAATCACAAGGCACAGTATTTATTCCAAATTTTATGTGCCCATTCTACAATTTTTGGACATTTAAATCGTTATCAGTTTCTCACAAATATAAAATAACACTACATGAGTGTCCTCGAGCACACAACTTTGTTGATCAGTGGTTGTTTCCTTGTATTCCATTCCTAGAAATTATTGGGCCAGGAGGATAACAGTTTTGTAAGGATGTTGATACATGTTGCCCACTTATTTTTCTAAAAGTCTATTCCCTTTCACAATTCCATCCCAAATATTTGAGGAGTGCTTGTCTCACTGAATCCTCACTGTTATCTTTTCTATCATGATAAAAGAGGAAAGATATCTTCTGTACTTTAACAGGCATTTCATTAACTTCTAAAGAAGCTGAAAATCATTTAAAAATATTTTATGACCATTTATACTTCTTCTAGTATAACTTTCTCATTTTAGTGCTCTATTTTCTTTAATGAGATTAACATAATTTGTTTTCACACATTCTAGGGTTTATACCCTAAAGTGAGTGTTGCTCACATTAGAGTGGGCACTTAGGCACTTAATCTTATTATAATGTCATTCCAGAAAAGATATTTGTAGCTCTTTATGTGGTTTGCATACAATGTAGTATTTTATAAGCCATACGAGAAAAGAAGAAATTCTTGGTATAAAGTGTGATCATCACTTTAAAAAGATATTATTTGTATTTAAAAAAAAGCCAAAACTCTATTGCTCATTGACCTTATCTGCCAGGTTGAGTCCAAAAAGCTTTTGGCTTTTGTCTGATATCAAGGCTACTCCCAAGAGACTAAGAAGTTATCTAGAGTTGCACACTGCAGGTACCCTCTCTAGATTCTCCTTCTTTTGGCTGGTGCACCCATGTCCAGGGACTGTGAATATTGGCTGCTAATGATGCATAGTTGCCATTTCTCCAGAACGTTGTCCTCTGCTGAACAAAAGCTGCCCCCATAGGTAATGTCCCTCCCATACCCCATGGCTGCCAGTGCCCAGTGACTGACACAGCGGCTCAAAAGGCTGGCAGCCTTTCCTCAAGGCGGAACCCACTTTGTGGTGCAATTTCTGCTCCAGAGCTCCAGAAGGACCGGAATGATGCCAGTCTTCAGCTGAGCTCTCATTTTTGTATGCTGTATGGCAAGGTCACATTTCATTATTTTTCCATGTGAGTATCCCATTATCGCAGCACCATTTGTTGAATTTTTGTTTGTTTGGTTTTTGGCAAGTGCATGGACCAGTAATTGAACCCAGGTCTCCCGCGTGGCAGGTGAGAATTCTACCACTGAACTACTCTTGCACCCCCTTCAGCTGAGTCCTTTACTTGGCTTTTTCCTCTGCTCTATATGCTTTCCTCACATCCCTAATCCTGAAATCACTTTTTCAACAATTTACCTTCATGAGAATTCCATCCCAGGCTCTGCATTTAGGGAAAACAACCTAAATCAGTTGGTACCAAAAGTGGGCCTAAGAATTAGACTCTAAGGATGGGATTCTGGAAGTGTATTGCTCACTGAGTAGTTGCCAGTGAGATTCCCTCTCTGGTAAAAGGTGATGGTCTCCAGCATGCTGTAGCAACAAAATGGGTAAGAACTTTATTTGTGGTGAACTGGGACAGAGTATGTGTGGAAGGGGATGGATGAGTTAGTGCAATGACATTTGAGAGATATGGGGCAAATAGTAAGTAAAATGAATACTGTGGAGTTGGGAGGCTGCTGCTAAACACCACTGACCCACCGAAGAGAGAAAATGCAAGGCTCAGATCTATTAATCAACAATTTAAAGCAAAAATGAGTCAGAGAACCTCTTTGACTACACGTAATAGTTGCTCATCTCCTACACTCCTCTTGTTGGATGAGAAATCTCCCTCTCTTTTCTTGAAGGTAGTGCAGAGGACTCAAATTAGGTAGGTGCCTTAATAGATAAATGCTTACTCTTAGGATCAGTTGCCACCTTCCCTCTTGGCCAATAATTGGGATCAAATCTCAGTGTAACCCCACAGGGAAGGGCTGGGACTGCTAAGGGAGAAGACAGGTTGTATGCCAAAAGAGGTGCAGGAACTGGGTAGTATGTTCCAGCAGAAGGGGGTGAGTATGCCTAGCAGTAGATCTTGAAGATGCTGGACCAAAGTGGGAGGATAAGGAAAAGTTTGCCAATATAAGATTGATGTCCTCAGGTGACCTATCTAATATACTGCTGCGATAGTTCTTAGCAGCGTAAGAAAAGTGACAGGTCACATTAAATGAGCTAGAGATACCAGACTGCCTGATACACGGTAGAAGAAGAGATTAAAAGCCTCAGAGAAGTGAGGCCTACTCTTGTGAAGCTTATGTTTGTAGCGGAGAGGTTTAGACTACAAATAGGCATGCCTAAGAATTACTTCTGGAGGACCTCTTATGTTGCTCAGATGTGGCCTCTCTCTCTCTCTCTCTCTCTCTCTCTCTCTAAGCCCAACTATGCAAATGAAATCATTGCCCTCCCCCCTACATGGAATATGATATCCAGGGGTGAAAGTCTCTCTGGCAGCATGGGAGATGACTCCCAGGGATGAGTCTGGCCCTGGCATCGTGGGATCAACAATGCCATCCTGACCAAAAGGGAGAAAAGAAGTGTAACTAATAAGGTATCAGGGGCTGAAAGAGCTCAAACAAAGTTGAGAGGCTACTCTGGAGGTCATTCTTATGCAAGCTTCAGTTAGACATTGCTACCTATCATAACTTGCCAACCCCCAACCAAACCCATTCCAGCTGATTCTAAAGAACATCTAGGGTGATATGTAAGATTCTACAAAGGTTCCATGCATTAGGGTAACTTTCCAACAACCTAAAACCTCCAGATGGGTCCCTGGACCAGATAAGTCCTCACATGCAGAGGGGCCAGCCTCTCCAGAACATCAACTAGTTCCATCCCCACATCCGACATTATTGACAGCCCCTTCCAACATGAAAAAATTAGAATGGGCATAGCCCAGATATCCTTAAAGAGTGGGAGAAAGATCAAAGGGGATGGTGGGTTATATGAGAAGTCAGGTTTAACAAATGAGTATGATTGCTGAATCATTATATTGATATTTCTTTTAGTCTCCAGTGTGCTAGAGCAGCTAGAAGTAAAAACTTAAAATTTGGAAGTATAAACCATACCAAACTCTAAAATCTTTTCTACAACTAATTGTCACAATGTGCTTTGAAATTTATTGCTTTTTTTGTATAAATGTTATTTTTTACAAAAAAAGGAAAAAAGTCAATTGTGATGACTAAAATATATATATATATATATATATATATATATGTATACATATAACTATTCCTTTTAGCCTCCAATGTTCTAGAGCAGCTAGAAGGAAAAATCTGAGATGATAGAATGGTAGCCATGACGGACTTTGGGATCTGTTCTATTATTATTTACATGGGCAGGCACCGGGAATTGAACCCGGGTCCTCCGGCATGGCAGGCAAGCATTCTTGCCTGCTGAGCCACCGTGGCCCACACTGTTCTATAACTACTTGTTGAAGAGTGTTTTGAAAACTATTGCTTTTTTCTTTCTTTGCTTTGCATATATGTTACATTATACAATTAAAAAAAAAAAAGTAAAACTAAAAAAGACCTCAGAGAAGTGAGCTTGTTTAGAATGGGTCAACCATAAAGAACTGGAAAACCCACCACCTGTGTTCCTCAAGATGTACCAGAGTGTACTCCAGTCACCAAGGTGGAAAGGAATACATCAGAAGGAATTGGGGAAATGCACCAGAACCACTGCTAACAAGAAAGACTATTTGTGATACTGGGGCTGACAGTAGAAATTGGTATCCCAGTATTCATGAGGATAATAGGATCCCAGAATAGCAGAGGCCAGATGGCAGCCCTAAACATAAGGAGCAAAGTGTTTGTGATTTCTAGAGTGGGCAGCAATGTTGGAATGGCATCCAGGGAATTCTGACCTGCAGGTATCTGTGAAGATGGCTCGTATATCATGCAAGGTAGGTTGTAGCCAATGAGAACATTGCTCAAAATATGAAATTTAGTGATCAAGAATGGTTGAGCAGAAGATTAAGGTCAGCCATTAGAAAAATCAGGATCTTTTGCCAAATTTCCCGACCTGGGTCAGTTCTCACATCCAGCCTGTTGACTGAAGAGGTGTTGGGTCCCCATGTGGGAAGACGCTGCAGCTCTTTACTGTAGTGATTCATCCAGTCCTTTCCCAGAGGGACCCATGCTTATTTACTCAGTTAACCATACATGGGGGAAATGGGAAACCCAGTTATTTCAAGGATTATTGGATACAAAGTCAAAGGAGACCCCGACACATGAAGACTCAAAGTGCCATGATGTTCCCTTCTTAGAGGGACATGTGAGAGTCTTGATCCAGATCTGTCTCAGAGCTGATGAATGCGGTTCATGAAACCATCCAGTAGTCATTTCCTCAGCTCCCAAATGAATAAACGGTATCGGTGCACTGAGCAATCGGCAGAACACATACATTGATTCTTTGACCTGTAGAGTAAGAGAACTTGCAGGAAAGCCCATGTGGAAGTCCCTAAAACTGTACCATTTGGCCAAGATAGTAAATAAAAATATTCCTCATCCTAGTGGGGAATGGCAAAGATTAATACCACCCTCTAAGACACATAGAATGTAAGGGTGGTAGTCCCCATAGTATCCTCATTTAATTTATCAGTCTGGCCTCTGAAAAGCTGGAACATGGTGGAAGACAATGGACTACTGTAAACATAACCAATTAGTAGCCCCCACCTGCAGCTGTTTTTCACTAGAGCAGATTAATTTAGCCTCACATCTATGGCATGCAGCTTTTGACCTGGCAATTATGTTCTTTTAAATATCCATCAAAAAGAGGATCAGAAGGAGTTCACATGTACATGGGTGAACAAAAGTTTTGCCACTGTACCGATGACAAAATCTGATGAGAAGAAGTGGAAAATTCTCTGGATCCCTTGGTAAGATGCATATGCTTTAGAGGGTAGGAGATAAACCCTACAAGATTCAGAACTTTGGCATACTGGAGAAGTTTTTAGGGATCTGGTGATCTGGGGTATGCTGGATTATTCTATCTAAAGTAACGGTCGAATTTGTACTTTGTATCTTCTACCACCAAGAAAGAAGCTCCATGTTTGATAGGCTTCTTTGAGCTTAGGAGATAGCGAATTCCACACCAGAATCCAGGTCCACTTATTGGGTGACAGAGAAGGATCCAAGATTAGTAGAGCCCAGAGCAAGAAAGGGCCCTGCAAGAGATTCAGGCTGCAATTTGGGCTCTGTCACTTGGGCCAATTGGCTAAGAAAATACCATAGTTATAGAAGTATCTAAGTAGATCCTGTAAAGAAATACATTGTGTAGGCCTCTGGGAAAACCTAATAGGATAATCACAGCTCAAAACCCTGGAGTTCTAGAGCAAATCATGCCATCTGCAGGGGAAAATTCACCATTTGAAAATAAATCTCCCACAGGCGCTGATAAAAACTAAGCATCTAAACATGGGTCATCAAGTGGCCATGACTTCTCTGAGAGCACTCCTCCAATACATCACTTACGCAGGAATTCATGTCTCAGGCTCTGCTTCTAGGGAACCTAACCTGATTTAGTACCCAAAGACAGGTGCTTCAGAAGAGGTTGAGTTGTACTCAGAACTAGGAGACAGAACAGTTGCGTTTTAGTTCTATGGGGTCTGCTTCTGGCTGAATGATCTAGACATGTTACATTACATTGCCCCTCAAGGCCTCCATGTTCTCATCTATAAAATGTAGGGTTTGTGTTGGTTCAGCATTTCTTACCCTTCTGCCATCAGATAACAGACATGACAGATAAGATTTACATGCATGACACACTCCCAAGGGTGTGCCCCACGGCACTCAAGAGGTGCTGCAGGTTATGTGCAATTCCCAGAAGGCTGGCTGTAACTCCACCCCCTCCCACTCAAGAAGGGATATTGGAATGCAATAGGGTAAAAGTGGGGTGATATGATAGGGATAACCTTGGCTCTGCTTGCATTCATTAAAATTTAATTTGTTAACAAATTAAAGTACTGTCTGTTGCAAATGATTTTTTGCAACAAAATATGAGATTCTAAAATCTTTCTATAAGTATATCATATAAGTATAAATAACTACATACATATAAGTGTGAGTAAAAGTTGAATGTGGATCTGATAGGAGCGTCAAACCTTCATTCACTGCACATTTACTGACTGCCTTCTCTGTGCTATTTCTAAGATGCTGGAATTCTAAGTTGTGATAAGTTCATTAACATTTAGTGTCCTAACGTTACAGAAGCATTTCAAAAAGTTCAAGTTAATAAATGTTAAGAGAGAAAGGAGTTCTTAGGTCAGAGGATTTGGGTCAATAAGGTTTAATCAGGTTTCTTAACTTCAGAAGTCCTCAAGCCCTTTAATCTGTTAATATGCCTTGTGGATTTCTCCAAGAGAGAAATTTAGTCTGGAGTTTTCCCAAGGACTTTGAACATGAAGCCCCATAGAACAAACGTTTCCAGAAACTTACTTTGGAAAGTCTAACTTACAGCAATACCAGGATTTCAGTGGTCCTTGAGTAGTTTGAGATAATCCTGCAACGATACCATCCATGCTGGCCTGCTCACCACCAATAGAATTGTGCTCCTGAGTGATACACAGTGATGTTTATCAAATGTCCTTTATCCTATTCATCCCCCATAACTCCCTACTGCCTCTAGAGTCTAGATTCCACGAAAGCAAACAACGGCTCCACTAGGAAGTGCGTTGCTAACACTCTCAGGTACTGATGGGCTTTTTGCAGGAAAATGGACTAGTTGTCAAAACACACAGTTCTGGACCTTGTACTTAGTAGAAGATGACCAGGGCAGGAGACTGAAAATTAATGAGATATAATAATTAAAGTGAAAATAGCTGTGTGTGTGACATGAGATGATGATGTTTTAAAATGTTGTTTTGAAGACGTATTTTTCTTAAATAAAATAAAGCATTGTATTTACAGGCATATAGTCTGAAGGCATTTTGAAGATGAGAATCCAGAAAGTAATATTATTAATATTTTTATTGGCCACTCTATGCCTGAATTATGTTAAGTATTTTACATTCAGATCATTGCTGATATGTCATCTCCTCAAAGAAGCTTTTCCTGACTATCCTATCTGAAATAGAGTCCCTGCCACTCACCATACCCTAATTCTTTATAGAATTTATCATTGCCCAACATTAAGCTATTTATCTAGTCTTCACAATTAGAATTTAAGCTCCAAGAGGACAGGGGTTTTATGTGTTTTGTTCTATGTTGTATCCCTAGCACCCGGAACAGCACTTGTGACATTATAGGTTCTTAATAAGGTATTTAATCAATAAAGAAATAAATGAGTGAGCATGTGTTAATGAAAAAATAAATGAGTGACCATGTGGGATTCTAACTACAGTCCTGTAAGTTCTATTATTGATGGTTGAGGAGACTGATACACAAAGAGGTTACATAACTTAGCCAAGGACATGGTAACTGGTGGATCCATTGCTTGACTTCACAGCTTTAGCCATAGACTGCCTTTCAATGAACACAGTGTTGCTTCTAAGATCATGGCGTATAGCCCCCCAGGGACTCATTAAAATGTAGATAGTTGGAGTTCACTCTAATGTATTGAAACAGAATGGGTAGAGGGAGGGCTGGGAGAAAAATGAGACATAGTTAAAGGAATGAGATAGAGAGAACAAATGATCTGCCTCAGTTACCAATTCCCAAATGGACCCATTTGGAGCCCTGGGAGGCTTGCCTCAATCCCCCAGAAACTGGGGATGCCAACAGAAGCAGAAGGAGCCATTTTCACATGGATTCCATGGGACCTACTCGCATTTATGCCCGGGTAGGAAGACAATACCATTTTGACCCTTTTGGGGTTAGCAACTCTGGCAGCACCATGAGCCTCTGCCTTGGCCCCCACACCAGGATTGTTGTGAAGGTCATGGAGGGAAACGCAAGCACTGTACATCACCACAGAGGCTGGAATGGAAAACAATAGGGCTGTACGCAAATACCCATGAAACATCCCTTCCAGACTCCTTGAAGTGGGGGCAGAATTTGCCAGTGTCTGAAATACCACGTTTAAGCAAGTGTGGGCAAGTGCTAGCTACTGAAATTCAGATTATTATTGTTACGGTGATTCCATTAGTCCCTACAAATATTATTTCTCCTCTTCCGGGGCCACTGTTCTCCTTCGTCTGGCTGGGCCCTTGTGTTCTGCTCCCTCAGGGCAGGCTGGCCTCCTGGACATCCGCTCCGGTGTGAGGCAGGAGGCAGGATGAAAGTACAAAGCTGAGCTTTCCCTCTCTGACATGACCTGCAATTCTCTCGTGGTTTTTAAGCAGAAAAAATACCTGTGTCAGGAGTAGCAACTGTGTGGGAGGATTCAGAATGAGTTCCCAAGGCCTTTCCCCTGGCATCCCAGCTCTCTGGACATGGGTGAGCTCCAGAGAGACAAAGGAGCCTTTGTCCTCCCCTCGATGCAGGCCCGAGCCCCTTGCTTTGCCCAAATTCCACAGGATCAGAGTGTGGTTGCCCTTGATTTCTGGTAGCTGAGCTTTCTGGAGAGGCCCCTCCAGTATTGAGCTGTTAACTCACCACTCCTTTATTTACATATTAGTTAGATGAAGTGCACCTACTCAGATTGTGAAATCATTCATTGTTTTTGGCGCGTTGCTCCTTAGGTGTAGTCAAGAAGTCTTCATTCTGAGGGGGTTCAAAAGGGTTTCACAAGCAATGTCAACCCCACAGTGACAGCCCTGAGTAAAAACCTTGACCCGAGAAATGAGAAAAAAAAACTCCCGATAGGTGAGGTGAGTAATTAAGCAATGGACTGCATTTTATTGTGCAAATGATGCTTCATTTACTGTAAAGTTAAACTTCCAATAACCCTTATAAAGTCTTCTCAGGTAATGACTTAACCATGAATAGTGAGTTCCAGGGCTGCAGAACAGAACACGTTTGTTGTTTAAATGCTATTGGGAAAGAGAGACTAGATTAAATTTGGAAAGAAAGAAAAAAAAAAAGCACCTTTCCCAGTATTCAGTCACTGAAGTTTTGGCTTGGGTTCAAGGGTGGAATTCTGGTTTTCCCCCCAAACCTCCCCAGTACTGGGTTATGCAAATCCTAGGTGTAGCAAGAATTGGGCATGAAATCAACTTGAGTTTTGGAATGCCTGTAAGCTTACTTGTGCTTTGGTAGCATGCTCTTTCCCCTCCCGGGACGTTCTGCGCCTCACTTCCCTGGAAATCAAAAGCATGTGGCTGGTGCTTTCAGGCCCCCAAGGTTGCCCCATGGACATAGAATATGATGCGATACTGCCCCCCTAGAGCTGTGTAAAGCATTGACCTGATTCCTTTATAATAGGGCCATCCTACAACTTCCGGCTCAAATGATGTCCGTGCCCAGCTGACTATTCATTCTAGCATTTCATTTCCACTTCCTGGTTCCGATTAAATGATCTTTTTAGTCTTACTGTGTTTCTACCTTTTCCTGTTTATCATTCAACACTGGGACCTTTCATCTAATATCGAGGGCTGAGAGATGCAACATCTGACCCAAGAGAGATGGGTGGAGGGGTGAGGAGTGGAGTGAAAAACAGAAAGAGGTTCTGATTTTCTCCAAGGAGGCTGGGCCAAATGTCCTGGAAAAGGTGCAAGGACTGACATTATGATGGAAAACAATATTTTAGGTATCGGATCCTGCATATGAAGCTGGATACTACAGACCCTGGAGATTAAGAAGAGCATGGTATACCTGGCAGGGGATGAGAACAGGCAATGGGCCCCCTGTGCTCCCACCCATCCTAAAAAGGTTTCTTTGCTCTTCTTGCAATAGTCCTTTTACTTCAAAAACCCAGCTGGTTCCCTTAAGAAATAAGCATCCAACTAATCTTCCGCATAGATACTTGGCTTCAACAGAGAAAATCAGTTTGCCATATTCAGTGTAAAACTTGATTGCACTCGCCCCTGGGCCTTTGTACAACCAGGGCTGCTTTACCCCATTAGGCACTATAAGCAGGGCCCAAGGGCATCTCAGCCCCAATTAAAATACCTGGGACCTTGGGGGGAAAAAAAAGAAAGAAAAAGAACTGTTCTACTTCTAGTGTATAGAAATGGTGATATCAAAATATTTAAATCACTACAAATTACAGCATATGTCAAATTCATCAATTATCACATTTTGCAGTCACATACATCTTGTCACAGTTAAAAACAACTTGTGAAGCAGATATTCTCACTTAAAATTTCTCCCAGGCACCCAATGCTTGCTAAGCAGTCATGGCCAATTGCGAATCAAATACTAATATAAAAGTGACTTCAAAAACCCACCCTCCAAATCGTGTTTAATGTGAGTACATTTGAGTATGTTTGATGACATTTGCGGTGGAGTTGCCTAGGGTTTAGGAGGGTTCCCAAATGGCCCAGTTTGGGGGTCATTTTCCTCCTTGGAATATTCTCTTTAATTGCCTCTATAATCCATTCTTCTTCCTTGTTTGAGACCCTCCCAAGAACGTTTTTTTTGTTAGTTAAACTTCACTGGTCTTCCTGATTATTTTGTTACCATTAAAGAGAGATAGAGATACTCTATTTGCTAAGTTATTGTTGACTCACATTCTCATATTTTATTTTGATAACTTTCTTAAACTTAATGTATTTATGTCATATTTCAACTAAAGTGAGAGCGTCTAAAGGTAAAACATTCATTCATTCATTCATTCATTCAACAAAACTACCATGTGTTAGGTACTTGGAATACAAAGCTGAATGAAGCCCAATACATGGCACCTTCCTTCAAGATGTTCACAGTCTAGAAAAGAAGGTGGACAGGGAAACAGATAAATTATAGCACCGCTACCTCCTGGAGTTTTGCTCTCTGTTACTTAGACTGACAGTGTGGTCTACATGTATTTATTCATTTACAAGCATTTCCTCTGTGTCAGGCACTATTCTCAACACAACTATGGTTTAACACTTTTACAAATGGTCACCCAGATAATTCTCAGAGCAGTCTTCTGAAGCATTACTATTGTGCCCATTTTACAGATGAGGAAATTGAGGCACAGAGAAGTTAAATAACTTTGCTCAAGGTCAGTTGCCCAGCAAATAAGCGGCAGAGCCAAAGTTTGAACCTGAGAGAGAGTCTGGCTCCAGAGCCTGTGCTGCTGGCTTCTAAGCATAACAGAACCACATGCTCAGTGTCAATAGGGGATAGTAGAAAATACTACACAACTATGTATGGGTAAGATGAGATGGGGCAGGGGTCACAAAGGAGGTGATACAGGAATTGCAGGTATGAGTTCCAATGAATTTTGCTGACAGATTAAAAGAGTACAGGATTCAGAGAGTCATTCCAAGTAGAAAGAATAGTCTATGCCATAATCTATATGCATAAAACAAACAGATCTCTGATTTTTTTCTGAAAAATGCAATTAGTTTATATGGCTGGAATTTAGTTTGCTTAGAGAGGACTGATAGAGTGTATTGGAAAGGGAAGCAAGGAAACAGTCTTGATCTTTGTGAAGAGTCTGGCTTTTGGTCAGTGTTGACTTTGCTCAGTTAAATGTTGATTGCTTCCGTCCACTTCCACCCTTTTGAAACCATGGAAGAAATGGTTGATACATTCAAGTATGAAAAAGCTTTTAAATCACGCGTGAAGGAAAATGCCGCAAGTCAAAGGTCAACACAAAACAAACTAGAATAAAATATTTGCAATGCATACCACAGTCAATTTTTTTTTAATGCACTAAATATATCTGCAAATCAATATGAAAAGAAAAAGACCAACACATCAAGAAACAGAGGGCATGAACAGTCTGGAGGAAAAGGCATTTCAATGTTTGCAAAGGTGCTCTGCCTACTTACAAAATAAATGCAAATTAAAACAACAGTAGGATAGCATTGTCGTTGTTGGTTTGACCAAGATCAAGAATTTGGTGACATACTGGACTGGCCAGAGTTTGGGGACAGCCACTCTCATATATCCCTGTCAGGAAGGTAAATTGACACAACCTTTGTGAAGGCAATTGGGCAATATCTATCAAAATGAAACATGAGAATATTTTTAAACCAGCAATTTCACTTCTAGAAATATTTATAGTGACATATGATATGAGGCTGTACATACAAAGATATGTAGATTACAGCATTGTTTGTAATAGCAAAAGTTTTGAGAAAAAAACACTACAAGTCCTCCATTAAGGAATTTCATGGAATCCTTTGCTGCCTTTGAAGAAAGCAAGTCTTTACTATACGTATTGATATGGCAGAATCATCAACATATAGTAAAAAACACAAGGTACAGAATGATGGGTCAGGTTTGTTATAATTTTATTCGTGTGTTTTAATATGTACATATACAAATAGTCTTGATTATGCATTCAACACTTTTGGAAGAATCACAAGAAATTTAAAATACTGGCTGCTTCCATGAAAGGAAACTGGGTGGCTGGGGAGAGATGGATGATGAAAATCTTCTCTTCATTGAAATATTTTGTTGTCTTTTGAGGATTTCTTCCTTTTTGCCATATATTACCTATTTTGATTTTTTTTTTTTTTGCCATGTATTACCTGGTATTTAATTATTAAATTAAGTTTTAAAATGTTGGTCAATCTTCCCCATTGCCTTTACTAAGTTCTGCATCCGGTAGGAAGGCCACGAAATATGTTTCATGGATTTAATTATCCACAAAATTCTGAACCAAGTTAGCTTTGTGGGGGAGGGAGAAGAACAAAGGGTGTGGCCACATGTGCTGCAGTTGCAGGTTGAAGGTGGTTCCAGGAGGTTGCAGCTTCTGTCTACTTCCTGGTGAGGAGGCAGATCAGTTGCCCCCCTGCAGGATGGACAGATGGTTTGTCCCACGCCAGGAGGAGAGAACATATCTTTAGGTGTGCAGCAGAATTCGCTGGAAGACTTTTGTTTAAATCTCTCTCCAAATCCTGACTTTCTGCTTACTTAAGTCCAGAGTTAAAGGTTGTGCAATTCCTGTCTGACCTCTCTTTTGGTTACTACCCTGGTTATGTGTTCACTGACACATTTCAGCATCTAAATAATCTTCACTGCCCCTAATTGGAGGGAGCAAGGCTCAGTTTTGGTGAAAGGATTGAATTCATATATCTATTTTTTAGTGAAGTATCTGATATCAGTCTGCTTTGGTTTAACATGCTTAGGTAACCACACCGAATGACTGATTTCCCCTGCTAATGACAATGAGTGTAGAGAACCCAACTGCCCATTTCAAAGAGACTGTCTAGGCTTCTCAAGACATAATTAATAAGGAGACTCAGGGATAAAAGATTATTTCAACTGACAAGGCCAGGCCCTTCTAATTAATGAAAACTGCCCAGTTGCTTTGCAATATTTTCTTTGCCAGGAGACAACTCCTATCCTAAAGGTTTAAACAACTTCTTGTTGAGCTGGTTTTGGCGGATTAAACTCAGTGTAATTTCATCTTTCCCAGGTGTGAGACACTTGTGTGTGCGGTAATATGATTCCGTACTGTCAGGGAAAAACAGTGTGTCTTTGTCAGCATGGTTTGACAGATTCGAACCCCTGATGTGTGTCCTCACTCCCAGGCAATCACTCTCCCCAAGCCTAAACCCCTTGTGGTCACCACTTGCCCTTCTTCTGAGAGACATGAGGTTTGGTCACCCCGGTCGGCAGAATGGAGATGCCGTGGGCCGTCTGCCATGCCGGCCTTCAGAAAGCATTTCCTTTCCAATTCCTCTGGATTCAGCTTCTAAGTGCAGAGCAATACAATCTCAACTCTCAAGAAGGGTAAAAACAAAAGGCTTAATATTAAATTTGGGTTTACTTTGGCTGGCAGGTCATTCACTCTTCTGACTCTTTGGGTTTTGTCCTCAATAATGGTTTTCCACTGGATGTTTGCATTCCTGATATATGATATGTACTATAGCATAGAATGTACTAGCCACATTTATTAATAATAAGAGCTAACTTTATTGAGTTCTAAGTGTCATGTACTGTTTTATGTTCTTACACTGTATTTGAGTATCACAGCATTATAATTATTATGCCCATTTTACAGATTTGGAAAATGAAATGCAAGGGCAGTTAAGTAACCTGACCAAGAGCCTACAGCTGGTGAGTGGTGGAAGTGGGATTTGAACACAGAGGTCTGACTCAGGTGCTTTAGCATGTAAGCACAAGGTTGTTCTGCCTCTATTTATTATATGCAGACACATAACAGCCCTGTAGAGCGATGCGTGTCATCCTCATTTACAGAGCATCAGAAAGCTGAAGTAGGTCAACCCAGGTCGCACAGGCAGTGACTGGTTAATGAGCTCAGATACAAATCTGGGCCTGAGCTACCAATTGGCAGCAGCTGTCCACACAGTAAGGCAACAGAAAGGCGAGATGGTTGTATGCTGAGGTAAAGGATATAGAAACTTATTACTCTAAGGAACTATTGCTTCAGAAGTAGAAAACAACTTATCCAATGGCTCAGAGAAAATGCTAGTGGCTTTGCTATAGTTAAGGAGGCACAGTGTCCTGACACCCAGACTCGTGGTCTTTCTGATACACCTCATTGTTTCCACAGAGTTATGCTGACCCTTATTTTAACAAAATCCCATCTTGTCATGGTTTCTCACCCTTTGCTTAAGGTCAGCCCTATTCTTCAAAATCAGTACGTTAAACTTGCCAGGTGGATCCCTGGCTCAGATAAGTCCTGACACCCAACCCAGCCTCTCCAGAACATCAGATAGTTCCATCTCCCTACCCCATATTAGTGACAGACACCCCCAATATAAAAAATTTAGAACTGCCATAACCCAAACAACCCCGATGAGAGGTATGGAAAGATCAAAGGTGATGGTGGAGTTATACATAGAAGATAGGACCTAACAAGTGAATATGAACACTGAATCACTCAATTGATATCTCTTTTAGTCTCCAGTATTTTAGAGCAGCCAGAAGTAAAACCTAAAATTGTGAAATTGTAACCCATGTCAAAGTCTGAAATAAGTTCTGCAACTAATTGTGGTGCTGTGCTTGGAAATTTATAGCTTTTTTTGGTACTTATGTTATTGTTCACAAAAAAAGAAGGAAAAAAAGTTGACTGTGATGATAAAAGAGTATTTAAGCCCTCCAGCCTCCTATATTCTGGAGAAGCTAGAAGGAAAAATATGAAAGGATCGTATGGTAGCCCATGATGAACTCTGGGATCTACCCTGTAACCACTTTTTGAAGAGTGCTTTGAGACCGATTGCTTTTTTATGTCTTTGCTTTGTATATATGTTATACTATACAATAAAAAAAGTTTTAAAAAAATCAGTACTTTAAAGGATTATCTGAAGTCCATACATATTAGCTTGAACAACATGAAATTACGGATTTTATAGGTCAAAAGTTTAAATTTATTCAAGGGGATCTTGACAGGCCCTGTGGTAAATCCATCCACGCAGACATGACCCAGTTTAGCCACATGAGCAAACAGCATCAGGGATTAGGAGTGAGAGGGGCAGAAATGGAAGGTCCACTCTTCCTTACTTCATTATGATCAGAGGATTTTTTGTGGGTTGATTCAAAGTTGGAACCAACTGGGACATGATAGAAGAGGCTCTGGAACATACATGGGATGGGGAAGTGTCAGGATTTTTAAGCCAAACCATAGCCTTTACCCCCATCACAGGTCAGTCTCATGCTGGAGAAATTGCTCTCACCTGAGAATAAATCCACAGCCTGTCCAATGACCTAGAAAGACCAAATCCACACAAACTGACCTAGATGCCACATTATCTACATCCCAGGGCGGGACCTGACATGAAACATGGTGTCACTGCAGAGAGCGGAACTTCTAGTGATTACTTTATTTGCCTAAGCTAAGGCATAGAAAGAAGGATCTTTCAGCAGGTGGAAAAAAGGACTGTGAGACCTGGCTCCTCAACTACTCTCAACTGCCTGGTAATCTTCTAGTCAAGATCATTATCTGCAGTTGGGCATGCTAGAAAGTGGAATCTGCCCCACTGACATCTCAGGAGGGTTTTCAACCCTCTTTTGTCTATGGAATATGAGAAATCCAGGCCCTGGAAAATAGCTGAGACAGAGTGCTGACTTGAGAAACCAAGTCATCAGACAGGGCTTGATTTAATTTGTTTAAGCTTGTGTTGGAGTTGATGGCAGCATAGTCAGAATTCCCTTTTACTCAGTTGTCACTAAACGGTGTCTCCAATCTATAGTCTATGCATGTGTTCTAGTTTGCTAGTTGCCGGAATGCAATATACCAGAAACAGAATGGCTTTTAAAAAGGGAAGTTTAATAAGTTTCTAATTTATGGTTCTAAGGCTGAGAAAATGTTCCAATTAAAACAAGTCTATAGATATGTCCAATCAAAGGCATCCAGGAAAAGATACCTTGGTTCAAGAAGGCCGATGAAGTTCAGAGTTTCTCTCTCAAGTGAGAAGGCACATGGTGAACACAGTCAGGGTTTCTCTGTCAACTGGAAGGTCATACGGTGAGCATGGCATCATCTGCTAGCTTTCTCTCCTGGCTTCCTGTTTCATGAAGCTCCCCGGGAGGCGTTTTCCTTCTTCATCTCCAAAGCACTGGCTGATGGACTCTCTGCTTCATGGTACTGCAGCATTCTCTGCTCTCTATGAATCTCTCTCTGAATCTCCATTCTCCAGAATGTTTCCTCTTTTATAGGACTCCAATAAACCAATCAAGACCCACCCAAATGGGTGGAGACATGTCATCACCTAATCCAGTTTAACAACCACTCTTGACTAAATCACATCATCCAGAGATGATCTGATTACAGTTTCAAACATACAGTATTGAATAGGGATTATTCTACCTTTACAAAATGGAATTTTGATTAAAACATGGCTTTTCTAGGGGGCATACATCCTTTCAAACCAGCACAGCATGCTTTTCATGTCTTCTCCTTTGTCCTCTGACATCTACTTTCCATCTCATTAGTGGTCTTCCTCAGGCTGGGCTGTTGCCCCAATGGACTTTTCATGGTTGCCTCTGCTATTCCCTTTAATGATTCTCTGCTACTGTTCCTGCCTCCAAAATCCAAGTAAGTACAGGAGAAAGATACTTCAAAACCTAAATTGGAATGAATCTGATGCTTGATTTATTCTTAGGCCACACTGGATGTGGGAAACACAGAATCAAGCTCAGCCCCCAAGTTCTGACTGGTGAGAACCAGGATATTCATTTTGCTTAAATTTCCAGCTGTGTGACATGAATGACTCTGTCAATCCAAGCTGTTGGGAAATTGAGGTGTCTGGGCACCAAAAGTTGGTCCTAAGTTATTATCACAAAGTGCCATTTTATTGTCCTTCTTCTTACATCTTATTAGAGGGACAAGTAGTGGAAGATTGTTTGTCTGAGATATATAGACATTGGAAGGTTTTGTGGGAAAGAGCATGTGCTGGTTTGAAAGGAAGTATGCCCCCTAAGAAAAGCCATGTTTTATATGGATCCCATTTCTTAAAGGTAGAATAGTCTCTATTCAATGCTGTGTATTTGGGACTGTGATGGGATCATCTCCCTGGTTGATGAGATTTAGTTAAGAATGGTTGTTAAACTGGATTAGGGGATGACATGTCTCCACCCATCTGAGTGGGTCTTGATTAGTTTCTGAAGTCCTATAAAAGAGGAAACATTTTGGAGAATGAGAGACTCAGAGAGGGCAGAGAATGCTGCAACACTACAAAGCAGAGAGTCCACCAGCCAGCGACCTTTGGAGATGAAGAAGGGAAATGCCTCCCGGGGAGCTTCATGAAACCAGAAGCCAGGAGAGTAAGCTAGCAGATGATGCTGTGTCTGCCATGTGCCCTTCCAGCCGAGAGAGAAGCCCTGACTGCGTTCGCCATGTGCCCTTCCAGATGAGAGAGAAACCCTGAAACTTCATCGGCCTTCTTGAACCAAGGTATCTTTCCCCAGATGCCTTTGATTGGACATTTCTATAGACTTGTTTTAATTGGGACATTTTCTCGGCCTTAGATCTGTAAACTAGCAACTCATTAAATTTCCCCTTTTAAAAGCCATTCGGTTTCTGGTATATTGCATTCTGGCAGCTAGCAAACTAGAACAGAGCATGTAGGATTTTAAGGTTTAAGGGCTTTAGGCAAATCCCCTAGAATGTACCAATGTGCAATGCAGCTAATTTTCGCCAAGTTTAAAGGTACAAAGAACAAAAATAAACAAAAAATAAAATAAAAAACTAAATGACTCTTAAGCACTATACTCAATTTTTACTTTATCTCCTTTATACATGATTTAATGGAAGCATTTTCATCCCTACTTGAGGTGAAGAAAAGGACACTAAGTTCACACCACCAGTAAATGGTAGAGATAAGACAAAAGTTAAGTTTTTTGGAAGCCAGAGTCAATTTTTTTAACAGTATTATACCACACTTTTTTTCCTCATTCTCATTCTTGATTTTTTAGATCATATTTTACCTTCTCTAGCTCTTCTGAAGCACTCCTGTTTTAAACCTAATGCTGTGCTCTTCTGGTTTTCCACCTACTTCCTCATTCTGTTTGTCCTTTGTGGTTCCTCTTCCTCCTCTTACACTCCAGAATGTGCCCCAGAACAGAGTGCTTCTCCACGTCCTGGGAAAGATCATCTAAACTCATGGCTTCAGTGAACACTTCCATGATCCCCCAGACTGCAAGTGCCATAAGAACTGACCAGATTGGTCCTCCTCAATGACAAATCCCTAGCATCTTGCAGAGGGAATGGCACATAGTGTTCAATAAATATTTGTTGAATAAATGCATGAATGGGTGGATGAATGGATCATTGATCTGCAGAAAATTCTCAGATATTCTGTTTCCTAGAGTTTAGAACCCTATTTCCAGCTACCTACTAGATATTTCCACTTTAAGTGTTCTGCCATTACTGTGAAATGGTAGTAAAAGTTTGATGGAACCATTTAGGGTTTCAGCAATTTTCCTGGGCTACCATTCCAATTTTATTCTCTTATTTTTCCCTTTGGAGGAATCTGTATTGCCAAGGTAGGTTAAGAACCTTCTGCAGGGGAGAATAACGATGGTTTCCTTACATTGATCTATTTGGGCTCTTTTGAGAGGGTCCCACTGTAGTCACTTGGTAGAGTCAGCTAAGTAAGAATGGAGAAGGATGGAGAAGGAACCCTAGATCTGAAGCAACTGGTATTTCATTTTGGGGTGTCAATATCACATATTCACTTGGGTAAATGCATGCTAGTGTTGAGTGCCCAGGGAGATTTACTTCCACGTCAAGTCTAGGCACGGAAGCACAATGAGCTCATACCCATGAAGCATCATGATCTTATCAGGGCCTACAGGTCTATTTCTTGGTTGTCTTCTCCTGCTGTGAGTCCTCAAATATTCCAATAAAACTTGGCCATGTATGCCAAAGTTGGTGGCTGTCCTTAGTTACCAGGGGTGTGGCCCACTGAGGATTTGTTCAGTCTGAAATAATTAATCAAATGAGTTCTTGTGGGAGAGATTAACAGACACAGACTTAGAAGCTGGATATCTCTATCGGCCGAGTCACCCACTTAATCGCTTCATATCTGTTTTGAAGTGTGCTCTCTGGTGGGCATTACATGTGATTCAAATACCTTCACACTTTATGCCCATTTTCATATGCCCATTCTCATGCTTCTAACCCAAACCGATATGATCCCAATTTTTTGCTCTTTCCCCTTCAGGCCCCTGGCTGGCCAGCCAGGCCATTTACCACTGCCATTGAATCTCTATATATTTCAACCTTGGGCTACTTATTTCGTCCATACAAAGTGGGTGACTAGATTCATTACCCAAAATTTTGCCCACTGGGAGAATTTTACCACTATCTTTCAAGACCACCACCGAAGATGATGCATCTACTGTCCAATTTTGCCTTATAATCACGTTCTGAATTGACCCATCCATAAACCAAGCTCAGGCTTTTTTTATCCTCTTTCAACTGGCTGTAAGAAATCCCCATGTGACCACTGGTGTGAGTTGAGGGAGGAGTGCTGGTACAACAGTGAGTGGCATGGAAGCCTGGACTACCTGCTGTTGCAGCTTGCTTGTGACCTCTGGTCCAGCTCATGTTGACCCCATATACTCAAATTGCATCTTATAATGAATTGCTTTGGGGCTTGGAGGATGCAGTCAGTCATGTCACACAGCTGGAAGTTTAAACAAAATATATATCTTGGCTCTCACAACACAGAACTTGGGACTGTATCTCCCATAGCCATATACCATAGTGGTATATGAATAAACCAAATTATACTTTGTTGGTCTGACACAGTTCTTGTTGGGCAGCTCTGGGTGCATTGTCATTTGGAGTCTCATGGTCAGGTTCTGTCTCTACCAGGCCCACTAGCACACCAGAGTTTTCAAAAGGCAATAATTCTCTACTGCAGAGAAAGCGACCTTACTCCAGAAGCCCAGGGGCCTGTATAGGGATTTTCCCACTGCGACTTGCCGTTACCTATGCATGACATCTTTTCCCACCACAGATGTTGAAATAGAGGATCTTCTGGTCTTCTGCTTGTATCACAGCCTGGAGTTCTATAAAGCTCTTTCCTGCTCTGGGTCCCAGTTGTCAGCCCTTCATGGTACCCAGTATACAGAGTGGAAAAGTATTCTCAAGAATAGAACATGCTCAGTCCAGAATGCAAAAAGGTCTACCAGGTATTGGGCTTCCTTCTCCCTGGTGGGAAGTGCAAGATGCAATTATTTGTTTCTCACATTGGATAGTAAATCCTAACATGCCTCTGACCACTTGATCTTATAATTCATCCTTGTGTGTCAGGTTTCTGAACCTTCACTGGGTTTACTCTTAGTCCCCTGGAGCACATGCTCACTACTTCTTGTTTGTTCGGACTGTTTAGCTTAATGTTATCAATGTAGTGGATTAATGTGATGTTCTGTGAGATATACACACAGTCCAAATTACTTCAGACTATGAAAGTGAGAGTGAACATGACCCTGGGGGAACACTTTAACTGTTGCCTGTTTCACAGAAGGCAAACTCTGATCATCTTTCCTGATATAGAAATCAGTGTCTCTGTAACATGTACCTGAGGCCATGTTAATCTGCTCTAGCAAAGATGCCATATCTGGCAAGGCAGCTGTGATTGTGTTTATAGTAGTCTACTCTCATCCTCCAGGAGAACCATCTGATTTTTGCAGGGGCCCAAACTAGGAAATTAAATGGAGATCTTTACCCCTGCATCCTATTGATCTTTAACAGTGTCATTAATTTCTGCCATCCTTCCAAGGATGCAAATTTATTTTTTATTTACTATTTTTGGCTGGGAGTGGGGTGGGAGAAGCAACAGTTTCAGAGGTTTCTACCTACCCTTCTCTACTACGATAAGTAGCTTTTACCCCACAGGCCAATGTGGGGGTTTCCCCTCTACCAAGTATTTCTATTCTAATTATACATTTGGAATGACTAGTAGATAGACCCGTGGAGTCAGCGGGCCCACTGAGAGCCAGATTTTGGCGAGGGGTACATATGACCTGGCCCCATATTATCCCTACTCTAACAGGGGAGCCAAGATGACACTTTGAGTCTCTGGCCATCAATACCACTTCAGATCCTGTGTGTGACATTTGTTAAAATATTTGGGTATTTCTCACTTCCTTAGTATAGTTACCCAAGTAAATGGCAATAGATCTCTTTGGGAGAGAACAAGAACCAGGATCTTGTACTCTTGCCATGATGTGCAACCTTCCACCTAGAGACTGGCCTCTCCTTCAGTCAGTGGGTTCTGGGTTTAAACAATAGTTCAGGTCACAAAACTAGATAAGAAATTGTGACTTTTTATTGGGTGATTGTCCCCAGACTACTGGTCATCCATTCTTGATTTGTTCTGATGGTACAATTTGATGTGGTGTTTATATTTGGTAATTTCATTGGCTATCTATTTATATTGTGCCCATGTTCTTTTAACCATCTACACAACTCCCAGGGTAAAGCCCTCTTGCCTGCCATTTTGACCACCATTATGAGACACTTACATCAGCTGGCTTTAATGATGAAGTGCCTCTATCAATAGGGCTCTATTATTTCAGGATCCTACCACCATTGCATCTATGACCCCAGTTCTGTAATGACCTCTCCTACTATCACCCTAGGATACTAAGCAATGCTGGAACCTTCTCACCAGTGCTTCCCTACAGCCTTGGTAAGCAGCATATCTCGGCCTCCCTATGGAGCACAATAATCTGGTGGGTTATTCAGCTTGATGCGGTACATCCACTCCAGCATGCTCACTTTCCTAAGTCTTTTAATCCCTTCTTTCACCACTTGTTATGGAAATTCTTATATTTTAACTTCATTCATCATGGGCCACCACATTTTCCATGCTTCTAGAAGACATCCATACAATATATTGGCCCCATCAGCTAGGGTCCTAGCAGAGTGTTAAATCCTTTATCTTAGGAAAATATGTAAATTCACCCATATCCAGTCTTATGTTCAGCTTTCTTGATCAAGCCCCCTTGGAATTCATTTCCAGGGGAACTCCCTTGGCTCCTACCAGTATATGCTAGCTGGATCTTGCAGCTCCTTTGGGCTATCGTTCCATTTGGGGTCTAGTACAACCTTGGTTGAGTTATGCTGCAACTTAACTCTAGTTATGAGCCTAGTGGCCCGGAGTAGAAGTGGGAGCAAATCCTGAGGGGATCACGTGTTATCTGGCAGGGAGAAGGTAAGGGAGGAGTGCTAGCCCTTTATAGGGAGGGGGCTCGTTTCTGCAGGGAGAAAGGGCTCAGGGAACCTGGGAATTCAAGATTTTCAGGGCCATCAATGCTGATAAACCTACCTAATGCATTAGGGTCCCATTCCTTCCCAGTGAAGGCCTTTACTTTGTCACGTAGACCTGCCTGAGTTGGGAGTTTAATATTATTTTGAATCTCAGATAATCTGTGATTAAAATCTGGGCCTGGTCTTCAGCTTTCTTTATTTCCCTACTGCAGGAAATGAGAGCCTCTTGGTTACCAAGTAAGCCCTTGGGCTTTCACTATTGGCTTTTAATGTCCTATTAATTACTCTCAGCCTTTGTTATCATTTACCAAGATCAACGATAGCCTAGCCACAGCCATCCAATTCCATTGCCCTTATAATGACTATTTCCTCCATAACTTTCAAATGCCTGATCACATCACATGTGCTAGTGCTTTTCCTTCTTTGGCATACTATGTCATCTTACCATCAGAGAGAGTTTTAACAATTGGACTGTTTTTGTTTGCTGACGCTGATGAAATGTGATATACAAGAAGTGGGCTGGCTTTTAAAATGGGGATTTATTAATTTACAAGTTTACAGTTCTGTGCTGTGAAAATGTCCAAGTCAAAGCATCAACAGGCCATGCTCAGCTTTTCTGTCACATGACAAGGCACCTGGCAATGTCTGCTGGTCTCTCCCTTCTCTCCCAGGTTTCACTGCTTCTTACTTCTGGCTTCAGTGGCCTCCTCTCCATTTTCTGTGCATCTTCTCTCAGCTTCTCTGACTTTTCTTTCTGAGCTTCTCTGGGGCCGGGGCTTTTTTCTGTCTTTTCTCAGTTTATATCTTCTTATAAAGAACTCCAGTAAGAGGATTAAGACTCACCCTGAGTGAGAAGGGTCACATCTCAAGTACTTAAGATCCTATTCACCGAAAGACCCTACTCACAATGGGTCCACACCCTCAGGAATCGATTAACAATAAGAACATGATCTTTTCTGGGATACACACAGCTTCAGCTCATCACATGAACCGTCTACCAATACCTTGTCCCTGAGGCTATCTGCTCTATTTAACTAGGGAGGGTCCCCAATGCCAGCTGACTGGTGACAGATTCGGCTCTAAAACTCCATCTTATCTTATTTCCAGAGAGGCACAGGAGAGCAAAGTGAGAGGAATAATTATTCTCAGATAAACCTTTG
Source organism: Tamandua tetradactyla (assembly GCF_023851605.1). Taxonomy (NCBI): domain Eukaryota; kingdom Metazoa; phylum Chordata; class Mammalia; order Pilosa; family Myrmecophagidae; genus Tamandua; species Tamandua tetradactyla. The sequence continues at coordinate 111,221,404 of NC_135334.1, forward strand.
TACATTTTGATTTTTAAAATCATGTTAAGTGTATTCATAACTTGCAAGCATGAATTTAAATCTAAAAAAACCACTCAATAGATAAACATAGAAATAAATTAACATACAGTCCAGAACCTAAGGTTGTAAAGTGATTTCTAAAATACATTCATTTATTCATATAACAAATATTTATTGTTCTCATAGTATGTGCCAGGCATACTTTAGGGTGCTGATCCAGAAGTTGGAAAATAGACTAAGCCCTGCTCTCATGGATCTAAATGTCTACCACATCTCTTGTGTTACCCAAATGGGTAAAAATATTTAAATTCCTCTACCAAGATTATGCCCTTGTTTTTAATCCAAACCAACACAGCCAGCTATGCAGCATGAGATGAATAGTGATTTTAATAGACTGATTTGTTTTAAAATTGCCACCTTATTTTACACAAACATCTCAGCAATATATCCATAAATACAGGACTTTACAACACTCATTTTATGTGTTAGTCTTCATCTTATCCTTTAATACTTATGTTTTCTATTTCTTTCTTTTCTATCCATTTCTCCCCAAATCATTTTATTGTGTAAATTTTTATATGGGCCTCTATTGTTCTTAGGATGAAGACAGGTATATATAAATGAAATATAAACACTATAACACCGTATATATGTTCCTGGAAAATCCATGATGTGCTAAAAATAAGGCTTATGAGATAGTCAGGATGGAGGCAGAAAACTAAAACCTATACAGTCATGTAACCAGCATACTAATAAAGGAAATAATATTCCTAATAAAAATGCTAGCACAGTTAGCTGTTTTCCAACAATTGTACCTAGCATCAGCATTAGTTAACCATTAGCTTCCATTAACTCTGAAGTTGTGATCCCTCTTCTAAGATGTAGGCCTTCCAGGGCATTGACCTGTGAAAGAATCTCTCTAGCCTTCTTCATTAATCCATTGTTTTCTATAGGTGGGAATATCTTTGTGTCTTCATCCATTCTTGTCCCAGATAGCATAGCAGAATCAAAGCACTGGAGATCTGTGAAACTTCTAAACTAGCAATTTTTTGCAATAAGGAGTGAATTTCTGCAGATTTTTACCTCCTCCCACCCAGTTGTGAGAAAGCTTTCTCCTGATTGCTTTAAAACAACGTGTTGAGAATAAATTTCGTAGGAACCCACATAAATTCCATGCTCAAGCAACATCATTCCCCTATTTAACAATTCTGTACGAAGTACTATGCATAAAAGTGTACAGTATCATCAACATTAATGTGAATTAGCCTCTGATTTAAGGCAATTGCATAGCTTTTGGTTTGATATATTTTGGTCAGACATTGCACTAATTAAGAACCTCAGGAAAGAAAACATCTCCAAGTAACTTTTTTTTTCTTTATAAAGGTTAATTTGTTTATACCTTCTAACTCAGAAAGCTGAAGGTGTCCCGGTGTTAGGCACTGCTGAATCCAGATATGGAAACGATGTGGTCAAAACCCTTTTTCTGTATTTTGACTCTATTTTTAAAAAAATTTTCTGTATGTGTTGGTTCTTTTCTCTTCAACCAAGTAGACAGGCCTTCTCCAGAGGCAGAGAAGATGGTCCCCTGCAGCCCCGCTGCAAGGTTTGGCCTGGTATTTGGGGGCAGGGAAATGGATGTCAGGATTGGCCAGGCCAAGGTGTATGCTCTGCCTACAGCCTGAAGGCAGGGAGGCCATGGAGACTGACAGTTATTCCAGAAACTCATGGAACAAGCTAGTGAGGTGGAGGTGGGTCCGTGAGTGAGGGGAACTGGGTAGAAACAAACAGCAGCCTGCCACTACATATGTATGCCAGTACCTAAGTATAAAAGAAGAGTAGCTGAACTTAGGGGATAAATGACACTGACAGCCAAAAACTTATGAAGGACAATGTAAAAGTATTAAAAGTGTTAATATATATTTTGAATAAACAGGTATCAGGAGAGGTAAGTATAAGACAGGACAGAAGATTAAAATAATTCAACAAAAGGTGGATGTTTAAAGAATAAAAAGGAGCAGAAATAAGAAGGGGGGCACGGTGGATGGTCATAAGGCAGCATAATAAAATCTCCCTATTTAAAAATGGATGCACGAAAGGAATCAAAGAAAAGAAAGACTGGTAGGAAAACCTCAGTCCCCAAATGGGAAAGTATTAAGAAAGATTGCAGGTGATATAGATGCTTTAATATATCGTGGATGTGGTTTACTTTAAGGTATCTACTTCATATTGGAACTATAGGGGGTGATTTGTTTCTTAAGGAAATAGGAAAAATGTCTGAAGAATATTTGAATGGCATTGTATGATTGAAGATTAACAGCTAGAAGTAGTTAAGGCTCGGGTTAAAATCACACTTATTTGTAAGCTTGGTGAGTCAGAATCATTATAAAGGCTAAATGGTAATTCTTACGAAGTTACCTGGGGCCAAAGTTATATCCTCCACGATGCCAGCTTTCATAGCACTGCAAGGTTTTTAACAACATCATTCTTGGCTGGGAACGAAAGCTAGCAACTTGAAATAAAAGTTTGATTTTGCTTTTTGGAGAAAAAGTGGCAAAGGAGAAAATCAAAAGAGATTCTGAAATTTAGGAAGATGGAAAAAAAAAGTAGTTTTAGAGCGTTTCTATTAAAGGCACACAATGCTGATCGGACATTGATGAATGCAGGTAGAAAATGAGTGAATTTATTCTCCTGTGTGATAAGATCACAAGTTAGAGATGCTATGCGATGAAATTAACTACAATTCCTAAAAACAAGGTAATTTGAAGGGCAGAATTATACCTGACCTCCCTATAAAATCAATGGCTTTGAAAATGCTGTTGGAAGATTTCATTTAGGTGCAAAGCTCTAAGGGTTTGAATTTATTATTTATTTAAGGGGTTGAATTTAAAACAGAATCAGCATTTATTTCTAAGTTATATAAGACCAGGATCCTCACATTGGCAAAGAACAAAGGGCAAGGGTACAAATGTGTAGCGCTATCAGTTTGTCTGAGTGCATTCTTAAAAACTGTAGCAGGAGAGAGGGAAATAGTTGCTTCTTTAATAATATCCTAATATTCTAACACTGTGATTTTTATCACCTCTATGAATATTGTTAAAATACGTACGCAGTTTTACTAAAACATCACAAAAAGAATACACTGTGACATTCACACAAGGAATCAAAACAGATCAGTCGGCCTGAAGTGTCTCTGTAATACATTATCTTAAACAATTTAAAAAGCCACAAATCAAGTGCATAGATCTGCATTTGCTAAGAATTATCTATTTGTTCATCTCTATCGGACAACTGCCCCAGAATTTAGAGCCAAAGACCTAGGAGGAATCCTCAGCTCTAATGCTCACAGGTCTTGGGCAAAGTAACATTTCTGAACAGGTGTCTTCATTTGTAACATGGGAATTTATTAAAAGAACAGATACATTAAGAATATCTGTTATGTGGGGGACAGAAGGAGGATAGAAATAGATAGGACGTGGCCCTGGCTCACCAGAGCTTAGATTCTATTCCTAATGATAATACAAGTCACAGGACTATAGAGATGGCTAGGAGTGAAAGTGCTTGCTAAACTATAAGATTTTATGCAATTATTATTAGTAATAATGAATCAAGTGATTCCTAGTTGGCTAATGGGAAGACATAAAAATATATATTCAAAGAAATATCAAATAAGCATTACTGATTCAGCAAGATCTTATAACCTTTTCATTCCCAATGTAGCATATTATTGATTGGTATTTTGATAAGTCCCTCCCCCTCAATCTTTTACAAACAGGGATTTAAGATTTTCCCATTAACCATTCATTAACCACACTGAGAATTAATATGTCCCACAATATAAAAGCTAACATGACCTTCATTCCTTCTAGGCTCAGTTTCCCGCAGTGGAATTGGGAGGATGAAGTGAGACTGACAGGTTGTTTTACTCCTTATTTATACCTGATTGAATACTGCTGGAGGGCCAGAAGTCATTTGTTCAATATTTATTGATATCTACTAATTAACCTAGGTTTACACCAATATCATTTGAGGGGTAAAGATTTCCTCCCCAGTCTTGGGCAGGGACATCCAGTACCCTGGGAATATCTACTCCCGTTCTTTTGCATATTGTACCCTTCTAGTGGTCAAATTTTAGATAATTTACCTTAAACAGATAAGCCTACAGATAGTCATCAGTGCTTTGGTTGGGAGCCTTATTTGTGACACCAACACAACTGTTTCAAGAGTGTAGTTGTTACACAAGTATATTGTATTTCCTTGGGATAGGGTGTTTTGTTTTTCATCCAGCTTTTAGAAAATAATGTAAATCTAAATGAGTATAAGATCACACACACACAATCATTTTATATTTAAAGCATGGATAAGATATGCTTATCAACTAGAAAAGTTAACCAGGCATAAGGAAAGAAAACAACCTAGCTTGTTAGTGGGTTCAAATTACAGTGGCACTGACTCATTTTTCAGAGTTAACTTAAAGGAATATCAACTGAATACCAGGGTACCAGTCCTTTTTCCTTACTTCTCTTCAAAGTGAGGATGCAATTCAATCTGAAACCGTCAATGAACATTGTGAAATCGATGGAAAAATTTGTGAATGATTTTAAAGTACATTGTTCAGGTAGTCAATAAGAAGTTTGATCAACATCCTCAAGGACTGAAACAAAGTATGATTAATCAAGGGCCATAGATTAAAAATTATTGAAAGAAACTACAAAAGGTTAAATTCACAAATCACATACACAGCACTGTACTTTATGGGAGATTTAAGGAAATTTTTTTAAAAAGGTAATTTTGATTATTGCAAGTTTTCACTTATTCATTAACTTTTAAACCTAAGATGTAGCTCTACAGTATAGCAAAAGAAATTATTCCCTTAAAGTGGTCCTTATTGCAATAACAAATAATTTCAAATAGGAAAGGCACTTACTTAAACTATAGGTAAAATAATGGAAGGAGTGCAAATTCTTCACACAGTTAAATAAGAACTGAAAACCCAGTGCATCAATTAATGGTCCCCAAAGGAATTTTGGGAAATATTGGGTCAGTAGGACCAAAGATTCTTCTCTCTGAACATATTGAAAATTCTGTTAGTGTCTTAAGCTCTGCCTGCCTATATCAGAAGCAGAATATGCCCTAGGAGGGAAACTCTCTTTACATCCATTAGTGCAATTAGTATTATAACTTCTGAGTTAAAGTTGGGGAAGTGTAAACAACTTAGTGTGTGGTGACCTAGGGAAATTACTTACTTAAGTAATTTGATCTCTGAATTTCATTTCATCTGTAAAATGGGGCTAACAATATCTTCAAGCATTGTTATAATAATTGGCTATAATGTATTGAAAGGACTGCAGTGATTATTAAGATACTGTAATTAGTACCAGTTAGTCTGTGCTGAGCACCATTCTAATGACAAGTTGATTAAATCCATTTTATCGTCACAACTTAAAAAAATCTTTTCCATTATCTTAGTTTTTTTTTAATTAGAGAAGTTATAGGTTTACAGAAAAAACATGCATAAAATACAGAGTTCCTAAATATCTCCTATTAATTTATCAATTATTGCCACCTCTCCCTGTTATTAACACCTTGTATTACTATGGTACATTGTTACAATTGGTGAAAGAATATTATGATGATTGTACTATTAACTACAGTCCATGGTCTACATTAGGGTTTACTGTGTGGTATAGCACTATAGCTCTAAATTTTATTCCAGTAACATATATATAACCTAAAACTTCCCCTTTTAATCACATTCAAATATATAATTCAGTGCTGTTAATTACATTCACAAAAAAGGTGGTGATTGTGCTACATCACCACTATCCACTACTAAAATTTTTCCATCCATTATCACAACTTATAAATATATCTATCAGAAGTTTCAAGAACAATGATAGACAAATATTACTACAATTATAATAAGAATTGCCTTGCTTAGTCTAGAAAGCCGCTAATTAAAAGCTTGTAGAACTTTAAACAAGGAAAATTATATACTTTCTTTATAATTATATATTATATTATATATATTATATATTATATAATTTATATATACATTATATAATTTTTCTTAAGAAGTTGACTTTAAGAAAATATACCTTCAAACAATAAAAATGACATGATTGAGAGAATTATGACAAAGAGATTGTGATGATTAGGTTTATATGTCAACTTGGACAGGTAATGGTACTGCAAGGATACTTTGTGGACTTAAATCATCACTATGTTGATTGCATCTACAACTGATTACATCTACAAACAACTAAGGAGAGTGCCTCCAGCAATGAGAGGCATCTCATCCAATCAGTTGAAGGCTTTAAAGGAGAAGGCAGAAGACAGACTCTCTCCACCTCAACCAGCCAGCTTCTCCTGAGGAATTCATCAAAGACTTTTGTTGGAGTTACCAGCTTGTGGCCTGCCCTATGTGGACTTGTGCATCCCCCACAGTTGTGTAAAACACTTTTATAAATCTAATATTTATAGCTACCTCCTGTTGGTTGTTTCCCTAGAGAACCCTAGATGAACATGGATTATAACATTACCACAGTAGAATACTTATTTCAGTGATTGTTAACCAAAGCTTGATAGTTCAGTGATTATAGATTACAGATCAGATGAGGTGAAAGCCAAAGTTTTAAAGAAACTTGGTGGGAGAATGATCAGTATTAGTCCCTTATCTGACCATCTTAACTAGAACTGCTGATGAGACATGGTAGTTTTCTACATTAAAAGGGAAAATATTTGCATGAATTGAAATATAAAATGAAATACTCTTTAGGATTATGACTTTCCCTTTCTGTTGGTTTGGGACAGCCTATGTGCACCTATGTTTTTTTTTTAATTCTTTTTTTTTTATTAATTAAAGAAAAAAAAGAAATTAACACAACATTTAGAAATCATTCCATTCTACATATGCAGTCAGTAATTCTTAACATCATCACATAGATGCATGATCATCATTTCTTAGTACATTTGAATCGATTTAGGAAAAGAACTAGCAAAACAAAAGAAAAAGATATAGAATGTTAATATAGAGAAAAAAATAAAAATAATAATAATAGTAAAAAAAAAGACAAACAAACAAACAAAAAAACCTATAGCTCAGATGCAGCTTCATTCAGTGTTTTAACATGATTACTTTACAATTAGGTATTATTGTACTGTCCATTTTTGAATTTTTGTATCTAGTCCTGTTGCACAGTCTGTATCCCTTCAGCTCCAATTACCCATTATCTTACCCTGTTTCTAACTTCTGCTGGTCTCTGTTACCAATGACATATTCCAAGTTTATTCTCGAATGTCGGTTCACATCAGTGGGACCATACAGTATTTGTCCTTTAGTTTTTGGCTAGACTCACTAAGCATAATGTTCTCTAGGTCCATCCATGTTATTACATGCTTCATAAGTTTAGCCTGTCTTAAAGCTGCATAATATTCCATCGTATGTATATACCACAGTTTGTTTAGCCACTTGTCTGTTGATGAACATTTTGGTGGTTTCCATCTCTTTGCAATTGTAAATAACGCTGCTATAAACATTGGTGTGCAAATGTCCGTTTGTGTCTTTGCCCTTAAGTCCTTTGAGTAGATACCTAGCAATGGTATTGCTGGGTCATATCGCAATTCTATATTCAGCTTTTTGAGGAACCGCCAAACTGCCTTCCACAGTGGTTGCACCATTTGACATTCCCACCAACAGTGGATAAGTGTGCCTCTTTCTCCGCATCCTCTCCAGCACTTGTCATTTTCTGTTTTGTTGATAATGGCCATTCTGGTGGGTGTGAGATGATATCTCATTGTGGTTTTGATTTGCATTTCTCTAATGGCCAGGGACATTGAGCATCTCTTCATGTGCCTCTTGGCCATCCGTATTTCCTCTTCTGATAGGTGTCTGTTCAAGTCTTTTTCCCATTTTGTAATTGGGTTGGCTGTCTTTTTGTTGTTGAGTTGAACAATCTCTTTATAAATTCTGGATACTAGACCTTTATCTGATATGTCATTTCCAAATATTATCTCCCATTGTGTAGGCTGTCTTTCTACTTTCTTGATGAAGTTCTTTGATGCACAAAAGTGTTTAATTTTGAGGAGCTCCCATTTATTTATTTCCTTCTTCAGTGCTCTTGCTTTAGGTTTAAGGTCCATAAAACCGCCTCCAATTGTAAGATTCATAAGATATCTCCCTACATTTTCCTCTAACTGTTTTATGGTCTTAGACCTAATGTTTAGATCTTTGATCCATTTTGAGTTAACTTTTGTATAAGGTGTGAGATACGGGTCTTCTTTCATTCTTTTGCATATGGATATCCAGTTCTCTAGGCACCATTTATTGAAGAGACTGTTCTGTCCCAGGTGAGTTGGCTTGATTGCCTTATCAAAGATCAAATGTCCATAGATGAGAGGGTCTATTTCTGAGCACTCTATTCGATTCCATTGGTCGATATATCTATCTTTATGCCAATACCATGCTGTTTTGACCACTGTGGCTTCATAATATGCCTTAAAGTCCGGCAGCGCGAGACCTCCAGCTTCGTTTTTTTCCCTCAAGATGTTTTTAGCAATTTGGGGCAAACTGCCCTTCCAGGTAAATTTGCTTATTGGTTTTTCAACAACTAATTCTGAAAAATAAGTTGTTGGGATTTTGATTGGTATTGCATTGAATCTGTAAATCAATTTAGGTAGGATTGACATCTTAACTATATTTAGTCTTCCAATCCATGAACACGGTATGCCCTTCCATCTATTTAGGTCTTCTATGATTTCTTTTAACAGATTTTTGTAGTTTTCTTTGTATAGGTTTTTTTGTCTCTTTAGTTAAATTTATTCCTAGGTATTTTATTCTTTTAGTTGCAATTGTAAATGGGATTCGTTTCTTGATTTCCCCCGCAGCTTGTTCATTGCTAGTGTATAGAAATGCTACAGATTTTTGAATGTTGATCTTGTAAACTGCTACTTTGCTGTACTCATTTATTAGCTCTAGTAGTTTTGTTGTGGATTTTTCCGGGTTTTCGACGTATAGTATATCGTCTGCAAACAGTGAAAGTTTTACTTCTTCCTTTCCAATTCTGATGCCTTGTATTTCTTTTTCTTGTCTAATTGCTCTGGCTAGAACCTCCAACACGATGTTGAATAATAGTGGTGATAATGGACATCCTTGTCTTGTTCCTGATCTTAGGGGGAAAGTTTTCAAATTTTCCCCATTGAGGATGATATTAGCTGTGGGTTTTTCATATATTCCCTCTATCATTTTAAGGAAGTTCCCTTGTATTCCTATCTTTTGAAGTGTTTTCAACAGGAAAGGATGTTGAATCTTGTCAAATGCCTTCTCTGCATCAATTGAGATGATCATGTGATTTTTCTGCTTTGATTTGTTGATATGGTGTATTACATTAATTGATTTTCTTATGTTGAACCATCCTTGCATACCTGGGATGAATCCTACTTGGTCATGATGTATAATTCTTTTAATGTGTTGTTGGATTCGATTTGCTAGAATTTTGTTGAGGATTTTTGCATCTATATTCATTACAGAGATTGGTCTGTAGTTTTCTTTTTTTGTAATATCTTTGCCTGGTTTTGGTATGAGGGTGATGTTGGCTTCATAGAATGAATTAGGTAGTTTTCCCTCCACTTCAATTTTTTTTAAGAGTTTGAGGAGAGTTGGTACTAATTCTTTCTGGAATGTTTGATAAAATTCACATGTGAAGCCGTCTGGTCCTGTGTGGAGAGCCGCCTCCCGGGTCGGGCCTAGTGGACACGCCGCAGCCTGCTCTAGAGTTCCCCCGCCCATCGAGTGAGCCAAGATGGCGCCCGCATCCTGCTTCCGCGTATGACGCACACACCCGCCAACCGCATCTACCAATCACCCCTGTATACGTGGTGTTAGCCTATTGGATTTTGATTATGCATATAAGGCGTTACCCGGACGGGGTAAGCGGAGATGACCCACAGGGAGCCGTACCTGACGGCCGCATAGAGGTTGTTCCCCCGCGGGGTATCTTGTCCCGCGTGGAACCTGTAACAGAGAATGCAAGCTTAACTCCAGTAAAGGTCTGTGCTCACAACCGTTGCGTGCCTCGAACCCGTGTCTGTCACCCGAGTCGGTTTGCCTGCGTCTGTCTCTTTCTCCCCTCCTGTTCCCTTCGCCGGCCGGGGATCAGAAGCCGGACGAGACGGCTGCGGACAAGTGGTGGCCCGTACGGGGACCCTTCTCTTGACACCTCTTCTGCGAGGAGAGCCGTACGTGCATCCCGAGCTCGCAGCGGACTTCTCGCGCCTGATCACCGCGAGGAGGTGAGTGCTTCTTATTACGTGAGAGTTAAGGCCCGCGGGCTTTCAGGTAGCCCCGGGGACTCGGAAGAGCTCTCTGAGTGATTAAAGTACAGTGCCGACTGCAAGCATGGGGCAGTCAGGAAGTTCACCTTTGTTAGCTCCCTTAAAGACCCTTTTGAAGCAGCGGGGTATCTCGGTTAAGGAGAGTTCCCTCCTGCGGTTCCTTGACGATATTGCTGCTTTTGCCCCTTGGTTCGCCCATTCCGGTAGCCTCAGTTTGCCTTCTTGGATAAGACTTGGTAACGACATAGATCGGGCGCGCCGGACGGGCCTATGCATGGACCCGATCCTAGTCCCTATCTGGGAGACCGTCCGTGCTTGTCTTGAGGCAGAAGCTACTTGGGGCCTTCGTCCGTCCCCCGCCCTGCTACAGGCACGGCACGCGCTTCAGGAAACTCGGTCGGCTTCGTCTGCAGACGGCTCCTGTAAGAGTGAGCCGCCACCTCGCAAGCCGCCAGAGTCAAGCACTAGTTCAGACACCTCTGACTCAGAGTCAGATGGTGATGAGACCGAGGGTGCAGACGCGCCTCCGCTGATCGATTGGTGGAGGCCCCCTGTCTCACCCACGCAGCCTTCCGCCCCGCCAGCGCCTGCTGCAGGGGCGCGGCGGCTTCCGGTGAATGGTTTTGGTGATCTCGCCAAAAACCCTCACCACGGGCTCCCTCTGGTGGCCGAATCAGGTAATTACAGTGGCCCTCCTTTGCGAGACCCGGAACCCCCTACAGGCTGGTCTAGGGAGGGGCAATTACAGCTGTGCCCCCCGCCCGCGTACGCAGGCCCTCAGAGTCTTCCGTCGTCAGGCAATAGAGGGAGACATTTCTGGAAGTGGACTCCTTTTTCAACATTTAGACCTTTTGGCATGCTGGGTGGTTACCAACCACTTAAACCAGAACCAGCCTCAGAAATGTTCCCGGTTATTGTCAATCCCCAAGGTAACAATCAGTATGAACCATATGATTACAAAATTTTAAAGGAGTTGAGGCAGGCCGTCCATCAGTATGGCCCCAATGCCCCTTTTACCCTGAATATGGTTGAAAACCTTTCCGCCCTGAATCATACACCCGCAGATATTTTTCAGCTGGCCCGTGCTTGTTTACCACAGGGCCGATACATAGATTGGAAAGCATGGTTTGAGGAGCTGGTTGAGGAACAAGCTGCAAGAAACGCAGCGGGGAGACATGGCGGATGGAATGCAGATATGCTATTGGGGAAAGGTGCCCATTCCCAGAATCAAACAGGGTTCCCTCAAGAAGTCTATGGACAGATTTTCCGCTGTTTCATAGGCGCCTGGAAAAAGTTGGCAGGCCAGGGAGAGGCTCAAGCTTCACTCAGCAGCATACACCAGGGCCCCACTGAACCATTCGTGGAGTTTCTAGCCAGAATGCAAACTGCAGCTGAGAGAGTTTTTTCAGATCCAGGAGTGGCAGAGACCGTAGTTAAACAAATGATATTTGAGCAGTGCAACAAGGAATGTAAAGTCATCCTAGTACAAAACAGGGGAAAAAGCCTGACGGATTGGGTTCGGCTCTGTAGAGATGCTGGTAGCCCGTTAACCAATGCAGGTCTAGCTGCCATGCTAGCCAGCTCCTTACAAGTAGCTACAAAGAAACCCAAAGACTTAGGAACAAGACCAAAGGGATGCTATCATTGTGGCCAGTCGGGACACATTAAAAGAAACTGTCCCAATAAAGGCCAACCGCCTGCTATCCAACAATTTGATAGACCGTGTGCGGTAACCAGGCTATGTGGCCATTGCCACAAGGGACCCCATCGCGCAGAAGACTGTAGGTCAGCCTTCAATGCGCAGGGTGTGCGCCTTTCTGGCCGTCCTGAACAGGTTCCAAAAAACGGGCAGAGGGGGTCCGCCCTCTCGGTGGACCCCCCTGCTTGCCATTCGACGACACAACACCCGTCCAAATTCGCGCATCCCCTGGATCAGCAGGACTGGACCTCTGTGCCACCTCCAGACTCGTACTGACCCCCTCCATGGGTGTCCAGCTGGTGGGGACCTCCTTTAAGGGGCCTTTGCAAAAAAATACTGTGGGGCTCATATTAGGGAGAGCATCCACAGCCCTGAAAGGATTAACAGTTATACCAGGCATTGTAGATTCAGATTTTACAGGCTATGCCCAGGTTATGGTACAATCTCAGCAAGGCACTCTAGTCATTGCAAAGGGTGATAAGCTGGCACAGCTCCTGCTCTTGCCCAGCTTACATACATCCTTTCCGAGCAGACCCAGACAGAGAGGAGATAAGGGATTCGGGTCTACTGGAGAAGTTTTTGAAGGCCTCCATATGTCCCTGGAGTCTCGACCCATGCTAACTATTAAGGTGCAAGGCAGACCCTTCCTGGGCCTGCTAGATACCGGGGCCGATCGGTCAATTGTAAGGCAACAAGAATGGCCCTCCGCCTGGCCGACGTGCAAGGCGGAGGACACCATTAGAGGAATAGGCCAGGTCTCAGCACCCATGCTGAGTGCAACTGCCCTTCATTGGGCAGATGAAGAAGGACATCAAGGTAGCTTTCAGCCTTATGTGTTAGCCCTGCCCGTGTCCTTATGGGGAAGAGACATTCTAGCCCAGATGGACGTTACTTTGACCAGTAACTGTTCTCCAACTTCTAAGCATCTGTTAAAAGGAATGGGATATGTCCCTGGCAAAGGCTTAGGAGCCTCATTGCAGGGGCGCGCAATGCCTATACAGGCGGTCTCCAATTCTGACAGACGAGGCCTGGGTTTTTCCCAGGGGCCACTGAGGGGAGATTCCCACCCACACCTATAAAACTAAGATGGAAAGCCAAGACCCCGGTCTGGGTGCCTCAGTGGCCCTTGTCACAGAAAAAACTCTCAGCATTACACACTCTAGTGTCAGCACAACTAAAAAAGGGCCACCTCATTCCCTCCACATCACCTTGGAACACCCCTATATTTGTCATAAAGAAAAAATCAGGCAAATGGAGATTGTTACATGATTTAAGAGCCATTAATAATTGCATGGAGTCCTTAGGACCTGTTCAGATGGGGTTGCCCCTTCTTTCAGCTCTGCCAGAACATTGGCCTATTTTCATCTTAGACCTTAAAGACTGCTTCTTTTCCATTCCACTTCACCCTGAGGATACCCCAAAGTTTGCTTTTACTGTGCCCTCTCTTAATCAAGAGGAGCCCAGTCACCGTTTCGAGTGGACAGTCCTGCCCCAGGGCATGACTAATAGCCCTACCATGTGCCAGCTGTATGTTGCTACAAAGCTGGCCGACACTCGGCAACAGTTCCCCCAAGTAAAAATTATTCATTATATGGATGACATTTTGATGACTCATAAAGACACAGATCTCCTTAAGACAGCTCTGTCACATTTAGTCCTTACACTTAGAAAAGCCAACCTAGAAGTAGCCCCTGAAAAGGTCCAGATAGCAGAGATTACCACCTTCCTGGGGGCAAAAATTACACCTACTCATGTATCCCCCCAAAAGGTGTCTCTTAGGTTAGACAACATACACACCCTAAATGACTTACAAAAACTCATGGGGGATATAAATTGGGTTCGCCCGTACCTAAAAATACCCAATGCCAAATTAGTGCCTTTATTCGACTTACTGAAAGGGGATTCGAATATAACTTCGCCCCGACACCTCACTCCCGAGGCTAGGCAAGCACTGTGCCAAGTAGAACAAGCACTCAGTGACGCTGCATTAAAAAGAATAAACCCCAATGAGCCTTTTGAAGCCTGCTCCAAAGATTTTGTGAAAATATGGAAGTGCAATTAAAACATGGTATCCCCTACAACCCTCAAGGGCAAGGAATCATTGAAAGAGCACACAGGTCTCTTAAAGACTTGCTCAAAAAACAGAAAGGGGGAATAGGCCACGGCCTGTCCCCGAAGGCTCAACTGTCTGTAGCCTTATTTACATATAATTTTTTAAATGAAAATTCACTAGGAATGACACCTGCTCTTCAGCACACTACTCCGAGTCCTCCACATAGAGGTCTAGTCCGTTGGAAGGATGTCCTGTCAGGACAATGGCAAGGCCCCGACCCAGTGCTCAGCTGGGCCAGAGGCTCTGTTTGTGTTTTTCCCCAGGAACCAGGACGTCAACCTGTGTGGGTTCCGGAAAGACTGGTGAGAACCGTGACGTCGCCCGAGGACGCCAAGGAACTGTTGCCCAGAAAATTGATAAGCCTCCAACCAGAGCCACCAGATCCGGTCTCCAACTCTGCTGATGATGGCGACGAACGACAAGATGACAACAGGAGCGCTAGTCACCCTTCTATCGTATAGAAAGGGGACCAGCTTTAAAACCTCCCTACCTTTACTAACCTCTCCCAACAGGTGGATTCAGACCTTCGAGTGCTTGGGGATATCAAGTTGACCCCCGTTGACTTCGACCTTTCCAAACTGGGCGAGACTGTACAAAGTCTGTGGAACCGAGTCACCTCATGGTTCTCTTGGCCCAATTTGACTACTTGGATCCTCATGGCAGTGGGACTATTAGTGGGCTTAGTCACTGTTAAATGTTTGTTAGAACGCTTGTTCCAGACACAGCAGCAATTACGTGTCACTACCATGTTGGCTATGTCACTCGCCCCTGATGCTCCTGGCAATGACCGTCCCGCTACCCAGTCCTTCCCCTCACCGTATGACCCGTCCCGGCCACTCAGGGCGGGGCGCTCGAAAACAGGATCTGCTGCAAAGCCCATGGCCGTGTCCCGGGTGTAAAAGGCGGCGCCAGGAGTCATAATTTTGGTCTTGGGATGATCTCTAAGGCAGAGTCACGGTCCTGGCCAGACTAGACTCCGGCCATTGCACAGAGACACCTAATGACGCTCTCGGCTCTGGTTGCCGCTCTCCTGCCCCCCTACATAACCCAGTTGCGAGGCGAAGCACTGCAGGGAGAGTCACGTTGTTTCCAGTTCACGGGCTCTCCAGTCTCTATATGAGGAGGCATTCTGGTTGGTGCCTAGCAAGCCTAGTCCAGACTCCCCAAAGCACCAAAACATGTAGTGGGCCTGAGTGGCCCACGGGAGCTCACTCATCAATGGAGACACTGGGTCAAAATAAAAAAGGGGGAGATGTGGAGAGCCGCCTCCCGGGTCGGGCCTAGTGGACACGCCACAGCCTGCTCTAGAGTTCCCCCCGCCCATCGAGTGAGCCAAGATGGCGCCCGCATCCTGCTTCCGCGTATGACGCACACACCCGCCAACCGCATCTACCAATCACCCCTGTATACGTGGTGTTAGCCTATTGGATTTTGATTATGCATATAAGGCGTTACCCGGACGGGGTAAGCGGAGACGACCCACAGGGAGCCGTACCTGATGGCCGCATAGAGGTTGTTCCCCCGCGGGGTATCTTGTCCCGCGTGGAACCTGTAACAGAGAATGCAAGCTTAACTCCAGTAAAGGTCTGTGCTCACAACCGTTGCGTGCCTCGAACCCGTGTCTGTCACCCGAGTCGGTTTGCCTGCGTCTGTCTCTTTCTCCCCTCCTGTTCCCTTCGCCGGCCGGGGATCAGAAGCCGGACGAGACGGCTGCGGACAGTCCTGGACTTTTCTTTTTAGGAAGCTTTTGAATGACTGATTCAATTTCTTTACTTGTGATTGGTTTGTTGAGGTCATCTGTTTCTTCTTGAGTCAAAGTTGGTTGTTCATGTCTTTCCAGGAACCCGTCCATTTCATCTAAATTGTTGTATTTATTAGCGTAAAGTTGTTCATAGTATCCTGTTATTACCTCCTTTATTTCTGTGAGGTCAGTGGTTATGTCTCCTCTTCCATTTCTGATCTTATTTATTTGCATCCTCTCTCTTCTTCTTTTTGTCAATCTTGATAAGGGCCCATCAATCTTATTGATTTTCTCATAGAACCAACTTCTGGTCTTATTGATTCTCTCTATTGTTTTCATGTTTTCAATTTCATTTATTTCTGCTCTGATCTTTGTTATTTCTTTCCTTTTGCTTGCTTTGGGATTAATTTGCTGTTCTTTCTCCAGTTCTTCCAAGTGAACAGTTAATTCCTGCATTTTTGCCTTTTCTTCTTTTCTGATATAGGCATTTAGGGCAATAAATTTCCCTCTTAGCACTGCCTTTGCTGCATCCCATAAGTTTTGATATGTTGTGTTTTCATTTTCATTCGCCTCGAGGTATTTACTAATTTCTCTTGCAATTTCTTCTTTGACCCACTCGTTGTTTAAGAGTGTGTTGTTGAGCCTCCATGTATTTGTGAATTTTCTGGCACTCCGTCTATTATTGATTTCCAACTTCATTCCTTTATGATCTGAGAACGTGTTGTGTATGATTTCAATCTTTTTAAATTTGTTAAGACTTGCTTTGTGACCCAGTATACGGTCTGTCTTTGAAAATGATCCATGAGCACTTGAGAAAAAGGTGTATCCTGCTGTTGTGGGATGTAATGTCCTATAAATGTCTGTTAAGTCTAGTTCATTTATAGTAATATTCAGATTCTCTATTTCTTTATTGATCCTCTGTCTAGATGTTCTGTCCATTGATGAGAGTGGTGAATTGAAGTCTCCAACTCTTATGGTATATGTGTCTATTTCCCTTTTCAGTGTTTGCAGTGTATTCCTCACGTATTTTGGGGCATTCTGGTTTGGTGCATAAATATTTATGATTGTTATGTCTTCTTGTTTAATTGTTCCTTTTATTAGTATATAGTGTCCTTCTTTGTCTCTTTTAACTGTTTTACATTTGAAGTCTAATTTGTTGGATATTAGTATAGCCACTCCTGCTCTTTTTTGGTTGTTATTTGCATGAAATATCTTTTCCCAACCTTTCACTTTCAACCTATGTTTATCTTTGGGTCTAAGATGTGTTTCCTGTAGACAGCATATAGAAGGATCCTGTTTTTTAATCCATTCTGCCAGTCTATGTCTTTTGATTGGGGAATTCAGTCCATTAACATTTAGTGTTATTACTGTTTGAATAATATTTTCCTCTAACATTTTGCCTTTTGTATTATATATATCATATCTGATTTTCCTTCTTTCTACACTCTTCTCCATACCTCTCTCTTCTGTCTTTTCATATCTGACTCTAGTGCTCCCTTTGGTATTTCTTGCAGAGCTGGTCTCTTCGTCACAAATTCTCTCAGTGACTTTTTGTCTGAGAATGTTTTAATTTCTCTCTCATTTTTGAAGGACAATTTTGCTGGATATAGGAGTCTTGGTTGGCAGTTTTTCTCTTTTAGTAATTTAAATATATCATCCCACTGTCTTCTAGCTTCCATGGTTTCTGCTGAGAAATCTACACATAGTCTTATTGGGTTTCCCTTGTATGTGATGGATTGCTTTTCTCTTACTGCTTTCAAGATCCTCTCTTTCTCTTTGACCTCTGACATTCTAACTAGTAAGTGTCTTGGAGAATGCCTATTTGGGTCTATTCTCTTTGGGGTGCGCTGCACTTCTTGGATCTGTAATTTTAGGTCTTTCAGAAGAGTTGGGAAATTTTCAGTGATAATTTCTTCCATTAGTTTTTCTCCTCCTTTTCCCTTCTCTTCTCCTTCTGGGACACCCACAACACGTATATTTGTGCACTTCATATTGTTATTCAGTTCCCTGATACCCTGTTCAAATTTTTCCATTCTTTTCCCTATAGTTTCTGTTTCTTTTTGGAATTCAGATGTTCCATCCTCCAATTCACTAATTCTAGCTTCTGTATCTTTAAATCTACCATTGTAGGTATCCATTGTTTTTTCCAGCTTTTCTACTTTGTCCTTCACTCCCATAAGTTCTATGATTTGTTTTTTCAGTTTTTCTATTTCTTCTTTTTGTTCAGCCCATGTCTTCTTCATGTCCTCCTTCAATTTATCGATTTGGTTTTTGAAGAAGTTTTCCATTTCTGTTCATATATTCAGCATTAGTTGTCTCAGCTCCTGTATCTCATTTGAACTATTGGTTTTTCCTTTGACTGGGCCATATCTTCAATTTTCTGAGCATGATCCATTATCTTCTGCTGGCATCTGGGCATTTAATCAGATTTCCCTGGGTGTAAGACCCCGCAGGTTGAAAGATTTTTCTGTGAAATCTCTGGGTTCTGTTTTTCTTATCCTGCCCAGTAGGTGGCGCTCGTGGTGCTCATCTGTCTGCGGGTCCCACCAGTAAAAGATGCTGTGGCTCCTTTAACTTTGGAAAACTCTCGCTGTATGGGAGGGTTGCCGGCCTCCGCGGCTTGGGGGAGCGCCTGTCCAAATTTCCCAGCTGGCCCGGGGCGCCAAGCATGGTGGGGGGGTGCCAGCCGCCACGGCTTGGGGAAGTGTCTATCCACCGTTCCCAGCCGGACCGGGAAGCCACGTGTTTGGAAGGGACCCCGGTCGCCATTCTCCACAGCTTGGGGATCTCCGATCTAATTCTCCCAGCTGGTCCGGGGGGACACGTGTGGGGAGGGGGCGCCAGCCGCTGCGGCTTGAGGGGACCGCCTGTCCAATTCTCCCAGCCAGCCCGGGAAGGAGGGAGGGAGGGACTCCGGCCGCTTGCCATCCCGCCTGGGAAAGCCCGCGCCCCTCGGCGATCTCACCAGAGCATGTTCTCCCAGCCAGTCAGCCATTCCAGAATGGGGTACGCTGTCTTCTTGGTCTCTGTCGTGGCTCCGGGAGCTGTTCTGTATTGTTTCTACTTCTCTAGTAGCTGTTCTGGAGGAGGAAATAAGACCCGCGCGTCTTACTAAGCCACCATCTTCTCCGGAAGTCCACCTATGTTATTTTGAAGTACCTCCCACAAAAGAGCTGGGTGGGACCAAAAGGGTTTGTTCTAGTTTGCTAGCTGCCGGAATGCAATATACCAGAAATGGAATGGCTTTTAAAAAGGGGAATTCAATAAGTTGCTAGTTTACAGTTTTAAGGCCGAGAAAATTTCCCAATTAACAAGTCTATATAAATGTCCAATCTAAGGCATCCAGGGAAAGATACCTTGGTTCAAGAAAGCTGATGAAGTTCAGGGTTCCTCTCTCACATGGAAGGGCACATGGCAAACACAGTGTCATCTGCTATCTTCTTCTCCTGGCTTCCTGTTTCATGAAGCTTCCTGGGAGACAGAGACATTTTCCTTCTTCATCTCCAAAGGTCACTGGCTGGTGGACTCTGCTTCTCGTGGCTATGTCGTTCTCCTTTGCTCTCTGAATCTCTCATTCTCTAAAATATTTCCTCTTTTATAGGACTTCAGAAACTAATCAAGACTCACCCAAATGGGTAGAGACTTGTTGTGCTGGTTTGAAAGGAAGTATGCCCCCTAAGAAAAGCCATGTTTTAATATAAATCTCATTTCTTAAGGTAGAATAATCCCTATTCAATACTGTATATTTAAAACTGTAATGAGATCATCTCCCTGGTTGATGTGATTTAGTCAAGAGTGGTTGTTAAACTGGATTAGGGGATGACATGTCTCCACCCATTTGAGTGGGTCTTGATTAGTTTCTGAAGTCCTATAAAAGAGGAGAATGAGAGATTCAGAGAGATTCAGAGAGAGCAACACTACAAAGCAGAGAGTCCACCAGCCAGTGACCTTTGGAGATGAAGAAGGAAGACACCTCCCGGGGAGCTTCAGGAAATAGGAAGCCAGGAGAGAAAGCTAGCAGATGATGCTGTGTTTGCCATGTGCCCTTCCAGCTGAGAGAGAAGCCCTGACTGTGTTCGCCATGTGCCTTCTCACTTGAGAGAGAAACCCTGAACTTCTTCGGCCTTCTTGAACCAAGGTATCTTTCCCTGGATGCCTTTGATTGGACTTTTCTGTAGACTTGTTTTAATTCTTGGCCTTAGAACTGTAAACTAGCAACTCATTAAATTCCCTTTGTTAAAAGCCATTCCGTTTCTGGTATATTGCATTCCGGCAGCTAGCAAACTAGAACAGATTTTGGTACCGGAGAGTGGGGTTGCTGCTGCTGCAGTTTGCAAATACCAAACATGTTGGAATGGCTTTTTAAATGGATAAAGGGAAGAATCTGGAGGAGTTGTGAGAAGCTTGATAGAGAAGGCCTAGAATGCTTTGGAGAGACTGTTGGTAGAAATGTGGACTCTAAAGATACCTCTGATGAGGCCTTAGAAAGAAATGAGGTACGTGTTATTGAAAACTGGAAGGAAGGTGATCCTTGTTTTAAAATGGCAGATAATCTGGCAAAGTTGACTAATGGTATTGGCTGGAAGGCAGATTTTAAAAGCCATGAACTTGGATATTTAGCAGAAGAGATCTCCAAATTAAATGTCAAAAGTGCAGTCTGGTTTCTCTTTGCAGCTTATAGTGAAATGCGACAGGAAAGAGATAAGCTGAAAACTGTACTCTTGAGTAAAAAGAAACCAGAAATTGAGGTCCCAGAAAATTCTGGGCCTCCAGAAATGGAGACTCCAGAGAATAGAGCCCTGTGTGAGGATTTAACCAAATGTGAAACCAGTCAGACATTTCAGAGAAAGCCAGGATCGGACATGGAGTTATCCAGGAAAGATTTGTGGAAACTCCTTATGTCTGATGGGCATGATCCAAGGCTACTGCATAGAAAGCCAACGAGAGTGCTGTGGGACCTGTATAAACAGAGCCGCTGCCAGTCTGAACTGAGGGGTTCAGAGAAGGGACACGTTGGAGGAAAAATAAGTTCAGAGGCAAAGCCATGGAGACTGAGGTCTGAAGTCAAGAAGCCTTGGGCCAGGAGAGCGGACCCACCCAAGCGCATGGAGAGGGTGAGTTTGCCCCAAAGGCAGAGGATGGGCCTTCCACCTCGTTGCAGTGGAACAGTCATGCTGCCTCAGTCCTTGGAGAAGGTGAAGCACATTCGTTGGGGTTTGGGGAGAGCCTGGCTGCCACCACATGGAGGGGTTGAGTGTGTGCCCCGGAGATGGCAGAGAGCCCGGGTGTGGCCCCAATGCTTGGAGAGGGTGGAGCCAAGAGAAAGGTGGTTTCCCCAGTATCCCCCAAGGTTGCATTTGAAGAGAGGCAGGCTTCTGTGCAGGCCTTTGGGAAGGGTGGGACTGTCACTTTCTAAAGCCCTGAGGATAAATGACTCTCAGACTTTGAAATCTAATGGACTTTATCCTGCTGTTTTTCAAAAGTGTGTGGGTCCAGTGACCCCTGTGTTCCTTCCTCCCTATGGAAATGTGTATATATATCCTATGAATGTTCCTCCTTTGTATGTTGGCAGCAAATAACTTGTTATGAGTTTTCAAAGGTCCAGAGCAAATGGAGAGGATTTTGCCTTAGGACAGACCATGCCTGTAATTGATTTGATGAGATTTTATACTGTCTTTAACTTTGTACTTCATTTGTATTGCTACTGAAAGGTTTAAGGTTTCTGATATTGTTTTGAAATTAATGTATTTTGTATATGGGAAAAACATGTTTTTTTTAGGGGCCAGAGGGTGGAATGTGCTGGTTTGAAAGGAAGTATGCCCCCTAAGAAAAGCCATGTTTTAATATAAATCCCATTTCATAAAGGTAGAATAATCTCTATTCAATACTGTGTGTTTGACACTGTAATGAGATCATCTCCCTGGTTGATGTGATTTAGTTAAGAATGGTTGTTAAACTGGATTAGGGGATGACATGTCTCCACCCATTTGAGTGGGTCTTGATTAGTTTCTGAAGTCCTATAAAAGGAGAATGAGAGACTCAGAGAGAGCAGAGAATGCTGCAGCACTACAAAGCAGAGAGTCCACGAGCCAGTGACCTTTGGAGATGAAGAAGGAAAACGCCTCCCGGGGAGCTTCACGAAACAGGAAGCCAGGAGAAGACGCTAGCAGATGACACAGTATTCACCATGTGCCCTTCCAGCTGAGAGAGAAGCCCTGACTGTGTTCGCCATGTGCCTTCTCACTTGAGAGAGAAACCCTGAACTTCTTCGGCCTTCTTGAACCAAGGTATCTTTCCCTAGATGCCTTTGATTGGACATTTCTATAGACTTGTTGTAATTGGGACATTTTCTTGGCCTTAGAACTGTAAACTAGCAACTCATTAAATTCCCCTTGTTAAAAGCCATTCCGTTTCTGGTATATTGCATTCCAGCAGCTAGCAAACTAGAACACTTGTCGTTACCTAATCCAGTTTAACAACCACTCTTAACCAATCACGTCATCCAGGGAGATGATCTGATTAATTTCAAACATACAGTATTGAATAGGCATTATTCTGCCTTTATGAAATGGGATTTAGATTAAAACATGGCTTTTCTAGGGGACATACATCCTTTCAAACCAGCACAGGGTCTAAATTGACCCTTTTTGTGTGTGTGTGAAAAGTTTGTGAAACAGTTTGACATATACTTGACTGAAATACATTAATCTCTTATTCAACCTGAGAGTGAATGGAATGTCCTTCATTTGATGAAATAAAAATTACATTTGATCTGTACCTCTTTACCAAGTTTAATCTCTCATTCACAGTCATTCTTCTTTCCCCCTTTTTAAAGGAGGGATAATTGAGAGAACAGACACAAGGGCATGTGAAGAATGGCTGTTACCCCCTCCAATAAGTATTAATTGAGCACCGATGGCAGACACTGAGAAAGCCCTCCTGGAACAGTATTTGTATTCACCTTTGAACCTGAGCTCCTAGCAGCTGCATAGTTGGAATCATATTCTTTCACAACAAAAATATTAACTAGGAGATAATATTCCACCAGGTGTCCCCCCCTCACCTGTAAACCAGATTTTGAAACTCTTCCATGCATTTCCAGTATTGAAACATGCAGTGGTACAGTTTAAATGATTACTAGCTAGGTGAGGGTTTATTTTGGGAAGGAAATTTATATTTTGAGTGTCAACCTAATATATGATCAGTACTATGTAAAGAGGTTTATATACTTTCTTATTTAAATTCATTATATGTATTATTTCTGTCTGAGTTTCAATTTCCTCATTTACAAAAAAATGGGGAAAATACCTACCTCAAAAAACATTGTGAGGATTAAAAGGGACTTGCAGAAAGGAGGGAGACTAATACTTACTGACCACTTACCATGCGTCATGTGGTTGACTCTTCACATACTTATTAACTCCATTTTAAAAATGAAAATAATGAGGTTGAGCAGAAGTGCCCCAGCTATTTTTCCCCAGTGGTGGAAACTCCACCAAGAAGCTAGAAAACAAATATTTCTTGCATGCTTATAATGTGCCAGGCATTTTTCTTGGTTGTAGTGAAAAAGGTAGAGTCTCTGTCTGAAACAGATTTATGGCAAGAAACATCTGGAAAAGGTTTGGGGTGAGCAGGGGTAATGGCTTTGAGAGAAGAAAAATCAATAGCACAGTTTTTGACCATGTTAAATTTCAGATGCCTATATTAGACATCCAAGGGGTGATATTGAGTAGGATCTTGAAAGGAGAGGTTCTAGACATAAAAAAGATTAAAAGAAAAATTGTAAGTAATCAAAATATAGGTAATATCTAAAGCTATAGCACCGAATGAGATTTCTTAGGGAAAAAGTGTAGATGGAGAACACAATTAGAAGGCAGAGCCCCTTGAGGCTCTCCAACATTTAGAAGTCTGAAGGAGGAGAATACTTGAGACCCACAGGAATGACCAATGCGGTAAGTAGAAAATTGAATGAATTTGGTATCATGGAAGTCTCAGAGACAAATGTTTCAAGGAGAGAGTAGTCAATTATTGGTAATGCTGCTGAGAAGTCAAGTAAAATACAGAGAATTGTCTACTTGTTTTCTCAAAAAAAAAAAATCGTCCTTTATTCAATATTGATTGACTACCAACCATATATAAATACAACTCAAGAGACTAGTGAACAAAACACAAAAGTCCCTAGTTCTATGAGATTCACATTCTAGTGGAGAAAAATAATAGTATGCTGTGTTTGTCTTTCCCTTAGGTGATGGGAGAGCTATTGTGGCTTGTGATGAAATTGGATAGAGAAAGTCCTGGGGGCCCTTCAGAGATAAAACAAATAAAAATAAAAACAAGCAAACAAAACAAACCATGTCCTTTAAAGTTTGCTCTTTATCTGTTGAAACTTGAAATTCCCATAGCTGACCCAGATAGCCAATCAAGCCCCTAGTTCATTACCTTTGATCCAATATAAAATAAAGCATACCTCCCCTAAACCAGCCCCTATATGAAGGACAAACCCTGGTCCAATCAATAGGAGCAAAGCTAATTTCTTTTCTAAGTTTATAAAATCCATTGCCATCCCTAGAACCCTGAAGCTACTTCTGTTTTGGCTTCCCTTGCTGCAGCAAAACTTTGGCGTCCTGGATGAAATGCCATAGTCTGCATACTCAACTGATTTGTCGTTCACCCTTTTAAATGTCTGGTTTTGGATAGATAATTTGTGCATAGGTGTATCTAGTTGCTTTTTTTTTCTTTGTGGGGGAGGGGATAATTATTAACATAGATAATGAAGATAAATGCTAAGGAACAGAAAGTTCACATAAGGCTGATGATATCATCACAAAGAATGAAAATCTATACCTGTACCAAAAAGGCTGAAATGATACAACACACACTCTACCGGCAAATTGACGACCCAGAACCAAGCAGGAAAAAACTCAAAATACACAGAAAAAAATGATAACCTTGAAGATTTAACTAGTGGTTTCCAAACTTTGCTGTACAATTAATTGGTTAGAAGTCTTTTAAGTTAGTTGGTTATAATTTGTGGTAGTTTGGAGCTGTTATGTACCCCAGAAAATTGTTCATTTTTTGCAATTTAGGATCTCCCAGGTTATTGAATGATTCAGTGGTTGGGCAGCATCCCACTCAGAAAGTAGAAGGGAGCTACACTGCGTGGTTAGTAGTGGGAGCTTATACAGGGTAAATAAAGAAGCAAATGAGGAAATGTTCTGATTAGGCCACGTTCTTTTAATGCATTCCTGCAGCTGCAGACCTAATTGTGGGTGGAACACTTTGGTTAGGCTGTTTCAACTGAGATGTGACCACCCCATTCAAGGTGGATCTTAATCCTTTCATTGGAGTCTTTTAAGAGAGGATAAAGGACAGAAAAAGCCAAGAGAGCTTAGAGAGAAAAGCCCTGGAGGCACAAGGAAGGACCCACAGAAGCTGAAAGAGCCACTAAGAACAATGCAACCTGGGAGAGAAGGACCAGCAGACGGCCACGTGCCTTCTTAATGACAGAGGTATCCTAGATGCCAGCCACCTTTCTTCAGGTAAGTATTCTGCTGATGCCTTAATTTGGACATTTTCATGGCCTTAGAATAGTGAGCTAACCCCCCTTGTTAAAAGCCAGTCCTTTTCTGGTATATTGCATTTCAGCAGCTCTAGCAAATTGAAACATAAGTCCTATACAGAAAACTAACACAGGGACGGAGAGAGTCGGGGGTGGGGTGGGGAAAGGGGTTGCAATAAGTAGGATGCTCAGGAAAGACGAGAGGTGACATTTGAGACCTGAAGGAGGAATAGGATCGAGCCTTGTGACTGCCTGGAGGAAGGGTATTTAAAGAGGGAAGGGGTGGTGCAATGGTGGCTCAATGGTAGAATTCTCGCCTGCCATGCTGGAGACTCAGGTTTGATTCCCAGTGCCTAACCCATGCAAAAAAAAAAAATTAATATTAAAGAGGGAAGAACATGTGCAAAGGTGCCTACTCTATTTCAAGACTCAAGAGGAGACCAGAAAGGCTGGAGCAGAGTAAATGAGGAGAGCAATTGAATACGGTCAGAAAGGCAGTGGGGTGTGGGGGAAGATTGCATAGAGCCTTCATCATGAGTGAGTTGGGAAGCGAGGGTATTTTTTTTTTTTGGTTTTAACTTTAATTTACTTTTATTTTAAGATGAATTTATTCCTGAGTCAAGTGTTTGTTTCTTCAGTTTCTTCTGGGATATACTTTTCTTCTGTGCAACCTCCTCTTCTGGTTTAGGAATAATCTGTTCTTTTTCAGTAAGGATCATCTCAATGTGGCAAGGGGAGCTCATGTACGGGTTAATCCGACCAGGAGCTCCGCAGGTCCTGCGGTGCATTTTTGGGGCTTTGTTCACTGTATGTGCTCAATGACCAGGTTCAGCATTTCTGTCTGCATTTTTTTGTTTTTTATTAATTAAAGAATAAAAAGAAATTAACACAACATTTAGAAATCATTCCATTTCTAAATGCTTAAAATCATTTAAGCATATGCAACTAAAATTCAGCACTCTCTTTGGGCCACTGACCCTGTGTGAGCCCCACTGTTTGGTCTGGGCACACCTACCAACACTCCTACTGTAATGATGGAATGGCACACATTGCTTCTGTAAAGTGACATCTTTCAGATAATTGGTGGCTTTTTGAAAATGTATATCCCTGATGGCCTGAGCAAGTGAACATAAAGACGTGAACTTCTTGATTTGCATGATTTTGTAGGGTTTTCTGGGTCAAGTGAACAGCAAACCATTTTCAGAGATCAACTTGGGCCACTTACAGGAAAAGTGAAGCGAGGGTTTTGAGAAGAATGATGCTATTACTTCCATGCTAACAGGATCATGCTGGCTGATGTGGAGTACAGATGGGGATGGGAGGCAAGGGCTAAAGCAGAGAATTTGATTAGGAGGCAACTGCAATATTACTATCAACAACAATTTTAAAGATTAAGAATTCTGAGAGAGTTTATAAAAAAGGAATCAGTTTAGACAAATATTTTGTTGTTAAGGATTTTTAAAATAAACATAAAAACCTTAATTATAAAAATTTTATTCTACTGCATTATCATTTAAAATTACAAGAATATAAGCAAATACCATAAAATGTCAGAAGAGATTCAGGGTGAGCATCTGTGCTATGTGGTGACAAATTAATAGTGCAGTTATACTTCATGGAAATTTTCAATTTATTAAAAAAATTATCACTTCAGTTTACTGCTAGCTTTATCTCTGTATATGATTAAACTTCCTATTGGTTTATACAATTCCATTTTCTCCAACTGGAAGCTGTGCGGGATCTAGTCCTACTTTCATCATTGAAACAGCAATGTCAAACAAATAGTCATAACACTCACACCTATAAAAGAAAAAGCAAAAAGAACTGATGGTGTTTAATGAAACTGAGTTCTCTAATCCCAAATAACCCCATTTCTCTTTTCCATGACACTAACCCCATTGGATTCTCAGTATATATTTTTCTTAATTCTAGGACAAATGTTTCTTATTTTGCTCCCAACATTAAAACATGGAAATGAATCATATTGAATCATGCAACCATATTTTATACTGCTTAGGAAATAAAGGAGAGTTTAAAAATACATTACTTACATAATTCTTTTTACTATGTGCCACTTTCTAAAATATATGTTGCAAATCATTACATATCTTGGGTTAGCTTTATTCTCCCTATCAGCCTTAAACTCTGAGAACAGGAGCCATGTCTCTTCTTTTTCATATCAAAGTGTATAAAGCCTTGCCAAATAATAGCTCATTCAATAAATACTTCTGAATGCACACATAATGAAAGTAAAATATCTAGATATAATAATGAAAAACCATTTAAAATTAAGCCAATTTAGCCAATTACAAAAAAATCATAATTCATTTTGAATCATGATTATTCCATTCTCTTTCACTTTTAGAATATGGTGACTTGTCCCAAACGGTCTTTGATTTAGACTTACATGGTTTTAGCCTTCTCCCATGTTTCTCCCCACACATAGACTCCATGACGTCTGACTAGTACCGCACAGGAGTCTGGGTACTCATTCATTGCACAAGCCATTCGTTCTCTGAGGTCCTTCTCCTCAGGTGTATTCTCAATAATGGGTACCACTAACATATCATCATATCTGTAAGACAAAACAGGCCATTCTTCTCATTGAAACAAATAAATGAACACAAACTTATAATTCTTTAAGTAACCAGTTAAAAGGACATTCTCTTTATATGTGGAAAGCCACTCCAAATTATGTACAAGATGTTGCATGTAATTCTGTGCATCTTACATAAACATCTGCATTAAAAAAATGCCTTGGGTTTTGGCAGGCATTGTTCTAATCCTAAGTATAAGTGGCAGAAGTTTGTATAGCATACCAAAACCCAACAAAAAATCATCAAGATCATACAAGTATTTCCTTGAAGCAAAGACAATCATATTTTTAATAGGAGATAAGAAATGATAAATCTCCGAATCTGAAGCCTAGAAAGGATTAACAATTGAATTATTTATTAAGTAAGAATTTCCCAACAATTCATCTCTGCTGTTGCCCCAAAGTGCCTCAGATAGACAAGCCGATGAATGAATGCAGGAGTGGTTTGTGACACTGGGATAGTAAGAACCTTTTGGAGATATCTTCTAAAAGTATGATAATATTTTCAAAAAGTTCTCAAATCTGTGATATTAAAACTTCTTTTACTTCTACTTTTTTCCCGGTACATATGTAATGATGAAACCAGAATATGTATTTTTCTTATTCATGTAGTAATATTTATGCAAGTAACTTAGTTAATGGTAAAATGAAGTCATATGTTAGCATTCAAAAGCCAGAAAAGTGTTCCTTTTTACATAAATTTCTCTTGCATTATAAATATAACACTGCCTCTTTACTCTGTATGAACTGCAGGCCCCAAATCTTTCCTAACTTTGGCCAGAACTACAAATTTATATTTTCCTCTAACATACACTGAATAGTCAGAAATAGCTCCATATGCAAAATAATTTCACAGCAAATAAAGACCTGAAAACTCCTGTAACTTTCAGGAGACTGATCCTGATAAGTTAAATATGGAACACAGCCAGAATAGTCCTTTTACCCTCACACTGTTTTATTTTCATTCCATCATAGGCATTTTGCTCCCCAAAAAGAGGACGATTATACTTAAACACACTATCCTTTCCCTGGTGAGAAATATTTGGATTTTTTAAAGAAGGACTTTTTTTTTTTAATTTAATAGACTAAAGGAAATCAATTCCATCTTTTTTTTTAGTTTCCTTCTTTTACCTCATCTGACCTTTCCCATCCCTTCTTTTTTTTTTTTTTAACATGGGCAGGCACCGGGAATTGAACCTGGGTCCTCGGGCATGGCAGGCAAGCACTCTTACCTGCTGAGCCACCGTGGCCCACCCTCCCATCCCTTCTTTTGCCTGGACTCAGGATTCATCCCTAATTTTCATAGAATATACAATGTCCTGAGCTGTGATAAAGGCCTTGATACTCATTTTCCAGCCAGGCTCAACTAGAGCTACAAAGGGCATTTTTTAAAAAAAGTTATATTCTTCAAATTCTGAAACATCCAAAATATTACATAAAATAGATATGCTATGATGTAAAACAAAGGCTATCTTTCCATTCATACCACTCTATTTTTTTCACAAAGGCTCTTTCTCTATTGTGCTGTGTTCCTTTAATCACCCTTTCCACGTTCTTGACCAGTTTTTATTCCTTCACCAAAGCCACCAAATGCCTTATGAAACTGGGGTCGCATATGATGCCTTCCTTCAAGTCCCAGTTATGGAAAAGGCAATATGGGGCTAAATTTTACCTACTATATTTGCTTTACACAATTTCAATATTAACTCTGTCAACAGGTGTTTCACAGTGCTGAGGAATGCTTTAGGCACACAATAGATATTAACTGAAATCAAATCAAATTAATTTCTCAGCACACCAGTTTGAACATGTACATTCTATTACATGCAGGAACAATATGGTATTGCTGCAAAGAACAGTGAAAGAAAAATTGGCACTCTTTTTCTCCAAACAAGGCTAAATAGAAAGTTTTCAGGCCCTTCAGGAAATTAAGATGGGTGAGGACACAGGAATAAGAATACTAATAAATTCAAATGGAATGCTTAGCTTGTACCTGAGCCCTAAGAACATGTTTCTTCATGTCAATAAATTCTAGATTTATGAATAATTATCACATTTTTGTGAGTTGGTAGGTTTATTTAAACTTATCTAGAAGGTCACTGTTCTATACTACATAATTTACCATACTGAAAGATCATAAAAATCTAGACATCTTCTTAATTAAAATAAGTATAAGACTTTTATATATATGAAAACATTCCAGAAATACTAAATTCAATTAAATCAGAATATAAACTTCAATCAGGGCTGACAGCTCCTAAAGACAAAGTGAAAGTGGGAAGATCCTGCTCGTTGGCACCCCAATGTAGGAACTTAATTTTTCCTTTTCTATAATAATCCCAGCCACAGATTTTTCACTTTACTCTGACAAGCGTTCATCATTCATGTTGCTGATAGTGTACCATGGTGGGGGAGGAAGAAGCCATCTGATGTAGTGTCACTGAGAATGGATCTGGAAGTATCATATTAAGGGGGCTATTTAACACAGACCCCTTATTTAGCATAATTTGCATTAAATACACAAAAATATCTGTATCCTGTTTACCCAAGAGAAGGAAAAATAGTTTATTAGATTATTTCAACAAACAAAAAATAAAATTAAAGATACCTATAACATCCTCCTGAGGTACATTTCCTTATTCCTTTTATCATCTCTTGATGTGTGATTTTAAACTCCCGTCCGGGAAAGAGAAGGGTAGCCATGACAGCAGCTTTTGAGTGGGTGTGAATCACTGCACCTGCTCCTGAAGGTGGAGGAATAAATTCACGTGCTCAATGACACACACACAATATGTACATAGATAAAATACATAAATTATAAAAATATAGTATAAAATATATATAAAAGTTATGCAGTTGTGTTTCCAGGCATGGTATAAAAAGTTGGGGGGCAGGGAAGGAGGTAGGGAGAAAAGTAAGAGGAGAGAAATATTAACTGAAGAACTGGAAGACAACAAAAACATCAAAATGTATCTTTTAGCATCAGGACAATGCACAATACTTTACACATCCTCAAGAAATGACCTGAACAAATGAGTCAATGAATGGGATGAGTTTTTGCATGCCTTAATGGGATTAAAATAAATTAAAGCTGAAAAATTAACTATATGAAACCATGATTTAAAAACTTAGATGGTCTGAAGTATAGATATATTAACCATGGAGATCATAATCATTACAAAAACTGTCATTTAACGCAGGATTCCTTGTCGCAGGCACTGGGCAAACCCCTTTAACACAGGTTATCTCTTTGTCTCATCACAACTACAGAGGTAATTATTCTCTACCTCGCTTAACAGTTGAGAAAACAGAGGCTCAGAGACGTTAAACAGATCGTGGCAGAACTTGGATTTGCACCCAGGTCTGCCTGAATTTAGAGCTCATTGACTCGAGAGCTCATCGTCTTAATCACCAAACTAGGCTTCATAGAGAAAGCCATGCCTTGGTAGTATAAAGGGATGGCAGGATTTTAAGGTACAGATGTGATGGATTTACCTAAAAAGTAACCTATATTCTGTAAAACGCAGTAATGGCTAATTTAGCAATTAGTAAGTATATTTAGCTTTAATCTAGGAAAGGTTCTTCTTGCTGTTAGAATATGTTCCTGAAATTATATCCTTTCAGTGGTAGATGATAATGTCCAAGAACAGAAAACAGCACGATAACTAACTATATATTAATTTTTTTCAGTTGTTATATTAAGGCATGGCCTAATGACTTTACTGCATGGTAGAGCCAGTACTTCAGTTATCATTTTCCATTTTCACATTGCCTTCTAGGTTCAAAAGTGCCAAACCACTTTTCCACCATGACTTCTGGGAATTATTTAAAATAAGACTCCTAGTTTTATCATACAGAACATTTTTCAAAAAGAGACAACCATTTTGTTCGAAAGGAAGAAAAGGTCATAATTCTTCTCCAGTTGTAATTTGTCTTATTTCTACTGCAAGTTCCCATAAGTATAACTTTACACTAAGAGCTGGGATCTGATATTACATATACATTTAGTATTTAGTCAGTCAATTTGACAATCTGGCCAGAGTAGAGTCAAACTGAACTGGACTGGAATCCTGGCTCCAATATTCACTAGCTATTTAATTTGGGGAGGTTGACTTCCCAGAGCTTCTGTTCTCTTATATCTAAAATGGAATAGTAATGGCTCTTCCTCTAGGATTGATGTGAGGGTTGACTGGGGTAACACATTTAAAGTTCATGCACATAGTAGGCAGTCAATAAATGCAAGCCAAAATAATAATTACTATTATTTAGTAATAATTACAATTACTTATTTACTATGATTATAATAATTATTTGCCTACTCTGCAAATATTCTTTATGCTGAATTCATTTTCTGCATACCTCTCATTGTGTAAGCATTCATGAAAAGAGGGGTACACTGGCTTTTTTTTAGATTCTTGTACGGTGGAGGTCCACTTATATCCTGTTCATTTATATCACAAACAAACATGTCTTCAGGCTATGTACAGAGAGAAAAAAAAAGAAGGCTTATGTAATATGAATTAGAAATGCCCCCCTTTCTTGTGTGTAAATATTATATACATAAACACATATCAATAGAGTTCTATTATATATACATATTTAACTCATTTTAAATATTTACATAATTGTAGTTTCTCTCAATTTTTAACCAGTTAGAGAAAGAAATAGAAATGTTTTCTAATAGTAAAAATATTCTCAAGAAGTTAAAAAAAATTCTTAAAATTTAAATACTGATATAGAAATCAATATGTATGTAATGTATTGCTGTCATTTCATCACTTTAGTTTTTCAACTTTATCCTCTAATTTTATAACTATATTTCAGAGACACTATATAAAGAAACCAACATTCCCAGATGGATGTGTTGTGATTATTTTTTCACATTTCACAAACAAAAAAGCATAGCAAAAATTTTCTTTTCCACTGAGAAATTTAACTGGGACTCAGGAAGTTTATCTCAACAAGGCTTTTTAGTGTTAAAGTCCTAAGGAATTACATAGATCTACAGATCATTTCTTAGTAATACATGTGTATTTTTTACACTGATTTTAATTTTTTAGGATTTATTCTAGAAACTGTAATACGTTTCATTAATGAACCAGCTTTATTTTTCTTGTTATAGACAAAAAGTTAAGGAGCATGTTTCTTTTTCTACCTAGACTTGGACATTATTCCAGGATTAGTACAGAATGGGCCTTTTCAGAGTTTTGAAATAAATTGGAATAGCTTTGCTGCTACTAAATATGAGCCAATCATAGGTTAGCATGGCACGAAGACATATTTGATATTGTGGTCATTTGATACCATCAATCTGATTACCTACTAGCTGGAGTTATGATGCTGCAATTTAAGAATGAGCTATTCTCTTGACCTCTGCAGGTAGAATGAGATTAAGTACTGAGTATATGGAGAATAGTTACACCTTAAAAAATTACACTTAATGAATGCTGATTGATTAGTTATTTAAATTATCACAATACAACTGCCTTCAAAATCAACATTTTCTTTTTATCGTAAATTAATTTCATTGCACAAAACAAGATTTAAGTAAAAAAGAAAACTGACATTTGGTTTGAAGAAGTATCCCTTTACCATACCTGAATTCGTTCCTTTTGCACTCCGGAAGGAGCAATGTAGATTTCATTGCTGGTAACAAAATATAGAAACTTGGATTTATTTCACTCTAATATTCTGTGCTTGCACAAAGAAATGTATCTATCCTTGCAGTCCAATCATTAATGTTCTTTATAAATCAAGCCATACAAACAGCTGCTTAATTTAATAATTTAGGCTGCCTAGAAAGAGTGCCACATCCTTTTGATGCCTCTATAATGTTCGTGGGGTAGTAAAATGTTGGTAGTTGCTTTTGTTTTCCATGTATGCATTTTTTCTTTAGTTCTTTTTACAGTACAAAACCAGTGGTAACCATGCTTTTATCTGGTTAGGGGAGGAATCTGAAAACACAACTCAGAAGTCTTTAGGCATAAATAAGCAGAGTTTACTCTATTATAGTGTAACACAATTATTACAAAATCCACTCATGGAAAGACATGCTCAACAGAAGTGATTCTATATTTAAAAAAATTCATAGGGAGAGATTTCTGTCCTGCAAAGAACGACGATTAATTTTATTGTTTGAAATACTCTTCTTATAAAACACGAAGTTCAGAGACCCCTACTGGACAGTTTCTTACATTACTGCAATAGTACTGGGGCACTTTTTGAGTAGAAGAGTATGCTTCCTGTTTGAAAAGCACATATATTTCGTGTAAATATTTGGAATAAAGCTAAAACAATTGTAAAACATTAAATTGTTTAATTTTAAAATATAAAAGACATGGCTATATCTGTTACAGGATATTGTGCTAGGGGAAATGCTATATCCTATCATTTACCACAGGGTGCTCTCAAATTTTATTTGAAAATTAATTTTAAAATCTTCTCCTAAATTCTTTCTACTCTCAACAAGGGTACTTTGGCTCCTTATCAGTTTTCACTCATGCTAGAGAGTATTAATGAGCTGCCACATACATGAAAACTGAGGAAATCCCAGTATCTGCATACTCTAGCTTTTGCCACTGAATCATGGACATGTGTACACTGAATATAAATCAATTATTTGATAGTAAAAATGAAGATGACCTATACTGAACTGAACTGTCAAAACTGGGGTTACTAAGGGTTACTAATAAACCTATAAACATAGAACTGATAAGATGTAAGATGAAATCAAAGTTCTTTTAAGGTTCCATTGGTAAATTAAGGCCAAGAAAATAAATGCCTGATAATATGAGTGAAATCCAAAGCACAGTGAGCAGGATCCGAGCATTAGCGTTCATGGGGTAGCTATTGTTTTAGAGCTTTGTTACCTAAGAATACCATAGAGCAGCATTCCTTTGGAGCCAGTGGGAGTGGGTATGGATCATCCTGTTATAAAGGCGCTTTACAAAAACCTGGAATCCAAATCTTTTCTCCTTGTGTAATATGAAAGAAACTCTAGATTCACGGCTGGTGCATAGTCAGCTCACTCCACTGGGAAGGGCCGCTTAGGTCTTGTGCGGGGAGAAATTTATGCAGTCCTGGGAACAGGCCCAAATAAAGTACAAAATGGTCTGCTGGTAACTACAATTCAATTACATAGTTGCAAAATACAAGGAATTTTTTCATTTTATTCAAGTGGATTTGGTACACTAAATCTGTTTTTATTATTGTCTTTGTAAAATGGAAGTCAGCTTAGATTTTGATAAACCTTGGGTAATTGAAAGTTTAGCTAAATGGGTTGTAGAAAAAATACATTTATACCTACAAAGAAAGAGGTATCTGGATAAAATACAAAGATGACAGAGCTTTAGTTTTAGGAAGGAAAAATGCTAAAAAGGAATGTGAAGTATTTACCTGGCACTGTAAGCCACAAATAAAAAACATTTTGAATTCTGAGGTACTAAGTTTGGAATTTGTTTCTATATACTATCTGTTCTTTCACTGTGTGGTAAGCAGGGGAAACAAAACCCAAGAGTTCATAATATCTCTATGCTCAGTTGCTTCTATTTCTACTTACATTCTGGTCATTAAAAGAATCAATATGGTTTCATTAATTATAATTCTAATAGCAAAAAAAGGATTACTGTCTGATACATACCAGTATTTCACTGTAAAAACAGGAAATGCTAAATTAGAAGGGCAGGAATACAGTGGCTGCTGAGTATTCTGGAAATGTCTTGGTTTATTGTTATTTTCTTGTTCTCTATTTCCTCCTCCTAATTCAGCTCATGTTTTAAGTTGCGTTTTATAGTCATCATTTGGCACCAATAAGGTAGTGCAAAGCTGGAAGGGTGCTAGCCAAAGGCGAAAACCAATAAATAGTGTTATATTCCCAAACCGTGTGTGGTCAGTGCTGTTCTGGAAATTTAAGCTATTAGGTTTGCACTTCATTCTGAATTTTCTTGGTTTAAGCCACAGACAAAGAAAACCAAACTTTGTCTCACAACATGAAAATGATATTGTTGGTATTAGTGATGTGGGCTTAATGAGATAATTTAAACATTAGGGAAAAATAAAACATTTTACTACAAGATACCCATTTTATTCTATAAAGAACAAATTTAATAAGATTCCATCCATGACCTCCAGGAGGAGCTCTTCATCCATGAAGAGTCCGACTAAGGAAACGCATTTTACATAGATGATGCAATTTTTCCGTAAATAGATGGTACTGCTATAAAAACCATTTAATTTTAAAAGATGTGCCAGTGAGAAGTATATGGTAGTCACACACATGGGTAGTGCATGGATTAGTAAAATACTGCTAGAAAGAAAATGGTCCTTTCCATCTTTTTAATTAAAAAATACCCTGTTGAGATTTCCAGTAGCTCCTTACCTATATTCTACAATTTTTTACTTTGTTAGTTCTTTTTTAAGAACCAGTAGCTCAGTTTGGTAGGAAGCTCTATTTTGTACATACACAAACTGTTCCCGCACATACAAATAAAAAGTTGACTAAAGGCAAAATTTAGGATAGTATTTAATATAAATAATACAGTGGAGAAAGCAAATCACTCAGCTTTAACGGAACTTAACTCCTGAGTGGACAATGAAACAACAATAACAAGAACAACAGATATTCTTGATACAAGGCTTTTCTGTAGACAGGCCAGTTCTCTGAAAGCCTGCCCAATGGGGCATCGACACATGCGCTTTAGGCTGACCCTAAGATAGAAGGCCCAGGATGGATGGACACAAGTCCTTGTGGAACAGCTCACATATGGACGTAACCTCTGAGCACCCCCTGTATCCAGATCTATGCCAACTGCTGACTAAGGCCCGTCCTGTCATTTCCCACTGTTCAATTAATATTTCATGATTACTTCATAATTTGAAGCAGGTGAAATGATAAGGGCATCATCTTGTGGTATGCCATAAAATCCCTCATGTTCAGAATGTTCAAATTACATTTTAGATTCTATTCCTTACCATACAAATGTAGCCACCTTTGGGGACATTACTATAGTATCTCAATAGCATATAAATATTTTAATAATCTAATTTTGTTAAAGAAAGTGAATCAGGATTAAAAAAATAAATCAGCAGTCACACAGTTTAACATTCAGCTTTCAGACAATAATATTCCTAAAACATTTCAGGAGGAAAAACATTCATCATATTCCAGAAGTCTTTGCAAGATTGAGATCCCACAACCTCTACTGGCATACCAATATTCTTGTTAATAAATTACTTATTTCTTCACTGTCTTGAAGAAATGACACTGAATAAATCTAATGAACAATTAAATACTATTCATTCCTTCTGTTTCAACTTCAGTCAGTACATCTTATGTCCTCAGAGAACTATAGACCAGTAAGTGCTACGTCCATTAATATTGATACATGTGCTTAGAAAGGCACATGACCTTTCTTTTGACTCAATAAAATATAGCTTTTAGGATTTTTAATGGCTAGTAATCTCTATTTAAATGACTTTTAAAGTGCATCTGAACCTTCGGAACAAATCCTGAGTAACCTAGAGAAGAGTCTCCATAATTCCAGGGAGATGAATATACTGAGCAGCACATTATTTAACTTTGATACTCTAATTGTGGTTCTTAAATCCTTGAGTATTTATCTGTCAGTTCTGCACCTTTGCTCCATCCAGTTATGCAACTATTCATTTCTCCCTTTAGAAACGAAATACCTTCAGTACTGATGATCATGTAAAACTGATCATCAGTTTTGCATGTAAGGCTCCCTGTAATGTGCTCACATGGAGATTTACCAGAATGAAGTCAGCTGGAAACTTACCCATGCTTCAAGCTAATTCCTCCTCCAGTTCCAGTGAC
This sequence comes from Tamandua tetradactyla, assembly GCF_023851605.1. Lineage (NCBI taxonomy): Eukaryota > Metazoa > Chordata > Mammalia > Pilosa > Myrmecophagidae > Tamandua > Tamandua tetradactyla. The sequence goes on from NC_135334.1 coordinate 111,259,273, forward strand.
CCAACCCAAATGGTAAAACTGTTTGCAAAGCTCTGGGATCAGATATCTTGGATGTTCCTTGTCCTAAACAAGAAAATAGTTTTTAAAATAAATGTTATTTTATCAAGTGATTATTCTAGTTAAATGTGGCAGTTTGAAGCTGTTATGTACTCCAGGAAAGGTCATGTTCTTTTAATCCATTCTTGTGGGTAAAGAACTGTTGTGGGTGGGACCTTTGATTAAGTTATTTCAATTGAGATGTGACCCGCTTTACTCAAGGTGAGTCTCAATCCCCTTACTGGAGTCCTTTATAAGAGGATATAACACATACAGAAGTTAAGAGAGATGAAATTAAGAGAAACTCACAGAAAAAGCCTCAGAGAAGCAGAGCAGAGGTTACTGAAGACAGAAGCTGAAAGCAACAAAACCCTGGAAATAAGGACAAGCAGACACTGGCCATGTGCTTTCCCATGTGACAGAGGCATCCTGGATGCCAACAGCCTGTCTCCAGAGTCCAGGTATTGTCCTGTTGATGCCTTGAGCTGGACATTTTCACAGCCTTAGAATTGTAATTTTTTAAGCTAATAAATCTCCATTATAAAAGCCAACCCATTTCTGGTATATTGCATTCCCACAGCTTTCACACCAAAACACTGATATTCCTATTAAGAAGCCAGTATAAGGAAGCATAAGAAAAATTACCACAGTGAGAGGGTATAGTGAGGGAGCAAACAGCAAAACATTTTATGCTTTTAATGTATAGAAAATAATCTAATATGTTACTTGGCATTCTGGGACTAATCTGTATAGGGTCATATAGTCCAACACAAAAGAACAGGCAGTCTCTGTGGAGTGCAAGAGCATGAAGAAATGCCCAATATACACTATAAAGTATCTATTAAAATGTCAGGAATAAAATAGAATCTAGAGCTGAAAGGGACATGCTTCAGTTTGTCCAGAAAATTTCTTTATGCAAAACACCTATTCAATTAAGTCACTATATATATGAGATATTATTATACTTATTTGTTTATACCTTGTGTGTTGGTTCAAATATTTTATTATTCTAAAAATGTCTTGTCTTTTTTCCATAATGATTTTACTGCTTTCTCTTATTACAAAAGTAATACATATTCACTATGGAAAATAAGGTCAAACAAATAATATAAAACATACTCACTTAGAAACAATCACAATTAATACCTAGACCTATTTCTAGGCAGATGTGTATGTGAGTATATATCTGTTGAGATAAAAATTGGGCTTTATTTTTATACAGGTCCAATCATTACTTCTTTAGGTTAAAAATAACAGCAATAACAATGTTTTTTCCTGATTTTTAGAAGTTCTAATGAATGAAGACAAAAACAAAGAAGAAACAGAATGACTTCCATTTTTGCAAGAATGATATACAATGCTTCCCATGAAAACAACTAAAAACAGCAAATTATTTTTTTAAATTTTTTAAAAAATTGCTTAACTGGCAAGAAGGTTAGGTTGCACAGGGGTCACAAAAGAAATGAGAATGAGGAAGGAAGTAAACTCCAAAGGCAGAATTTCTCTATGGGTATCTGCAAAACTCTGGTGGCCCTGAGCATCAATTTTGATAGCTGTCCAACACACTAGAAACTAGAGATAAACCCAGGGCCTGCTCAAAATGGGGGCATCTAATAGAAAATCCCCAAATTAGGTTGAGACCACAAAGGACTTCACCCTCAAGGTAAGGATGAACATGAAATACACCCATCTGCAGAAAGACACAGTGTTATTAGTTTGAAAGCTGCCAGAATGAGATATACCAGAAATGGAATGGCTTTTAAAAAGGGGAATTTAATAAGGTAGAAGTTCACAGTCCTAAGGAAGTGAAGGTCTCCAAATTAAGACACCAAAAAGGTTATGCAAGGAAGGCCAATGGGTCAGGAACACCTCTGTCAGCTGGGAAGCCATGCGGCTGGCATCTGCTGGTCCCTTAATTGTGGGCTCTGTTGCTTTGGCTTTCTCCAGGTTCTGGCTTGCTTAACCTCTCGTGGTGATGTCTGCTGGACTCCTAGCATCTTCAAACATCCATGTCTCTGTTCTCTGAAGAAACTGTTCTCCAAGTGCCTACATCTGCTCTCTCTGTTGGTTCTGAGGCTTCTGTCATTTCTCACTCCAAAACATTTTCTCTTGTAAAGGATTCCAGCAAACTGATCAAGACCCACCTGGGTAGAGTAACATCTCCATCTAATCAAAAGTTAATACCCACAATTGGGTGTGCCACAGCCCCATGGAGATAATCTAATCAAAACATTCCGACCTACAGCATTGAATCAAGAGTCAAAGAAACAGATACCTCCACAAGATTGGTCAGGATTAAAATATGGCTTTTCTGAGGCACATAATACTTTCCAACCAGGCCACACAGCAAGAAAGCCTGCCTGTATTTAACCTTAGCACTTGATAAAGGTGAGAAAACATCTTTGAGTATTTGTAACCATAAACCGGTCTTCATGTGTTTTAGCCCTAATTGAAGCTATTTTGGGTTCCTAAAATACTTTAAGTTGAAATTTTAAGTTAAAAAATAAATGCATGTGGGCCTATAGTGTTCCCAAAGTAACTAGCAACAACAAATACAAATCTTCTCTGAAAGAATTCCAGCATAAAAACATTATAATAAGAAACAGACAAACAAACAGATACAAGGAAACGGCAGCATAGGTGTGAAGGGCAGCAGAAACAGAAATAAGACTCAGACCCAAAAAGACTTCAGATACCTGAATTCCCAGAAAGAGAAAGATTAATGTGTTTAGTATGTTTAAAAAATAAATGAGGAACTTCTGGGAAGAGGGTGGAGTAGTTTAGGCTGGATTCACCCCTGCTCCATGGAACAACAAGAAAGAGGACAGGTAAAGCGACAGGGACTGCAGTTCTGAGATGTGAAGGACTGGAGAGCTATTGTACATTTCACAGGAAGGTTGTGGACTAGAGAAGTGGGGAGATGAGGATAGGAAGAACAGGGTGAGCCTGGCCATGATCCCATTGGGGGCGGGTGGTGGCACACAGAGAAGTGCGTGTCTGAGGGAGTGGACTGTCCCTCTCTTCCACCCTGCCCTAGCAGCTAACTTGGGAAACCTCTTGTACAGCTCCATAGCCGGCAGCACCCATGGGGAGCCCAGAGACACACCTAGTTGCCTGCTGTGTAAAGTTGCTCTGCCAGGTGCTGAGACTAGCCATCTTGCTGGGCACCACCAATAACTGAATTATCAGATGTTCTGAGTAATATGACCTGCTGGGTGCTGTGATCAGCTGCTCAGTCCTGCACACTGGGACCACCTGCTCTGCTATGCGCCGGGAAGAGCCCCCTCTCATGCATGCCATCTCCTTAGCCAGCCACTGCAGTCAGGGAGAGGTGGGCCCAAGGGGACGAGGTGGCTCAAGATCATCACTTGCTGGGAAAAAGCAGTAGGTGCAGTCTGGCAAACTCCCTATCTACCTACCTTTTTTTTTTTTTTTCCACCAGTCTGAGCTTGGAACATCTCCTTCTGGCTTCTGGGCCTACTACTGCTGAGGTTTGTCGTTTTGTTGTGTTTTGGTTTTTGGTGCACGGGCCAGGATTTAACACAGGACTCCTGTACGATGGGTGACTGTTGAGCCACTGAATTACCTATGCACCCCCACCTCATTTTTAATAGATCCTCAAGTAGAACTGCATCCCCTCCATAAGACCTGAGGCTTGGTTTGGCAGGGAATTACTGACATACCAAGTGCTAAAGGAGACCTTCAGCACAAATCCAACAAAATACAAATCTTTAGAGGAGTGGAAGAAATCAACTTGCAAAATAACCTTATTAAGATAATCAAATGCCCCAAACATAATACAAAATCACAAAGCATGTAAAAATTCAGAGCAGACATGGACAGAACAAATGACCAAATGAAACTGCCAGAGGGGCATGGAATTTGGAACAACTAATCAAGGCTGTTCATAATGACATAAAGGACATCAATAAGACATTGGAAGAGCATAAAGAAGAATTTGAAAGAATAAATAAAAAAAAACAGATCTCACAGGGATGAAAGACACCAGAGACAAAATTAGGAATATACTAGAAACACATAATATCAGATTCAATGAAGTGAAAGGAAGAATAAGCAAACTAGAAGATGGGACAATTGAACTCGAGTGCATAAAAAAAAGGCAAGAAAAACGGAAAAAATGGAAATGGATTTCAGGGAAATGATGGACAAGTGTATAAATATAAGAACCACTGATGGCCCAGAAAGTGAAGAGAAAAGGGCTAGGAAGAGATAATGGGGGAAAACTTCCCAACCCTCGTAAAAGACATAAATATGCAAATCAAAGAAGCCCAATGAACCCCAAATAGAATAAACCCAAACTGGCCTACTCCAAGACACATACTTATCAGACTGTCAAATGTTTAGGAGTAGCAGAAAGGTTTGAAGAGAGAGAAAAATGATTCACTACATTCAAGGAAAACCACATAAAACTGAGTTTGGACTACTTAACAAGAAGGCAATAGTATGACATGTTTAAGATCTTGAAAGAATAAGATTTCCAGCCTAGAATTCTTTATCTAGCCAGGTTGTTCTTCAAAATTGAGGGAAAGATTAAAATCTTCTCACAAGCAAAGGCTGAAAGAATTTGTCAACAAGAGATGTACTCTAAAAGAACTACTAAAGGGAGGTTTGACAGCTGAAAAATAAAGACAGCGGAGAGAGGTCTGAAGGAGAACACAGAATTGAAGAGTACCAGTAAGGGTAATTTAAAGAATAAAAAGAGAGAGGAGGAGGTGCTGGCCGTGTGGGCCTGGGAGGGGATGGCATTGCAGCCACTGAGGCCAAGATGGGCCCTGAGACGGGATGCCACGCTGCTGCAGGCAGCATCGAGAAAGCCAGGGCCTCTCAGAGCCAGTGAGCCCACGGCATGAGGATGCTGATGGCAATAATTGTGCCCGCAGGGCTCCTGGCAGCCCTTGGCCCTGTCAACCTGCCCATGCCAGAGGTTGCCAACACCAGCAAGCCCAGCCATAAGATCAACCAGCTGCAGTACATGCAGAACACGGTGGCGAAGACACTGTGGAAGTACCAGTCTGCCAGGCCCTTCTACAAGTTTGTGGACGCCATCAAGCTGATCTTGCTTGATCATCATAAAATAATTAAAAACCCAATGGATATGGGGGCTATTAAGAAGAGACTAGAAAATAATTATTACTGGAGTGCAAGTGAATGCATGCAAGATTTGAACACCATGTTTTCAAATTGTTATATTTACAATAAGCCCAGGATGACATAGTGCTAGCGGCCCAAGCCTCAGAGAAAATTTTTCTGCAGAAAGTGGCCCAGATGTCCCAGGAGGTAGTTGAATTATTACCCCCCACCCTCACCCACTGCTCCCATGGACAAAGTCTGCAAACTGGCTGTGGAAAACCCAAGGGCAGGGATGCAAGCACTGGTGGTATCCTCTGTCTCCCCAGCGATCTTCAACCAGAGCGCCTCTCCCGCAGTCTATCAGACACCCTTCATTGCTGCCACCCCATGCCAACCATCACTGCGAATGTCATGCCTGTCTCTGACCCCCTGCTGTTACCCCTTCCAACCTCCATCATGCCCATCATCCTCATTATCTCGCCCACACTGCCCACTGTCAAGGAAAAGGGTGTGAAGCAGAAAGCAGACACAACCACACCCACGACCTCCATCACTTCCAGCCACAGTGTGTCACCCCAACTGCCGCCGGACCACAAGCAGGCCAAGGTGGTGGCGTGGTGCAAGAGTGGGGGCTGGCCAAGCCCACGAAGAAGGACCTGGAAACAGTGAAGTGACCCAGCATGTGGGCAAGATGGGAAATCTCTCGGAGCACCTGCACCACTGCGACAGCATCCTCAAGATGCTGTCCAAGAAGGATGTGACTCGGGCAGCTCAGACTCAAAGGAGGAACGGGCTGTGAAGCTGGCAGAGCTTCAGGAGAAGCTGAAGGCCATCCACAAGCAGCTGGCTGCCGTGTCTCGGGCCCCCGTGAACAAACCAAAGAAGAAGAAAGAGAAGGAGAAGGAGAAGCACAAAGTGAAGGCCGAGGAAGAGAAGAAGGCCAAGGTGGTCCCACCAGCCAAGCAGGCCGAGCAGAAGGCTCCCACCAAGACGGCCAACAGCGAGGGCGGCCAGCAAGCAGCTGAGGAAGGACAGCAAGCAGGCATCAGCCTCCTTTGATTTGGAGGAGGAAGACGAGGGTCTGCCCATGAGCTGTGATGAGAAGCACCAGCTCAGTCTGGACATTAACCAGCTGCCCGGGGAGAAGCTGGGCTGCACAGTGTATATCGATTCAGTCTTGGGGGCCCTTGCTCTGGGACTCCGACCCCAGTGAGAAAGAGATTGACTTTGAGACTCTGAAACCCACCACTTTATGAGAACTGGAGAGATATGTCAAGTCTCGCTTACAGAAAAAGCAAAGAAAATCATTCTTGACAAGCAGAAAAAAGCAGGCAGCCAAGTTGAAAGAGAATTTAGCTCAGGGAAAGAAGAAGGAGCTAGAGAAGCAGCTGCAGGACATCAGTAGGCAACTGAACAACAACAGAAAATCCGCCAAGAAAGAGAAATCCGGCTCTGTGCCCTCGGGAGAGCTGTCCTGGCTTAGCAACAGCAGCTCTTCCAAGTCTGGAAGCAGCAGTTCCAGTGGATCCAGTTCTGACAGCAGCAACTCGGAGTAAAGTCTGGACTTGGACAGAACAGAAGCGATGGATGTCACACACACCAACAAGCCGCAGTGTTCCTTCTATGGTTCAGATACAACTTCGGTTCAAAAGAAAAAGAGGTGGAGTGAATATTACATAACTCTGACAAATACAACTAAAGGATAAGATGCTAGATTCAAGAACTGCTTTTACAGTAATAATTTTGAACATTAATGGACTAAGCTCACCAATCAAAAGATACAGATTGGCAGAATGGACTAAAAACTCTTATAGCAGCCTCATTTAGTTCAAAGTTGTAAGTATTTTTCTAGACTCTTAGATATTCAGCTATATGTGTATAAGTTGGTATTTCCCTAAAACTTTTTTTTTTTTTACATTTTTTTTTATTAATTAAAAAAAGAATTAACAAAACAATTAGAAATCATTCCAATCTACATGTACAATCAGTAATTCTTAATAACATCACATAGTTGCATATTCATCATTTCTTAGTACATTTGCATTCCCTAAAACTTTGATTACCTCTTTTATACCTAAGACAGGTGCTGGAGTTCTGCATCTCTTCTGGAAGCATTGCTATATACAATAACAGTTAAAGTAACCAAAAAGAGATCAGGCTTCAATTAGAGATAAAAATGAAACTAATCAGTACTAAGGTAAATCAGAATACAGAATAAAAGTATGTACTCTAGAGCTTCACCTACTGTATGAGTCCAAAGGCAGAAAGGCTTTTTTTTATTTAGAATCTAATTTTTCTGTAATACACAATCTAAATCAACCTGTCTGGATAGCTTATTTAAACATTTCAAACATATGGAGCCCAGAACAGGAATGAGGCCTTGCAATTCTGTACAGCTTAATTTTATACCTGCATATATCCCAGGCTGTGGTGGACTGATAATTAAAGAGTATTGGCAGAGTCTCCTGAGGGACTGAAGAAAAAAATATGGAACTACTAAACTTTCCCATTCTTAAATTTCCCCTTGTTAGGGGTTAGGACCTAACCCCTAACACAGTCAAACATTGGAGACTCTCAAGAAAATAGGTCAACCCCTTGATTTTGAGGCCTGCCTTTATGAAATTTATTTCTGAAGTAGAGGACATGACTCCCAGGGACGAGTCTGGGCCTGGCACTGGGAACATTTTTCTTGACCAAAAGGGGGAAAAGAAGTATAATCAAATAAGGCATCAGTGGCTAAGAGAGTTCAAATAGAGTACAGAGGTTATTCTGGAGGCTACTCTTATGCAAGCTTCAGCTAGATATTGTTAATTGCCTTGGTTTGCCAAACCCCAATCAATGTCACTCCTGTTAAGGTTTAAGAATACCTAAGGCTCTAACTGAGACTCTATAAAAGTTTCATACACTAAGTTTACTTTCTTGAAACCTGTAACCTCCAAAGGGTTCTTAGCCAGATAAATCCAAAAACTCAGAGGGGTCAGCCTCTCTAAGAATATCAAAGAACTACATCCCACTATCCTTTATTGTCAACACCCCTTCTCAACATGAAAAAGTTAGAATGGGCATTCCCCAAATATTCCTACAGATTGGGAAAAAGATCTAAGGAGAACGAGCTAAAGCAGAGAAAAGAGAGTTTAACAAATGCGTATGACTGCTGAATTACTATACTGATATATATTTTTTTAGCATCCAGTGTTTTGGAGCAGCTAGAAGGAAAAATCTGAGATAGTGGAATGGTAAACCATAAAAAACTCTGAAAAAGTCTATTCTATAACTCCTTGTTAAAATGTACTTTGAAAATTATTGCGTTTTCTTTCTTTTTTCTGTATGTATGCTATAATCAATAAAAATGACTAAAAAATGAAAAAAAAATTGAGACATTTGAAAATATGGGCAAGTAAAAAGAGACTATAAAAAGATGACCAAGAGTTCCAGGAAGATGGTGGAATAAGATAGATCAAGTTCAACTCTGCTTCAAGGAAGAGTTAGAGAAGGGACAGGAGATGGTGATTCCAGGGTTTAAGTGACCTGGGAGAGTCTTCTGCACCACATAGGGAGGACCTGGTTGCAAAAGCTGAGGAGCTGAGAAGCAGAGATCCAGAGATGGTCCAGCTGGTGCAAACAGCCTAATGCGAAAGCCCAGAGCCGTCAGGAGTGCACAGATGGGGAGACAGGGACCAGGAAATAAGCCAAGCCATGTTCCTTGTACATGCTACCCTCACCAGTGCAGTACCTTGACCTGCGGCTCACCTCATACTCCATGCACCTGAACTCTATCACCCATTCCATCTCCCTGTGCTCCAAGCACTCCCAACCCTCACACAAGTACCCACCCCACAACACCCATGTGTGCATGCCTACCCTAGCTCAACCCACCTCTCCTGCAAAAGTGCAGTCTCGCGCTGCCCCTCCAGAGCCCTACCTCCCAGTCTCTGGCTCTTACAGGTGACTGCCAGCACATAAAGGCAGCAGACACTTATCTCTATATCCAGGCTACATGAACACCAATTCCAAGTAAAGAGATTCAATCAGTCATCAAAAATCTTCCCACAAAGAAAAGCCCAGGGCCAGATGGCATCACAGGAGAATTTTATCAAACATTCCAAAAAGAACTAACACCAATTGTACTCAAACTTTTCCAAAAAACTGAGGAAAAAGGACCTCTACCTCACTCATTTTATGAAGTTATAATATCATCTTAATACCAAAACCAGGTAAAGATGCTATAAAAAAGGAAAACTATAGGCCAAGCTCCCTAATGAACAAAGATGCAAAAATTCTCAACAAAATACAAGCAAATATAATCCAACAACATTAAAGGAATTATACACCATAACCAAGTGGGGTTTATACTAGGAAAGCAAGGATGGTTCGATACAAGAAAATTAATGTAATATAGCACATTAACAAATCAAAAGAGAAAAATCATATGATCATCTCAACTGATGCTGAAAAAGCATTCAACAAAATTCAACATTGTTTTCTAATAAAAAAACTTCAAAAGATAGGAATCAAAGGTAACTTCCTCAATATGATAAAGGGTATATATGAAAAACCAATAGCCAGCACTGTACTCAATAGAAAGAGACTGAAAGCTTTCCTTCTAAGATCAGGAATGAGACAAGGATGCTCTCTATCACCACTATTATTCAACATTGTAGTAGAAGTTCTAGCTAGAGCAATTAGTCAGGACAAAGAAATAAAAGGCATCCAAATTGAAAAGGAAAACATGAAACTTTCATTATTTGCAGATGACATGATACCAAACTTGAAAAATGCAGAGAAATCTACAACTAAGTTACTTGAGCTAATAAACAAATTCAGCAAAGTGGTTGGATATAAAATTAATGTGCAAAAGCCAGTAATGTTTCTGTGCACAAGCAATGACTTAACTGAGGAGTTAAGGAAAAAATTCATTCAAAATAGCAACTAAAAGAATCAAGTAGTTCAGAATGAACTTACTAGGGATGTAAAGGATTTGTACGCAGAAAACTACATAACAATGCTAAAAGAAATCAAAGGAGATTTAAATAGGTGGAAAGACATTCCCTGCTCATGGTTAGAGATGTCAGTTCTCCCCAAATTGATCTACAGATTCAATGCAGTACCAATCAAGATTCCAATAACCTACTTTGAAGAGTTGGAAAAGCTAGTTCCCAAATTCATCTGGAAAGGAAAGAGACCCCAAATAGCTAAAAACATCCTAAGAAAAGAGGAACAAAGTTACTGACTTTAAGATTTACTATAAAGTCACAGTAGTCAAACAGCATGGTACTGGCACAAAGACAGAAGTATTGACTAACAGAATTGAATTGAGAGTGCAGAAATAGACCACCAAATTTATGGTCAACTGCTTTTTGACAAGGCCCCTAAATCCACTGAACTGGGACAAAACAGTCTCTTTAATAAATGGGCATGGGAGAACTGCTTACCAATAGCCAAAAGAATGAAAGAGGACCCTTACCTTACACCCTACACAAAAATTAACTCAAAGTGGATCAAACATGTAAACATAAGAACTAGCACCATAAAGTTTCTAGAAGAAAATGCAGGGAAACATCTTCAAGATCTAGTAATAGGAGGTAGCCTCCTAAACTTTACACCCAAAGCATAAGTAACAAAAGAAAAAAATAGATAAGTGGGAATTCCTAAAATCACATGTTTCTGCACCTCAAAAGACTGTCAAAAAGGTGAAGAGGCAACCAGCTCAATGGGAGAAAATATTTAGAAATCACAGACAAAGGTTTGATATCCCATATACATAAAGAAATCATACAACTCAACAATAAAAGAACAAACAACCAATTATAAAATGGGCTAAAGATATGCATAGGCATTTTACTGAAGAGCAAATACAGATGGTTCAAAAGTACATAAAGAGATGCTCACTTTCATTAGCTATAAGGGAAATGCAGGTAAGACCACAATGAGATACCACCTCACACCTGTAGGAATGGCTGCTATTAAACAAACAGGAAACCATAACTGTTGGAGAGGATGTGGAGAAATTGGGACACTTAGGCACTGCTTGTGTGAATTTATAATGGTACAGCTGCTAAAGACAGTTTGGTAGTTCCTTAGGAAACTAAATATCGAGTTGCCCTATGACTCAGCAATAGCACTACTTGGTATATACCCAGAAGAGCTGAAAGCAGTGATACAAACAGAAATTTTCACACTGATGTTCATAGCAGCATTATTCACAATCGCCAAAAAATGGAAACAATCCAAATGCCCATCAACAGATGAGTGGATTAACAAAATGTGGTATATTGTTCTAGTTTGCTAGCTGCCTGAATGCAACATACCAGAAACAGAATGGCATTTAAAAAGGGGGAATTTAATGAGTTGCTAGTTTACAGTTCTAAGGCTGAGAAAATGTCCCAATTAAAATAAGTCTATAGAAATGTCCAATCTAAGGCATCCATCCAGGGAAAGATACCTTGGTTCAAGAAGGCCAGCGAAGTTCAGGGTTTCTCTCTCAAATGAGAAGGCACATGGCAGACACAGTCAGGGCTTCTCTCTCAGCTGGAAGTGCACATGGCAAACACGGCGTCATCTGCTAGCTTTCTCTCCTGGCTTTCAGTTTCAAGAAGCTCCCAGGGAGGCATTTTCCTTCTTCATCTCCAAAGGTTGCTGGCTGATAGACTCTCTGCTTCGTGGTGCTACAGCATTCTCTGCTTTCTCTGAATCTCCCATTCTCCAAAAGGTTTCCTCTTTTACAGGACTTCAGAAACTAATCAAGACCCACCTGAATGGGTGGAGACATGTCGTCACCTAACCCAGTTTAACAACCACTCTCGATTACATCATGTCTCCAGGGAGATGATCTAATTACACTTTCAAACATACAGTACTGAATAGGGATTATTCTGCCTTTATGAAATGGGATTTAGATTAAAACATGGCTTTTCTAGGGGACATACATCCTTTTAAACCAGCACACACATGAAGGAATATTATGCAGCAGTAAGACAAAATGACGTTCTGAAGCACATAAGATAGATGAGCCTTGAGGACATAATGCTAAGCGAAATAAGCCAGATGCAAGAGAATAGATACTGTTATGACTTCACTTTTATGACCATGGTAAAGGTAAAATCAGAGATTTATACTATGGAACATAGGGCACTTAGAGATACATAGACGCTGGAGATGAGTGAACGGTTAGTTAATGAGGATGAACTCAAATGTCAGGCAATAGAGAGAAGTGAAAGCGGTTCTCTAGTGGTTCTATAAGTAATATTACCATAGTGAAGGTAAACAAGGTTGAAAGGGGCTCTATAGATCTATGTGTCCCATTGATTAACGCTAGAAATATAAACAAGTTCTTGTGAGAACTACTTCAAAGGTATGATTCGTGTACAAAGTGTTTAAGTCCAGGAAGCAGGGGGGAAACTGCTATTGCATGCTATGGGCTATGTTTAACAGGAAACCATCAGCAGTACCACAGCAACAGCAGAGGTAAATAATTGGGGGAGTGACAAGAGTTAAGGGGAGGTTTAGATTTCCTATTTGGTGAGGGTGTATTTATTGGTTATCTTTCTCTTGGGAACAATGAAATTATCTAAAATTGAGAGTGTGATGGACTGTGAATTTGGGGCATTATACATGATGCCTAATGAATGCAGATGGCTGAAGGATGCACTGACTAAGAAGTAGACTGGTGAACAACGGTACATATATATGACTGACTATTGTGCTGCTACAAAAAGGAACAAAGTCATGAGGCATGTAATGATGTGAATGAACCTGTGAGACATTTGATGAGGCAAAATAAGCCAGAAATAAAAGAACAATTATTGTCTCATCTCCTTTAGAAAATGCTTATAAGAAAACAGGGGCCTAGATTGTAAGCTCTTAAAGCAGACACATTTAGTCTGGAGTGGCAATTATTATTTCTGGATTTTAAGAAGCTGTTTTATGTATGTATAACCTGGTATTTAGAGATAAGAATGAAGCCAATCAGGTCAGGATTAAGGTGATTCAGACACAGGGGTAAGGAAGACATTGTCTATATTTTAGAATGGCACCTACTCTTTGAGACCAAAGGAAGAAAGGTTTATTTTGTCCAGAACCTAAATTTCCTGTAGCACATAATCTAACTCAACCTGTCTAGATAGCTCATTTGAACAACTGAAACATAGGGAGCCCAGAAAAAGAATGAGGGTCTATAATCCTGTATAGTTTAATGTAATGCCTGGATATATCCTAGAATATAGTAAGCAGATAACCAAAAAGTATTGGCAAAGTCCCTTGAGGGATAGGAGAAAAAATATGGAACTATTAAACTTTCCCATCAGGGAATCCCATGATAATATGTCAAATGTTAGGAACACCCAAATCAATAGGCCAAGCCCTTGATCTTGAGGTTTACTCTTGTGATCTTCATGTAGGTAGCAGAGAAGCTTAGCCTACTTATAGGTATGTCTAAGACTTACTTCTGGAAGTCCTCTTTTGTTGCTCAGATGTGGCCCCACTCTCTCTAAGACCAACTTTGTAAGTGAAATGATTGCTTTACCCACTAGTAGGACGTGACATCCAGGAGTGAAATTCTCCCTGGTAGCATGGGAGATGACTCCCAGGGATGAGTCTGGCCCTGGCAACATGGGATCAACAATTCCATCCTGGCCAAAAGGAGGAAAAGAAATATAACTAATAATACATCAGTGGCTGAGAGAGTTCAGACTGAGTTGAGAAGATTACTTGATCACTTTCCAGAAACCTACAACCTCCAGATTGGTTCGTAGACCAGATAAGTCCTGAAATCTAGAAGGGCCAGCCTCTCCAGAACATCAACTAGTTCCACCTCCCCATCCCCATTCCATATTATCAATAGCTTTTTCCACATGAAAAAGTTAGAATGGGTATAGCCCAAATACTCCTAAAGATTGGGAGAAAGAGCAAAGGAGAAGGTGGAGTTACAACAGAGAAGATAAGACTTAACAAATGGTTATGACTGCTGAATCATTATTTGATATTTCTTTTAGTCTTTTGTGTCTTGGAGCAGCTAGAAGTAAAAACTTAAAATTGTGGAATTGTAACCTATACCAAACTCGGAAATCTGTTCCACAACTAGTTGTTAAGGTGTGCTTTGAAAATTATTGCTTTTTTGTACATATGTCATTTTTCACAATTTAAAAAAAAAAGGTAATGGCTTAAAGTACTCACTGCCAAGACATTTGGGGAGAGGGGAGACCATACTTCAAAGTTACAGCAATTACATTCTTGACTTTTTAAGTTGAAACTATTAACAGGTTGTTAGATTTTAAAAGACTTAGTAGTATGTGGAATAACTGTGTGCTTGGGCGCCTCACTCTGTGTACTTAGGAACAAGAATGGTTTCCAAACGAAGTTAAAAAAGAAAAATATTTTTAAAATGGGGTCTTTGTTTATTTTACTTTTGAGACACATAAAAAATGAAATTGTTTGTGCTGGTTTGAAGCTGTCATGTACCCCAGAAAAGGCCATGCTCTTTTTTTTTTTATTTAATCATTTTTTTTTATCGTGAAATATATATGCAAAAAAGTGAAAAATTTCAAAGTAGAATTTAACAGGTAATTATGGAGCAAATTTCAAAGTATGGTATGGGTTACACTTCCACAATTTCAGGTATTTCCTTCTAGCAATTCTAATACATTAGAGACTAAAAAGAAATATTCATAAAATGACTCAATAGTCATAATCATTTGTTAAATCTTATCTTCTCTGTTACAACTCTTCCCTCTCATCTGATCCTTCTCCCAATCTTCAGGGATATTTGGGTAATGACTATTCTAACTTCATGTTGAAAGGGGTATCAACATTATAGGGTAGGGAGATGCAACTGGGTGATATTCCTGAAGAGACTGGTAACTCTGTTCATATGCCTAATAAAAAATCAATCTGGAGGTTTTAAGTTTCTGAAAAATAAAATTAGTGAGTAAAACTTTTATAGAGTCTCAGATAGAGCCCTGGGTATTTTTTAGGGTTTTCAGGAATATGGTTGGTTGGGGCTTGGTATACTGTGGCAATCTGCAATATCTAGCTGACGCTTGCATAAGAGTAACCTCCAGGATAGCCTCTCTACTCTATTTGAAATCTCTTAGCTACCAAAACCTTAGTTTGCTATATCTCTTTCCCCTTTTTTGGTCAAGAAGGCATTGTTAATCCCCTGATACCAGGGTCAGGCTTGTCCCCAGGAGTTATGCTCCACATTGTCAGGGAGGCTTCCATTCCTGGGAGTCATGTCCCACATAGAGGGAGTAAGGGTAATGAGTTTAATTGCAAAGTTGGTCTTAGAGAGAGGTCACATGCAGGCAATAAAAGAGGTTCTATGGAAATGACTCTTAGGCATAATCATAGATAGGCTTAGCTTCCCTGTTACAAAAATAAGTTTCATAAGAGCAAGCCTCAAGATCGAGGGCTTGGTCTATTAACTTGGGAGTCCCTAATGCTTGAGAAAATAGCAGGAATTCCCCAGATTGGGAAGTTTAATAGTTCCATATTTTTTCTCCAGTCCCTCAAGGGACTTTGCAAATACTTTTTAAAATGTTTTTTTATTGTTAAATATAACATATATACAAAGAAAAGAAAAGAAAAGAAAAAGATTTTCAAAGTACACTTCAATAAGTAGATACAGAACAGATTTCAGAGTTTGTTATGGGAACAAATACTTTTTTATTTTCTGCCCAACATTCTCTAGAATATTATCAGCGTATTACATTAGCTATATCAAATTATAAGATCTCTTTCCCTCTTCTAGGCTCCATGTGTTTAGTTTGTTTAAATGAACTGGTCTGACAGGTTAAGTTAGATTGTGTGCTGCAGGAAATTTAAATTTTGGACAAAATAAACATCTCTTCCTTTGGTCTCACACAGAAAGTGGAGTTTTAAAATACAGATAATATCATCCTTTACCCAGTATTCTGATTTACCCTAGTCCCAACCAGATCAGCTATGTTCACATCACTATTTGAAGCCTGATCTCTTTTTCTGCTTCTTTAACAGTTGCTATATTGAGTACTGCTAACTTGCAGAGCTGCAACACTTTAATTCTGAGTCTGAGGTGTCACACATGGTACCCAAAGTTCCAGGGAAATACCAGGCTATACATATAGAGCACAGCATCTCAGAATTTAGAATAACACTTAAAATTCAGGAATAAATGTGATAGCTGTAAAAGTTTACAATCTAGGACCTAATTTTCTTACTAGTATTTTCTAAATGAGACCACACAATATTTGTCCTTTTGTTTCTGGCTTATTTTACTCAACATATGTTCACAGGATTCATTCACCTTGTTGCATGCCTCACGACTTCATTTCTTTCTGTAGCTGCACAACATTCCACTGCATGTATACAACACAGTTCAACCTTCTGCTCCTCAGTTGATCCACCTCCTTCACTGGTTATTGTGAATAAAGCAGCCATAAACATCAGGATGCAAATGTCTATTTGAGTTCTTGCTTTCAGTTCTCCCAAATATATACCTAGTAATGGGATTGCTTAATTATATGGCAACCCTATTATCTAGTCTCCTGTGGATATGCTACATTACCCTTCAGACAGGATGCACCATTTTGCTACCCCACCAGCATTGAACAGGTATACCTCTTTTTCCACATTTCCTCTAGCATTTGAATCCTTCTGTTTGTTTATTTATTTTGAATCTGCAGATTATATTGAGATATATTCACATAGCATATATTCTATTCAAAAGAAACAGTTTCTTACAGTATCCTCATTTAGTTGTACAATCATCATTCTCAATTTTAGACAATTTTCATTGCTCCAAAGAGAAAAAAAAATGGCATACACCAAAGAGAAAACCCGAAACACCCCATAACTCCTATTCCCCCGCCCCCAATTATTTATCCCTATTATTATTGTGGTACTAGTGGGATATTCCTGTTAAATATAGTCTGTAGCATGCAATAGGTAGTTTTTCCCCCATATACCACTTTATTATTAATTTGTTGTATAAGTGTCATCTCTTCGAAGTAGTTCATGCAAGAACTCATTTATATTTGTAGTACTAATCGGTGAGAGACATGACTTTAAACAACCCCCTTCAATCATATTCCCCTTCAGTATGGCACTATAATTCCACTTATGAACTGCTATCCCCTCTATTCATTTCCATATAATTAAGTTCAACCTTGTCAACAAGTCTGTATATGTTAGGTAACTGTGGCCCCTTCTCTAGCTTCTGTCTAACTTTAGGTCTACATATTCTACATTTTAAGACTCTGAGTCTACATTTTCTAGGGGGTTCATATTTGTGAACTCATATAGTAACTATCCTTTGTATCTGGCTTATTTCACTCAGCATTATGACCTAAAGGTTCATCCATGTTGTCATATGCTTCAGGACCTCATTGCTTCTTACTGCTGCAAAATATTCCACCATATGTATATACCACATTTTGTTTATCTACTCATCTGTTCATGACATTTGGATTATTTCCAACTTTTGGCAACTGTGAATAATGCCATTATAAATATCAGTGTGCAAAGGCCTGTTTATAACACTGCTTTCAGATCTTCTAGGCATATACCAAGTAGTGGAATTGCTGGTTTATAGGGCAATTTGATACTTCAGTTTTCTGAGGAACCAAACTGTCTTCCAAAATGACTGTTCCATTATACATTCCCACTAACAGTGAATAAATGTTCCTTCTCCACATCCTCTCCAACATTCCTAATTTCCTGTTTGTTTAATGACAGCCATTCTTATAGGTATGGGATGATATCTCATTGCAGGTTTGATTTGCATTTCCCTAATAGTTAATGAAGATGAAGACCTTTTTTTTTTACTTTTCTTTTTAACATTTTTTTATTGTGAAATGTTCCATCCTGCTATCCTATACTGTTGACGTCCCTTTTTAACAAGAAAAAAGTTAGAATGGGCCTAACTCACATATCCCTAAAGTTTGGGAGATGGATCAAAGGAGAAGGAGGAGTTATAACAGAGAAGTTAGGATTTAACAAATGAGTATGACTACTGACTCATAAGATACGTACAAAAAAGCAATACATTTTAAAGTAGATTTTAACAAGTAATTATAGAATAGATTTCAAAGTTTGGTATGGGTTACAGTTCCACAAGTACAGTTTTTTTTCATTCTAGCTTCTCCAAGATACTGGAGACTAAAGAGAAATAGCAGTATACTGAGTCAGTAGTAGGGATATGTGAGTTAGGCCCGTTCTAACTTTTTCTTGTTAAAAAGGGATGTCAACAGTACAGGATAGCAGGATGGAACTGGTTGATGTTCTTGGAGAGAATAGCACTTCTGGGTTTCAGGACATATTTGGCCTAGGAACCACGTGAAGGTTTTCGGTTTCTGAAAAGTAAACTTAGTGCATGTGTTAGTCAGAGTTCTCTACAAAAACAGAGTCAACAGACGAGATCTGTAAATGTGAGATTTATAAAGGCGTCTCACACAACTGTGGGAATGGAAGAGTACAAATCTGTAGGTCAGGCTGTGAAGCTGGTAGCTCCGATAAAAGGTCTGGATGAACTTCACAGGAAAGGCTCACTGGCTGAAGAAGCAGTGAATCTCTCTTCTTCCTTAAAAGCCTTCAGCTGATTGGATTACCTTGTTGTGTTATGCATGGCTTAGTTGATTGCAGATGTGATCAGCCATAGATGCAATCAACTGACTGATGATTTAATCAGCCAGCCACAAAATATCCTTGCAGCAATGGTGAGGCCAGCGCTTGCCTGACTAGACAACTGGGCATCATCATCTGGCCAACTTGACACCAGAACCTAAACATCACAGTGAGTGAAACTTTTGTAGGATCTCAGATAGAGCCCTGGGTGTTCTTAAGGGTTAACAGAAATGATGTTGGTTGGAGTTTAGCAAACCATGGCCGTAAGCAATATCTGGCTAAAGCTTGTGTAAAAGTAACTTCCAGAATAGCCTCTCAACTCTATTTGAATTCTCTTAGCCACTAGTAATTTATTTTGCTGGATTTCTTTTCACCTTTTTGGTCAGGAAGGCATTGTCAATTCCATGATGCCAGGGCCTGACTCATCCCTGGGAGTCATGTCCCACATTGCCACTGCCAGGGAGACCTACACCCATGGACATCATGTCCCACGTAGGGGAGAGGGTAAGGCTTTTACTTGCAGAGCTGGGCTCAGGGAGAGAGAGGCTACATCTGATCAACAAAAGAGGTTCTCTGGAAGCAACTCTTAGGCATAAGTGTAGGAAGGCCTAGCTTTTCCATTACAAAAATAATATGAACATCTTTTCATGTGTTTTTTAGCCACTTGTATCTCCTCTTCAGAAAAATGTTTATTCATATCTTTTGCCCATTCTATAATTGGGTTGTTTGTTCTTTTGTTGTTGAGTTGTAGGGTTTCTTTATATATACTAGATATCAATGCTTATTAAATATATGGTCTCCAAATATATTCTCCCATTGAGTTGGCTGCCTCTTCGACCTTTTTAACAAAGTCCTTTGAGGCACAGAAACATTTGATTTTGAGGAGTTCCAATTTGTCTATTTCTTCTTTTGTTGCTTTTGCTTTGGGTGTAAGGTCTAAGAAGCTACCTCCTATTACTAGATCTTCAAGATGTTTCCCTACATTTTCTTCCAGGAGTTTTATGGTACTGGCTCTCATATTTAGATCTTTGATCCACCGTGAGTTAATTTTTATATAGGGTCTGAGGTAGGGGTCCTCTTTCATTTCTTTGGCTATGGATATCCAGTTTTCCCAGTTCCATTTATTGAAAAGACTATTCTGTCCCAATTCAGTTGATTTGGAGGTCTTGTCAAAAATCAATTGACCATAGACTTAGGGGTCTGTTTCTGAACTCTTAATTCGATTCCATTGATCAATATGTCTATTTTTGTGCCAATACCATGCTGTTTTGACCACTGTGGCTTTATAATAAGTTTTAAAGTAAGGAAATGTAAGTCCTCCCACTTTATTCTTTTTAGGATGTTTTTGGCAAATTGAGGCCCCCTGTACATTTCAAATAAATTTAATAACTAGCTTTTCCAAGTCTGCAAAGTAGATCGTTGGAATTTTTTTTCTTTTTTGTTCAGTTGTTGGAATTTTGATTGGTATTGCATTAAATCTGTAGGTCAATTTGGGTAGAACTGACATCTTAACAATGTTCAGCCGTCCTATCCATGAACACAGAATATCTTTTCACCTATTTTGGTCTTCTTTGATTTCTTTAGTAAAGTTTGGTAGTCTTCTGTGTAGAGGTCCTTTATATCTTTGGTTAAGTTTATTCAAGAGACACTTGATTCTTTTAGTTGCTATTGTGTATGGATTTTTAAAAAATTGTCTCTTCCTTTAGGTCATGACTAGTGTATAGAAATATTACTAATTTTTGCATGTTAATGTTGTTTCCCAATACTTTGCTGAATCTGTTTACTAGCTCAAGTAGCTTTGTTGTCGATTTCTCAGGATTTTCTAAATATAGGATGTCATCAGCAAATAATGGAAGTTTTACTACTTCCTTTCATATAATAAGATGTATACATTATTTCTTTTTCTTGCCTAATTCCTCTAGCTAGAACTTCTAGTGGAATGCTGAATAACAGTGGGCATCCTTGTCTCATTCTTGATCTTAGAGGAAAGGCTTTTAGTCTCTCTCTGCTGATTATGATGCTGGCTGTGTTTTTTATATATGCCCTTTATCATATTGAGGAAGTTTTTGTTGATTTCTATCTTTTTTTTTTTTAACTTTTTTTTATTTTGGTAAAATATACATTAAATTTACCAATTTAACCATTTTTAAGTGTACATTTCAGTGTATTAATAATGTTCACAATGTTTTGCAACTGTCACCATTATCTATTTCCAAAACTATTTTCCAGTAACTACCCATTCCTCCCTCCCTCCCCACCCCTGGTTGATTTCTATCTTTTGAAATGTTTTCATCAGAGAAGGATGCCGAATTTTTTCAAATGCTTTTTCAGTATCAATTGAGATGATTATGTGATTTTTCCTTTTGTTTTGTTAATGTCTTGCTTTGGTTTGCTAAAGCTGCTAGAATGTAATATACCAGTAATGGATTAGCTTTTACAAAGGGGATTTGTTAAGTTACATATTACTATTCCCCGGTTGTGAAAATATTCAAATTAAGGCACTAACAAGGACACCTTCTCGGAAGAAAAGCATCTGGGCTTCCTCTGTCACATGGGAAGGCACATGGTGATGTCTGCTGTCTTCTCCCCCAGCTTCTGGTTTCAAACGGCTCTCTCCAATCCTATGGGTCGTTCTTGCTTCTCCGAAGGGTGTTTTCTTTCTTAGCTTCTTTAAACTCTTTTGGCTTTCTTAAAGGACTCCAGCAAGTGGATAAAGACCTACCTTGAATGAGCAGGGTCATATACATGGAAATAATCTAATCAAAAGGTCCCACCCACAACTGGTCTGTATCCACGAGACTGGATTAAAACAGCATGGCTTTTCTGGGGTATATAACAGTTTCAAACCAGCACAGTTGTATTACACTGATTGATTTTCTTATGTTGAACCACTCTTGCATGCCTGGAATGAACCCCACTTGGTCATGGTGCATAATTCTTTTAATGTGCCTTTGGATTTAATTTGCAAGTATTTTGTTGAGAACTTTTGCATCTAAATTCATTAGGGAGATTTTTCTGTAGTTTTCCTTTCTTGTAGTACTTTATCCAGTTTTGATATTAGAGTGACGTTAGCCTCATTAAACGAGTTAAGTAGTGTTTCTCTGTGTTCACTTTTTTGGAAGAGTTTGAGCAGGAATGGTGCTAGTTCTTTTTGGAATATTGGCAAAATTTCCCTATAAAGCCATCTGGCCCTGGACTTTTTTTTGTAGGAAAGTTTTTGATGACGAAATCAATCTCTTTACTTGTGATTAGTTTGTTGAGGTCTTCTATTTATTCTTGAGTCAGTATAGGCTGTTCATGTGTTTCTAGGAAATTGATTATTTCATCTAAGTTGTCTAGTTTGTTGGCTTATGTTGCTCATAGTATCCTCTTATGATTTTTTTTTAAATTTCTTTGGGATCCATGGTATTTTGTGCATCAAAGAACTTTGTCAGTAAAGTAGAAAGGCAGTCTACACAATGGGGAACAATTTTTAGAAACCATGTATCAGATAAGGGTTTAGTATCCAGAATATATAAAGAGATTCTTCAACTTAACTGCAAAAAGACAAACAACCCATTTAAAATAAGGGCAAAAAACATGAACAGACACTCCTCAAAAAAGGACATACAAATGACTAATAGGCACATGAAAAGATGCTCAACTTTCCTGGCTTTTAAGGAAATACAAATCAAATCCACTATAAGATATCATCTGACACCCACTAGAATGGCCATCATCAAAAAAACAGAAAACGACTTATCCACTATTGGTGGGAATGTAAAATGAATGTCAACATTGCAAGGTGCTGAAAATGGATGGTATACAGGAAAAAGTACAATCAATGCAAGCTAGCGTCTATAGTCAACAGTAATGCTTCCACTGAATGTAACAAAGGCATTAGGCCAAAACTAAATGTCAACAGAAGTGGGGTGTGGGGGAGGGGTATGGATTCTTTGTGGAAGAAAAGGGATATTCCTCTCTGATTGTGGCAGCCTGCTGGGCAGGATCCAAACTAGGTGAAAATTCAGTCAGTACAGCAGATTTCTGTGCATGCTGGAGACTGACAGTCCAGTCCAGGGGTAGGGGATGGGCACTGTGCACCTCAGCAGAGAATCCACTCGAGGGCACAATGGGTCTGGTGATTCTCAGGCTTCCAAGTGCAATAACCTCAAGCTGTGGGGCTGAGAGTTTTCCCTTTCCTGTTCTCAGTCAGCCCAGAAGTGCCCCACTATTTGCTGGCAACCAGATTCTTGCCTGCAGTGCTCCTGCAGGAACTCTGGGGTGGGGGACGAGATCTTGGTGCTTCCGTGTGGTTTTCTCCCTTTTCCCTATCTCTCCACCCATGCATGTCCTGAGCACAGTGGTCCTCCATGGAAAAAGGATATAGGCAGTAGAACACGGAATATCTTTCTTGCCAGCTAATTGTCTGCTCTGCTCTGCAATCCCTCTCCTCCTGAGGGGAGGGCCCCCCACTCTTCCTCAAACACTGAAGGTGGCCTCAGGGTTGCGGGGTAGGCACCATGCACTGCAGCAAGATCTCTGTGTGTGGCTAAAATAAATCTGTGGGTTCTCGAGTTCCCGCATAGGAGTTTCCAGCTGCAGAAGTGGAAGATGACTCCCCAGTTGGCTGTGGAGATGGGAATGCAGCAAATTCCTCACCCACTCTGGCCAGCCAATAGTAGCTAACCTCTGAGACGGTCATGCTTAGAAAAACTCAGCCCATTCTTTCAGTGGTAATTTCTCCACTTTTTCATCAGGTCCTCCCTATAAAATGAAGAACTCCCTTTCAGGCCATTCATACCCTGGAACCGCATTCCAGTCACTTTCTATCTTTTCTCTAGTTATTCCATGATGGAGAAGTTAGCTCTGTATATTAGCTTGTTAAGCTGCTGGAGTGCTATGCACCAGAAATGGAATGGCTTTTATAAAGGAAATTTAATAATTGGCAAGGTCTTAGTTCTTAGGCCATGAAAATGTCCAAATTAAGGCAACAAGAAAAGGTTACCTTCACTCAAGAAAGGTTGATGGTGTCCAGAACACCTCTGTCAGCTGGGAAAGGCACTTGGCTGACATCTGCTGGTCTCTTGCTCCCAGCTCCACTGTTTTTAGCCTCTGTTTCCTGTGGTTTCTTCTCTAAGCATCTGTGGGCCTTCACTTAATTCCTCCTCGACACAACTCTGGGTTCTGGCTTGCTCCTTCATTGGAAGGCACATGGCAATATATGCTGGGCTCTGCCCATGTCTAGACATCGGCTCTCTCTGTTGGCACTCCATGCATCTCCAAATATCTGTGTCTCTGTCAGCTCCAAAGTAACTGTTCTCCAAACAACTGCATCTGAGATTTCTCCAAAATGTTTCCCCTTTAAAAGGGATCTAATAATAAACTAATCAAGATCCATCTTGAATGGGCAGAGTCACACCTCCATCTATTCAAAAGGCCACACCCACAATTGGGCATCCCACGGTTTCATGGAGATAATCTAATCAAAAAGATTTCTACCCTACAATACTGAATCAGAATTAAAGGGCATGGTTTTTCTTAGGTACTCAACACTTTCAAAGTAGCACACTCTGCCTTTCCCATTCCACCATCTTCCCAAAAGTCCAGGCCATGTTCTTTTAATCCATTTTTGTGGGTACAGACCTATTGTGGATGGGTTTCAACTGAGATGTGACCCACTCAATTCTAGGTGAGTTTAATTCTTTATTGGAGTCCTTTACGCAGAGGAAAGAGAGAAAATAGAGAGAGAAAACACTCAGAGAAGCAGATGAAAGAGAGAAAAAGAGAGAGAAAACACTTAAAGAAAGGTGAGAAAACTTAGTAAAAGTAGAATCTGGAGGTGCTAAGAGAGTCACTGAGACCAGAACCCAGGAGAGAAGGACCAGGAGACATTGCCACATGCCTTCCCATGTGAAGGTGTCCCCTATGTCAGCAGTCTGTCTTCAGAGTCCAGCTATCATCTGTTGATGCCTTAATTGGGACATTTTCACAGCCTTAAAATTGTCACCTACTCAGATAGGCCTTCCTAGACTACCTTAATCAAAGGTGATCCCCTGCCGATTTTCTTTAAGGTCCTTATTTATTTCCTTCTTCCCACTTATTACAATTTGTTTATTCTTCTGTTCAAAGGATGGGATAAAAAAGAGGCAAAACAGTATGTGATGAGTGACTGGTGGGCATGTACAAGATCTTATGTTACGAAGAGGCAAGTGCTCTAGGCAGAAGAAACAGCAGGTATAAGGCCCTAGAATGAAAAAGTGCTTGGCATGGTTAGGGAACAGAAAGAAGACCAGTTGGCTGGAGCACAGTAATGAAGGAGTGGTAAGTGGTAGTAGATGATTTTGTAATAATGGGCAATGTTCAAATCATGTAGGGGCTTGAAAGTCATGCTGATAAGAATGGTTCTGCCAGAAAGAGAATTGATTCATGATAAGAGAGACAGGGAGAGGGAGAGAAGTAACTTTAGAAGATGAGAGGGGGTGGAGCTCCTGAGCACAATTGGAGGAACTGAGCTTCCTCCATTTTATGAAGTAAGAAGGAGAAGATGGGTTTATGTTCAGGCAGATGTGCAGGTTTTGTGATAGGGAGGTAAGAAAGCTCATATCTAATGACTTCTATTAAGTGTAACACGAAATCACTAGTTGAGTGTGTGGGGATGGGTATTAGAGGCTCGAAAAGAGAATAAAAGGTGTAAAACAGTCATCTCATGGAGTGGGAACATGAATCTAGCAAGGAAATGCAGGAGAGCAGTTGGTCAATGGTGAGTGCCCATTTGAGCTTAAAATTGTGAACCAAGCAAAGCTAATCAAACGTAGCTGTGTAATTTTCTCCAGCAATGTGCAGTTGCTCAGTGCAGGTATAAAGAAATGGGTGGTAGGGTACATCTTGGGTTAGGGTTTCACAAGGCCAATAATATTTGTAAATTAGATGAACACTGGTCATCAGTAAGAACTCTTTCCAATAGAATGGGTGTGAAAGCCAGACAACAGTAAGTGAAGAGTGACTGAAATTTGGAGACAAAGAATTCTCATGATTCTTTCAACAAGCACTGCTATGAAAAAGAGAATGGATGGAGCAATAGTTAAAGGGGAAAACAGTTAATAAAGAATTTTGTTTTACATATTAATTGGGTGAAACCAGGGGATAGGAAGAAATTAAAGACACAGGAAAGTAAAGGCCTAATCAAGAGGAAAAAGAAGGTGCTAGAATTAAGAGTGTGGGGAAGTATTTGCCTTAGACAGAAAGGTAAAGATATAGGTAAATATATACTAATAGTATTGATAACCAGAACAGCCAACATTTATTGAGTGCTTATTTTGTGCCAGGCATTATTCTAAAGGGTTTACATAGATCACTTTACTGAATCCTTTTAAAAACCCCATTACATAAGAAAGATTTAGTAACCTGTCCAAGGCAAGTTAGGAAGTGGCAGAGCCAGGATTTGAACCTACACAGTCTGACTCTAGACCCCTTATCATTAACTTTTGAATTACTCTATATGCTGCTAGGGAAGACACTGAAGTCTAAGTTCATACCTAGTAGTCTTCATTTTCTTTATGATTTTGAAGGCAAGGTCATCTGGGAAACAGGCTTGGAGTAGTGGACCTGACTTGAGATATGGAGGGTTTTTTGGAATGGGCACTCAGGGCAATGGGATAGGAAGCTCCCTAGGGGACTGTCTGTGGTGCTGAGGGCTGACTGCAGTAGGTCACCATAATGTTTGCAGAGACACCAATTCATACAGTTGGGACAGTTCTCAGCAGCTTGGGTGGGAGACATTCGGTAAATTCAGTTATTTTATTTTTTTCAGTTATTTTAATATAGTATGGAGGACCCTCTGATAGAGAGTATACAGAAGGAACCATAAGAACAACAAAAAAGAGTCCTTTGTCCAGGCTTAGGTTGCTAGAGTAGGGGGAAGCAAAGGCTAGCAGATCCAAAAAGGTCAAGGAAAACAGAGTAGGGTATAAGATGGCCTTGTGTTATAGTGACATCAAACAACAAATATTTATTCAGCATTAACATATGCAGGATATTATGATAGGTGAAGTAAAATAATAAAGTAGAAACAGTTCCTATTTGTTTATCTCCCCAAGCGCCCTAAAGGGCAGGAACACGCTCTTGAATTAGATATGCCTATCATAGTGCTTTGCTGGATACACACTCGCTGAATTAAGATCACATCTCATAAATTAAGAGAAGTTCTGTATCAGAGGTTACAAACTGGTATCATGTGGGCTGAATTAGAATAATAGAAAGTAGTTAATAAACTTATTAGTTTATTAAGTACACAGTGCTTAAAAAGAATCTGAGCTAACATTTAAAAACCAGATATCACACAAAAATCTGAGTTTTCAGCTTTCTTTTCTCTTTTATTTTTTACATGGGCAGGTACTGGGAATCGAACCTGGGTCTCCGGCATGGCAGGTGAGAACTCGCCACTGAACCACCATTGCCCCAGCTTTCTTTTAAAAAGCAGAACCAAGACACTGTTCTCATACAAACACACTGCAGTTGTGCAGTGCTACCTGTTAAGACAGGACATACGTTGGCCCTAGTATTCTACATTTTGGTCTTCAACCCAAATTTGGACCAATCTAAAATGCCATATTCTCTACAAAGCCTTCCATGAATTACTAACTGAAAGGAGTTCTCCCCCTTCTGTAATCGCAAAAGAACTTCGCTCTTCTCTTAAGAAACTTCGTATATCCTCACCCCCTCAGTACCGGCATAGAGTATACTAGTTACCGGAAAACATTTATAACTGCCTACGTTTCTCAAGGGCAGGGACAGTGCCTTACTCATGTTTGTATCTTTCAGAATCTGTACTTTGCTTAATATACAGTATCTGAGTAAATGGAAAATGCTAGTTTTTCTCTTTTAGGGAAATATCCTTTGACATTTCTTGATGTTAGAAAAAGCAAGTCTTGGGAATTTAATTTCAGAATTGCAAAATCAGTTCAATTATTACTCATACAAAGAATATACTCAGTGTGACATGCTGTAGAAATGCCTGAGGAATCTTTGGGATTCTAGGAGAGTCCAAGAAACATGAACAGAAATCACTGTTAGAAAGTTAGAAAGAAGGATGAAGTACGATTATTATTATATTATATAAATAATATTACAAGGACTATAAAGGGAGGCAAGAAATTTACGTAATATAGATTCAGAAGAGGTTAACTATCAAAGAAGAAACAACAAATGCACAGATCTTGAGAGGGAAGTTTTGGTGGGCAGAAATCTCCCAAATCTTATAGCCCAGTTCTCTTTCCTAAGCCTGAGAGCCATAAATACAACTATCTGGCTTACAGTGTGCAAACTCAATAAATACCTTAAACTCAGCATATTCACAAAACAGCCCATCAACAATCTGCTTCTTTGTTCTGTGTTCTCTTTCTAGTGGACCACCAGTCTTCCACCACCCCGTCAGAAACGTAGAAGTCACTCATGGTTCCTTCTCTCACTCACACATCTCATCAATAGCCGAATCCACCTGATTTTCCTGACTAAATCCCTCACTCAGGCCACCATCATCTCTTGCCTGGATTACTGCCACAGGTTTCTAGTTTGTTTCCAACCTTCTAATCTCCAACTACAGCCTGCACCTCCAATGCCTCCTTTATTAATCTTTCCGATTACCCCATTGATGTTAAAATAAAAATCTGTATTTCTAAGCTTGGCTTATAAGGTCCTGGAGGCTCCTGTTCTAGTTTTTCTCTTTAGCCTTTTCTCTTACCATCTTTGTACCCCTTACTTTATATTCCAGTAATGCCAAACTTCTCTCAGTGTGAGAACACACATAGCCTTGTCTCTAAGGCTCTGGATAAGCTATTTTCTCTACCTGGGAAACCCTACCTCCATTTCACCTGGTCTTCCTGATCCTTTAGGCCTCAGCCGATAAGTTCATTTCCTCCCGAAGGCTTCTCAAACCCATTCAAATCTGTGTTTTCATCGTACCCATGAGAGCACAATATGATAGTGTCATGCCTTCCTTGCTCTTTACGTATTTTATCTCCCATTATACAGCATACTCCATAGGCCAAGGAACCAGATCTAGCTTACACTCTGTTCAATCCACAATGCCTGGTAAATAGTAGGCATTCAGTAAATATTTGTTGAGTTAATCCTGTTCTTTAAGGCTAGAGACACTGTCTCTCTTGACTGTACACAATCCACTTAAAACCATGCTGGAGTTTTATGACTTTTTAAAAACTTTGCCTATTGCTGTTTTTGTTTGTTTAAAAGCAGGCAAACACAATGTAGTAGTTTGAAACCGTATGTACTCCAGAAAATCATGTTCTTAATGCTAATCCATTCTTGTGGGTGTAAATTTATTGCAAGCAGGACCTTTAATAGGTTACTTCAGTTAAGGTGTGGCCCATGGGGTCTGAATCCTCTTAATAGAGTCCTTTATGAATGGGAAGAATACAGAGAAAGTCACAGAAGCAAGAAGCTGAAAGCAACAAAACCATAGAAGGGAAGGGAGAGACCAGCAGATGTAGCCATGAGCCTTGTCATGTGACAGAGAAGCCCATGATCAGTGGCAGCCAGTCTTGGGGAAGAAAGCATCATCACCTGATGATGACTTAATTTGGGCATTTTTCTCAGCCTAGAAACTGTTAAGCTTGTAAGCTAACATATTCCAATAAAGCCAAAACATTACATGTTATCTGCTTTGAACAGCTTAACAAACTAAAACACCGAAATGTCTAAAGGGCTAAGGTATTAAGTGAATCTGCAACTCCAGCGCTGAGTAGTGAGATCTGTGGCAAACATGCCCTGGGTAAAGGTGGCACTCACTGCTCAACTCCATTCAGGTCCCATGAAAAAATAAGGATCCAGTGCCCACAGAGTTTTTAAGAGAAACCAGAAATCTTCTGGATTTTGGAATGTTGGCTCAAATTTTTTTTATGAACATTCAATACAGTAGACAAACATGCCTATCAACTAAATAGCCTGCGGGCCATATTAAGTCAGCAAACCAGTTTGAGAATGCTAGCTTATTCTCAGGTTCCTTGATTAAGGCTTTCTTACATGTTCATTTGGATGACATTTCACCAGGACATATTTACCGAGGGCATTAACACATTGAAACATCTCAGCTATGACACCTCCTGTGTCATAGCTTACAATTTACTATGCAAGCTGCCTACCAACCATCCTGAGCTTATCTGCTCTGTATTCAACCAAACTCATCTTACCAGCATTTTATCCTCACAGCGTCCTCCTTGCCAATTTTGAGGATGTCTTTTTAGGCAAACAGCATAACGGTTTGGCAAAAAAAGTCACTTGGAAGTTTTTACTTTTTAATTGAGACCTGCAATCCTAAGAAAATATGCTCGGAACAATAAGGGAACTAACTTTGGGTAGGGGATTTTTCTGTTGAAATTGTTTGTCTAGTTCTCCTACAGATCCCTAGGTCATTTGTCACATTTTCCACTATACCTCCAGTACCTGCACACGCAGATGTTCCATAAAACTGTCGGTGTGTTTGAGGGAACAAAAAATATCTATAGCCTGGGGGTAACTTTTCCTTTGACTTCTACTTAAGGAAGGTTCATTTTCATGATCATCGCATAGTCGATCTAAACTGCTGCAGGGAAGGGGCAACTGCTCAAAGGGAAAGCGCTGGCTGCTGAGGCACAGCTCCAGTTTGGCAAGCCAAACTTCGAGCTGGTCGCCAGGGCGCAGACAGTAAGCTCGAGGGGCAGTCTGAAATCCAGTTCCACTACAGGGCTTCACATTTCCTTCTTTGGCCTATTTCCCGACAGCTTGTTTTTAAAACATTCATTTAGACGTACAATGCACTCCTCACTCTCTTATTTCAATATCTGGAGGCCAGAATCCAGCACTGGGAAACATGAATCGCTGGAGGCCGGGGCCTCCCATTCGCGCGCGAGGCTCGACACCCGGCCTCAGTCTCTCGGCTCATTAGAATAAAGCACACCCGCGGCTCCGCCCCTACCTGTGTTTGGCCTCGCCGCGAGCAACAGTCGCCTTCCGAAGCGTGACAGCCAGACATGGCTCGGACGAGTGGACCCCCGCAGCCTCTGATCTTCCAGCCGATTTGCTCGCGGACCTCTGCGTGGGCTAGTGAAGCGAGGCCGCAAGTGCAATCAGGCGGCGGCGAGGGCAGCCCGGGGGCGGGGCGGACAGGTTGGGGAGGCGGGGTCTACAAGGGCCTCGCTGACTGGTAGACCAGGAGGAGCCTGTGGCAGTCTGGGGGCGTGGCCAGTGGGGTTGGAGGTGGGGCTAGGAAGGCTAAACTCCCAGACCCAAAGGCACGGCTGACAGCTAAGGGGCGTGGCCAATCGCGTGGAAGGCGGGTCTCTATTTACTAGGCGGTCAGGCTGTGCTGTGGGCAGCCCGAAAGAAGGCCGGGAAGATGGCGGCCTCCTGGAGGCTGCGGTGTGACCCCCGGGTGCTGCGTTACATCCTGAGCTCTTGCGGCCGGCGTAGCCCGGAGCTGGTTAAAGGGAATACTGGCTGGTTTGTCGGCCGCGGAGCTAGTTGGAGATGGTTTCACAGTACACAGTGGATGCGGGGTGAGTGGCAGAGGCTCGCTCAGCGTCACTGTGCAACTGAGTAATGGGCCTGGGTCAGGGGCATTGTAAACTTGAGATTCTCTGTCTGGAGATGTCCGGGGCTCCCTGTTTCCTTGGCCTTTTCTCGGGAGGGGTCCCTGGGCTTGGCCTAGGGCTTGCACTAAAGGGCTTTCGTGGGTGCTGGGGGAGCTTAACTCTGTCCCTGGTCTCTTATATATAGTTCCACTGTGACCTTGCCTTGGGGTTTGGGTTATTTGTGAGGTAACAAATAACGCTACCTAAACACCTTTCTCTAGGCCTCTTCCCGATTAATCTCAGGTTCTTTTCGGGATAAGCACCTCGAACGGGGTATAGCTGCCTAAGGTTCCAGAGATTCAAAAGCCACTGTTAGTCGTTCTTATTCATTTTCTAGATTCGCCTCCAATGGGAGATATTTACCTGAAGGCCAGATAGGTTGCCCCACGGTATAACTTAAAACCCTTAAAAGGGTTTAATTTCTAAATGCCTACGAAATCTCAGACATAGGTCCAGGAGAATGTCTCAAGCGTAGCATTCGCTTGAAAGAGGGAGAAAATTGAGATGGGGAATATATAAAGATGTTTATTATAGAAAATTGTTGTTAAGTAGTGATAATGACACAATCCTTCCAGTATTTAACAGTAAGTAAAATGGCATGTTGATTATTATTTTTCCTTACGTGGGGGTAGGGGGGAATAGATTGACAGTTTTTGAGTGATCTATTTATTACCTGCCAATCATCATTCCTGGCTTTCCACAAAATGTGTTTTTACCTAAAAAAAAAAAAATACGTGCGATAGACATTTCAAAATACTCTGAACTTCTGAGCTAAATGAAGGTCACAAGAAAGTTATATAAAGTCTTAGAATTCATTAGTTAACTGCAGTTAGGTGTCTTAGATGAGGTGATGGGATGAGAATTTCAGGTTCTTCAACATAATGTTACATGAATACTTCTTGGGGCAGTAATTGTTTAACAGTGTGTATAGAATTCCTTCTCCACCTTCCTCCCAGTTTGTTAAAAATTAATCTTTCCTACAGCTCCGAGAGAGTCTACCTTGGGTAGAGCCCAGGAATCTGCATTTTACGGACAACTTTGTTTAGTTTTGGTATAAGTGTTTTATGGGCCACACTTTGAGACATACAGCCTTAGAAAATCATGGAATATCAATGGTTTAGTATTGGAAATAATCTAGGAAGAGTTTTCTTAATATTGTTTGTATAGATCCTTTTGAGAGTCTTTGAATGCTCTACATCCTCTCAGCAGAGAAAGGGGAACATTTGTTTGTATGCAAAAATGAGCATTCAGTTTGAGTTTTCCTTAGACACAGTTTTGTGCCTTTAGAAACTCACTCAGGCAACCCTCATCTGACTCATCATGCCATTCTCCCCCTCCCCCCCTCCACTTACAACATGAGCAACTTGTCTGTTTGAATGTCTTCTGTAAGGGAGACAGAACTACATCCCAAGAAAGCTGTGTTGTTTTCCTGTTGCTGTTACAATTACCACTAACTTACTAGCCTAAAACCACAGGAATTTATTATTTTATAGTTCTGGAGGACCAAAGTAAAAAAATGGGTCTCACTGGGATAAAATCAAGGTGTTGGCTGGGACAAATGCCTTTCTGGAAGGCTCTAGGAAAGGACTGTGTCCTTTCTTTTCTAGAAGGATTGTGTGCATCTCTTTTCCACCTTTTAGAGGCTGCCCAGATTTCTTGGCTCATTGCCCCCTTCCTTCTTTAAAGTCGGCAATAGCAAAGTCCCATCTCTCTCACATGGTGTCATGCGGTTTGGCCCAACCGCTAAGCTATCGGGGACCCTCTACTCCTCAGCTTCTCACTGCTTGCTAGACGACACTGCCGCACGCAGAAAAGGGGCTCGAGCCGGGGGTCTGGGTCCAAGGGGCGCGCGCAGGAGACCTCGCTGCGGGTCTAAAGGACTGGAGGCCGAGTCAATTAAGGCATGAAGCGAGGTAGCTTTATTGTTGGTAGACGCTTATGCCAGGGCCGCCAGAAGCTAAAGACTATGAGGCTTGACGAGCCCTGGATTATATACAGTTTGAGGAGAGGCGGAGTTAGGGTGTGGCCTCCAGGGGAGGGTAGCCAATCACACAGGGAGGACGGATGAGTGACTGTGACCATAGAGATGCTGTTCCTGAGTGTACCCATAGCAGAGGATGTTGGGTAGGTGGAGGACTAAGGAGAAGGCCAATAGGGTTAGAGAGACAAGGCTGCATCATCACTAGTCGCTGGTGAGGCTTGTAATTCAGAGGCTTAGAAGAACCGGACGTGCCAAAATGGTGAGGGAGGGAGAGAAAGAGACTAAGCCACCAGGCCAAGAATAAAATTATGCCACAGTGTCACTTTCTTTTTTTTACTTGAGAAATATCCACATGTACAGTCCAACCATATTATACAATCAGTGGCTCACAATATCATCACATAGTTTCGTATTCTTCACCATGGTCATTTTTAGAACATTTGCATTACTTCAGAAAAAGAAATAAAAAGAAAGAAAAAAGAACTCATGCATCTGATACCATTTACCCTTCCCTCTTGTTGACCCACAGTATTTCAGTGTATCCAATTTTTATGCTTTATCTCCCCCTATTATTTATTTTTTATCTTTTTTTTTCTCATTTGTCCATATCCTGGATAAAAGGAGGTTCGGACACAAGTTTTTCGTAATCACACAGTCCTGTTGTAAGAATTATATAATTATGCCATCATCTTCAAGAATCAAGACTACTGGAACACATTTCAACAGTTCCAGGTACTTCCCTCTAGCCACTCCAATACACCATAAACTAAAACGGAATATGTGTAAGAATAACCTCCAGGATAACCTCCCAAGTCTGTTTGAAATCGCTCAGCCACTGAGACTTTATGTTGTATCATTTCTCTCTTCCCCCTTTTGGTCAAGAAGTTTTTTTCATTCCGATGATGCTGGGTCTCAGCTCATCCCCAGAAGTCAGGTCCCACATTGCCAGGGAGACTTGTCCCCCTGGGAGTCATGTCCCATGTAGGGGAGAGGGCAGTGAGTTCACGTGCTGAGTTGGCTCAAGAGGCAGGCCACATCTGAGCAACAAAAGAGGCTCTCTGGGGGTGATTCTTAGGCATAATTATTAGTTAGTTTAACCTCTCCTTTTGTGGAAACAA
Source organism: Tamandua tetradactyla (assembly GCF_023851605.1). Lineage (NCBI taxonomy): Eukaryota > Metazoa > Chordata > Mammalia > Pilosa > Myrmecophagidae > Tamandua > Tamandua tetradactyla. Next base: position 111,293,700 of record NC_135334.1, read on the forward strand.
GTTTCATAGGAACAAACCCCAGCATCGAAGGCTCAGCCTATTGAATTGGTTGTCCCCACTGCTTGTGAGACTATCAGGAATTCCCCAGATGGGGAAGTTTAATATTCTCCTTTCTCCCCAGTCCCCCAAGGGGACTTTGCAAATACTTTTTTATTCTCTGCCCAAATTACTCTGGGATGTATCAGGGCAACACACTAAGCTGTGCAAACCAACAAGATCTCACACCCTGTTCAAGATTCCATGTATTATGGTGTTCAAGTAAACTGACTTGAATTTGAACAAGTTACATTAGATAATGTGCTGTCAAAAATACAAATTTTGCACCAAATAAACCTCTCTCCCTTTGATCATGCACAGAGGTTGAAGTTTGAAAATATGGGCCATATCATCCTTTACCCAGTATATTGATCTACCCTAGTCCTATCCAGATCAACTTCATTTGTATCTCTAGACAAAGTCTGATCACTTATGCAGCTTTTTAAACAGTTGCTGAATGGAGTAATGCTGACTTTCATAGTTTCAGTGCTCTAACCGTGCGTCTCAGGTGTCACATAAATACCCAAAGTTTCAGGGAATTATCAGGTTAAAAACAAATAGCTCAGTATCTCAGAATGTAGAAATATCAGTTACAACTCCTAAGCATATGTGACTGCTGTAAGAGTTTACAATCTAGGACCTTTTACAATAGGCCTCAACCTGATAACCCATGCTCTCTACTTCAGTTCTATGAGTTTGTATATTTTAGGTAATCCATATAAGTCAGGCATGATAGCATTTGTCTTTTTGTTTGACATTTCATTCAACATACTGTCCTTAAGTTTCATTCACCTAGTTGCGTGCCTCGCAACTTCATTCCTTCTTACTGCTGCTCAGTAGTCTGTTATATGTGAACACCCCAGTTCCCCCTTCCATTCCTCAGTGTTATACCCTTAGATATGCCATCACTCTTGACACTACCTCCTTCTACCCTCTTCCACTTTTAAGGACCCTTGTGATTTTATTGGGAGCACCTGGAAAATCCATCTCTCAGTCAGCTGATCAGCAGCCTTAATTTTGTTTTCAACCTTAATTCCCCCTTGCCGTGTGATATAACATAGTCATAGGTTCTGGGGCTTAGACCATCTTTAGGGGATCATTGTTCTGCCTACTACAGAAGCCCACTGTGTTGTTGGGGAACTTTAAATTATATGGAAATTTTGGAAATTTTTTTCTTAAACTGAGCTGAAATTTATCTCTTTAGAACTTTCACCTGTAGGTTTTTGTTTTGCCATGCTGAATACAAGTGTAAATCTTGGACTATTTGCTTTATTAAGTGGGAATTTACAAAGTTTTTATTTTTCTTTGTGTATAAACCAGTTATTCTTTGAGTGCACTAAAAATTGTAGTTTCATAAAATTAAAAAAATTATTTGGTAATTTGTAGTCTTTGTGAATTAAGTTCATTTACTCAACTATTTTCTTTTTCACACTTCTTTTCAGGATTTAAAAATCCACCACTTGGACGCTTCCTTAAAGGTGTTTGGTGGCTGCATTTTTATGAGCTATAACATATGCCCTGTGCTTCGCACTTTCTAGAACTCCTTAATCATTTCTCAGAGCAACCTAGTAGAGTTGGCATTATCTGCATTATTTTGGACAAAAATAATAAGGCTCTATACTATTCTCTCTGTTTGCACATGGTATTCCTTCAAATGGGATGAGCTTCCTTATGATTTGAAAACTTTCTCATTCTTTAGGTGCCTCCCTCCCCTGTCTTTCCATATATTTTAAGAAGATCCTGGCAGGAAACAGATGGCAATTTCAAAATAGGTTCTTTGAGGAGAGTTTAATAAAGTGATCATTTTTGTAATGAGTTCAGGGTGTAGGGATGGGGCTGTTCCAAGGTATAGTTAAAACAAAGGGCTGTCACCACCACTAGGCTTGCAGGGTCATGGGGAGGGGGTTTGGGGGAGGACTGCTGATGGAGCTGCGCCCTTTTGTTAGAGAACCCAGCCAGGGTATCTCCACACCCACCTCATTCCTACTCACTAATCATTCCTCAGATTCGGCACTATCAAGCACTGTACCGGTGTAAATGTATGATGATTTCATGTTGCGGGGTTCAGGTATAATTTGTTTGCTTGGACAGTTAATTGTAATTTCTCTGGAGCCTGTCCCTGGGCATGTACATTGCACAGAAATGAGCGCAGGATCTTTTTAACTGACTGGATTTTTAATGACGTTTTCCTGTCCTTATATTTGATTAGCTATGTAGGAATCAAGTCTGTGTGAGTTATAAGGCTTTGGGGGCATTATAGGAGAAAGATTTTCTTTTTGGAAGTGTTGCATCTAAATTCATTTTGGGTTGTTCATACTCTTAATTAGAGTTATCCTTTATAACTCGCTTTTTCATATTCTACATTCAATCTGTCAGAAATTCCTGTCTGCTCTACCTTTTAAATACAATCTGACCACTTCTCACCACCTCTACCACTACCAACCAGACTTGCCCAAGCACCACCATCTCTCATCTACAATACTGAAGGAGCCTCCCACCTGATTTCCTATAACCATCCTTGCCCCATGTTTTAATTTGTTAACACTGCCAGAAATGCAATATACCAGAAATGGGTTGGTGTCTATTAAGTTATAAGTTTACAGTTCTAAGGCCATAAAAACATTCAAACTAAGACATCCAAATAAAGCTACCTTGACTCAAGAAAGGGGTGATGTTGTTCAGGGTTTTCTGTCAGCTGGGACGGCACATGGTGACATCTGCTAGCGTTCTCTCCTGGCTTGCCCAGGGTCATTTTCTTTCTGCATCTCCAAATGTCTCTGTCTGTAAGCACTGAAGCTTTTTCCAAAATGGTTCCTTCTTAAAGGGCTCCAGTAAGTGGATGAAGACCCTCCTTGAATGGGCAGAGATACATCTCCATGGAAACCACCTAATCAAAAATCCCACCCACAATTGGATGGAGCACATCTCCATGGAAACAACTTAATCAAAAAGAGCACACCCTGCAATATTAAGTCAGGATTGAAGAACATGGCCTTTCTGGGGTACACAGCAGTTTCATACTGGCACACCTCAGTTTAGACTGCCCTCTGCACAGTTCTCAGAGGGATTCTAAAGTCATAGTATGTCACGCCTCTGCCCTGAACTCTTCAAGTGCTTCCCATTAAACTCAGAATAAAATCTGAAGTCTTTATTATGACTTAAAAGGCCTAATATAAGAATGATTCTTCTCTCTAATCTGAACATTTAGCATGCTCCTCCTCACTCACTCATTCCAGATTGCTGGTTTTCTTGCTATTTTTTTTGGCACGTGTGGACTCGGGAATCCTCATGTCTATGGCAGGCAAGAATTTTACCACTGAGCTATCCTTGCACCGCCCCTTCTTGCTGTGTTTTGAACATACCAAACACATACTCTACTCATTCTTTGTGCTTGGTGTTTCCTCTGTTTAGAAGGCTTTTTGTATTTTCATGACTTCCTTCCTCACTCAGCTATGCAGACCTTGTTAGTAGAGGCCTTCCCTTGTCAACCAATAAAAATTCGTCTGTCGCTTTGTTTTCTCATCTTCCTTTCTTTCTTAGTTCATATCATTACCAGACATATTATTTGTTTATATTCTATAAGATGAAAGTAGTGATTTTTGTCTTTTGTTCACTTTTGCTATTTCCAACTCCTAGGAGAATGCCTATCTAGCACCTAGTAGGTGCTGAATGCATATTTGTTGAATCGATGAACAAATGAAGACACCAATCTTCCTGTCTGTAGTTTCCTCCTCCACTCCATTTTCTTCTGTGCCTTGATGTGATTTTTCAGGTATGCAAATCAGATGATGCACTCCTCAGCTTAAAGCCCTTCCTTTCCACTACTGTTGGAATGAGGTCCCTTAGTGCCTTTTCTGTCTCTCAGGTCAAAGGGTCTAAGTGAGTAAAGGAAAATAAATAAGTAACACATTCGTGGGTATTGTCACTTTGGATGTATCAACTCAAGGCTCTTTATTTTAGTTTTTCTCTGGGGTGTGTTATCATCAAGGAATATGTGGTTTTTTTCTGTGAATTATAGATTTATGAATGTTAGCCATATATTTGGAACTTCAAGCAAATTCAGGTTCTTTATTGTGGTCATTTCTCTTACTTGCTCAGAAATCTTTTTTGTGGCTTTCCATTGATACCTAAACAATGTCAAACCTGTCAACTGGGTATTAAACTGTTTCTGACTCTGCAAGGAAAATCATTACCCTCCCCGCTAGAAGGGATATAACATTCAGGGGTGAAGGTCTCCCAGGCAGTGTGAAACACGCTCTCAGGGATGAGCCTGAAAGCGATAACGATAACGCCTTCTAGACTGAAAGGAAGAAAAGAAAGGTAACAAAGCAAGGTATCAGTGGCTAAGAGAGTTCACATAGGATCGAGAGGCTATTCTGGAGGCCACTCTTATACAAGCTTCAGCTAGATACTGCTAATTGCCATGATTTGCCAACCCCCAACCAACATCATGCCTATTAACCCTAAAGAACACCTAGGGCTGTAACTGAGACTCATAAAGTTTCATCCACTTTCCTGAAACCCATTATCTCCAGAGGGTTCCTAGACTAGATAAACCCTGAAACCCAGAGGGGCCAGCTTCTCCAAGAATATCAACTAATTCCATCCCCCTGACTTAATTATAATTATCGACACCTATTTTCAACATGAAACAGCATAGGCATAGCCCAAAGGTCATTGTAGAGTGGAAGAAGGAAGAGTTGTAACAGAGAAAATAGGATTTACAAATGAGTGTGACTGCTAAATCATATTGATATTTCTTTTGGCCCTCAGTGTTTTGGACTGGCTAGAAGGAAAAACCTGAAACTCTGAAGTGGTAACCCATGCCAAACTATGAAATCTGTTCTGTAGCTGCTTGTTGGAGTGTACTTTGAAAATTATTGATTTTTCTTTCTTTTGTTTTTTTTGGGGTGTGTGTGTGTGTGTGTGTGTGTATGTTCTATTTCATGATTGAAAAACTTAAAAAAAAAGAGTTAGTACCGTTTAGCTGTGAGAATGAGACTGGATTAGATAAAGGAGAGATTTAAAAGGAAACCTTCAAGTTTAGGCTGAGAAGGGAAAAAGAACCCGAGAATCCATCTCTCATTACTCCAGGAAGAAGTTTAAAGAGGAGCATTGTGGTACATCTAGCCAGCAGAGTGCCTCCAGAGTCTACCCTTTTAACTATATACTATGTTGCCTATCAGTAATAAATAGAAAATATTTTTGAGACTTACTTTGCTTTTTGCCAGGCCCAATTGTGAGGGCTTTGTATATGCTCCCTTATTTAATCCTTGCAAAAATTAATTTATTGGGATGTGCATGGGTAGTTCAGTGGTAGAATTCTCACCTGCCATGCGGGAGACCTGCATTCAATTCCCAGTCCATGCACTCACCACCACCCCCAAACACATAAACAAACAAACAAACCAAACAAAAAATTATTTTATTTACAGAAGAGGAAACAGACACAGAATAGTTACTTAACCATTAATATGACAAAGCTGGAATTTGAACCCAGGCAGTTTGGCTCCAGTGTCTGTTCCCTAAATCACTATGATATCCTGTTTTTCATTGTTTTTATAAAAATTTAATTCACCATTTTTTATTGAATAATATTTATTTTAGCATAGTCATACTACATAAATAATTTAAAAAGTCAAATAGTACTAAAAGGCTTATAACAAAATATAGTGGTTCTATGCTCCATCTCTCCCCACTCTTCTAGTCTTCTTCCTTAGAAGCAACAATTTTTTACTCTTTTGACTGTCTTTTCTAAAGAATATGTTTGCTGCTTTCTTTTAAATATTCAATTTCAGGTATTATTAGTGTACTACTTCTGGTCAGTGCCATCCCCTATGTTTTCCTTCTACTATTCTTCCAGTACAGTTATTTTGCAATTCTTGGTTAAAGTTGTAGTCAGTATTTACATTATTATGCTAAAGCACAGGTGACAAACGTCATATATTGCCACATGTTATGATGGTTATCTTTCTTTCCATTTTCCTTCAAGTTTATTACCTTTAATAATTTTGTGTAGTTTTCTTTGTATCTATTGCTAGTTCATCCCATACTATCTAATAGCTTCCACACTCAACTTCCTGTAATGTCATTCACATTAGATACTCTGAGTTAACTTGTTTTTGCGTCTTTTATATATCTTCAGAGTGTAAGTTGAACCTCTATTCCAAAGATGGTCTGTCATCCAGCACTGGAATGAGGGAGGGGTCCGGGTATCTAATATTTATTTCAAACAACATTCACCCAATTGTTCTTACTTTAGCTCCTACCCCGCTATCCCTCTCCTAGTTCCAGAGGTCCTCAGAGGCTATTAATTCCTGAGCCTTTAGGGAATTCTGTGGTATAAATCAGGTCAATTGTCAGGTTTAAGATTTGGCTTTCTAATCAATTATTACTCAGCCATTTACTTTCCATCTTCCAAAATTGTGTATCATTGTCTCATTTTCTTTTTCCCCATCCTTATGGGTTTGACTTAAAGTATTTTGGGGGGAGTTTTACTTAGGTAAGTTTGGGAACAGTCAAGTTAGATAAAGTTATTGTGGAAAATAATTAAAGAATGGCTAGGAAAAAAATACAATAATTTCATCAACTAAAGGTAACTGCTGTTGTCATTTTGGAGGATATGCTTTCAGTCATTGTGTGTATGAGGGAGGCAGGTAGAAATTGGATCATGCCATATGTATTGTCTGTAGGGCATCTTTTATGCTGTGATTACCATGCCAAGAGCTGTAAATGTTCTTTTTACACCAACCATTAAGTGTATTTTCATGTAATTGTGATTTTTCTCTGTGCTCTATTGACATTTGAATCCATTCTTTCGCCAGCACCACACCACACCTATGTGAACAAAGAAGACTTACCTGATAAGCAGTTTTCTGTATACACCATTTTAAGAATTTCTTTTAGCTGCCTTTATTCAAAGCAGCAGTATTAATATTCTTCTGTGCCCTGGTGCTGATTTTTAAATTACCTGTAATTCATTTGGCTTTGTTTTATCCAGCCTGCAGATGGCAGAATTGTTTTATTGAACAACAGTTTTAAAGGTTCCATTTTCTTTAATGAGTTCTTGCATTAGAAAGATAGATGATTAAATGAGCTGTGTCTTTCCCTATTATATAAGAAGCGAATTGATGTAAGGGACAGAGAGCCACCCTAAGAAACTAGCTGGTCATTTACTTCTTCATTTGGTCTATCTTCATTTCATGTTTTTTGTGTGCTTAGATTATAGTCATATAAATGGACTAGAGCATGAAGCTCAGGCTGTTTCATATGTAAACTGCTGAATTTCCTTAATTACTTTAGTCAGAGTAATGGAGCTTAGATCTGTGTCATATTAATCACAAAGTAATTTATTCTGCATTTGTATTTTAAGAGTTGCTTTTATTTAATTTTTTTTCAATCTGGAGACCTTTTAGAATTCATGTATAGATCATCTAAGTATAAAGCTTTGATACAATTGATTTTGCTGAAGTAGGAGTGTTTTGTCTTAGTAGGATAAAAGAAGTACTTTAGGGGTCAATAAATTAAAATTGGATTAGTGTGCTATAGTTGAAGTTGAAGGTAGAATTATGTTGTAGAATAATTGGGACAGCAGATCTGAAAAAATGTAGAAATTGCCTAGAGAAACTCCTGTAAAATTCAGTGACTAATAGATTGCTTGTGTGCTTATATGGCAGATAAATCAGCAAATATACTAAACAAAAATTTTACATTTATTGTCATTTCAATTGAGGAAAAAAATAGATTGTCAGCTCTAATAATTTGTGATGTGAGATCACTATTAATACACTAATTTAAAAAAAGCAGCTTTATGAGGTTTAATTAGTATAACAATGAACTTCACACATTTAAAGTGTGCACTTTAATTATATATGTATATATGTATACCCTTGAAACCATCAACAAAATCAAGATCATGTATATACCAGTTATCCCCCCAAATTTCATCATGCTCATTGTAAATCCTTTTTATCTCTCCCAGTCCATCCCTGTCAGCTTCTGCTTCCAGTCACAATGTACTAGTTTGCATTTTCCAGAATTCTGTGTAAATATAATCATATAGTTAGATTCCCTATTGTAGCATATATCAATAATTCACTCTTTTTTAATGGTGAGTAATATTCCATTGCATTGGACATACGTTTGTCCATTTACCAGTTGAATGACATTTCAGTTTCCAGTTTTTGGCTATTATAAATAAGACTGCTGGGTATATTCATGATAGGTCTTGATATGGACATTTTCTTTAAGTAAATACTTAAGAGTATGTTTAATGTTTTAAACTATTTCCAAAAGTGATTGTGTCATTTTACATTCCAATTAAGACTATATGAAAGTTCCATTTCCCCAACATCCTCACCAATATTTGGTGTAGTCAGTCTTTTTCCTTTTAAACATTTTTTTTATTAGAGAAGTGGGTTTACAGAACAATCATATATAAATTACAGTATTCCCATATACCACTTTATTTTTAACAACTTGCATTGGTGGTACATTTGTTACAATTGATGAAAGCAAATTTTTATGATTGTACTAACTATAGACAATGCTTTAATTTCAGTTCACTGTGTAGCGCAATTTCATGGATGTTTTTTAAATTTTTATTATATTACCATATACACAACATAGTATCTCTCTCCCCTTTTAACCATATTCAGATACATATATTTCAGGGCTGTTAATTATGTTAACAATGTTTAACTGTCACCACCATCCATTACCAAAACATTATTTCTGTAGTCTTAAAATTTTTTAAATATGTTTTTAATTACTGTAGAAGAATAGACTTTACAAGCCAGTTAGAGATAATTTGTTAGCTTTATAAATAGAAACAGGACACTTAAAATGACCTCAAAGGGTTTGTCTAACTAAATTTTGGATATTACTCAAGTACTAATTGAAATAATAATAATTATTATTTTTTAAATACTTTTTATTGATAAACAACATGCAAACACAAATATTCTTAACATACAAACATTCCATACATGGTGCACAATCAGTGGCTCACAGTATCATCACATAGTTGTGTATTCATCACCATGATCATTTTTTAGAACATTTGCATCACTCCAGAAAATGAAACAAAAAGAAAAACTCCCTGCGTATCAGACCCCTTGCCCCTTCCTTTCATTGACCACTAGTATTTCCGTCTATCCAATATATTCTAACCTTTGTTCCCCCATTATTTATTTTTTTATCCATGTTTCTTATTCATCTGTCCATACCCTATGTCATGGTTAGGGACAGGTGTCAACTTGGCCAAGTTGTGGTACCTGTTTATCTGATTGGGCAAGCGCTGGCCTGTCTGTTGCAATGAGTACATTTCATAGGATTCGGTCATGATCACGTCAGCTGCATCCACAGCTGATTCCATTTGTAATCAGCCAAAGGGGAGTGTCTTCTGTAATTAGTGATGCGAAATCTAATCATGGGAAGCCTTTTATGGAGGACTCAGAGGAGACAGGTTCCATTCCTGCTTTGGCTGGTGAGCCTCTCCTGTGGAGTTCATCTAGGCCATCCATCGGAGTCATCAGCTTCGCAGCCTGCCCTGTGGATTTTCGACTCTGGGTCCCTACGGTCACGTGAGACACTTTTATAAATTTTATATTTGCAAGTGTTCCCTGTTGATTCTGTTTCTCTAGAGAACCCTAACTAACACACCCTAGATAAAGGGAACATCAGACACAAGGTTCTCAACAATCACACAATCACATTGTAAACATTTTATCTTCATACTATCATCTTCAAGAAACATTATATCTTTATACTATCATCTTCAAGAAACTATTATACTACTGGAGCACAGCGCTACAGTTTCAGGTACTCCAGCCACTCAAATATACCATGAACTGAAAAGGGAATGTTTTATATAATACATAAGAATAACCTCCAGGATGACCTCTCAACTGTTTGAAATCTCTCAGCCACTGAAATCTTATTTTTTCACATTTCTCTCTTCCCCCTTTTGGTCAAGAAGGTTTTCTCAATCCCTTGATGCTGGGTCCCAGCTCATTCTAGGATTTCTGTCCCATGTTACCAGAAAGGTCCACACTTCTGCGAGTCATGTCCCACGTGAAGAGGGGGAGGGTGGTGAGTTTGCTTGTCATGTTGACTGAGAGAGAGAGGCCACATCTGAGCAACAAATGAGGTTCTCTTGAGGGTGATTCTTAGGCCTAATTTTAAGTAGGCTTAGCCTATCTTTTCTGGGGTTAAGTTCCATATGAACAAACCCCAAGATTGGGAGTTCAGCCTATTGCTTTGGTTGTCTCCACTGCTTATGAAAATATCAAGAATTCTCCACTAGGGGAAGTTGAATTTTCCCCCTTTCTCATCATTCCCCCAAGAGGACTTTGCAAATACTTTTGTTCACTGTACAAATCACTCTGGGATTTATTGGAGCATGACTCTGGACAAATCTACAAAATCTCATGCCCTGCCCAAGGTTCCATGTACTTTTGGTATTCAGGTAAGCTGTCCACATAAGTTATATTAGGAACTGCACTAGTCAAAATATAAATTCTGTACCAAGTAAACATTTTTTGCTTTAGTCTCATACATAAGATAAAACTTTAAAATATTAATTACCATCTATTTTCAACACCCTGCATTATTGACATTCCTTTGTTCTTCTCATGCAAAGCATCTTTAAAGTTGTGCGTTTAGTCACTATCAGTATACACTCTAGGCATAACTAGATTATACCATCTCAGTCTTTATCATGTGTCTTTCCTTCTGATTTCCTTTGTGCCTGCAGGCCTCCTCCCGCTATCATTCTCACATTCAGCTTCATTCAGTGTTCTAACATTATTATATTAAAGTTAGGTAGTATTTGTGCTATTCATTTCTGAATTTTTACAATCCCATTGCACAATCTGTATCCCTTCACTTTCAATTACCCTATATCTATCCTGTTTTTGTCTCCTGTTTGTCTCTGTTCTTTACTGAAATTCTCCAAGTTCATTCATTAATGTTAGCTCATATCAGTGAGACCATACAGTATTTGTCCTTTTGTTTCTGGCTAATCTCACTTAGCATTGTCCTTTAAGGTCCATCCATGTTGTTACATACTTGATAACTTCATTCTGTCTCACAGCTGCATAATATTCCATTGTATGTATATACCACAGCTTATTTAGCCACTGATCTGTTGATGGACATTTTGGCTGTTTCCATCTCTTTACAATTGTAAATAATGCTGCTATAAACATTGGTGTGCAAATGTCCGTTTGTGTCCTTGCTCTCATGTCCTCTGAGTAGATACGGTAATGGTATAAATATGGCAATTCTATACGTAGCTTCCTGAGGTACCGCCAGATTGCCTTCCACAGCGGTTGTACCATTTGACATCCCCACCAGCAGTGGATAAGTGTGCCTCTTTCTTCACATCTTCTCCAGCACTTGTCTTTTTCTGTTTTATTGATAATAAAACATTCTGGTGGGTGTGAGATGATATCTCATTGTGGCTTTGATTTGCATTTCCCTAATAGCCAGGGAAGTTGAGCATCTTTTCATGTGCCTTTTGGCCTTTTGGGGAACTCACAGTTCTGAGTGAAAGACTGGTCCAGCTGGTCCAGACTAGGATACGCTGTGTCTCCAATCACTGACGTGGCCCCAGCAGTTGTTCTGTACTGTTCCTATCTATTTACTAACTGCTCTGGAGGACGAACTAAATCCCACACCTTGCTAAGCCACCATCTTCAGTAATTACATTATTAATTAAATTATTATATTATTTCAATGGGGAAAACCCATATCTCCCTTATTTTTACCTGTAGTCATGCCCAGTTAATATTTGTAGGAAATATAATTGGTGTATATTTCAAAGCCATCTCACTTTGACAGGAAAAAGGTGGAATGTACTAAGTAGGAGACTATATTTAATTTCAATAGAAATTTAGATATAGGTTAATATTCTAAGTTGTCTAGAAAAACCCACACTGTCTCAACCGGGCTGACAGCAGCCAAAAATGACAGATATATAACTTTTGTGGATCCCTGTCATTCATAGCTGATGTTATATTGTATAATTACTTCTCTACTAGAAAAATACATTTGGAAACGGCGTGTTTAATGTTCCAGTTGAAGGAGGATATACCAGAATGAGATACATACTGTTATTAATAAATTAATGCTTATGTTTTGAAATGGTTTTCTAGCTAAGGGTAGTTTGGTTAGATTAATCAGAAAATATATTGCACACTTTACTCTCCATAATAAGCCAGTATAATCAATCAGAATATGGTACGAATAACGGAGATGTCCAAAATGTCCTTCTTTGGTTTTTGTCACCTTCATTTCAGAGTGAGAATAGTGATCTATTACAGGATTTTTATATTTTATTATCATTATTCAAGAAGCAATTTCATTTCATCCTTGAAAGGTGGCTGTATGAGGGATGATTATATTCTTTTTATTTTTAAAATATGAAAATTTTTGAAGTTCTTGATGTGGTAATTTGGAAAATAATATTTAATAAATGTAAAAGTTTCTCAAATAGCCCTTAATGTTTGGAATAATGGAAGTGTGAAGGCCTCACAGGTAAAAGTATACAACCAGAGGCAGACTTAGAAAACAAATATGAATTACGTTATGGCAGCTGGAACCAACCTAAAAATACTATTGAAAAGAGACTTTGCTTTGAGAGAATTGACTTAGTGTTTGTCATAAATTAGAATCTGGGAATAGAATCAGTGAAGTCCATTTCATTTCTTTGAAGTGTAACTTTATTTGATGTATAAACGTAATACATATATAGTTATGAAATATTCTCTCTCATAATGCCAGGCTTGAACCTTTTTGATAGATGGAACATGCTGGGATTTTCTTTTTAGCTGTGCTTTTTAAGAAGTTGACCACTTACATGGTGCTATTAAAATTAAGGTAGTTTTCTGTGTTTGTCTTTTTTTTGACCCCACGTATTATTATGAACTTAAAAGTATCACATGTTGAGGCTTGAGCTAGTTATGTATTCATTAGGCAAATGCTTTTGTTTCTATCATCAAAAATAAAAGTAGGGGGCGGGCCGCGGTGGCTCAGCGGGCAAAGTGCTTGCCTGCTATGCCGGAGGACCTCGGTTCGATTCCCGGCCCCAGCCCATGTAACAAAAAACGGAAAAACAAAATACAATAAAACAAGAAAATGTTTAAAGATGTTTCCCTTTCTTCCTTCCTTCCTTCCTTCCTTCTATCCTTCCTTCCTTCTCTCTGTCTTTAAAAAAAAAAAAAAAAAAAAAAAAAAAATAAAAGTAAAAGAATATAGAATGTAATGTAGAAAACTCATTTTTAAATTTCCTAATGTGTTCAGTTTATCAAGCTTTGAGCTCTTACGAATACTTGCAATAAAGTGTAGGCTTGTTATTGTTTATATTTGGGAACATGTCACTTATGTTATAAGTTTGTTTGTATGTGTGTGTTAACCTCTGGTTTACCCTAGAATTTGGTGTTCCAGTGTTTAACAGTGCATTGTGATTGTACATGGTATTTGCAGTATTTTCTACTTAATTGTTAGTTTCCTAGGGTTACCATAAAAATCAGCACAAACTAGGTGGCTTAAAACCACAGAAATCCTGGAGGCTCTGACAGAAAGTCCATTCCATGCCTCCCTCCTAGCTTCTGGTAATTGCCAGCAATCCTTGCTGTCCCTTAGCTTGTTGATGCGTCATTCCACCCTCTAACTCCATTCTCGGCCTCCGTCTTCCCATGGTCATCTTTTCTGTGTCTCTCTGCCCGCCTTTGAAAAGAACACCTGTTATTGAATTTAGGGCCTACCCTAAGTCAGGGTTATCTTATTTTTAGATAACGTTTGCAACAATCTTTTGTCCAAATAAGGTCTCCTTTACAGGTGCTGGGGGTTAGAACTTGGGTATATCTTTTAGGGGGGCACTATTCAACCTATTACACTATTTGCTATCATAATGTGCCTATCTTAGTTCAGAAGACTTAATTTCTTTTACTAATAAAAACTGCAAAGATTTTTAAGTGATATTCCAGTTGTAATCTACCTTTCAACTAGATGTAGCCTGGAAATGAAACTGTTGCAGTGAACATTGTTGATAGTTATGTGATTGACAGGAGTCGAAAGACATTTGTTAACCAGTCTTTCATAAAATAGCTGTCAATAGTACATCAACAGGTAGGAAACTCTTGGTGGCTACTTTTTCTTCCTTATTACCAGTATATAAAGATTAAAGATTATCCGTCTTCTTCCACATTGGAAATATTCACCGTCAGTGGTAAAATTGGCTTTGTGGTACAAGAATTCAGTGTGCCCAAGATAGGGAAAGCATTTTTTAGGATCTTTGATTGGACACTTGAAGAATATCCACATGATGTGGAATTGATGTGCCTAGTTTGCTATGTTATAAATAAGCAGTGATAGTTTGGCCATATTTGTAAGAAACACTGAGAGGATAGTGTAGATTATATCCATGTTGTAGATTATAGCCTTGAGAGATAGAAGACAGAATTCAACACCCTTAATCAGTCTGTCTGAATTGTAGTTTTCTCATTGGTGAAATGGCCATGTTGACTCTATCATTGTTAGCATCTTAGGAGTGATAATTCTCCTTTACTATCATTCTTAGTGTTTGTTATCAATTGAGAGAGAGGCAAAAAAAAAAAAAAAAGTCAGCTCAAAATAGCAGCTTTAATGTTGATGGTCATGTTAGATTGGAGAAGGTGGCTTTGATTTGTGGCCCTGTTCAGTTGAGCTTCCCAGTACAACCCCATTTAGATCTCAGGCTTCTTGTTTAAGGGAGAATTATGTCTAAAAAGCTCACACACTTATCTGAATTGCTGCCTCATATCCAGTAGGCCCTGTTGGTGGGAACAGAGAGAGAGATGGGCCTGTGTATCTGCCTTTGAAAGATAGACCCATTTATGCCTAGCACATGGAAGCACTAGTGGGAAAATGCAGATTCCCTATGGTCAAAGGAAAAAGAAGGAAAGGGCTTAGGAACTCAGTTCCTTTTCCCCAGTCCTTTAGAAAGGAGTGAATGAAAAGTGAAGAGAAGACAGAAGCTTTATTTTTAAATACTTCAGAGGGGCAGTATTTAACCTAATTTAATATTTGTTTAATTCCCTTGATTTTTACCAAATATTTCACTCTTTTGGTTTCTATTGTAAATGGAAGTTTTTTCTTGATTTCCTCCTCAGGTTGATCATTGCTGGTATTTAGAAACACTACTAATTTTTGCCTGCTGATCTTGAATCCTGCCACTTTGCTGTACTCGTTTATTAGCTCAAGTAACTTTACTGTAGATTTTTCAGGATTTTCTACATACAGGTTCATATCATTTCAAACAGTGAAAGCTTTACTTTTTCCTTTCCAATTTGAATGTCTTTTATTTCTTTATCTTGCCTAATTGCTCTAGCTGGAACTTCCAGTGCGATGTTGAATAACAGTGGTGACAAGGGGCATCCTTGTCTTGTTCCTGATCTTAGAGGGAAACTTTCAGTTCCCATTGATCATGATGTTAGCTGTGATTTTTCTTATATTCCCTTTATCATGTTGAGGAAGTTTTCTTCTATTCCTATCCTTTGAAATGTTTTCATCCAGAAAGGATGCCATTTGTCAAATTGTCTTTTCTGCCATCAATCGAGATAATTATGTGGTTTCCCTCTTTAGTTTGTTGAAGTGGTGTATTACATTAATTGATTTTCTTGTATTGAACTACCTTTGCATACTTGGGATAAAACCTGCTTGATTATAGTGTAGAATTCTTTTAATGTTATGCTGGATTTGATTTGCAAGTATTTTGTTGAGGATTTTGACATCTATATTCATTTAAGAGATTGATCTATAATTTTCTTTTCTTGTAATATCTTTGCCTGAAACACCTTTGGTATTAAGGTAGTATCAGCTTCATAGAATGAGTTATGTAGCTTTTCCTTCCTCTTCAGTTTTCTTGAAGAGTTTGAGCATTGGTACTAATTCTTTCTTGGCTGTTTGGTAGAATTTACATGTGAAGCCATCTGGTCCTGGACTTTTCTTTTGGGGGAGTTTTTTGATGACTGATTGAATCTCTTTACTTGTGATTCATTTGTTGAGGTCTTCTCTTCTTTCTCTAGTCAATGTTGGTGGCTGTTCCTAGAAAAGGAAGTTGTCAGTTTTGTCTGATTTGTTAGCATATAGTTGTTCATAGTATCCTCTCATAATCTCCTTTATTTCTGCGAGTTCAGTAATTATGTGCCCCCTCCCATTTCTGATTTTATTTATTTGCATCCTCTCTCTTTCTTTGTTAGTCTAGCTAAGAGTCCATATACTTTATTGACTTTTTCAAATAACTACTTTCTAGTTTTACTGATCCTCTCTATTTTCTTGTTCTCAATTTCATTTATTTTTGCTCTGGTCTTTGTTCTTTCTTTCTTTCTGTTTGCTTTGGGGCTAGTTTGCTGTTCTTTATCTAATTCCTCCAGATGAGCAGTTAATTCTTTGATTTTTGTTCTTCTGTTTTAATGTAGGCATTGAGGGCATTAATTTCCGCCTCAGCACTGCCTTTCCTGCATTCCATAAGTTTTGATATGTTATATTCTCATTTTCATTTGCCTCGAGATATTTACTGATTTATCTTGTAATTTCATCCTTGACCCACTGGCTGTTTAAGGGTCTATTGTTTAGCCTCTACAAATTTGTGAATTTTCTAGGCTTCTGCCTGTTATTGATTACCAGTTTCATTCCATTATGATCTGAGAAAGTGCTTTGTATAATTTATGTAGTCTTAAATTTACTGACTGCTGCTTTGTGCCCCAATATGTGGTTGTTCTGGAGAATGATCCATGAGCACTTGAGATACACCCCCTGCCATTTTTGGGTGCAGTGTTCTGTAAATGTCTGTTAAGTCTAGTTCATTTATCATCTTATTCAAGATCTCTGTTTCCAAATTAAAAAATGTTTTGCATGAGGAAGAACAAAAGAAGGTCAGTATTGCAAGGTGTTGAAAATGGGTGGTCATTCACATTTTAAAGCCTCAACTTCTTTGTGAGACTAAAGCAAGAAATGTTTATTTGGTATGAAATTTAAATTTTGACTAGTGCATTTCTTAATTTAATGTATATGGACAGTTTATTTGAACACCGTAAGTACATGGAACCTTAATAGTGCATGAAAATTTGTAGGTTTGTCCAGTTAGTGTGATACCCCAATAAATCCCAGAGTGATTTGAACAGTGAAAAAAAGAAGTATTTTCAAAGTCCCCTTGGAGAAATGGGGAGAAGGGGAAAATTCAACTTCCCCATTTGAAGAATTACTGATATTGTCACAAGCAGTGGGGACAACCAAATCAATAGGCCAAGCCCTCAGTCTTGGGGGTTTGCCCCTATGAAACTTGTTCCTTCAAAGGCTAAGCCTACTTAAAATTAGGCCTAAGAGTCACCCCCCAGAGAATCTCTTTTGTTGCTCAGATGTGGCCTCTCTTTAAGCCAACTCAGCATGTGAACTCACTGCCTTCCTCTCTGAGTGGGACATGACTCCCAGGGATGTAAATCTCCCTGACAATGTGAGACAGATAGCCTTGGATAAGCCAGGACCTGGCATCAAGAGATTGAGAAAGCCTTCTTGACCAAAAGGGGGAAGAGAAAAATGAGACATAACAAAGTTTCAGTGGCTGAGAGATTTCAAACAGTCGAGAGGTTATCCTGGAGATTATTCTTATGCACTGTGGTAGTTAGGTTCAGGTGTCACAAAACAGTCGAGAGGTTATCCTGGAGATTATTCTTATGCACTGTGGTAGTTAGGTTCAGGTGTCAACTTGGCCAGGTGAAGGTGCTTAGTTCTATTGCTGTGGATATGAGCCAATGGCATGTGAAGCTCATCTTGCTGATGAACTGATTACATCTGCGGTCAGCTAGAAGGCATGCCTGCTGCAATGAGTGATGTTTGATTTAATTGGCTGGAAGCTTAAATGAGAGAGCTCAATGTAGCACATCCCAAGCAGCTCAACATACCTAATCTTAGCACTTGCAGCTCAGCCCAGGCCTTGGAGATGCAGAAAGGAATCACCCTGGGGAAAGTTGTTGGAACCCAGAGGCCTGGAAAGAAGGCCAGCTGAGATCGCCCTGTGCCTTCCCATGTAAGGAAGAACCTCAGTTGAAAGTTAGCTGCCTTTCCTGTGAAGAACTATACATTTTTAACTAAATAAATCCCCTTTTAATAAAAGTCAGTCCATCTCTGGTGTGTTACATTCCAGCAGCTAGCAAACTAGAACATGCCCTATAGATATCCCTTCTTAGTTTATGGTATATTGGAGTGGCTAAAGAGAAGTACCTGAAATTGTTGAACTGTGTTCCAGTACTCTAGATTCTTGAAGACAGTTGTGTAAAGATATAACATTTACAATGTGACTGTGTGATTGTGAGAACCTTGTGTCTGATGCTCCTCTCCTTATATCTAGTATATGGAGAGATGAGTAAAAAATATGTATTAGAATAAATAAATAAATAATGGGGGGGACAAAGGATGCAAAAAAGAAAGATCTTTTTTTCCTTATTTATCCTCTATATTCTGTCCATTGATGAGAGTGTATATTGAAGTCTGCAACTACTGTTGTAGAAATATCTACTTCTCTCAGTGTTGTCAGTGTTTGCCTCATGTATTTTGGGGCACTCTGGCTCAGTGCTTAGATATTTATGATTGTTAGGTCTTCCTGATGCATTTTACCTTTTTTTAATACATAGTGTCCTTCTTTGTCTCTTTTAATTGTTTTATATTTGAAGTCTTATTTGTCTTATATTAGTATAGCTTGCCCAGTTCTTTTCTTCTTCTTGTTTTCATGGAATATCTTTTTCTAACCTTTCACTTTCAACCTGTTTTTGTCCTTGGTCTGAAGTGAGTCTCTTGTAGACAGCATATAGATGGATCCTATTTTTTTTATCCATTCTGCTAATCTTTGTCTTTTAATTGGGGAGTTTAATACATTAACATTTAATGTTATTGTAACAAAGGCCATACTTTCTTCAGTCATTTTTCCTTTTAGGTTGTATCTATAGTATCTTAATTTTTTCCGCTCTGTTAACCCTTTTGGTTACTCTTCTTGCTAATCTTCATTTCTACACTCTTTTCCAAACCTCTCTCTCCTATCTTTTCCTATCTGCCTATAGTGTTCCCTTTAATATTTCTTGTCACTTGTTCACAAACTCTCTCAATGTCTGTCTGTAAATATTTAAAACTCTCCCTCATTTTTGAAGAACGGTTTTGCCAGATATAGAATTCTTGTTGGGCAGTTTTTCTCTTTCAGTATCCTTAATGTATTATTCTTCTGCTTTCTTGCTTCCATGGTTTCTGCTGAGAGATCTGCACTTAATCTTATCAAGTTTCCCTTGTATGTGATGGATTACTTTTTTCTTGCTGCTTTCAGAATTCTCTTTTTGTCTTTACCATTTGACCGTCTGATAAATAAGTTGGCATAGATCTATTTGGATCTGTTCTTTTGGAGTACACTGTGCTTCTTGGATCTGTAGTTTCATGTCTTTCATAAGAGTTGGGAAATTTTCATTGATTATTTCCTCCATTATTCTTTCTGTCCCTTTCCCTCCTCTTTTCCTTCTGGGGCACCCATAACATGTATATTCATGTGCTTGATGTCATTCAGTTCCCTGAGACCCTGCTCAAAGTTTTCCATTTCTTCCCCTATCCGTTCTTTTGTGTGTAGATTTTCAGATGTCCTGTTTTCTAGTTCACTGATCCTTCTTCTGCCTCTTCAAATCTGCTGTTGTATGTCTTTATTTTGTTTTTCATCATTTCTTTTGTGTCTTTCATTTCCATAATTTCTGCCATTTGTTATTTTAAGCTTTTGAGTTCTTCTGTATGGACATGGTATGTCTTCTTTTTATCCTTCATGTCCTCTTCCATATTCTCCTTCAACTTGTTGAATTGATAACATCATTAATTAGCTGTGTCAGTTCCTGTATCTCAGTTGAGGTGTTAGTTACTTCCTTTTGTTGGGCCATATCTTCATTCTTCCTGGTATGAGTCATGATTTTCTCCTGGTGTCGAGTCATCTGAATTTCTTGCTTAGTTTATGCTAGAGGTTGTTTTGTCTCTTTTGCTTAGGGTTTTCCTGATGGTTGTTCTCTCTCTGTTCATCTCTTTCACCAGCCACATGTCAGATTTGTTCTGCCCCCACCCCCACTCCCAGTTTCCTCCCAAAACCAGGCCCCTACAGCGGCCTGCCTCAGGGATGGGAGTAGGCACTGGGCACCACAGCAGTGTCTCTTGGATGAAACAAGTCTGCTGTCTCCCAGTGGTGCTGTTTTTCACAGTCCTGTAAGACCTGGGTTTGTTTTAGGGCACTGTTTTAACAAGTGGGTTGTACGTGTTTTTCGGCCAAAACTGGGGCAGGGGTGGGCGTGGGGGTGGGTTCCTGTGCAGGGTGTCTAGACCCACTCCAGCTGGCCTGAAATAATTTTCTGTGTGGTCTCTGAGAAAGCCCTTCAGTTCTCTTGCACTTTCTTTTCTGCCCAGCAGATGGTGCTGTTTGACAACAGGCTGCACCTCCCAGGTCAGGCTGACTGCAGGGTTCCTGTTCCCTCTCTTTGCTGGCCAAAACCTGGCTCAGTATAGGTCTGTGCCTCCCACTTTGTTTGTGACAGAGTATACCCCCAGCTGCCCCAGTCTTTAGCCTTCCCCCAGGGCAGGAATCCGGTCTCTCTGCTGTTTCTCACAGGGGTAGGAAGAGGACTTTAGGAAAGCCAGGGCTGGAAACATGGCTTCTGTGACATTTTCTCAGGCTCTGTCTCTCACTGACCTTGGCCTTGAAATGCTCTCTCTGTACCCCAGGGCTCCAGAAGGTGAGAGTCTGCCCCCCTGCTGTGATAGAAGACGTGTAATGTGTCTTCCCATTGGGAGGGGTCCTTGCTGCTGCTTCTCTGCCCATCTTGCTCTATGAGACCAAGTAAGAGGGAGGGGAGATGACCAGCCAGTCCAGGGCAGAAATTCCCTACCTGCTCTCTTTCTACTTCTTCAATTCGGGATTTGTAGGGTCCCTCTCTAGTCCATATCCTCCTCCAGGTTTCTTATTAATTCAGAATTGTTCTTTTTTAATGCTGAATCTCCAAAGAGAATTTTTCAATAGCTGTTTACATTGTCATGTTGATGATGTCACACGCTTCCTCAAATTCCCTTGCTTTTTTTTTTTTTTTAACATGGGCAAGCACGGGGATTCGAACCCAGACCTCTGGCATGGCAGGCAAGTCTACCTGCTGAGCCACCATTACACTGCCCCACTTGCTTTTTGTTTGCTTGTTTGTTTTTGGGAAGTGGCTGGGCCAGGAATTGAGGGTCTCCCGCATGCATGGCAGGTCAGAATTCTACCATTGACTACCCTTGCACCTCCTCCCCCGCTTTTAACCCTAAAACATCAATAGAGAAAAAAGTAGCCCCCATTTTGACCTCTTCCACATTTGAAATGTTAGATATGCTATAGTATTTTGATTTTCTGGATCTGGAGAGTTGAATAATCAAAGAATGGATGGGTTCTGTGGAAGACTCTGAAAGATGTAATTTGTTACCATGGCTACTGCTAAGAGCTTGATTATTCTGTTAACCACTTTATTAGTGTAAATTTTGTATTCGATAGTAATTTAAGAGCTGTGGGCTCTTCATACATGGCCCTGGACTGTGGATGACTATTGGGAAGTACAACTGGACAAATACAGAGGGTCTCTTTTTTGGGTATCTGAGGAAAATGTAGTTGTACTTAACTGAGATGTCACCCTGGTTCGAGTGCCTTTTTGAATACCCAGTTGAATTGTGGTGTGGAATACAATCTGAGATTAATTTATTCGCTTACATTCTCTTGCCTGATCATCCTTGACAAGGAAACTTTTCCTTTCATATTTACCAGCAAGAATCTTTGTATCTAGAAAAGTTTAATATTAGAGGAAAATAAAACACTACCAATTTCTTAAAGTTTAATCTTGATTATTCTGTCCTAGGTCATCAGAACCATGCTTTTGTGCTTTTCCTTTGGTTGTTTTACCTGTGCATATTATTTTTTCACAGCAATAAAAAGGTAAAGAAGATGAGATGTAAATCAACTTTTAAAAAAATCTTGTAAGCATTGGCTTAAAAATATTTACAGAGCACTAGGAAACTACGAAAAAGTAGTTGAAAGTACTCCAAATAAAAGAGTTTTATGTGGGAAAAAAACCCTGAGAGTTTTACATTTCCATGTTATTTACTTAGTTTGAACACTTAGTTTGACTACTTGGGACTCTGTTATACTTTGCACTATTCTCTTTCTCAGTCAATTAGAATTTGATATTAATTGATTTGAAGTTTTATTGATGCCTCCTGAAGTGTATTGTTGTTTTGTGGCTGATCTTTGTGTTTTTCAATTTCAGTTGATCCTATTAAGATACTAATGCCATCACTGTCTCCTACAATGGAAGAAGGGAACATTGTGAAATGGATGAAAAAGGAAGGTGAGCCAGTACATTGCTAATGTCTGTATGCATTGTTGCATGATCTTTTTTATTTTTCTGACCAATATACAAGTGAAGTAAATTGTATTCCTCTACTAGTTTATATATGTTTTTTTAAATAAAATTTTCCCCTGGTAATGAAGCAAGTGCTTTCTGGGTTCAGCCTATATTTTTTCACAAGTGGAAAATGACATAATTGATAGCAATTTAATTCCAAGTCTGTGTGTGTGTGTGTGTGTGTGTGTGTATGTGTGTGTTTGGAGCTAAGCAAGTTGCTAATAAATTTCCGTGGAAGGAATAAAAATAACCAGGAAAACCCTCAAAAAGAATATCAGTGGAGAAGGTTTATAGCCCTACTAGATATTGCAACATATTATTAAGACTCTATAATTAAAACTAGTGCTGGTGCTTAAGCAGACAAGACAAATGGAACTAAACAGAAATGAGGAAATAAACCCATTTGCACATGAGCATTTAGTACACAATGAAGGAACATATGAGATTTATTCTTTGTTCTATGCCAAGGATAGTTACAGTTGAATCACACATTTAATGTACAAAAAAGAAACCATACACTAATAAAAAAAATGGATGAATTCTTCTGAACCTGAAAGTGGAGGAAACATTATAACTGTAACCCCACATCTAGTTGCAATAAGGGAAATAACCTTCCTTACTACTTTTGTATATGTTTGAAATTTTTGTAATACATGTTTTTTTAAATGTGTACATACCACTTTGGGGATATAATTTGAAGTGAGAAACTACTCTTTCCTCAGCTTTTTGTAAGCACTATGTTAATATGAATGTTGATTTTATTAGGAGACTAGTTGATATACCACATATATAGCTGTGTTAATCTACTGTTTATAGCAACCGTTTTGTGAGATTTCAAACACCTGTTGAGGTGTTAGAAACAAAAACTAAGAACATGAAGGCCAAAAAGGTGAGTGATTTAGTGCTTCTCACACAGAAGGGCAAAGGGACAGTTAGTGTGAAGGAAGTTGTAGGTAGAAGTAGACTTCAGTATTTTTCTAGTAGCTGCTTTCTTTTCCTGTTTGTCTTCGTCTAGCCATTGCCACATGGGACTGTCGCCTCTCCTCCAGACACTGCCCATTGGATAGCCTTCTTTTTAAGCACTGTATGTAACAATCTTTTCCCATGCTTTACTCTTCTTGCACTGTGCTAAACTTTTGTGCAGGAAAAAGAATGAATCTCTACCCCCTGTTAGAGATTATTATACAGATATTCAGAGAAATTAGAGGTTACCAGATGAGTTCCCCATAGCATTATTGTTCTTTGACTGGAGGAATGTTGACCCTGGTATGAAAAGAACAGAGAGAGGAAAAAAGAGCACTTGGGAAGGAAGGGCATGGCCTGGGGAGGACTTATTTGATTACAGAGACAAGCCCTGGCAAGAACTGTAGGGTGTCTGTATGTGATTCTGTAGGCACAGATCTCATTCAGAAAAATGTTGGCCTTGAGTGCCCCACTCAAGTGTTTATAAAGTAGTATTGAAAGAGTTTAGACAATGAGTAAAAATTTGTAGTCTGGTAGAGTTATGTTGTGATTCTTGGAGATCAAGCCATTCATGGCATCACTTTTGCTGGTGATGACACATGTGACAGTAAGAATTGAATCTTGCGAACCTTAGCTAAATGAGTTTGGGGGTTTACGTCAAGGCCTCAGTTTTTTGAGAGAGACAGAGCTGGTAAGAAAGGCAACAAGATAGATTCCAGAATGGCCCTCATGGCAAGAATTTGGAGCTATGAATTGGGCCGACATAAAGATTAGGAGGTATGGTTCAATGAAGCTATCCAGGTAGGCTATCCATGACTGGTCTTTGATATACTAGATACCAAATCTGATAGGAAGCATCACTTAGTTCTGTTCCTTAGTGGGCAGTAAGTCTGAGTTTGTTAATGTTTCTTTAACCTATTATGACGAGCATAGGAATTGGAACAGACCCAGCAGCAGTATAAGTGGTCCATTACTAAATATCTCTGCAGAGGGGAAAGTAAGCCAAAAACAGGGAATGTGACCAGGATCCAGGAAGTCTTTGCAGATGAGGTAGTATTCGTACATCAAATGAGCTTTAAAAACTAAAAAGAATGAAGGACATTCTAGGTAATGTAAAAAACGTGGGCAAAGTCTTGAAAGTGGGATGTCATGAGGCATGTTTGGCAACAGCAAGTAATTCTGGCTGCATAGTTGGTGTGGAAAAAGGTAGATTATGGAAAGTGCCTTGAATACCAGTCTGTAGCTTATCAGTCCTTATCCTAAAGCCAAAATATCTGCACTCATAGTTATTTACTAGGAAGTGTTGTTTGTGCGCTTTCTCTGGAGTCCTGTTAGGAGTACTGCACTGGATGGAACAGATTCTCATAGGCCTGGTGTCAAAAAGCTTGCTATAGGCAATTTAAAGAGTTCCTTTCACCTACTTCTATTTGAAGAGCCAGTTCTGAAGATGTCTAGTCAGTATGACCATTTAAGCAGATAGAATAAGACATCTGCTCACTGTTGGATGTAATATTATAAAACATCTTTTAAATGTTACACTAGAAAGAGGAATCGCTAAGTGTCAGCAACAAAGAGAAATCAAATTGAGAGTGATGAATAGGAGTTGAAACCATGTGCCCCTCTGGGCCTGAGCAACGAAAGGCTGGAGTTGCTAAAATGGGGAAGCAAAGTTTTTTGTTTTCTGTTTTTGTGAGGGGAGGGAGAGTGATAGGTGAGTAAAGAAGATAAATCAGGGATCAGATTCAGGTTTGAATGTAATAAAGTTTGAAATGCCTATTAAACCAAAGGAAAGTATTCAGTAGATAATTTGCTATGTCTTTGCATCAGGAGTGAAGTCTGACAATGAGATAGAAATTTAAGAAAACAAATGGAATTTATGCCTTGAGAAGCAAACTTACTTGTTTCTCTTGAAATCTATTTGGAAGCAAAATGCCTACTCTCCTGAAGATTTGTTCTCCTCATGAGGCCTTTACGTTTCAAAATTATTACGCTTGCAATTTTTGGGAACCCACAGGTCGAGGTACCTGGGCTGATAATCCCCTTGGATTACCTGGCAGAAGTGGTGTTCTCTAATCCAAGCCACACAGGATTCCCAGATAGTCCTGCTAATCAAGCATTCACAATCCCAAATTAAAAAATGTACATTGACGTGCTTTTAGGAGCAAGACTCACTTGGCACGATAAGCAGCAGGACTGGATACCCCCAGGAACTTCAGTTAACTGGAGTTATTGATACATAAAAATGTGTGTTTGAAATGATTAAACATATAAGAGAAAGAATTGAAAATAAGAGAAAGGACACTGTCCAAAAAGTCCAGGCAGATTTGAAAAATAACAAATAGAACTTCTAGTAATAAGTATTATCTCTAAAATTAAAATGTAAAAACTCAAGTTTAGATAAAAGTGCATGACTGATGAAAGAGTTTGTGAACTGCATTTGAGCTGAATAAATTACTTTGAATGCAGCACAAAGAGATAAAGCAGTGGAAACTATGAAAGAGAAGTTGAGACACAGAATAAAATGAATCATCCAATAATTAAATAGGTGGGTTTCAAAAAGAGGAAAAAGAAGAAATCAGGGAGGTGTTGATAATAATCAACATAGTATTGGAAGAAAAAAATTACAGAATTTTCTAGAATTTTAGAGTCAGTTTTTCATCAAGAAGGACTTTGAGCAACTGACTACATAGCTGTTAGCGATCAGTTAAAATAATTACCAGTATCTAAGAAAGTTTCACCTTTATAAATAATGTAATAAGTTGAAGCCTATTTTTAGATTTCTTTTCCCAGATGAATTATAGAGCTTTGCCTATTTCCACATTTGATATAACAAGGTGTTGGTGTCACTCAACAATGATTCAGACACAGGACAGCCTTTTAGGAATTATTATTAAAAGATTAAATTTCTTCATACTTTGAGACCTGATAGGAAATTGATAAGAGGATTCTTTGGAGCTCATTTATCTCTCAGACATCCAGCACATTGGCGAGAGCAGATCAGTTATTCACATTCATTAGAATGTGGACAGTATGATAATGAGCCAGGAGACATACTGTCTCATCATTCTGTTCCTTTTTCACTTTTGATTACAATGTGCTATTTTCATCTGGCTCAGGCTAGGACATATTTTAAAGCCCGGGAGCATGTTTCCCTGAAGGTTGCTCTTAAAGTTCTGTGTTTTGCCAACTAAGGAGAAAATTTGTTTACTGATATACTGTAAATAATTGAGAACATTTTTAAACTCTGTTCCTCAGTAATTCACGAACTTCATGCTCTTAAGCTTATCACCCATTAGCATAGAATCTAATTTTTACCTGATTTGATTGTGATCTTTGAGTGTAATTTGCTTTTTTATTAACATTTATATACTGTACACATGAATATGAAAGTGTGTGTCTAAGAATATCTGGTGCTTCATACATTTAGGATAACTTCTTGCAAGTCATTTTTATTTGAAAGCAAATTTATGTTTGGACAGACTGTTCTTTTTATATACCTTTTTCTCCTGTTAGCTATGGGGCTTTATTTGTTTGTTTTGTATTTTATCTTGAGATATTTAAAACAGTGAGTTTAGATCTCCCAAAAAAATACGAGGATTGAGATTGTTTCATGAGAAGAATAGTGTTGTATCCAATTATAAAGCCGGTGTATTTTTAAGCAAAAGCTAATTTATAACTATTCTTACTAATGGTGTGTGTGTGTCTGTGTGTAGTGTGTTTTAACCCAGATAATAAAGCTAAGGTGATAGGAGAAAGGGGTATAGTGAACAGAACTCTAGCCTAAGAATAATGGTTTGTTGTTTGGTGTCTATGAAATATCTGGAAATTAATTGAACTAGATGAAATCTAAGGTACGTTTATGCCTTTGAATTCTGTGACCGCTCAATTTCCTTTTCCTTTTTTATTCCTTATTTTTAAGTATGTATATAATATATATACATATATTATATATATATAATAATATATCCTAAAAATGTATTTGTCTTTGCTGATTTAATGTCTTAGAAAATAATTTTATAATGATATTATTTCAGTCAGAGGATTAAGTAAAAATACGCATCATCAAATTAGTACTTTAAATACTAATTACTTTTAGTTAAAATGCTTGGAAAGTATTTTAGTAAAATAACGTGGATATTAAATACTTGGAAAGTGCTATTTAACATCCACAATTTCAAAATCTCATGGAAGATGAATTGAGCTGTAATTCCACATTTTAAATAAAAGTTTATTTTCTGGTAGGGAGTGTTACTTTAGATATTTTTCCATTTTAATTAAAATGGATAAGGTTTATGGAAAACTTAAGGCTAATTAGCTGTTTTACAGTGTTCCAGACACTACTTAGCCGTACAGTGTCTGGAACATACATAGTGTAAGTGCTTAATCAGTGATGCTTTCTGCTGCTGCTGTTTGTTTTAACCTTTAGTTACTGTCAAGCTATGTGATCATTCTTTTGTCATCTGACTGGAGATTTTTACTCTTTCAAATAGTTTTTGTGCAAATCTAATAACTCATATAGTTTATTTTATAAAATTCAGAAATAAAGCTCTTTTGAAGGAATCTATTCCATACCACCAGGTGCCACTAGAGAGTTATATGGTTCTACAGCTTCTGCTAACAGAAAGGCTTTGGTTTCTGTTATTTTGGGAAATTTGTACTTATTTGTGGTGCTAAAATGAAAACAAACAAAAAAAAATTGGACAATATATTTCAGAAATACCTTCACTGTTTTCCTCCAGTATACTACTATTTTAATAACTTTATGGAGGTATAATTTACATACCATAAAATTCACCTATTTTAAGTGTAGGAATTCAGTGATTTTTAGTATGCAATTCTATACAGTTGTGCAACCATCATAACCCTTTTTTAGAACATTTTCATCATCCCAAAAAGATCACTGAAGCCTGATTGCAGTCAGTTTCTTCTCCCATCACTAATCTAAACAACCCTGATCTACTTTCTGTCTCTAAACATTTGCTTTTTTCTGGACATGTCATATAAATGGAATTATGGAATCACACAATATTTATTTTATAACTAGCTTCTTTCATTTAGCATGTTTTTCAGGTTCACCGTATATCAGCAGTGCATTCCTTTTATTGTCAAATAATATTCTGACATACTTTTTTTTTTACATTTATTGTTAATATTTGTATCATTGGAATTTAAGAATTTGGAATTCTATGTCACAGTACTGTTCAGTAGAACTTTCTGTGATGATGGAAATGTTTTATGTTTGAAGTGTCTGATACAGTAGCTACTAGCTACATGTGGCTGTTGAATGCTTGCAATGGGCAGTCTATTAAAATGTAAGAGGTCAGAGGTGGGTGTAAGGGAGCTTAACTTTGCCCAACAGTCTCCTTCTCAAACTGCTACCTGTGTCTTCTGCTCTCAGGGCAGAATCTCAAGTAGCCAAAGAGCCAGGTCACCTCAGTGGTGGGCCATGCATATATTATTCTTTGCTTTGTGCGTGGTAAACTGAAAAAGGTTGAGAATTATTGATTAGAAATCCCTACTCTGTTACCATACTGCTTGCTATAGGCACTAATTGTATGGTATTGACTTTGCCTGCTTGTTTGTACTCTTTTACCATTGAATTCAGAGCTTCTTGAAGCTGGTCTGTCTTTTCTTGTTTTCTTACTATTTTTTACTATTGTCATTCACATAGGGGCAACTAGTGATTATTGACTAAATAGCTTGTCTCTAATCATTTATTGTCAGTATGGTCCAACATAGTACTAAGAGGTTTTTTCTTTAATGTTCATGTAGATCTGATTTATTTGGACTTACAAATAAAAACTAGCTCCTCCCCCACACCCATACACCTTTCAAATACTTTTTTCCCTTAGTGTTTGGTAGAACGAAACTATTTTGTGAAAGCTTTAGGATGCCTTTAGCTATTAAACATCATCATTAATTGTGTTTAATCAAGACAATACTTCATACCTAGAATTTGGAAAGGGAGAGGGAAGCTTCTGTATTCTCCAGTTCTCAGCCCTAGCCACTGCCCAGCTGGACAAGGGATCAGGAAGATGATGCTGGCTTCGGTGCTGGGGAGCGGTCCCCGGGCGGGCCTCTGCTCCGGCCCCTCCTGGGGCCCGCACTCTCGCTCCGGGCCCGCTCCACCTCAGCCACTGACATCTACCACGAGGAAATGGCACAGGAACACTCCAAAGCTGCCATCTCCTTCTACAGCATCAACGTGGCAGCTGAGAAACCATCTGTCACCATATGTTGTCCATGTGTTCTTTTCTAGCTGCCCAGTCTTCTCCACTAGATTATAAACTCATTGCAGGCAGAACCGTATCATATTGTTGTGTTTATACTCACTGCTTAGTACAATGCCTTATACATTAATGCTTGTGGTATGATCTGTTTGACATGACAGACTAAAGAATAGGGAGCTAGAATCTGAGTCTCGATTCTTAATGGTTGTTAGTAGCATACCTAACTTTTTATTTTGTTCTCAATCTGGAAGGTGTGAAGTATTATCCAAAGATATAGGTAAAATGTTAACCTGATACTTCTGATTCCATGATATTTTATTTTATAGCTTAGCATTTGTTCTAGTTTGCTAGCTGCCAGAATGCAATATACCAGAAATAGAATGGCTTTTAAAAAAGGGAATTTAATCAGATACTAGTTTACAGTTCCAGGCTGAGAAAATTCCCAGTTAAAACAAGTCTATAGAAATGTCCAATTTAAGGTACCTGGGAAAAGATACCTTGGTTCAAGAAAGCCGATGATGTTCAGCGTTTCTCTCTCAGCTGGAAGGGCACGTGGTGAACATGGCGGCATCTGCTGCC
This sequence comes from Tamandua tetradactyla, assembly GCF_023851605.1. Taxonomy (NCBI): domain Eukaryota; kingdom Metazoa; phylum Chordata; class Mammalia; order Pilosa; family Myrmecophagidae; genus Tamandua; species Tamandua tetradactyla. The sequence goes on from NC_135334.1 coordinate 111,323,986, forward strand.
TTTCTTGTGGCTCTACCAAAAAGGACCCTTTCCAAAATGTTTCCTCTTTTAAAGGATTCCAGTAAGCAACTCCACCTTCAGTGGGTGGAGGCACACCTCCATGGAAATCATCTAATCAAGTTACCCCCCACAATTGGGTGGGTCACACCTTCATGAAAACAATCAATATGCTCCCACCCAGCAATATTGAATGAGGATTAAAGGGCATGGCTTTTCTGGGGTCCACCACAGATTCAGATCGGTGCAGCATTCAAAACCGCCCTGAGAGTCAGAGAGATTAGGTAACTTGGTCAGAATCACTAGTAAGTGTCAGAGCTTGAAACCAAATCCATATCTGACTTTGAAGAGGTAACTACTCTGCTATGCTGCTTTTCTGAATTATTATGCTAAACTGTTGATCAAGACTGAAATAGAATGTATTTGAAATCTTCATGGCTTATTATTTAGTCTCAAAATTTTCTTTTGACATTTGTATTACATTTGATTAGTGTGTTTCTATTTTCTCTTTTTTGAGGCATATGTCTGTGTTACCTGAGTAGATGTAGGTATAGTTTAAAAAGGAAAAAAAAAAGGCTACATAACTTTTTAAATGTTAAAAGAAGCCTGCTACAAACTAAATGTTAGAAACAAAATAAATATAAAGCACAGTTTAATATATGCCTCATTGAGGAAATGAATATTTGGAAAATTATTGTAGTTTTTTTTTTTGAAGTGTTTTAATCTAAAACTCATAATGTGCAAGGCACTGACCTGAGTCCTGAGGAATGGGAGTGGGTAATAACTTTTAAGGTGTGTTCTGTTGTGAAGGACCTCATAGTCTAGTAAATGGAAGAAAACTCAATAAAACATAATTAATAGCAGCATAAATTTTTATGATGCAATTTGTGATTCATTTAAATATTTATAGGAATTAAGGAATGGGGATGAAATCGTGGTTGAGTTACTCAGGGAAGTTCATATGGCTGAAATAGATTTTGTACTTGGTTCTTAAAGAGTAGTTAGAATTTGAATATGGTCGAGTATAAATGAAAAACATCATTTTATTGTTTTCATGCAGCTGCAATTTATAAGTAGTATTCAATTGCTAGGTTGCCTAGATTGGTTGTTTCTCCCATAGTTATCACACAAAATGTAAGGTTGTGATTTTCTTTGACTTTTGAAATACAATCTACTTTAACTATTAAACATCTGTCATATAAAGAACTATGAAAAGTTATATAATCGGGCACTGTAGTTTTCTCTTACGACATACAAAAGTTCGTTTTGGTCTGATTCCTGCTTACCTCACCAGCCTAATCTCTCCTTACTTCTTTCCTGTACTATTTGCCAGTTCCTCCAGAGTTTCATGTTTTCTTTTGCTCTAGGATTTTGACCATGTTGTTCCCTAGATCACTGCCCCTCTGTGTGATTGTCCCTCTTAATCCTTTCAGGCTCAGAATAGATGTTATTTTTTTTTCTCATCTGTGAAAACTAAACTAGATACCTGTTCTGAAAGTTCCCATAGCATCCTGACTTCACTTTATAAACTGTAATTTCCCGTCACTGGATATTAAGCGAGCTTCTTGAGGTTAGAAATCTTATCCTCTCTATTTTTTTTTCACTACTGTATTCTTAGTGCCCAATACAGTTTTCAATAAATATTGGTTTAATAGGGAAATTTCTTTGGGGTTAGATGTTTTTGGGTGTTCAATAAATATTTCCTAACTGATGTTTATTTCATTAAAATAGCTTATACTGGTGATACTGAACTATTTTAACTGAGAATATAACGTAACCATCTATTTGAACATCTTGGTGCAGAGTTAAGTAATTTCTGTACAGTATACTTTCACGGCTTATTTGTTGGCTTAGTTTGTTAGATTCTCTGAGTTCTCTATTAATATTGCTATGCCATCTATTGGTGTGTATGTTTGAAAGAGATGTATTTGTATGTTATATATTTTTCTATTCCTTTTTCTATATTTTTGTTTTAGGTTTATCTCTTGTAAGCAGTATTTAGTAGATTTTGTTTTATGTATTCATTTTGAAAAGCTCTTCTTTTAATAGGTGATTTAATCCATTTGTATTTATTGTAATTACTGATGTATTTGGACTTTTTCTACACTTTTTTTTTCTGTTTTTATCCTTTGCATTTTTCTTTTCATATGCCTGCCTTCAGTTGAATAATAGTTTTTATTTCTATTTCCTCTGCACTTTTGAATGCTGTGAATTAGATTTCTTTTTTGGTGTTCACCTCTGAGTTTTTAGGGCACATATTTAAATTTTATTGATAAAGCCTAAAGCTATTCAGCATTTTTTCCTCCGACTATATCAAAGTTCTTAGCATGCTTTAGCTACCATGCTATTTATTTATTTGCATGGGCGAATAATGTACTGCTGAACATTCTTGCATCCATTTTACTGTTTTCAGAGTTTTAGTTTTACCCTTTTTTAAAGTATCAAACATTACCCTTTAAATGGTCAATAGTTAACAATTTTTTCAATTTCTGGGGTAACTGTATCCACTTTTCTTCTTGATAAACTACATCTTGTGATAGCTCTTTTTTTTGTGATCATTAATAGGTATAATCTTCTGTATGTCTAAAAAATACTTTTTCTTCATGATAGTTTGGTTACATATAAAATTCTAGACAGTTCTTTCTTCCTCAGCATTTTGGAGATTTTGCTTCATTGTCTTCTGACCTCAATTGCAGCTGCTGAGAAATATCAGCAGCTCAGCTCTCAGTCTGTCATACCTTTGAGGTAACTCATTTGCTGGTATTTTTTTCTTTTTCTCAGTGTTTTTATTGTTTTATTGTTGATGGTATTCTCTGCAGTGTCTCTAATATGGGTTAGACAGTTTAATACTCTTTCATCTATTTAATTTTTTATTGAAGTATAACTTACATAAAGTATACAGCTCTATTTATTCGTTTATTTATTTATTTATTTGCATGGGCAAGCACTGGGAATCGAAGCCGGGTCTCCGGCATGGCAGCTGGAAATTCGGCAGGCGGAAATTCTGCCACTGAGCCACTGTCGCACCGCCTTCAGTTAATTGTTACATACACATATATGCATGTTTCTACAACCTAGATCAAGATATAAAACATTTCGAACAAACCACAAGGCTCCATGGAGTACCTTTCTATCCCCCAAAGGTAACCACTATTCTAAACTTGTTCAGAACTTTTTCACTTTGAGGATATAGATCCCTCTTCATTTTTGGAAAGTTCTTGACAATCATCTTTTCATATATTGCTTCTTTACCATTGTCACAATCCTCTTCCCTTGGAACTCTATTAGATAAACATTGCAGCCTCAATCTGTGCCTCTTAACTGCTACTTTTTTTTTGTCTGCCTATGTTACTAATTGACTCTTTCCCTATGTCGAGCCTAGAATATATCTCATTGATTGACATTCTTTTTTACATCAATGACTGTTTTTCATTTCCAAGATTTCTAATTAATTTTTCCTTTCTACCTCATTTGTTCATTTCTGTACATCATTATTATTTTAATTTCTTACTCTTGCAATAAATTTTTACTTTTATGTATTTCCTTAGAAATATTTCTAAATCTTTGGCAGATTATACTAAGTAAGTTACATCAAGAGTGAATTTCTGTTCCAGCTATTGATTTGTGGCTTGCTTTCTTAGCATTTGATTTCTTCATATGATTTGAAATTTTGTTTTACAGTTCGATTTTGAGTAAAGGGTTTTTGTGTCAGTGTTTCCCTTCCCCCATGCTCCTTCCTCTCCTTTCTGATCCTTTCCTTTTCCCTCCTTTCCTACTTATAACAATGGGGATTTGGGCAAATCCAACAATGGAGCTAGAGGGTTGTTTGACCCAGTTCCTCTATTGAGGCACTGTTTTTCTTCCCTACCTTCCTGGAACCATGGTTTTGAATTAAAGCCATAGCCCCAGTCAGCAGATTTTGATTAACCTTCTGTCACGACTAGAGAACCCTTACCCAGCTCTAGCTGTAGACAGTGAATATGATTTGATTTCTCTGTCTCCAGAAAGCCATGTTTAGTTCTCTCAACCCCATAGGAAACCTCTATTCCTCTCTCCTGCTCCAGCCTGCTTCTAGATTCAGAAACCAGCATGTGTTTAGCTTTAGGTCCGGCTCACCATATTTGAGTTCCCTGCTGCTTTTGTTGCACAGAAATGTTTATTTGACTTCAGAAACGTCTTTTTAAATTTTCTCTTATTATACTCTATTCATTTATACTATATGATACCGAAGGAGTTTCTGAACTCACCAGACAATGTTAACTCAGAAGTGCTATTACTTTTAAAGCTTCTCTGTTCATGGAGTAATAGTGAATATAAATCTTAAAAAAGAGGGTTGCAGGATCCGGAGTTAATTTGTTCTGAGGAGAACATTGCTATCATCTCTACATGTGATTTCATTTTTAATAATTTCTCATTAATCTTCGTGAAAGCATCTTTTCTAATAAATGTGTGTCCATTGGAGAGATTTTGGAAAATACAACAAAGCATAATTATTTACACACATACAAATACACAACACAATGGGAATTTGTAATTCCACAGTCTAAAAGTTGCTTCTGAACATTTTAGTATTTATTATTCATGTTTTACATAAATACACACCATTCCACATATAATATTCACATTTTAAAAACCCAAACAAACTCAGTCTTGTTTTGTAGGTGAAGCTGTAAGTGCTGGAGATGCGTTATGTGAAATTGAGACCGACAAAGCTGTGGTTACCTTAGATGCAAGTGATGATGGCATCTTGGCCAAAATAGTGGTAAGTTTTTATTTGATTGCTTTCAGTAGGATGGAAATCTTGAAGTTCCTTGAAATAAAGTTACCATTTATTTTTACCTCTTTGTTTATTACCTAATACTTTTTTTTTAGAGTAAGTAGGTAGGAGATATACATGTAAGAGAACATGCACGCACACTCTCACAAGATGATAGAGGCAAGAGGCAGTGCATTTTTTTTAAGCTGAATACAATTTTTTAAATTAATTTTTAAATTTTCTTTAAAAAAATATAACACAAACATTCTTAACATATGATCATTCCATTCTACATATATAATCAGTAATTCACAATATCATCACATAGTTGCATACTCATCGTCATCAATAAAATGCTTAAAGCTGAGAAAAATATAAATATAGAAAAGATCGGAAGAAATATTACAAAATGTTAAGTGTTTGTCTTTGGGTGTGAAACTGAGTCATCCTCTCACTCCACCTTTTCTATTTTTCTGTATTTTCTAAATTTTCTATAATGTATACGTTTATCATGGAAAATTAGAGTTTATGTGAAAATAAAATGCTTAAAGCTGCAGTGCATTTTTAATTCAGATGTTTTAAGATCTAAAAAAAGCCAGTGATGATCAAACAATACAAAACTATTTCAACCAGTTCATTGGTTCTCAGTGTTTTAGGTTTCTTAGTGGCAAAATTAGAAGCATTCTTTTCTAAGGAATGAGAAAAGGCTATCTGGAGTGGAATTTGAAGATGAAGAAAGCAATAAATTAAAGCTTAGAGCTTGCAGTTTCCAAGTGTGTAATTGGTAGAATAAAAAAGAAGGAATGTTCTTCTTGTTTTCATTTCTGTCGCGTGAAAACAAGAAACCCTATCCTCATAGAACCCCTGGAATCCCAGGACTAGAAGTGTGTAAAGCGATGGCTATTCAGCTCTTGTCTCCAGGCAAGACTTTCAAAAGTTACCCCAGGCAGTTTCTTGTCTATAGTTTTATAGCCACAGTCCATGCCCTAGCCCATTGCTAACTCATCCTCAAAGTTTAGGCAATGTTTATTACCATTTTAAAATTATATTTATGTAAAAAGCTAATATTTCAAGTATTTGAATATAGTTGAATTGACAGTTTTATCTTTAGATGTCATATTTTCTATCCCATAAACATTTCTTTTATGAAAGTAGACTTGTGGCTCTAGTAAGATCAAAGTCTTTTTCTTTTAGATCTAAATTTTAATATACATGGTAACTTTGAATACTTTTCTCTGACAATATTTTGTTTCATAACTAATTTAAAATGTGGAGCTATAACTGGAGTACTCTAATGGTATTACTAGGATATGAAGTTAGTAGATCCCCTCAACTAAAATATATAGCAACACAAGAGAGGTTACTCAAATAACAAAATAAAATATGTAATATATCATGAAACTATTAAAAATTGTTTCTAGAAAATCTTACTTTTTATGTATACTATACATTAATGAAAATGCAAAAAAAATTGGAAAACATTTTTAAAAGTGTGTATGTACCACGATTACAATCATAGGACTTTGAAGAAAAACGTAACTATAGAAAAGATTGGAAGGAAATATTACATAATGTTAAGTGTTTGTCTTTGGGTATGGAACTGAGTCATACTCTCCACAGTTTCTATTTTTCTGTATTTTCTAAATTTTCTATAATGTATATGTTTATAATGGAAAATTAGAGTTTATGTGAAAATAAAATGCTTAAAGCTGCATATGGTGAAAACATGATTATTTAGGGAATATACCCTGATGGATTCAACCAGTATTGCTTCTTAACTTCCGCAACATTTAATAGCTACTACAGCAGCTTTAGGCTGGAGTCACACTGCTGACCGAGCCGTATAGCTAAAAGGCTAAGCCGCTCTGAAGGATGCACTGGCTGAGAAGTAGATTAGTGAACGATGGTGTATACCTGTGATCAAATATTGTGCTCCTACACAAAGAAACGAAGTTGTGAGGCATGAAACATTGTGAATGAAACTGTGGGACATTTGGTGAGGCAAAATAAGTTAGAAACAAAAGAACAATTGTAGTATGGGCTCCTTTAGAAAATGCATATAAGAAAACAGGAGCCTACATTGTAAGCTCTGATAACAGTCACATTTAGTCCAGAGTGGTAATTATTACTTCTGAATTTTGAGAGGCAGTTTTATATATGTATAAGTTGGTATTTAGAGATAAGAACCAAGCCGATCAGTCAGGATTGAGATAATTGAGAACACAGGGGTAAGGAAGACATTGTCTATATTTTAGAACCTCACCTATTCTTTAAGACCAAAGGAAGAAAGATTTGTTTTGTTCAGAACCTAAATTTCCTGTAGTGCATAATCTAACTGAACCTGTCTGAATAGCTCATTTAAACAACTGAAACGCAGGGAGACCAGAATAAGAATGAAGGCCTTTTATCCTATATAGGTTAATATAATACTTGGATACATCCTAGAATATATTAAGCAGATAATCAAAAAGTACTGGCAAAATGTTCTAAGAAATGATGAACATGCAACTATGTGATGATATTAAGAATTATTGATTGTATAGGTAGAATGGAATGATATCTTAATGTTTTGTTTGTTAATTTTTTTTTAATTAATAATAAAAAAAAGTACTGGCAAAGTCTCTTGAGGGATGGGAAAAAAAAATGAAACTATTAAACTTTACCACTGAGGAAACCCCTGATACTATATCAAACATTAGGGATACCCAAATCAAAAGGCCAAGCCCTTGATCTTTTTTTTTTTTTTTTTAATTTTTTTATTAATCAAAAAAAAGAAAAATTAACACAACATTTAGAAATCATTCCATTCTACAAATGCACTCAGTAATTCTTAGTATCATCACATAGATGTATGATCATCATTTCTTAGTACATTTGCATCGATTTAGGAAAAGAACTAGCAAAACAGCAGAAAAAGATATAGAATGTTAATATAGAGAAGAGAATTAAAATAATAATACTAATAATATATATATATATATAAAGGAAAAAGAAAAAAACAAAAACAAAAGATACAAACACACAAACAAACAAAAAACCATATTTCAGGTGCAGCTTCATTCAGTGTTCCAACCTAGTTACATTACACTTAGGTATTATTGTGCTGTCCATTTTTGAGTTTTTGTATCTAGTCCTGTTGCACAGTCTGTATCCCTTCAGCTCCAATTACCCATTATCTTACCCTGTTTCTAACTCCTGCTGGTCTCTGTTACCAATGATATATTCCAAGCTGATTCTCGAATGTCGGTTCACATCAGTGGGACCTTACAGTATTTGTCCTTTAGTTTTGGGCTAGACTCACTCAGCATAATGTTCTCTAGGTCCATCCATGTTATTACATGCTTCATAAGTTTAGTCTGTCTTAAAGCTGCATAATATTCCATCGTAGGTATACGCCACAGTTTGTTTAGCCACTCGTCTGTTGATGAACATTTTGGCTGTTTCCATCTCTTTGCAATTGTAGATAATGCTGCTATAAACACTGGTGTGCAAATGTCCATCTGTGTCTTTGCCCTTAAGTCCTTTGAGTAGATACCTAGCAGTGGTATTGCTGGGTCGTAATCCATTCTGCCATTCTATGTCTTTTGATTGGGAAATTCAGTCCATTAACTTTTAGTGTTATTACTGTTTGGATAATATTTTCCTCTACCATTTTGACTTTTGTATTATATATATCATATCTGATTTTCCTTCTTTCCACACCAAGCCCTTGATCTTGAGGCTTGCTCTTGTGAAGCTTATGTATGTAACGGAGAAGCTTTATAGGTATGCCTAAGAGTTACTTCCTGAGGACTTCTTTTGTTGCTTAGATGGGGCCACACTCCCTCTAAGCCCAACTCTGCAAGTGAAATCATTGCCCTTCTCCCTACATGACATCCAGGGGTGAAAGTCTTCCTGGTAGCATGGAAGATGACTCCCAAGGATGAGGCTGGCCCTGGCACTGTGGGATCAACAATGCCATCCTGACCTAAAGGGGGAAAATGAATATAACAAACAAGGTATTGGTGGCACAGAGAGGTCAAATAGAGTCAAGAGGGTACTCTGAAGTCACTCTTATGCAATCTTCAGTTAGACATTGCTACCTATCATAACCTGCCAAACCCAACCAAAACCATATCTGCCAGTCCCAGAGAAAACCTAGGGCATTATATAAGATTCTACAAAGGTTCCATGTACTAGGGTAACTTTCCAGAAACCTACAACCTCCTAAATGGTCCCTGGACTAGATAAGTTCTAAACCTAGAGAGGCCAGGCTCTCCAGAACATCACCTAGTTCTATCTCCCTACCCCATATTATTGACAGCCCCTTCCAATATGAAAAAGTTAGAATGACCATAGCCCACATACCCCTAAAGAATGAGAGAAAGATCAAAGTTGATGGTGTAGTTACACAGAGAAGGTAGGGCTTAACAAACGACTATGATTGCTGAATTATTGTTATATTGATATTTCTTTTAGTCTCCAGTATCTTAGAGCAGCTAGAAGTAAAAAAAAAATAAAAAAAATATTTTATCCTTCTAGCCTCCAATGTCCTGGAGCAGCTAGGAGGAAAAATCTGAGATGATGGTATGGTAGCTTATGACAAACTCTGGGATCTGTTCTGTAACAGAGGAGTGTTGAAGAGTGCTTTGAAAACTATTGCTTTTTTTTCTTTCTTTGCTTTGTGTATATATGTATATGTTATACAATAAAAAAAGTTAAAAATTAAAAAAAAATAAAGCTGCTTATTAGCTCTGTGATGATTAAAAAGTTCTTTAACCTCTCTGTACCTTTTTTCTTCATGATAAAATGGAGTTACAATAAATGTATCTGCATCATAGGATATGTATTAGTTTCCTAGGGCTGCTGTAACAAATATCACAAACTGGATGGTTGAAAAACAACAGAAATTTATTCTCTTGCAGTTCTGGCTTCTGAAAGTCCAAAATCAAGTTGTTAACAGGTCCATACTTCCTCTGAAACCTCTAGGGGAGTCTAAGGGAGAGTCTTCCCTTACCTCTTCCAGCTTCTGGTGGCCCCAGGCATTTGTTGGCTTGTGGGAACGTACCTCCAATCTCTGCCCCTGTCTTCATCTGACCATCTGCTCTCGATGTGTTTTGTCTCCTGTGTTCTTAAAAGGATACCAGCCATGTTGGATTTAAAGCCCATTCTGACCTGTCTTAACTCGATTACATTTGCAAGGACACCTTCCAAATAAGGCCACATTCACAGAAACAGGGTTTAGGACTTCACCATATCTTTTTGGGGGACACAGTTCAACCAACAAAAGAGTAGATAAAGTGAAATAATACATAATATGCTTATCCCAAGATCTGTGTCACTTAGCTAATCCTAGTAAATGTTGCTGTTGCCTTATTATTATAATTATTATTTTCACAGCTCTTAGTGGCCATTGGCTCCCATGGCAGTCTGTCTAATAATTTGTACTTTTGTTTGTGGTCACTGAGTAAGTATCCATCTTGCACCTCTGTAGTTTGATTCAATCAAGCAAGCTGTGTGTCTGTGATTTAATCATACAAGCTATGTGTCTAGTAGTAGTCCCTTGTTGATGTGTTTTTAATTCTGGCTGCCAGCTCATTCTGCCCTGAGTATGGTATAATGCTATCTTTTGTGTATTCTTTCCAAAGACCATACTTTGGAATGTTAATACTCTAATTAGATGTATAGCTATAAATAATTTACTTTTTAATCTGTATTTCTTATTAGAAAATTCCCTTTCCCTTTTTTCTAACCACTTGTCTTATTTTTGACATTTTCATTTGTCAGACTTCCTTTGTCATCTGTGATATTAACAGCCATGTTGAAACATATCATCTGTAGTTTCATACAGTTAACTTCCTTGGGGGAAATATTAACCGAAGTCTATAATTTCTATACCTTTATTTCTGGAAAAATATAACTTTCATACCAAAATAGGTTCTCTGGTTAATTTATGCTGCATTTTGAAAAGGAAAAAGATTGTTTGAATTGCCATATATAGTAAATCCTGCGACATTTTATTGTGTGTGCTTTTGGCTCTTAACCCTAGCTCTGGATTGTTTGGCAATGAATATCTTCCGGAATTGATAGTACTTTCTACTTAGCTGCTTAGTAATGCATTTCAGATTGTTAACAGTGTGGGTGGGTCAGTAGTGCCTATTCATCTGGCCCCTACTGCCTTGAAAAAGGGGAGTGAGGGGGGGTGTAAAATTGAGAGCAGCCTTAGCTATTTCCTTGCCAGTGAGAAGGTGGTATATATTTAGGGGACTTTGTAGCTTTTATTATTATTACACGTGCTTTTTGAATATTGAGTGGGATTCTAGTCATGTCACAATGCATAAAATTTTACAGGGGAAAAAATGGAGAAAAATTAAGGTGATAGTATTACTGATTGCAATAGTGCTTTTTTTATGGCGGGGAGGTCTTTCCTCCCCTCCGTCTGCCCACCCCCAGCGACAGTTATGGGTGTCTTTCATTATGGAAATAGCCCTCTTAGCACATACAGTGGAATGATTCTGATAGGACTATATATATAGTTAAAAGATTTTTTGCTTTTGACTGAAAATGTGGGATAATTGAGGCAAGGGATAACAAAACCCTAGTTTTAGTTTTAGTTCACATCTTTGAAAGGATTAGAAATTATAGCCTAATTTTACTCTTAGGGATTTCACAATCTCTGAAGGTTTTTGCATTTTCCCCCCATAGTTTCAGTTATTTTCTTTGTTCTCATTCATAATTTTTGTATCAAAATTCCATTTATAATATAAAGTAATATTTATTACATTTTAATTAGGGCCAGAAAAAAATGTAGAAGCTCTTAATGTTGTTAATGAAAGAATGATTGCTATTGACATAGATAATTTTATGATTTATTTCCAATTTGTTTCAGTTCGTTGCAGATTAAATTTCATGCAATCACTGGTAAATTATTGTGTAGAAAGCCTTAAATTATTGCGTATAGATATCAGTTCATGAACTTAGTCCTAAATATAGTGTTCAAAAAAATAAATAAACAGTGGTCAGCAAAGTAGACAGCAGATGTTTTGTGGGGATTTTTTGTTTGCATGGGCAAGCACCAGGAATCGAACCCAGGTCTCCGGCATGGCAAGTGAGAACTCTGCCTGCTGAGCCACCATGGCCCACCCTAGACAGCAGATGTTTTACGTGATAAATGAATAAAGTAGAATTTTAGGATGGCATATTTAGAGCACTCTTTGGAGGTTGTCTAATTTGGCTTCCAGCATATTAAGGGTGACTGTGTAACTTGTCATACAAACCAGGACACTTGAGATTAGAAGAGTGTAGTATGCTAAAGTTAATTAAATTTACAACTTATAAAATTTTAATTTGATAGATGTTTATTATATTGGTTGACCAATAGTATTCAAAATTGTCTTTGAAAATAAAATTCTTTCTAAAAAGTAACATCCATAGGTAGTAAATAAAAAATTTTAAAGATCCCTCTTTTTACTGATCATCTGAATATTAAAAAACAACAGAAAAATTAATTCTTGGTACATATTCACATTCTTCAGTCTGTTTCCTAGCTGTTTCTCAGTCACTGGTATTTTTCTAAAGAACCTATTTTTTCTGTAGGTTTTGTTAGTTCTTCCCTCTATTTTTCATTAAATTGCCTGTAATCACCTTTAAAATTGTACTTTCTGGTTAATAAGCTTCAAATTGTTAAGAGCTTCAATTAGTCCTTCTCTGTAGACCGTAGTATTTTTAACTGAGAAAATACCATTTCTGTAAGTGCTGAAATATTTAATGAACCTCAGAGGAAATTCTACCAACTGGAAGATATTCTCAGTTCTACTCTTTCATATTAAAATGGGTAAATAAAACATTGTGAAAAGAAGGTAGTCTGCATTGTCCATGAATAAAAAGCCAAATCAGTTATAATCTAGAGTATATTTCTTCTCTTTTTATTCTTGTCTTTTAAAGCAGTGCTAGATGATAGTTTTGATCAGGTGAATGCAATTTACAGATTTGGTAACTATTACTAAAACAAACAAATAAACACTATTTGTCACAGGCCTTACCGTCTGTTGTCTTATATGTTACTATTTATTTGTCCACCGGTGTCACCAGCCTGGCCCTGGTTCTGTCAGTGTGAATTTGCAACTCTTGTCATAGAGGTTCTTCTCTGTTGTCCAATTTTTGGTCCTGGCCTGTTAAATGTATTTTTTAATTTTGTTTCATTTTAACAATCAGTGACTGGGAGGAAAACACAGCACTTAGTTTACTAGATGTGAGCCACACTATTCTAAGTACCTTACATATAACTCATAACAACTCTTTGAAGTAACTACTATTATTATTTCCATTCTGCAGATTGGGAAGCAGGCATAGTGAGAAAAAGAAACTTTACTATAAAGTCATGTTAATTAGTAATTAGCAGAGTCAGCATTGAAAACCAGGCAGTCTACACAAAACTGGGAGGAAAGGCAAATACTTTGAATGACAGACTCGGGTCACTATTTTAGTATCAATGAGCTAGAAGCTAGTAGCCCTAAATGAAAGATGTAACATAAAGTATAGACTTAAACTCAGTGACTCAAGAGTGGGAGAGGAGAAGACTAAAGTGTTTGATCAAGTAATCCTAGTACCTGCAAGAAACCCTGGGGGTTAGTGCATCCTCAGGCCACTGATGTTCAAGCGGAGTGGAGAACATCCACAGTGCTAACTCAGGGGAAGCATTAACAAAGGCTCTCTTCCTTTATAAACAGGTTTGAAAACACTTTTATTTATCCTTCTGTTATAAAGTCTACACCAGATTTTAAATATTTGTTGACTACTATATAAGCAAATATCCACAAGAAACTCACACATCTCCAGGAGATTGCTTACTAAGCAAAGGAAATAGAAAAAGTAAGAGAATCTCAAATTTGTTTAGTAATTTTAGTGACTTTCAGAAGAACTCTAATGATTGCCTAGACATAAGTATCTTTTAACTTCTTTTACCTTCTCTTATGCATTCAACTTGTTTGGTAGTATGTCTACTTGTCCATGCCTATTGTATATAGGCCTCAACTTCATGGTGGCATTTTTAAATGGAAAAATGAGTGTTAAAATAAATTTTATTTGATATTCAGATATGGGAAAAATTGAAATGATACTAAATGTTCATTCTTGCCGATTTGTGAAGGTGTCAGTGTCATGTTGGTATGCTATATACAGAACTATATATGTGATTTATTGTAAATGAAATAGATAGCTCAGTTTCAGATTCAGTATAGTGTCTGACTCAGATTTCCGAAATCTATTGATATATATATATTTTTCTTTTGAGTGCATGGTCCGGGAACTGAACCCAGGTCTCCCACATGAAAGGCGAGCATTCTACCACTTAACCACCTCTACTGATATTTTTTCTTTGCCTGGGCAGGCACCAGGAAGAGAGGTTTTCTTTTTGTTTTTGTTTTTGTTTTGTCATGGGCAGGCTCCAGGAATCAAACCTGGCTGTCTGGCATGGAGGTAAGAACTCTGCCACTGAGCCACCATTGCACCTCTATTGATATTTTTAAAACAGAACTTTTGTTTCTTTTTTCTTTTTTAAGATTGCTTTGAATGATGTTCTAAGTACTTATTTCTGGCTCAGTTTTTAAAAGAATTAACATCAAATGGACTTCATGTCATTTCATGCTTTTTTAAAGAAATTTTTTTAGAAAATAAGTTATGATACTTTGTGACCTTGAGTTAGTAATTCAAAAGCAGGTAATTAGACATATTTAAAAGAAGAGAAAAATGTTAACATTAATTCATCTTTTTAAACATAATAAAGAAAAATAAATAGTCTACAGAAGTAAAAATCTTTTAGTATGTAACAAACAAATGTAATTGTTCTTGGATTGTTTAGTGTTTGGCCACAGCTTGCAATTTATTAAACGTTCTCATTTAGTTTTTTTTTTTTTTCCTTTTTGGGCTATGGCAATTTTACATTTTCATATTGGAAGGATCTGACACTAATATGGGGTAAGGAGATTGAAATATTTGATGTTCTGGAGAGGCTGGGCTAGGTTTCAGGACTTATCTGGACCAGGGACCCATCTGGAGGTTGTAGGTTTCTGGAAAGTCACTCTAGTGCATGGAACCCTTGTGGAATCTTATATATTGCCGTAGGTGTTCTTTAGGATTGGTTGGATTGGTCCTGGTGGGAAGTTGGCAGGTTATGATAGGTAGCAAGGTCTAACTGTAGCTTGTGTAAGAGCAACCTCCAGAGTAGCCTCTCAACTCTATTTGAACTCTCTCTGCCACTGATACTTTATTAATTACACTTCTTTTCCCCCTTTTGGTCAGGATGGAATTGTTCATCCCTGGGATTCATCTCCCATGTCACCAGGGAGACTTTCACCCCTGGATGTCATGTCCCATGTAGTCTTATTTAGTTTCTTATATATATTTTGCTTCCTGAAAGTATATTCTTGTTCTTCTGCATCACTAATTAGTAAACTTGGAAAGCTTCTTAACCCCCAGAACTTGGGCCTTATTTTAAGAATAGTACACATACTAATAAACATCAAGATATGTGTTACTCAGAAATGTCAAGCTCATTCTGGGAGTTATGCTTTTACTTATAATTACTGTTTTAGTGACTGCCCTGTAGCTTATCATCTTATTACCCATTACATTACATCTGTAATGAACCTTATTTAGAGTAACTGAAAGGGAACAGTAGAAAATTTTAAAGAAATGGCATTTTCTAGTACTGAACTTATAAAAAGTATTGCCATTTGAAGGTTTTATAGGGACTTTTAATAAGTAAATAAGAATCTGCCCTTTCTTTCTAAATTAATGTTGCTAAAATGCTTCAAGTATATTTAAGTTTTAAAAACATCCTCTTCAATCTTACTTTTGCTTTTAATTGGCATTATGTATGGAAAAGTCTTTGGTTAAATGAGATACCACTGTGTTTCTCTTGTACTTACAACAACTCGTTAGCTTTTATTTTATTTCTCAAGTTTTGTAAGTGGATAAATAAGGAAGGAATTAAATATAGAGGGAAAGGGGCACTAACATTAACTAGGGTAGTTTACCAGTTCTGTCTATACAATGAAACATTCTTTTTTCCTGAAACCAAGTTTACTGAAAAGATTTCACTTTTATTTTAGTAAATAGGACTAATATGGGAGTTAATGCGTTATGAGCTCTTGGAATTCCTAAGCTATTATATAAGAACTATGTGGAAAAGACAAAAAAAGTTAAGATATGTAATTGCAGTGTTCTATTTCTGATTTGTACTGATTGGCATAAAAAAGAAGATGGCAGTGATAGCTCATATATTTGAGGTTTTTCGAAAAGAATGATTAAAAATTTTTCCTTTGTAATTTCAGGGGATAGTAGTAGGAGCTAGGAGATGGAGGGTAGCCAGGGAAGGTATAAAGGGTAAAAGGTAAGAAAGGAAGGTGGGGGGAGGGGCAGGTTGGCTTAGTAGCAGATTTTGACTCAGAATAAGAGATCATTCTAACTGGTTTAAAATTGTCCAACATAGGCATAAGCTACTTATGAGGTCGTGAGCCTCTCCATCGCTACACTGATTTTCTTTCTAAACCATAGGTTGAAGAAGGATCTAAAAATATAAAGCTAGGTTCACTAATTGGTTTGATGGTTGAAGAAGGAGGTGATTGGAAGCATGTTGAAATTCCCAAAGATGTAGGTTCTCCCTCACCAGCCTCAAAACCATCAGTACCTGTTCTGCCACCAGAGCCACAGATTTCTAGCCCTGTCAAAAAGGAACACATACCAGGAAAACTACAGTGAGTATTTTTATTTGAATGATAATTTTAAAAATTATACGTATATAATTTTAAGATGTTTTAATCATGATCATACTCAAAACTTTTTGTACATGAAGTAAAAGGTTACTGATGTTCCCTTTTTTTCTCCTAGGAAACTGAGGCCTAGAAATTATTATTTTTACCATAAATGTTCATTTAGCAACAAATAGTTATTAAATACCTGTTATGTTCCAAGAACTCTGAAAGATTTGCTCACCCAGTGGTGAACAAAACAGTCTTTATTCATGTTGAGCTTGAATTAAGTTTTAGGATTCTAGACCAGTGTTCAATATGCTGTACTTCGTTCTGTGTTCCTATTCATGGATTTCCAATTACTATAATGTGAGTTCCAGTTTCAAATGCAGAACTGATATAAATTGTAGGTTGTATTTTAATATGCATTCCTTGTCAGGTTATTTTCCATTTGAGCTTCTGACATGGATAAAAGCTCAGTTTTGTCCATTTGTATCTGTGTCCAACAGAGATATCTGGTAAACATTGTTTTAGAAAGATAGTTTTTTGTTTTTTTGCAAGGGGAGGCACCAGAAATCAAACCCGGGTCTCCAGCATGGCAGGTGAGAATTTTGCCACTGAGCCACCTACGCATCGCCCTGAAAGATAGTTTTAATTGATGGACTGCAAATTTTAACACATTTTAATTATTTATCATCAGCATTCCTTTTAGGTAATACAAAATTTTTCTTTATAAGGAAAAGGTCCAATTAAGAACTCCTTTTAAACTTAACAATATAATGCAGACCCTTTCTTCTGTATGTTTTTTCCTTTACTTTACTATTGTTAGTTCCTACGTTTGCAGTATTTTTTAAATACTCATTTTTAAATTTCCTTTACCACACACAAAGTATTTCTGACTATTTCTCACTACTTATTTATTAAGATCAATCAATCATCATTAGGCACTTAAGTGTTCTAAGGACCCAGGGTGTATGTTACAAACCTGCTGACCTATGAATGAGTGTGTTTTTATTGACCTGCACAATGTTGGCCCACACAGTGATTTTTTTTTTCTTTTCCACTTTGAATTCAGTTGGTTGCTAGTTAATTATATATAGAAATCTCAAATTTCAGTTCTCTTGAAAAATCTGAAGATTTGGCACTACTGGGCCTGTATCAACTAGAGCTAAGTATTTCTCTGAGAAGTGACAAGTTCCGCAGCTGCTCTTTCCCATTTCCTGGTTTTAAATTTCTGAATCCAGCCTGTTTTCATTAATTTTCTTTGTCTGACTGTGTAGGCATTTGTGTACTACCTTGCTTTAAGGTGTTCATGGACACGTAAATACGTCATGTGACCTTGGGTGTGCCTCAGTTCCTTGCCTGTAAAATCAATATAATTGTTTCCTGCCCTTTTATCCTTCTGTATTATATGTAAACTTTTTTTTGTAATATTAGAAATTCTTAAAAAATTATATGAAGGAATAATACAGTTAGCTCCTTATTGATAGCTGTGCGATGAGTAATTGTGTATTAGTAAATTAGTGAAAAGGAATTAGTCAAAATATAAACTCTTTCCTAATGAATATTTTCATTATTAAAAGACTTATAAAACAGTGACTAGTTACATTTTTAATGAAGGTGTTTTGGCAGTAAAATAATTTAGATTAATAAAGGTTAATTTATTTATCTGTGACCACTTATGAGAGTGATTTTAACTTTAAGATTTTGTTTTTCCTATTTATTGGTGAAACTGTTCACATTTAGATATATTTGAAATCAAATAGAAGTGTTAATTGATTCCCTTAATCGTCATGATTTTTTCTTAGGTTCCGTTTAAGTCCAGCTGCCCGTAATATTCTGGATAAGCATGCACTTGATGCTAGCCAGGGCACAGCCACTGGCCCTCGGGGGATCTTCACTAAAGAGTACGTGTGTGTTTTTTATATTAACCAGTTATATTATTAATCATGGCCATCTTTTACAGAAAGTATTTCAAGAAAAGTTTACATCATGTTAAGATTTTATATTTATATATATAAATATTGGTCTTGGAGAATGCTAAATGAATCATAAAGGAGAAAATACTAATCTTTTACACACAAAATGAAATTAACCTATGGTAACATACAAACAGCAATAAAAAATAGAAAGATACACAAAAGTCAACATAGAAGTTAACATTTTTGAAAGAAGGTATTCACCATAATACACAATTTACTACAGCACTCATCATAGAAGCAATATTTTTATGGTGTGTTTGAGAAACACTCAACTTAAGCATAAGAATCAAAATACTATAATGGATTATCTATAGCCTCATTAAAGATTAGGGCTTTAAAAAGAAGCATAACAGTAACATTACTTTTATTTTAAAATAGTTATTTTGTACTATCATCAAGTATCTAGTCATTGTTCAGATTTATATTATTGACCTCATATCCTACAATCTTGTGAAGCTCATTTATTCTATTAGCTTTTTTGTAGAATCTCTGGGATTTATTACATAGACAATCATATTGTCTGTAAGTAAAGGCAGTTTCCGTCTTCTGTTCCAGTTTACATACATTTTATTTATTTTTCTTATCTAATTGCAATTGCTAAGACCTCTCTTTAATATTGAGCAGATGAAGTGAGAGCCTTCATTTTTGTATTATTCTTAACCTTAAGGGCTGGGGGTATAGCATTCATTCTTTAACCTGTAAGTATGATGTTGGCTATATCACATTGAAGAAATTCCATTCTATTCCTAATTTGAATGAATGGATGTTAAATTTTATTAAATGCTTTTTTTATTAAATGTATTTTATTGGTACTTTTTTCTAATAAAGTATATTAGACTTTATTACTTTATTTATATATAGACTTTATTATTGTCAGTGGTATATAGTTTTTTCCTTTTTAGTCTGTTGATATAGTTATTTACATTGATTTTCATATGTTAATACATTTTTACATTCCTGGGCTAAAGGACTTGGTCATGATAAAGCATCTTTTTTACATATTACTAGATTAGATACACTCTCATTTTTAAAAGGATTTTTATTTCCATGTTTATAAGAAATGATGATCAGTAGTTTTCCTTTCTTGTAATGTCTTTTTTCACAGTTTTCTTGTTGTTGTCATAAAAAGAGTTGGAAAAATGTTCCCTTGTATTTTCTGGAAAAGTTTGAGTGTAACTGATACAATTCTTCTCCTTTCAATGTGGGGTACAATTCATCAGAAAACTATCTGGGCCTGGTGTTTTCATTGTGGAAAGATTTTTAACTACAAATTAAAAAATAATTTCTATAGCAATAGATCTTTTCACATTGTACATTTCTTCTTAAATAAGTTTTGGTAGTGTGTATCTTTCAAGGAATTTATTTTCCCATTTAGGCTAAGTTATTGAATTTAATGGTATGAAATTATTTATAATATTTCCTTATTCTCTTTTATTTCTACTGTGAATAAGGTCTGTAGTCATGTCTCATTCTTGATATTAATAATCAGTGTAATCTTTTTTTTCTTTTGATGAATCTGACTAGAGATTTAACAATTTTATGGATCTTTTCAAAGAATCAGCTTTTGCTTTGATTGGTCTCCTGAATTGTTTTTGTTTTCTATGTGATTGATTTTGCTCTTAGTTTTTTAAATCATTTCTTTTTTTGTACTTTCATTGTATTTAGCTGCTGTTTTTTCCTAGTTACTTAAGTTAGAAGGTTTAATGTTGGAAGCTTTCTTTTTTTTTTCTTACATAAGCCTTAATGCTGTAAATTTACCTTTAAACATTGTTTTAGTCACATCCCATAAATTTTGACATTTTTCTTTTTTTTAATTCAAAATGCTTTTAATCTCTCCATGATTTTCCTTTGACCAGTGAGTTCTTTGAAAGTGTCTTGTTTACTTTCCAATAATTTGATTTTCCATATGTCTTTCTATAATTGATTTATAATTTAATAAATCACACTACTTTGATTTTAATCTTGTTAAATTTATGGAGGATTTTTTGATGGTCTACTATGGTGAATACACTTGAAAAAAGTCTTTAGTATCGAATAGAGTAATAGTGAATAATAATTGAATAATATTGAATGGTCTTTTCTATAAATATCACTTAGATGAAGGTGATTATATTATCTAAGTTTCTGCAAACTTGCTGATTTCTTTTTTCCTACTGGTTCTGTCAATTACCAATAGAGGACTGTGGAAAATTTTCCAGCCTTAATTTTAATTGTAGATTTTTCTCTTACACTTTTTAGTTCTGTTTTGCTTTTATATTTTAAAGTATACTTTATAGAATACATAGCCATTTAGTATTATTATGTTTTCTGGCGAATTATTCCTTTTATCTTTTGTGATATTATATTTTATGAAGTCTTCTTTGATGTCACTATAATTGCCACAGTTTTTTCTGATTTGTGTTACATAGTATATCTTTTTCTATTCTTTTACTTTTAACCCACCTGTGTCTGTATGCTAATATGGGGTTTCTTCTAAACAGCATATAGTTGAGTCTTGATTTTTTAAAACCAGTCTGATAGTTTCAGTTGATCAGTAGTTTGGGTTTTGCTGTTGTTATCTTTAGTATATCATGGATTTCAGATTTCTCCAGAGGTGGGCTTATAGCTAACTTGTACTTGATGTGAGTGAGTCCTGGAATTCTAGAGAGTTTCTTAGCATTCCTGTTCTACCCTCAGTTTGCAGCAGACCCTGTATTCTTGTGCCACTAAGGCGGGGCTCTTTCTGTACTTATGTGCATACTTCCATTGGTATTCTGCACATACTTTTACTTTGTGCAAGACTTGTGGTTGGAGAACAAACGTGTTATTTATTCTTTTGCTCAGCCTTAGTCTTACGCAGGCCCGGTGTGCCTGAGCTTCAGGTGTAGGACTTTTTTTAACATACCTGCCCTCCATGTACCAGGGATTTGATCTTTGCAGGGGTGTTTTTCTTGAGTTCTTCAGTGGCAGGTGGCTTTCACTTCCTTTGAGAGGAAATTCTGATAAGTGGTTAGGATTTTGTTACCTGTGCACCACCAAGGTTAGCAGTCTTTTAGTTATCCTGCCCTGACTCCAGTCTTAGGAACTTATGGAGAGGAGCTAGCGAGGGGATGCAAACTCCTTGTATCTGTTGCTCCCAGGGATTTTTAAACTATCCCAGCTTTAAAGAATTTATTAAAATTTCTGCTGATTTCTTACTCATTTTATGGCTGTCATTTCTTTTTCTCTGCTCTGGTAAGGCAAAACAATGTGTCTTGTCTCTGAATGGGCTGGTCATCTGTTGGAATTCAGTTCACCTAGTTGTCTTGCAACCTCAGCTGTTGCATAAGCTAAAAAGTAATTATGATTTTATGTATTACATTTTTTTTTCTCATTGTTAGGATTGAAATGACCTTTTCTTACAGATTTCTACATCCTGTGCAGATGCAGAGCTCACTCAAAGTAGATTTAATTTGTATTTCTCTTATGGACAAGGTTGATTATCTTTTCATATTCAAAGCTATTTGCATTTCTTTGTGAACTGTTTTTTCTCTTTTCAAAGTTCCTGTTTGTAAGAGATAGTAATCTTTTGACTGGCCTTAGGTTGGAAACATTTTTCACTTGTTTTTTTTTGCTTTGCTTGTGCTCTCTTTAACCATCAAGTTTTATCTCTTTTCCCTTATTGCTTCTAGATTTATAATAATACTTAAGAAAGGTTTCCCTCATTCCAGATTACAGAGGAATGCAGCTAGCTTTCCTTTAGTATTTGTATGGTTTCATTTCTTTATGACTGCATATGTTCTTCATCATTTGGATTTTATACATCTGTATACTACAAAGTCAATTTGCATACATAGTTTAGTCGCTATTTGGATTTTATTTTCTGCACTATTGAGCTGTCTGTCTATTCTTTAGGTAGTACCACACTCCCAGTTATAAGTATTTTGTGATATTTTTAAAAATCTGATAGGACCATCATTGTGCTTCTTTTCCTTGCTCTTCTTTTTCAGACAACCATTTTTCTTGGTCTGTTCTTAACTTTATTATTCTTTTAAATGAACTTGAAGCAATTCGTCTAGCTCTGGGGGGGTGTGGGGGGAGTGGGAAGCAGAGTGGTGTACTGTGGTATTTTTATTGCCATTGTGTCACATTTGTCAGTTAACTTAGGGAGAACTTACATCTTTATGAAGTTGAGTCTTCCTATTTGAGGACAAGATTATAGTTTCCCATTTGTTCAAATTTTCATGTCTTTTATTATTGAACATAGTTTAGTGGGGAGGATAAAGTAATCAATGAACATATGAGCTAGTGTTAAATTGCAGTAATAATATATGCACTTTAATTCATCTGTGTTATGGCCTTGCTCATTTGTTAATCAAATATGGGTATGTGGTTCCTTTACATAATACCTGAAGTTTGTTCCACACTACAAGAGTTGAGAATCAGTTGTCCTGACAGCTGACTGAATGAGCTTTTTATTTAAAGATGTAAAGATTTCATATAGCCATAAGATATTAAACTTAAGAATCCTGATAGTTTACCTTGCCCACAGATTGTCTATGATTATCCATTGTAGTTACCCATTTAAGCCTGTTGTTGATTGCCCCCTATTTCAGTCCTTATTTGGCATTGTTTGTATCTTGATCTTTTAAATCTCCTCCCAGTCTATGCTTTAGTGGAACTCTCAGTAAAAACAGAATAAAGCAACTTCAAAATATTATGACAAGATAGACTTACCTTGCCTTTATTTCTGAGGGGTAGAATGAAGAGTCTGTATTTAATCCACTAATCCTTGAAGATTTGGTGAGATGTAAAATAATCATAGATGTACCCTAGAAGGATCAATTTCTCACATTTGTGTAAAATAAGTGGGATCAGGAAAAGACTTGAGGTGAAGAGATAAGTTAAAGTCTAAAGAAATCCAGGTAAGAAATAAAGAAAAATAAGGGTGGGAAAAGTAAACAGCAATATTCCAAAGATAAGTCCAGAAACCCTTGGAAAGGATTGAATATGGAGTATAGGCTAAGATAATAGCAAGTCAAGGAATAAATTTAGGATTCTGGTCTGAGTGATAATGTTTTCATTCCATAAATGGAGACTAGAGATTAAGGGGAAGTATCTGGTTTGGTGGAGTAGGTGATGTATTTGATTGAGAATTTATTGTCAGCGTTGCCAAGCCATTCATGTATAAGGATCAGTGAAGTAAAGATGTATCTTGGGGCATAACTTAAGACTAGAGAGGTAGGTTTGGTCGATATTAAAGCAATAGTTATAACTAACATCATTGATAGACAAACTACTTAGAAGACTAAAATTCCTGTGTTGGAATTCCAGAGGATAGCTGAGATGGGTAAAAAATCAAGGAAAGTGGGGGTACTTGGATGTTCAGTGGTAGAATGCTCACCTTCCATGAGGGAGACCTGGCTTTGATTCCTGTACCATGCACCTAAAAAAAAAATTAAAATAAAAAAAATTTTTTTAAGTCAAGGAAGGTAGGATCTGAGAAAAAGCTCTTGAATTTGGTGAGAAGTTGACTTTTTTGGAGGCGGGTTCAGTAGTGTGCAGTAGTGGAGTGAAGAAGTAGAGATTTTCTCCCACTTTCATATGTACTTAATATATGTGATGAATGAATATCTTTTTTAAAAAACACGAGCAGTTATTTTAGTAACTGTAATATTTCCTAAGGAAAAGATAAAGGTATTTTCTTGCTGGTTAACAATGGAAGCAGTATAAAGAGTTACGTTTTTTTTTTAGGGAGAGGGTTACAGTGCATGGGCCAGGAATCAAACCCAGGTCTCCTGCACAGCAGGCGAGTATTCTACCACTGAATGTTATGTTTTTAAATATTTGTATCATCTTTTTTCCTCCTGTTAATTACCCATTTCCCTCCCTGCCCTCATTCCCCAGTCCCCACCATTCAACCTCTGGACCTGGATCCTCAAAATATGAAATACTTTGAAAGATTTCATGAGGCAAAAGTGGATCCTTAAAGCATATATCATTGAGGATGTTTGATTTTGTATAATAATACGAATACCAATCTTTTAAATTGAACATTAAGGTGAGCCTTGGAAAAAATGTAGCCTGGTATCATCTACAAAATGTCATCTGATATGACTGAAAATTTGCAGGCTTTGACACAAGCTGTCCTGAAAATACTTAGGACACATTCTTTAAATGGTGAGGGATATTCTTTTTGCACATCCTGTTAACCTGTAGTACAAGCAGCATAGAAAAATCAGTTCCAGTTGCTGAGGAAGTGCCTCTGATGTATTAACTTTTGTGAAGGAAATCATCACTGTCAGAGTCATCATTTTAATTTTACATGAAAAGAAACATTGCTCAGAATATATGTCATGCAAAAGCATGCACTTTACTTTGCCTGCACATGAAAGACAAATTCTTGTGGCTTTGGTAAGAAGGCCAGTGCGGGGACACATTTAGGTTCTATCTACAGCCTCAACATCTTTGGTGTATATCTTAAATCATAGCTGTAGTTAATGTTTATATTCATATCACAGCATCAGAAAACTGGTAGGTAGGACAGGCAGGTATATAGTATGTTTCTAGTGATATTTCTTTTCAAAATTAATTCACAGCACACTGGGAGTTCCTCTGTGACGGATCCTGTAGAGAAAATTCTATCTTTAGTGAACTACCTGAGGAGCAGCCTTTCCCTTTCCACAAAATCTGGAGAGTATTTTTCTTATAGTTTTGATAGCTTTTGGTGCCTACCTATTTCTTTTCAGTTTAGTCTGATCAACTATTTAATGGACAGAAACCATTAAAACCTTTCTTATTACAGAAACTAAATGTTTGGTTATTATTAAGCAGTAATTAATATATTTTGTGAAATATATAAGTGTAAAATCAGCAATAAAAGTTTACTGTGAATCACCTCCCTACCCCCTCTCTTTCTCCGCCGGACCGCCGCGCGGCGCACGCGCCCCGCAGCAGCCGAGCCGCCCGACCTCCCTACCCCCTCTCTTTCTCCGCCGGACCGCCGCGCGGCGCACGCGCCCCGCAGCAGCCGAGCCGCCCGACCTCCCTACCCCCTCTCTTTCTCCGCCGGACCGCCGCGCGGCGCACGCGCCCCGCAGCAGCCGAGCCGCCCGACCTCCCTACCCCCCTCCTCCCCCTCCTGCTCCGGCTGCTCTCCAACCAACACGGTGCCCTCTTCCCCCGCCTTCACCGTGCTCCTCCGCCACCAGCCTCGACAGCCTTGCCGCCCTCACCTTTCCTCCTCCAGAACAACTACTGGGGGAGTGGAGATAATACAGAGCAGCTCCCGGAGCCACGAGGGAAATCAAAGGGACAGCGTACCCCATCCTGGAACGGCAGACTATCTGGGAGAACCAGCTCCGGTGAGATCACCAAGGGGCACGGGCTTTCCTGGGTGGGACAGCAAGCGACCGGAGTCCCTCCCTTCCACCTTCCCAGGCCAGCTGGTAGAATTGGACAGGCGGTCCCCTTAGGCCGCGGCGGCTGGTGCCCCCACCACACGAGGCCCCCCGGAACAACTGAGATAGTTGGGTCGGAAATCCCCAGACTGTGGAGAACAGTGACCGGGGGATCCCTTCCAAACACGTGACTCCCCCGTCGGCTGGGAGCAGTGCACTCTCCCGGGCTGCGACAGCTGGCGCCCTCCCGCCACGCTTGGTGCCCCGGGCCGACTAGCTAATTTGGCCGGACGCTCTCCTGTGCTGCGACAGCCGGCGACCCTCCCCGCGTTTGGAACCCCGGGCCGGCTGGCATTCTTCCAAGACGCTTCGGTTGCCGAACCTCCCCTACGGCGAGAGTTTTCCAGAGTTGAGGGACCCACAGCAACTTTCGCTGGTGGAACCCACAGACAGGCGTGTGCCACGTGCGCCACCTACTGGGCAGGATAGGAAGAACAGAACCCAGAGACTGCGCAGAAAAATCTTTCAACCTGTGGGGTCGAACACCCGGGGAAATCTGACTAAATGCCCAGACGCCAGCAGAAGATAACGGATCACGCTCAGAAAATTGAACATATGGCCCAGTCAAACGAAGAAACCAATAGTTCAAATGAGATACAGGAGCTGAAACAACTAATGCTGAATATACGAACAGAAATGGAAAACCTCTTCAAAAACGAAATCGATAAATTGAGGGAGGACATGAAGAAGACATGGGCTGAACATAAAGAAGAAATAGAAAAACTGAAAAAACAAATCACAGAACTTATGGAAGTGAAAGATAAAGTAGAAAAGATGGAAAAAACAATGGATACCTACAATGACAGATTTAAAGAAACAGAAGATAGAATTAGTGATTTGGAGGATGAAACATCTGAACTCCAAAAAGAAACAGAAACTATCCGGAAAAGAATGGAAAAATTTGAACAAGGTATCAGGGAACTCAAGGACAATGTGAACCGTACAAATATACGTGTAGTGGGTATCCCAGAAGGAGAAGAGAAGGGAAAAGGAGGAGAAAAACTAATGGAAGAAATTATCACTGAAAATTTCCCAACTCTTATGAAAGACCTAAAATTACAGATCCAAGAAGTGCAGCGCACCCCAAAGAGATTAGACACAAATAGGCGTTCCCCAAGACACTTACTAGTTAGAATGTCAGAGGTCAAAGAGAAAGAGAGGATCTTGAAGGCAGCGAGAGAAAAACAATCCGTCACATACAAGGGAAACCCAATAAGACTATGTGTAGATTTCTCAGCAGAAACCATGGAAGCTAGAAGACAGTGGGATGATATATTTAAGTTACTAAAAGAGAAAAACTGCCAGCCAAGACTCCTATATCCAGCAAAATTGTCCTTCAAAAATGAGGGAGAATTTAAAACATTCTCAGACAAAAAGTCACTAAGAGAATTTGTGACCAAGAGACCAGCTTTGCAAGAAATACTAAAGGAAGCACTAGAGTCAGATACAAAAAGACAGAAGAGAGAGACATGGAGAAAAGTGTAGAAAGAAGGAAAGACAGATATGATATATATAATACAAAAGGCAAAATGGTAGAGGAAAATATTATCCAAACAGTAATAACTCTAAATGTCAATGGACTGAATTCCCCAATTAAAAGACATAGACTGGCAGAATGGATTAAAAAACAGGATCCTTCTATATGCTGTCTACAGGAAACACATCTTAGACCCAAAGATAAATATAGGTTGAAAGTGAAAGGTTGGGAAAAGATATTTCATGCAAACAACAACCAGAAAAGAGCAGGAGTGGCTATACTAATATCCAACAAATTAGACTTCAAATGTAAAACAGTTAAAAGAGACAAAGAAGGACACTATATACTAATAAAAGGAACAATTAAACAAGAAGACATAACAATCATAAATATTTACGCACCGAACCAGAATGCCCCAAAATACGTGAGGAATACACTGCAAACACTGAAAAGGGAAATAGACACATATACCATAATAGTTGGAGACTTCAATTCACCACTCTCATCAATGGACAGAACATCTACACAGAGGATCAATAAAGAAATAGAGAACCTGAATATTACTATAAATGAACTTGACTTAACAGACATTTATAGGACATTACATCCCACAACAGCAGGATACACCTTTTTTTCAAGTGCTCATGGATCATTCTCAAAGATAGACCATATGCTGGGTCACAAAGCAAGTCTTAACAAATTTAAAAAGATTGAAATCATACACAACACTTTCTCGGATCATAAAGGAATGAAGTTGGAAATCAATAATAGGCGGAGTGCTAGAAAATTCATAAATACATGGAGGCTCAACAACACACTCTTAAACAACAAGTGGGTCAAAGAAGAAATTGCAAGAGAAATTAGTAAATACCTAGAGGCAAATGAAAATGAAGACACAACATATCAAAACTTATGGGACGCAGCAAAGGCAGTGCTAAGAGGGAAATTTATTGCCCTAAATGCCTTTATCAGAAAAGAAGAAAAGGCAAAAATGCAGGAATTAACTGTCCACTTGGAA
Organism: Tamandua tetradactyla; assembly: GCF_023851605.1. Classification (NCBI taxonomy): domain Eukaryota; kingdom Metazoa; phylum Chordata; class Mammalia; order Pilosa; family Myrmecophagidae; genus Tamandua; species Tamandua tetradactyla. The sequence goes on from NC_135334.1 coordinate 111,352,363, forward strand.
GAACTGGAGAAAGAACAGCAAACTAATCCCAAAGCAAGCAAAAGGAAAGAAATAACAAAGATTAGAGCAGAAATAAATGAAATTGAAAACATGAAAACAATAGAGAAAATCAATAAGACCAGAAGTTGGTTCTATGAGAAAATCAACAAGATTGATGGGCCCTTAGCAAGATTGACAAAAAGAAGAAGAGAGAGGATGCAAATAAATAAGATTAGAAATGAAAGAGGAGACATAACTACTGACCTCACAGAAATAAAGGAGGTAATAACAGGATACTATGAACAACTTTACGCTAATAAATACAACAATTTAGAAGAAATGGACAGGTTCCTGGAAAGACAGGAACAACCAACTTTGACTCAAGAAGAAATAGACGACCTCAACAAACCAATCACAAGTAAAGAGATTGAATTAGTTATTCAAAACCTCCCTAAAAAGAAAAGTCCAGGACCAGACGGCTTCACATGTGAATTCTATCAAACATTCCAGAAAGAATTAGTACCTACTCTCCTCAAACTCTTCAACATAATCGAAGTGGAGGGAAAACTACCTAATTCATTCTATGAAGCCAACATCACCCTCATACCAAAACCAGGCAAAGATATTACAAAAAAAGAAAACTACAGACCAATCTCTCTAATGAATACAGATGCAAAAATCCTCAATAAAATTCTAGCAAATCGTATCCAGCAACACATTAAAAGAATTATACATCATGACCAAGTAGGATTCATCCCAGGTATGCAAGGATGGTTCAACATAAGAAAATCAATTAATGTAATACACCATATCAACAAATCAAAGCAGAAAAATCACATGATCATCTCAATTGATGCAGAGAAGGCATTTGACAAGATTCAACATCCTTTCCTGCTGAAAACACTTCAAAAGATAGGAATACAAGGGAACTTCCTTAAAATGATAGAGGGAATATATGAAAAACCCACAGCTAATATCATCCTCAATGGGGAAAAATTGAAAATTTTCCCCCTAAGATCAGGAACAAGACAAGGATGTCCACTATCACCACTATTATTCAACATTGTGTTGGAGGTTCTAGCCAGAGCAATTAGGCAAGAAAAAGAAATACAAGGCATCAAAATTGGAAAGGAAGAAGTAAAACTATCACTGTTTGCAGACGATATGATACTATATGTAGAAAACCCAGAAAAATCCACAACAAAATTACTAGAGCTAATAAATGAGTACAGCAAAGTAGCAGGCTACAAGATCAACATTCAAAAATCTGTAGCTTTTCTATACACTAGTAATGAACAAGCTGAGGTAGAAATCAAGAAACGAATCCCATTTACAATCGCAACTAAAAGAATAAAATACCTAGGAATAAATTTAACCAAAGAGACAAAAAACCTATATAAAGAAAACTACAAAAAACTGTTAAAAGAAATCACAGAAGACCTAAATAGATGGAAGGGCGTACCGTGTTCATGGATTGGAAGACTAAATATAGTTAAGATGTCAACCCTACCTAAATTGATTTACAGATTCAATGCAATACCAATCAAAATCCCAACAACATATTTTTCAGAAATAGAAAAACCAATAAGCAAATTTATCTGGAAGGGCAGGGTACCCCGAATTGCTAAAAACATCTTGAGGAAAAAAAACGAAGCTGGAGGTCTCGCGCTGCCTGACTTTAAGGCATATTATGAAGCCACAGTGGTCAAAACAGCATGGTATTGGCATAAAGATAGATATATCGACCAATGGAATCGAATAGAGTGCTCAGATATAGACCCTCTCATCTATGGACATTTGATCTTTGATAAGGCAGTCAAGCCAACTCACCTGGGACAGAGCAGTCTCTTCAATAAATGGTGCCTAGAGAACTGGATATCCATATGCAAAAGAATGAAAAAAGACCCATCTCTCACACCCTATACAAAAGTTAACTCAAAATGGATCAAAGATCTAAACATTAGGTCTAAGACCATAAAACAGATAGAGGAAAATGTTGGGAGATATCTTATGGATCTTACAACTGGAGGTGGTTTTATGGACCTTAAACCTAAAGCAAGAACACTGAAGAAGGAAATAAATAAATGGGAGCTTCTCAAAATTAAACACTTTTGTGCATCAGAGAACTTCATCAAGAAAGTAGAAAGACAGCCTACACAATGGGAGACAATATTTGGAAATGACATATCAGATAAGGGTCTAGTATCCAGAATTTATAAAGAGATTATTCAACTCAACAACAAAAAGACAGCCAACCCAATTACAAAATGGGAAAAAGACTTAAACAGACACCTACCAGAAGAAGAAATACGGATGGCCAAGAGGCACATGAAGAGATGCTCAATGTCCCTGGCCATTAGAGAAATGCAAATCAAAACCACAATGAGATATCATCTCACACCCACCAGAATGGCCATTATCAACAAAACAGAAAATGACAAGTGCTGGAGAGGATGCGGAGAAAGAGGCACACTTATCCACTGTTGGTGGGAATGTCAAAGGGTGCAACCACTGTGGAAGGCAGTTTGGCGGTTCCTCAAAAAGCTGAATATAGAATTGCCATACGACCCAGCAATACCATTGCTAGGTATCTACTCAAAGGACTTAAGGGCAAAGACACAAACGGACATTTGCACACCAATGTTTATAGCAGCGTTATTTACAATTGCAAAGAGATGGAAACAGCCAAAATCTCCATCAACAGAAGAGTGGCTAAACAAACTGTGGTATATACATACGATGGAATATTATGCAGCTTTAAGACAAGATAAACTTGTGAACCATGTAATAACATGGATGGACCTAGAGAATATTATGCTGAGTGAATCCAGCCAAAAACTAAAGGACAAATACTGTATGGTCCCACTGTTGTGAACGGACATTCGAGAATAAACTTGAAATATGTCATTGGTAACAGAGTTCAGCAGGAGTTAGAAACAGGGTAAGACAATGGGTAATTGAAGCTGAAGGGATACAGATTGTGCAACAGGACTAGATACAAAAACTCAAAAATGGACAGCACAATAATACCTAATTGTAAAGTAATCATGTTAAAATACTGAATGAAGCTGCATCTGAGCTATAGGGTTTTTTTTTGTTTTTGTTTGCTTGTTGGTTTGTTTGTTGTTGTTGTTTTTTACTATTACTACTACTTTTATTTCTTTTCTTTATATTGACATTTTATATCTTTTTCTGTTGTGTTGCTAGTTCCTCTAAACTGATGCAAATGTACTAAGAAACAATGATCATGCATCTATGTGATGATGTTAAGAATTACTGAGTGCATATGTAGAATGGTATGATTTCTAAATGTTGTGTTAATTTCTTTTTTTTCTTTCCGTTAATAAAAAAAAAAAAAAAAAAAAAAGTTTACTGTGAATCAATAGCCAGAACTGATTTTCTGTTTGAATGACTCCTTACTTTCACCCTTCACTCAGTGCCATTTTACCCAAGAATCTTAGTTAATATGGGGACAAAACTGGCTGCTGGTTTCTGGATGAGGTAGTGATAGTATGCTGAGTGTGATGAAAATGCAGCTACTCAGTATCACATTGTATAGATTTGTTCAGATAATAACAATGTAGATTTTTGTAGTCTCCCCAAATTTTCATTGTTTTCTTTGCTTTTAACTGACTGAGTATAACTGACCCCTATATAAGGCAATTAGTATTCTAGGCATACCACTCTAATTCTAAACTTAAGTTTGGCTTAAAACCAGAATAATACTAGATTTTATTAGAGACATGGTAAATGAAGAGTGAATATATTGAATTGTTTTATATAAAATGAAATAGACTAGTAATGTTGGGATTACTTAAAAGGGCTCTTAAAAGCTAAATTACTTTCGTTGGAGGCATTTTTCTGAATCAATAGAAGGCCTTATTTTATATCTATGCTCACACTTGTTCCTGTCTGGGGTTTCGGCTTATGACAACCTCAGGGATTTATTGATGGTCGTTTGCTTCACAAATCAATATTGTCACAATTAACTGGAAAATGGTGCTTTTGATTATAAATAAGAATAAGCTAAACATAAATAATTGCCCTGGAAGTAAACTTGTTGTAAATTAAGAATACAAACAGCCACTCCTTAGGACACATACCTCATCCACCAGACCAGTCTTTCAGTTGCCATCACCATCTCATGGCTTTTACTTTGAGAGCCATCATTGGCGCAAGTTGTGCTCCTGTTACTTTTTGTATGAGGATTTAAAAGGTCTTATGGAGAAGTCCTACTTTTAGCTTTAAAATACACAGATTCCCATTTCTTCTTCAGCCACAGAATTGCTATTAATCTGATATATGCTTATTTATTCTACTCTAGTCTGTTCTTATGAGAAAAAAATTATGACTCCATCTCAATTTATATTTAATTTTCATTACCTGCATCGGTATTAGCAAAGTAGTAGGAAATGCACTCAGGCTTTGGAGTTGGCCATACTTGGATTTGATTCCAGCCCTGGCAGATATTAATGAACTGCCTACATGACTGACTTTATCTTTCAGTTCCCTCCACTTTGTTCTCTATACTCCTTCCGTGCTGGCCCCCCTCTTTTCTTAGAAGCCACTTTTTCCTTGCCTTTACTCTTTCTGTTCTCTTTGCTTAGATACACGTTCCCAGCTCTGCTTTCAGCTTACTCCTTCACATCATTCCTCCAAATATTCCCTCCTAGACCCTCCCTGACCATCTTGTTTTAAAATAGCACCCTACCCACCCACATCACTTTCTCTCTCATTACTCTGCATTATTTTCTTCACCGCACATGCTATCTGCTTATTTGTTTACTTTCTTAATTTATGACTCCCCTGTTAAATAGAAGTTCCTTGAGGGCAGAATTTTGATTAATGATGTATCTCTAACAACTTGAATATTGTAGTTGTTTGAGAAATAACAACTTAGACACGGAATATAACATCTGTGAGCTGATTTGCTTGCCTAAAAAAATGAGACTAATAATACCTTCTTCACATGGCTGGTACAAGATTAACTAGTTAATATCTGACAAAATGGGCTCATCTTTCTGCTTTTACCCTTATAGTTCTTAGGGATACGGATGATGTATTATTTAAGATTTCTTTGTCAATCTGAGTTCCTATCTTAAATGTCAGCTCTCTAATTTTGAAACAAAGTTAATTATACTTAAAGTTGCCATACACGACTTTCTGGGTATAATATAATATATGGACCCTGTTTCCTAAAAATATGCCAGTACACATTGGAGGATCCCTCTAATTATGTACCCCAGGTTGGAAAGTTCCTGCTTGTATCAGTTTGCCATTGCTGTCTAACAAATTACTGCAAACATACTGGCTTAAAACAATATCCATTTATTACCTTCACAGCTCTCTAGGTCAGGAGTTCGGACATGGTGTGGCTGGGTTCTCAGCTCATGCTCTCACAAGGCAGAAATCAAGGTGTTGGTTGGGTCTTCTCTGAGGCTTGGGGTCCTCTTCCATGCTCACTTGGTTGTCAGAATTCGGTTCTGAATTCTGGCCCTTGTTTCCTTGCTGGCTGTTGGCTAGGAACTGCTCCCAGCTTGTAGAGGCCGCTCCTAGATCCTTGCCACCCAGTCATCTCCATAGGCAGTTCACAGTACACCTATTTGCTTCTCTAAGACCAGAAGGAGAATCTCTCTTGCTTCAAATATCTTCTTTCAGGAAGGCCCAGTTCCTTTTAAGAGCTCCTGATAAGTCAGGCCTACCCAGTATAATTCCCCTTTTATTAACTCAAAGTCAACTAATTTGGGACCTTAATTATGTCTCCAAAATCTCTTCAGTTTTGTCACAGATGTGATCTAAGCATGAACGTGACATCCATCATATTCACAGTCTCACCCACACTTAACTGGAAGGGATTATACAGGGTGTGTACACCAGGGATGGGAATTTGGAACCGTTTCAGAATTCTACCTATCATACTGCCATAAGATATTAAGTAAAAGGTTTTGTTTTGGAGAAAGGATACTTACGATCTTGAATATGCTCAACGGATGCTGGGCTTTTCCCTTCTTCAGTTTTTTTGATAAGCAATGCCAAAATATTGTTTTTGAGAAATTTTAAATATAAATATATAATTTGTCTTTAGATTTGTGTCACCCTGAAATTTTTCATAGATTATGTAAAACAAGTTTTTCTTAAAATTGCAAAGAGTACTTCTGAATTCATTGTCTTAAAGTATTAAACTTTCAAAAAAATATTGTATTTAAGAATTTGTACTCACTAACAGCTTAGTGAATTGAAGGTTTGGTGTATTTATAGTCTCATCATATCCTTTTAAAAAATGAAGGTAAGTTTTGTTTTACAGGGTAATACAAAGGTAATTTCTACATAGGTATTTTACATTCTTAATGATGGTAATGGTTAGGTTTATGATATTAGGTTGTGCTGATAGCAATTGAGCAAAATTTAAGATGAGACATTGATTTTGTGATCATAAACAAACTGATTTGCACTAGAATAAATGGTTTTAGAAATATCCTGTTGAAAGACATAGGCACCATAAATTTGATACTTTCTGAATGCCATGTGAAAATTGTTTCACTAGTATAAAGAATAAGGGTGTGGTTTAATTAATGAATGGCTCATCTAACAAATGATAGCCACCCCCCCACCCCCACCTGCCCCAAAGAAGATTAGTGTTCCTAAAAAAAATAGTATCTATACGCAGTACTTTGATAAAATCCCAGTTGTTGTTTGGGTTTTGAAAATGTAGAAATACTGTAGCTGTTGAACAAATAATATGAATCAACAGAACAGGTAAGAAAAATATTTACTTATCTATTTTGAATTATTGGTTTTCTATTATATCCTTGACATCTGTAAGCTCTCTTATATTCCTTGTTGCCAATCAGTTATTTAATTCCCTCTCTCTCCAGGGATGCTCTCAAACTGTTAGAGTTGAAACAGAAGGGCAAGATTGCTGAATCCAGACCACCCCAAGCCCTTCCAACCACGCCTGCCGCACCTTTGCCCCCACAGGCCACCGCCGACCTCTCTTATCCGCGGCCACTAACCCCACCATTATCAACTCCTGGACAACCTAATGCATTGGTAATGTCATCTAAGTAGATTTTTTTTGATGGTTCAATATTAATAATGGGTGACTTTATTATACCACTTGTAATAATAAGTAGGACACCTAGACAGCATATCAATTAGGAAATACAAGACTTGAATAATACTCTAAAATGGCTAGACCTAATAGATATGTGTATAACACTTCAACCAGCAACAACAGAAACACACCTTCTTGCGTGCACATGGGTCATTCTTCAGAAGAGACCATATGTTAGACAAGAAAACAAGGCTAAGTAACCTTGATTATTTTTATAGGAATTATGTAATAGATCAATTTGGGAGAATTAACATCTTTACCACGTTGATTTGTTCAGTACATTAACACATATATTTAGTGTATTATTTTCTTAATCTTTTTTTTCAATTTTAGAACATTTTTATTATTTCAATAATAAGATAAAATAAAAATATAAAAGAAAACCCAAAATATCTCATACACCTTAATCCCCCCATTATTTATTTATTTTTAAAATATTTTTATTGACAAATCTTTATGCACATACAGTCCATATATGGTGTATAATCAGTGGCTCACCATATCATCACCTATTTATTTGTGTATTCATCACCATGATCATTTTTAGAACATTTACATCACTCCAGAAACAAAAGAAAAAGAAAAGAAGAAACTCACACATCCCAGACCCTTGATCCTTCCTTCTCATTGATCACTAGTTTTTCAGTCTACCCAATTTATTTTGCCCCTTAACCCTCCTATTATTTATTTTTTTATCCATATTTTTTTACTCCTCTGTCCATACCCTGGATAAAAGGAGCACCAAACACAAGGTTTTCACAATCACACAGTCACGTTGTAAAAGCTATATAATTGAAGTCTTCTTCAAGAATCAAGGCTGCTGAAACACAGTTCAACAGTTTCAGGTACTTCCCTTTAGCCATTCCAATATACCATTAAGTAAAAAGGGTTATTTATATAATGAGTAAGGATAACCTCCCAACTCTCTTCGAAATCGCCTAGCCACTGAGACTTTATTTTGTCCCATTTCTCTGTTCCCCCTTTTGGTCAAGAAGGCTTTCTCATTCCAATGATGTCTGGTCCCAGCTCATCCCCAGGAGTCCTGTCCCTCATTGCCAAGGAGATTTACACACTTGGTAGAGTAGGGAGGGCAGTGAGTTCACCTGCCAAGTTGGCTTAGAGAGAGGCCACATCTGAGCAACAATAGAGACTCTCAAGGGGTGACTCTTAGACATAATTTGAGAGGCTTAGCCTTTCCTTTGCAGGTATAAGTTTCCTAGGAGCGAGCCCCAAGATCAAGGGCTCAGCCTATTGATTTGATTGTTCCCACTGCTTGTGAGAATATCAGGAATTTCCCATATGCTGAAGTTTAATATTTCCTCTTTCTCCCCAGTCTCCCAGGGAGACTTTGCAAATACTTTTTATTCTCTGCCCAAATTACTCTGGGATATATCAGGGTATCACACTAACCTGTACAGACCACCAAGATATCATGCCTGTTTCAAGATAACATATAATTATGGTGTTCAAGTAAACTGACCATAAAATTAAATTAGATAACATGCAACCCAAAATATAAATTTTGTACCAAATAAACAAGTCTCCCTTCGATCTTGCAGAGATTGAAGTTTGAAAATATGGGCCGTATCATCCATTATCCAGTATTCTGATTCACCTTAGTCCTATCCACATGAATAGATTTTTACTTTTCAGATTTAAGTGAGGAAAAAAATTAGCGCAACAAATGAATATTTTATGAGTACTTTTACCAATTCATTTTAGTAGTAGCGAAGAGTAATAAAGGGGAAAAAACACACTACATGCATTGTTTTACAGATTTCTACGTATAAATCAAATTTTCTTGTACAGAACTAACTTCCATGTAGAACTTTAGAATGTGATTCAATTTAAATTTATCACAATTTCTACAACTCAGTACTACATATATGATCTATAATCATGATGCTTTTCATACCTTTTCCTTAGGTCTGATACTAGCTGTGAAACTCCCTTTTGTGGATACGTTTTATTTTGTGACCAGGCAATTAATAGTCTTATTAAGAAGAAAGATGACCTTATAGTTCATCATTCTTTCCTTCTCAGATACATACAATATAACAGCTCTTTTTTGTTTTCAAGTTACTCCATTTTGCTCCTTCTTTTCCTAGTGCCTTTCTTATCATTTGCTTCCAATCAGAAGAAATGTAAGATAATCAGGTTTATTTGAAACCAAATGGACACTTAAATATAAAGAAGAAAAATAAATAAATCTACTCTTTTATTTCTCTTCTAATATAATATTTTTAAATAGCTGAAAACAGTATAAATTTAATGGAAAATGAAATTTTAATATATGATGTATCTATGATTTTTTTTGTGACTAATGCATAGAAAGTTTGTGTGTAGTCCAATCTTTTAATTTTTTTTCTAAAAGCAAATCAGGTATGGTATGTAGAGAGCATTTATTCTAATTCATCAAGTGTTTTCACTTGATCAATTGCAACAAAAATGTAATTCCTTGTCAAAGAGAACATTTATAGGGGATGCAAGGGTAGTTCAGTGGTAGAATTCTCGCCTGCCATGCAGGAGACCCAGGTTCGATTCCTTGTCCATACACTTTGCAAAATAAGAATAAAAAAAACAAAAAAAACTTCAATGAAATGGTGCTGCAATAACAGGATACTCATATGGAAAAATAATGAAATGTGACCCTGCCATACAGCATATAAAAAAAAAAACATTTGTAAAGAATAAATCAACTGTACTTTTTGCTGCTTTGTATTATCCTGATATTATTGTAATCTAGTCCCAGAATGGAGAGTAAAGGACAAAAAAGGAATTAAGATAATTTGGCGTCCCTCATGCTTTTGAGATATTCAAAGAGTAAAATGGAAAAGATATAATAAAATTACAGTAAAGTTAAAGCTATCTTATTTATACCTTATATTATGAATTCCTAGGAAATAAGATAGTCACATATAAATTTTTATAGATTACAAACCAAAATAGAAACAGTTTGGCAGGTGTGTTAGTTTGCAAGCTGCCAGAATGCAGTATTCCAAAAATGGAATGGTTTTTGTAAAGGGAATTTAATATGTTATAAGTTTACAGTTCTAAACCTATAAAAATGTCAAAGCTAAGGCATCCAGGAAAAAACACCTTAATGCAAGAAAGGCTGAAAGGTCAGGAACACCTCTGTCAGTTGAGAAGTCACATAGGTGGCATCTACTGCTCCCTTGCTCCTGGGCTCCATTGCTCTCTGCCTCTGTTCCTGTGTGGGTTCCTCACTTTGCTTCTCCAGGGCTGGCTTTCATCTCTTGGCTTTCCTTGGCTCTCTCCAGGTTCTGGCTTGCTTAACATCGCATGGCAACATTAGCTGGGCTCCAAGCATCTCCAAACATCCATATCTCTGTTTTCTAAGTATTGGCATCTGTGTCAGCTCTGCTCTGAAGTTTCTCTTGGCTCTGTCATTTCTCTAAAATGTTTCCTCTTTTAAAGGACTCCAGTAAACTAATTAAACCCACCTGAAATAGGTGTGGTCACATCTCCAGCTAATCAAGGATGACACCCACAACTGGATGCATCACGTCTCCATGGAGATAATCTAATCAAAAGTTTCCAACCTACAGTATTGAATCAGGATTAAAAGAAACAGCTGCCCCCACAAGATTGAATCAAGATTGAAACATGGCTTTTCTTGGGTACAAAATAGTTTCAAACTAGCACAGCAGGCTATTCAGTATATTGGATAAATTCTTCTACCATATGCCATTTTTATAAATAAGAACTGTAATTTTTTGTTGATTCATCATGGCTATTTTGAGTTTTGTTGACAAGTAGTACTTATAGCTAAAATTGCCCTTGGGGCAATTGTTCATATTTGTTACATTTTTTTTAAATCATCTTAAACACAGTAACCTAAAATGTCCCTTTCATGACTGAGACATGTTTTCTACTGTTTTTTTGTTACAGCTATATACTATAAAACAAATAACATACATTCTCCTTATACTTAGAATTTTTAAGAGTAATCTTTCCTATATTGATCTTTAATTAATGTCATAAGTTAGGTCACTGAGGCTGGATTCCAATTATGGAAGTTTTTTTTTCCTCATCCCACTTAAGTTTTAATGATTGCTATTTCCTTGCAGGGCACATTCACTGAAATCCCTGCTAGCAATATTCGAAGAGTTATTGCCAAGAGGTTAACAGAATCTAAAAGTACTATACCTCATGCATATGCTACTGCTGACTGTGACCTTGGAGCTGTTTTAAAAGTAAGACAAGATCTGGTCAAAGGTTAGTAAAGTTAAATTTACGTAATGCAATACATATGCTAACTTAACTGTTATGAAACCCTTTACTTATAAAACCCACATTGTTTAACTTTTTACCTCAATTCTGTAATCTACTTATAGTCCACTCTGGGGGATATTTTTCTATTAGAGAAAGGAATTGGTTCTATTTTCCTATTAAAAATAAACTGATTACGTAATATTGAATAAGTCATGGATATATTACCTTTGTGCAGAATGAGAGTTACAGTTCTGCTTTCTTTTATTCTCTCTTGTTATGAGAATAATGTGTATTTGGTTGACATTCAGTTTGCAATTATAGAGTGTCAACTTTGTGCCTCACATGGAGCTCTACAAATCGTATTATTTTTTGCTTTTTTTAAAGCAGAAATAAGCTTAAGTTTTTTGTTTTTTTTTTTTTTTTTTACATGGGCAGGCACCGGGAATCAAACCCGGGTCCTCGGGCATGGCAGGCAAGCACTCTTACCTGCCACTGTGGCCCACCCAAGCTTAAGTTTTTGATTTTTTACTTTCACATATATAAATTTTTTTTGTGAATTGCAACAGTGGATTTTCAAATGTTGAGCCAACCTTTTATTTCTTGTATAAAACCCATTTACTCATTAACCTTCTAATATATTGCTTGATTTCATTTTCTAAATTTCTGTGAAGAATTTTTATACCTATACCCATGAGAAATATTGGCCTGTACTTTTCTTAATCTTGTGAGATTTTTGTCTGGTTTTGTCATCAGAACGTATGGAATTGGTTGGGATGTGTTTCCCCCTCCTCTATTTTCCTGGAAGAGTTTGAGTTGAAGTGATATTATTTCTTTGGTAGTATTGATGAGTGAAGCTGTTTAAACTTGGGGTTTTCTTTGTGGAAGATTTGAAACTATGCATTCAATTTCTTTAATAGATTAAAAGGTTATTCAAGTTGTCTATTTCTTCTTAAATGAAGTTTGTGTTTTTCATTTTGATATGAAAATGATAGTTTGTGTTTTTAAAGGAATTTGTCCACGCAACCTGATTTATCAAATTTATTGGCATCAAGTTGTTCAACTTCTTTTATTGTTTCCTGTAGTACAGATTGGCTGGCAATAATTTTCTCAGCTTTTGTCTAAAAAATTATTTATTTCTCCTTCATTTTTCAAAAATGTTTTTCCTGGGTGTAGAATTCTTCTGACTTGCAAAATATCTGCTGCCGTTCTTAATCGTTATTCCTCTGTAAATGATATTTTCCCCCTCTCGGTTGCCTTCAAAGATTTTCTCCCCTAGTAGATGATGATTATATGCCTAGGTGTTTTTTTGTTTGTTTTTTTCTTTTGTAACTCTCCTGCTTAGACGTTCTAGTTTGCTAGCTGCCAGAATGCAATACACTAGAAACTGAATGATTTTTAAGATGGGGAATTTAATAAGTTGCTAGTTTACAGTTCTAATGCTGAGAAGATGTCCCAATTAAAGCAAATCTATAGAAATGTCCAATCTAAGGCATCCATGGAAAAGATAGCTTGGTTCAAGAAGGCTGATGAAGTTCAAGGTCTATCTCTCTAGTGAGAAGGCACATGGCAAACACAGGGTTTTTTCCTAAGCTGGAAGGGCACATGGCGAACATGGCGTCATCTGCTAGCTTTCTCTTCTGGCTTCTTGTTTCATGAAGCTGCCCGGGAGGCGTTTTTCTTCTTCATTTCCAAAGGATGCTGGCTGATGGATGCTCTGTTTTATGGTGGTGCAGCATTCTCTGCTCTCTCCGAATCTCCTTCATTCTCCAAAATGTTTCCTCTTTTATAGGACTCCAGAAACTTAGCAAGACCCACCCAAATGGGTGGAGACATGTTATCCCCTAATCACATCTCCGGGGAGATGATCTAATTACAGATTCAAACATACAATACTGAGTAGGGATTAGAAGAAACGCTGTCTTTACAAAATGGGATTAGGATTAAAACATGGCTTTCCTAGGGTACATACATCATTTCAAACCAGAACATTGGGTTTCTCTCAGCTTCTTGGATCTGTGCTTTATGTTTCATTAATTTTGGAAAATTCCCAGCCATTATTTATTATTATTATTATTATTATTATGAAAAATAACAAATACAAAAAAGCAATTAATTTCAAAGCACATCACAGCAATTAGTAGTACAACAGATTTCAGAGTTTGGGTTTGGGTTACAATTCCACAATCGTAGGTTTTTAGTTCTAGCTACTCTAAGACACTGGAGACTAAAAGAAAATCAATATGATTCAGCAATCATTCATACTCATTTGTTAAAGCCTATCTTCTCTGTATAACTCCACCATCACCTTTGATATCACTTTCCCCCAATCTTAGGGTTATTTGGGCTATCCCCATTCCAGCTTTTTCATGTGGGAGGGGGCTGTTGATAACATGGTATAAGGGGATGGAACTAGTTGATGTTCTAGAAAAGTTGACCCTTCTGGGTTTCAGGACTTACCTGGAGGTTGTAGATTTCTAGAAAGTAATCATAGTGCATGGAACACTTGTAGACTATCAGATAAAGCCCTAGGTGTTCTTTAGGGTAGGCAGGGATAGTTTTGGTTGGAGTTTGGCAAACTGTGATAGGTAGTAATATCTAACTGAAGTTTGCCAAAGAGTAGCTTCCAAAGGAGCCTCTGGATTCCATTTGAACTGTCTCAGTTATACTAATACCTTATTTGTTACACTTCTTTTCCCCCTTTTGGTCATGCTAGCATTGTTGAGCCCACAGTGCCAGGGCCAGGCTCATCACTGGAAATCATATCCCACGTTACCAGAGGAACTTTCACTGCCAGTAGTTTTTGATTATCTGCTTAACAACTCTGACATATATCTGGCATTAAGCCAGCTATTATTTTTAACCATACCTTCTACTTTGTTTGTTTTCTCCTTGGGACTCCAATTACAAATGTGTTAGACTATTTGATCTATTTTTTTTTAAGTCACATTTTTTTCCCCACTGTATTTCAGTATGGATAAATTCTGTTGTCTTATCTTTGAATTCACTGATTGTTTTTTCCAGTGTCTCTGCTCTGCTAAGTTCATAAAAAAAAGTTCTCTATCTCTAATAGCATAGGTTTTTTTCTCTACTTAGAAGTAGAATTGGGAGGATCATTAGCATGTAAACTGTGTCAAAGCCATGAAACTGAGTCCTCACCTGTACAGTTGTCAACATTGAGAAGAGGAAACTTATAGTAACTGAGTGGGCAAAAAGACTGTAAAAAAACCTAGAGACTGTAGTAACATGGGAGCCTGTAAATGAAAATATTTCAAGATGAAGAAAGTAACCAATTCAAAGATGCTTGTAAATGTTGGAGTACAGTAAGGACAGAAAACTGTTGGTGAGATAGATTTGGGAATCATCAGCTCATAGTGAATACCCACAGATTGTAAATAAAGTGAGAGGGAGGCTAAAGAAGCCATGAGGAGTAGGCATAATGTTCATAAAATATTATATCCATATATTTAAATTCCTGCGTGCCATATTTTGTATGTGGTTATCGTTAAAAGTTTCAAAGCACTGAAATCCATTTCTATTTCTAAAGGGGTTTTAAACAAGAAAAATGGTTGATGTATTTCTGGAAATCTATGGTCATGATATTATGCAAACAGCTAGCAGTTACCATGACAGTTTAGCAGTATTTAGGTTTATGGAAATTCATCTAATCCCAATGAACTCCAGCATAGCATGCCTTTGAAATGAGCTGTTGGTTAGTAAAATTCCATGATACTGTAGTAACTTTGTTTGTATATCCTGCCACATATCATTGACTATATCTTGATCTTAAAATCTTTTCCTAGAAGCTCTTTCAAGAAAGAATCAGTGTAGTTTGCATTTTCCAGCAGTTCTATACCTACTGGGGAAAGCAAAGATATACATCACATGCTTTAATATGATCAGCTCCATGGGGTGGGGGGGGTGGAAACCCCAGCTTTCTCTTAAAATCATTATGTATACTAGAACAAAACTTGATTCAAATGTATTCACCATAAAATTAGATAGAAATAGAAAACCTCATTTTATTCATTACACTGAGACTTGTTCCAGCATTGCTTCACCTTTGGCATTAACTATATCCTGTTTTGTCAAGTTGCAAAGCAACTTTTGTTGAGTGCAGTGGTCTAAAATTTTTTTGTCATATACCCTATTAGTACAAAGAAAAAATTTAACAACCAAATACATAGAATTGTTTATTTAAAATGCCTACATGTGCGGACCACAGTGGCTCAGCAGGCAGCATTCTCACCTGCCATGCCAGAGACCCAGGTTGAATTCCCAGTACCTGCCCATGTAAAAAAAAAAAAAAAAAAAGCCTACATGTCCCACTTTTTTAATATAATCAATTTACACAGTATTAAGGACTTGGAAAAGAGAGAAGAAGGAAAAATTCCTGACTATGCACACAGTGACCATTGGTCTTTTTATGGGAATTTGTTTTCATAATCTTTCTGATCATGATTGTAATATATCTCTCAAGTTCTTATGTATGATATCGGAACAGATTTTGAAGACATGACCAAGGTCCCAAAGTAAACTTTTACATTCATGGGTAATACTATTTATCCAGGACCTCATATAATGAAAGTTTTTACCTTTTCAGGATACTCTTATTCATTAAACAACAAACAAAAACCTGTAATATTTTCATCATTGTTTGTCAGTGCAGTCCATAATTTGCCAGTTTGAAATCATTACGGTCAATGTGAAAGTTTTTTTCTGAGTATTAATTTCAATGTGATTATTTTTCTTTCAGATGACATTAAAGTATCAGTAAATGATTTTATCATCAAGGCAGCAGCTGTTACCCTTAAAGTAAGTAGTAAACCCCAGATAGTTTTGTCTTCTGAAGTAGTCTCATGTTTTGGCATTTATATAATGATAAATAAAACTCTACTTTTAAGTTGCAAAAATTTATAATTTTTTTGCTAAAAATATTCTGTCATTTAATCTTACTTCCTTTTACTAATGAAGAAACTGAGGCTCAAAAGGGCTCACAACTAATTGTAACAGAATAAAGACCATGTATCCAACAAATACTAATTGAGCCCCTATCTTGTCCTAAATATGTTCTAGGCATTAAAGATAAAGCAGTGAACAAAAACTGACAGTCTATGCTCTTGTGAGATGTGTATTTTAGTTGGGAGAGAGACACATATAAGTCAGATGGCAAAATGTAGTTTGGAGAAAGGGGACAAGATAACTGGGGACTATTTCAAAAGTTAGACAGAGAAGGTTTCTCTAAGAAGGTGATAACTTTAGACAAGGCCTGAAAGAAGAGAGAAGTGAACCAAGTAGATAACTGGTAGAAGAGTGTTGTAGACAGAGGGAACAGCAATGCAAAGGTTGTGAGGCCAAATTTTGCTATTCACAAACAGCTCTGGGGCAATAGTGTGCCTAGAGTTAGCAAGGGTGAAGAAAGGTAAGTGATGAGATTTAAAGAACATAGGAGGGAATTGAGGGGTAATAAAAGCCTCTAAGGCTGCAAACCTATAAGAATGGCTGGTATCACACAAATAGAAAACTACAAATGTTAGAGAGGATGTAGAGAAATTGGGACACTTATGCACTGCTGGTGGGAATGCATAATGGTACAGCCGCTATGTTTGGTGATTCCTTAGGAAACTAATTATTGAGTTGCCCTATAACCTGGTAATACCACTACTCGTTAAAAACCCAAAGAGCTGAAAGCAGTGACACAACCAGACACTGCACACTGATGTTTATAGCAGCATTATTCACAATTGCCAAAAAAGTGGAAACAATCCAACAACAGAGGCTGTTGTATATATGTATAACCTGGTATTTAGAGATAAGAACCAAGCTGATCAAGTTAGGATTAAGATAATTCAGAACACAAGGGTACGGAAGACATTGTCTATATTTTAGAACCTCGCCTATTCTTTGAGACCAAGGGAAGAAAGGTTTATTTTGTCCAGAACCTAAATTTTTTGTAGCATATTATCTAACTCAACCTGTCTGGATAGCTCATTTAAACAACCAAAACACAGGAAGCGCAGAATAGGAATGAGAGCCTTTAATCCTATATAGCTTAATGTAATGCCTGGATACATCCTAGAATATATTAAGCAGATAGTAAGAAAGCACTGGCAAAGTCCCTTGAGGGATGGAGGAAAAATATGGAACTTATTAAACTTAACCATTGGGAAAACCCCTGATACTGTCTCAAACATTAGGGACACCCAAATCAAAAGGCCAAGCCCTTGGTCTTGAGGCTTGCTCTTCTGAAGCTTATGTATGTAGCAGAGACGCTTAGCCTACCCATAGTTAAGCCTAAGAGTTACTTCTGGAAGACTTCTTTTTTGCTCAGATGTGATCTCGCTCTCTCTAAGCCCAACTCTGCAAATGAAATCATTGCCCTCTCCCCTACATGGGACATGACATCCAGGGATGAAAGTTCCCTGGCAGCATGGGAGATGACTTCCAGGGATGAGCCTGGCCCTGGCACTGTGGGATCAACAGTAACATCCTGACCAAAAGAGGGAAAGTAAGTGTAACAAAGAAGGTATTAGTGGCTGAGAGAGTTCAAATGGATTCAAGAGGCTACTCTGGAGCTCACTCTTATACAAGGTTCAATTAGACATAGCTTGCCAAACCCCAACCAAAACTGTTCCTGCCAATCCCAGAGAACACCTTGGCCATTATTTAAGATTCTACAAAGGTTCCATGCACTACAGTAACTCTCCAGAAACCTACAACCTCCAGATGTGTCCCTGGACCAGATTTGTCCTGAAATGCAGAGGGGCCAGCCTCTCCAGAACATCAACTAGTTCATCCCCCTATCCCATATTATTGATAGCCCCTTTCAAGATGAAAAGTTAGAATGGGCATAGTTCAAATACCCCTAAAGAGTGGGAGAAAGATCGAAGGTGATGGTGGAGTTATACAGAGAAGGTAGGGTTTAACAAATGAGTATGATTGCTGAATCATTATATTGATATTTCTTTTAGTCTCCAGTGTCTTGGAGCAGCTAGAAATAATAATCTACAATTGTGGAATTATAACCCAAACCAAACTCTGAAATCTGTGTACAACTAATTGTTGTGATGTACTTTGAAATTTCTTGCTTTTTTTGAATATATATTATTTTTCATAAAAAGTAACATATCAGGGTGGGCCATGGTGGCTCAGCAGGCAGGAATGCTTGCCTGCGATGCCAGAGGACCCGGGTTCGATTCCCGGTGCCTACCCATGTAAAAAAAAAAGTAACATATCAATTGTGATGATAAATGCACAGCTATATGATTAAAAAAATCAAAGTGTGGTTAAATGATGACTAAAGTCTCTTCCAATTAGAAAAAAAATTATTGTTCAGAGTATAAAAAGGTGTTTTTAAAAAAAAGCCTCTGAGGCTCTATTGGCATGGTAAGGACTTGGGATTTTATTATGGATGTAGAAAAATTAAGCCTTTGGAGGATTTTGAGCAAAAGACTAACATTATCTGGCTTACATTTTAAGAAGAAAAATATGGGAGAAACTTCTCTAGTTGTGTGAATATAAACTGTGGAGATTGCAGAAAATGATGGGGGCTTGAACTAAAGTGGTAATGGTAGAGTTGGAGTGAAGTGGAGATTTTGATTACATCTCAAAAGTAGAGCCAACGCATTTATTATATAAATTCATATGAAATGTCCGAAGTAGGCAGGTCCATAGAGACATAAAATATATCAGTGTTTGTCAGGGCTGCAAGGACTGGAAAATGAGAAGTGACTGGTTAATGGGTACATGGATTCATTTGGGAATAGTGAAAATGTTCTGGAATTAGATATGGTGACATTTGCACAGTACATTTGTCAATATACTAAAATCCATGGATTAGATGTGATGCATGAGAGAAAGCGGGTTGAGGAGGATGCCATTGATTTTGGCCCAAGCAGTAAAAGAAATGAAGTGTTCCATTTACTAAGATTGAAAAAACCTGAGAGAGGAGCAGATCTTGACTTCTGAAGGAAATCAAGAGCTAGGGTTAGGACATGTTAAGCCTAATAGATGTCCAAGTGGAGGTGGAGGAAGGCAGTGAATATTTGAGCCTGTAATTCAGTGGAGGTATCTGGTTAGAGATACAATCTAGATCCCGGGCTTCTGACGTTTGCTTAGCACTGTTTTCCATCATGCCTTCTTTTTGTAACTGGACTATTTTCTGAGATCACTGCTTGTTAAGTATTATATCTAAAGTACATTTCTAATGAATTTATTTTTATTTCCTGAAAAATGCAGTAAGATGATTTTATAGACATTTGGGTACTCTTCTAAAATATGGGCTTTTTCCTAGTACACTCAAAAAAATTGAAGGGAGTTTCTTTTTTTTTTTTTTCTCAATGCATGTGATTTATTTGTGCATGGGCTCTGACAGAATAATCGACTTTTAAGGCTAATTATAATAGCCACTTAGTATGTGGATATTGAACACTTAGTATGTGGATAATCCTGACATGTACTGTGAGTGTAAAATACACACCGAATATGGAAGAATTAGTACAAAAAAGAATGTAAAATATATCAATATTTTATATTATTACATATTAATCATTTTAAATATAGTGGGTAAAATAAAATATTATTGAAATTAATATTATGGGTTACTTTTTACTTATTTTTAATGGGGCACTAGAAAATTTTAAATTGCATCTGTGGGTCGCATTGTATTTCTCTTGGACAGTGCTGGGCTAAGCAGGGATCAGCAAACAACAGCCCACCATCTGTTTTTTAAGTAAAGTTTTACTGGAACACAATCATGTCTATTTGTTTACATATTGCCTATGGCTGCTTTTACACCACAATGGCAGAGTTGAATAGTTTCAACAGTCTGTTGAAGAGCTGAAAATATTTAACACATGGCCTGTTAGAGAAAAAAATTAGCCAACCCCTGGGATAAGGATAGAATTGAGATTATCTAATTTAACTAGTCTTATCCTTTTTTTTTTAATCTTATTAATTAAAAAAAATTACAAGAAACAAACATTCCCAACACATACACTCAGCAATTCACAATATCATCACATAGTTGCATATTCATCATCATGATCATTTCCCAGAACATTAGCATCAATTCAGAAAAAGAAATAAAAAGACAACAGAAAAATATAACAAACAGAAAATAAAAAATTTTACAGGCCATACCCCTTACTGATTCCTTTCACTGGTCACTAGCATTTCAAACTAAATCTATTTTAACATTTGTTCCCCCTATTATTTATTTTTATTCCGTATGTTCCTCTCATCTGTTGACAAGGCAGATAAAAGGAGCATCAGACACAAGGTTTTCACAATCACACAGTCACATTGTGAAAGCTATATCGTTATACAATTATCATCAAGAAACATGGCTACTGGAACACAGCTCTACATTTTCAGGCAGTTCCCTCCAGCCTCTCCATTACATCTTGGATAACAAGGTGATATATGCTTAATGCATACGAATAACCTCCAGGATAACCTCTCGACTCTGTTTGGAATCTCTCAGCCATTGACACTTTGTCTCATTTTCACTCTTCCCCCTTTTGGTAGAGAAGGTTTTCTCAATCCCTTGAAGAAGGGAGTTTCTTAGCCACTTTTAGCTTCAAAATCTGCACCATTAATCTTGAAAGGAAAAGATTAACTCATTTTTAAGGCTTTTGACACATAATACTAAATTGAACCCCGTATTTTTTCTAGTATTTTTTTTGTTTATATTTTTAACATTTAGACACTTGGTTTTTAGGGTTTATCTTAGGGTGAAGACTGAAACGGGATCTTCCAAACAGCTAGCTAGATGTTTTTACAGCACAATGTGCAATAATCCATTTTCGCTACTGATTTGAAATGTCAAAATAATCTCAAACCAAATTCTTATATATACTTAGGTCCACTTTTTAGACTCTTCTTTTCGCTGATCCTTGGGTCTGTCCCCAGACTAGACAATGTTTAAATCACTATAGTTTTATATTGTATATTAATATTTTGTGAAATTCTCACCCCTAAGCGAAGCCACATTCAGCCCTTACCCCAGAAACATACTTTTCCATGATATTTAAGATTGGGATTACATTGAATTTATAGACTAATTTAATGGGAAATGGCATAATTATGATGTTTAATCTATCTAATAGCAAGTCATATCAACCCAGGAAGTTTACTTGAGATAGGTCCTAAACACTTCTTTTTAAATTTATTCTCAGATATTATGCGATTTTTGTTGAAATTGTTAATAGGGTCTTTGATAAATTTTTATGCTCTGTAATTAGTCATTTTAGGTATGTTTGCATGTTATTGGCTAGTGTATATTCTTAAATATATATTCAGCTCATAGAATAACCTTATTATTATTAGCATTTCAGTTAACTCTCTCAGGCTTTCCATGTGTATGTCCATGTACAAATAATGATAATTTTAGCAAGATTATCAAAATACACATTTCCAGGCATTTGATCATTTGCTTTTTTTTTCCATCCTAGGATTAAGTGTAGTTGTAATTATGTTAAGTATATATATACCTATATGTATATGTATCATATATTTATGAAGCTTAGGAAATCTCTCTTAAGGGAAGTCATTTATTGAGGGCAGGCTAGTATATTACAGGGCTACACTAGAAAAGTAAGCTTCTTTCATTCCAAAGGAATGATGTAATTGGTAGCACCACCCCTTTCACCTTCTGCCTTCCCCTCAAGGTCATGTTGGTCATTGTTCTAGT